>NC_073722.1:103545489-104145489 GCF_023634155.1 Falco peregrinus
AATATACCATGGAAGAAAGTGGTAAAAAGAGAAGGATTAGCTACATAGATACCAATAAAAATCAAAATATTTTTTCCCTTCTTTTTCAAAGGGGAAGTTAAACACAAAACTAAATTCTAGTGTAAACGTGAATATCCTGATATGAAAGAGTTGGCATGTAGGCCTTAAACACACTTGAAACTCAGATATACTTTCCTACCACATTCATATTTCCAATCTCAAAAAAAAAAAATCTTAACCCCTGTGTTTAAACAAAATTTTGCTATATTCTGCTAAAACATGGGCTCTTTTTGCAAGGGAAAGCCAACAGGAAAATATACATTTAAGTACTTCCCATTTTTTAAAATGAGCTTACCTGCACATTACTTTTACTTTAAAAATTTATCCAATTTTGAACCACAGAACAGCTTTAAGTAGAAAAGTAACTAAAAAAAAACCAAAAACGACTAGACATCTCTGAAACCATTCTCAGAAAGCATTCAAATAGTTTTGCAGAGGCTTATTGTTTCATTGCTTAAGCAGCTAAACCCATAGTGCCAAAAGACTCTCTGCTTTTTAGACTAGATGCATCAATGTGCAAAGCAGTTCCTCTGTTGGGGAATCAGACCACATTTCAGGAGATCTGGAGTCCAACTTCTTATTTTCCCTGGACTGGCTCTCCTAAGGGAGCTACAATAAGTCACTTGATTTCTTCCAGACTCAGCATCCCATATGTAGATAAATTTATTACCTTGCTTCCCCTCTGCACCTGCTGATTTGTATTTCAAGGTGTGCAGATTTTAAAACAACATTCATGCAGCACTCTAGGATCCTGGTTCTGTTTGATTCCCATTGATATATGCTAATATAGAAGTGTATAAAAAGCCCTACCAGTTAAAAGAAAACTGTTAGATACACATCTGGGTTTATACCTGCAACAGTACCAGCACCGTTTAGATCTGGATGCAAAACTGAAGAGCTTGGGGTGGTGAGAAGTAGCACACTATAACTACAACAACAGATCATACTGCAGGCGCAGCTTTCCTCTCCTCTGAATTTGTAGGATATGGAGCAAGGAAGCAAAGCGGTAGACCTTTACGAAAAGGTTACAGAATTGTTTAATCATAAAAGTTGCCCTACTAGATTACCCCAAACAATAAATATACATTCACTGATCTAGTGGAGTACACTGCCTCAAATTCCCATGAAGGATCAAGTCACAGGATTGCTGTAAACATCCTTCACTCTTAGGTAAAACACTGCAATGCATTAACTTGCGTGATTTCCCTTTACTAAGACCACATTAGCTTTCCATAATGATGAGATATACATTGACAAACATAAGAGACAAAACTAGCCTCAGTGCAGGGCACATGTTCATCGAAATCAAACTAGATAAAGTACTATCAGACATTAAATCTGGCCAGAGAACAACTGGTTGAATTATTTGTGCAAAACCAGTGCCATCTTGGGACACTTAGCTCCCCCTTTGTTAAAATTCACAAGAGTCCTCATTAAAGAGATGAAGGTACATTAAATGAAGGCAAAAATTAGAGCTAATTTTAAATATGCACTGGTTTAACAGAACCTTGTAATCTGCTCAGGTGCATTACACTTGTGGTTTCCTTAATGTTTCTTTAATGATTTTGGAAGGTAATTCTCTGTTGCATTGCAAACCAGTTTTGTTCAGACACATTCAAGTTTTCCCCACAGTGGAGCAAGCAAGTTATCAAGAGAACTAATTAGCTTGACCTTCTGTTTGCCCAGTAATGAGAAATGCATCAAACAGGTCTCTCTTTTCATGTCTGAGTCTGTCAATTAAAGCTCTGGCTTTCCATTCATTGCATCCTCCTCAGGAATATTTACCACAAGCACCGCCAATATAAGCAATGCCCTATCCACTCAACTCTTCACACTACCAGGTAATAGCTTTGGATTTTCTTCAGAGGAGGAAAACAGCAGCCAGAAAAGAAACTTCATTTGCAAAAGCCAGATAAAATCCTTCTGAATTCAGAGTTCCTGAGGCAAATTAAAAGCTGCGGACTCAGACACTAATAGACACTACAGGTAAGAACCACCCTCAGAACAGTAACCTCATCTTGATTTATCAGAAAATTCAGGAATTGCTATATTTGAAGGAACTATAGATCCTCATATCTCTAACACTCCAATAACACATTTTTGCAAATGTAAGCCCTTAGCTCATACATTCAACCTCCTTTTACATATAAAGCAAGTCAGAAGATAAACCAGCAAACCACCAAAATCAAAGGCTAAGATCTGAGGACTAACAGGAGCAGGACTCGGATGTAAATTATTCCTCATACTACTCAGAGCAGCTCATAACAGTCAAGGTTACAGGGGAATGAATCGAGAAAGGTTATTTTGGAGAGAAAATAAAGTAGAAAAAAGGCAGACAACACCTTAAGATAAACCAAGTCACATGTGAAATCCCAGCATTTCTGTGAGACCCCTACATAATCACGGAAAATGGATTTTAAAGGCCTTAGCTCCCCAATCTCAGATCTATACATTCATGACATCTTCCAGACATACCTTTACGAACAAACTCAACAACAGAACTTGACAGTTTCTCTGCATAAGAAACTTCTAGGCCAGTTGGATTCAAATTCTCTACCCATTTCATACTGGGTATGCAAAACACTCCAGTTTCACAGCCCTGATTACTCTCCGTAAGTGTGCAACTGAACTGCAGAGAAGCCAAGGACCAGCTCTCCAAAGAGACTTTTTTTGCAATGAAGAGCACCACAGATACTTAACCCATTTTCACCAGCGCCATCCATCACTGTGAATAAGGCTCTTTAAGCTCACTGAGTGCTCCATGGAGAAAATCAGCACATCCAAGTGGTATTCACAGCAACCCTCATGCTGAGCTAATGCCATCTAAATTGCCTTTTTCTGAAGGAGGTGTATCTTGCTTCTCCTGCCAGAGTCCATCTTCCTTTTTTAGAGTTCACACACCTAACAACATCTTTGTGAATTGTCCACTTGAAGATCTTTCTACTGAAAACCAGTCATCTATCACTCTTCTCTCTGAAACATGGCTGACATTGGATGTAATGGCATTTCTCTTTCTCCCAACACCCCAGTGATCAGAGCACACAGCCAAGATGTAGGAAGTCCAATTTCAGTTTCCTTCTCTGCTTAAGAGAGGTTCAAACTTGCACCTTTCACTGCCCTTCCAGATAGGAAACCTCAGAGCCTGGGAATTTGCAGTCAGTCCGGGGCAGAAGATGATGCAGATTTAAGCTGGACACAGGCAAGTGAGGGAAATTAATTGTGAGATTTCTATTTGCAGAAGACTGCCATAAATGCTAAGTCACACATAAAAGAATATCACCATCTTCTCACCCCTCATTTTTCTTCAGGTTTGAACTGACTTTTGACTGATCTTGTAGTATGCATTAATGTTTAAAACATATCCCACAAGACGTCTCTTGGAAATAGAAAGGCTACAAGCAGCTTAGTGGAGGACTCATGAGGCAGAGACGAAAAGGCACTGTGCTGTTCTCAAGGCAGTCCAGAGCCCACGTGGGGCCTTGTCGAAACTCCCTCACTACAACATATGCCTGCAGGCAAAGAGTGGATTTTAAGGACTGTGCTTCCAGGCTTAGATACCTGAAATCTTCCAATGTTCCCGTGTTAGTACCTCAAAGCTTTGGGTACCACTTCTCAAGTGATTCCTAACAGATCTAAGAGGCCAAAACAGTGTTCTGACTCTCATCCTCCCTCCTATTCTACTTGACAGAACTAGCCTACTTCTGTAAATCCATGCCCCTATTACTTCCTGAAATAAAAAAAGGTTGTTCACAAATCACTTCAGTTTCCAGCAGCTTTTGGCAGCAGTCAGTCTTAGCTGATCAGATATTGTTTGCTGTGCAGTAAGTACACACCAAACTTTGGACAATAATGATCAGGCATCAGAATTCAACTGGTGTTAAACCAGCTGAATTAGGACCAATGTCTTATGGTAGAGCACTGTCTGTGATCCAAGTCTCTTTCCTAATTCTGCTTTAGAAGATGCTTTTAAACCTCAGGGAGGTCATCAGTTCCTCTTTCTCGGACTAATTCTCCAGCTGATAAATGGAGACAAATACAATCTCTGTTATAGCATGCTTTGAGAACTACTCAGTTCTCAAATATTAAGATTATGTTACTACTAAGGGGTAATCAGCATCTTAGAGTGTTCCTTCAAAGCACATCGTTTTAAATAACCCTCATGAAATCTGTTGGTCCAAAATCCCTGTTCTCTTAATTTTCAAGATGAAAGCAGACTGTTGTTTGCTCTCTTGGGTATCATGCCACCCGAGAGCTGATGCTGACTGCTCAGGGTCCATGGCAGAACATACTACAAAGTCAGAAGCAACTCTTGAGTCCTTAAACAGTTTATTTTTTTTGCTCATGTCAAAACATGAAAACAAAAAGCCCTTTACCTTAAAAAAAGAAAAAGTCACTAGACAGAGAAAACACAACAGAGAAGAATGTTCTTGTTTTACAATTAGAAGGTAACATCTTAGAGAAACATATTACAAGGGCACCTGTCAACACGATGGAGCCCTCTCCCTCACAGACATTATCCACATCATCTAATGAGAACAGACAACCAGGACTGCTAGGTCAGTATGCTGCTAGTCAATGGCTTTGATACGCAACTGCATTCACATGCCATTGTGTAAGTCAACGTGAGAAAGACCAAAGGGAAGTTTTCTGGTTTAAAATGGGCAAGTACTATGAAAGAAAACTACTTTGCAGTATTTATATGATGTGGAAAGGAAACAAAACAGAAACTGGAAACAACTTTTAAGATTATAATACCCATAATGTTAGCTGCATAATCGAATGGCAAAACTAACCCATTTATTACATGACTATTTCTTTCTTAGTGCCATAAATTAAGCATATTTTTTGGCAGTTCCCCCTTGCCAGGAACAATTCTTTTATTCATGAACCTGCTCATTTTAAAGGCTGAGTCTTTAAAGCCCATTAGAAAACCATCATCAACACATTTTGGCTTTTTAATGCAAGGAAAGAAACATTAAGCAAGCTGCTGTTCCCATTTTTCAAAATAAATCTGTTCTTCTCTCCTATAGTTATATACCAGTACATAAAACATTGATTTCAGCAGAGTTACTTCTGATTTACGTGGCTGTGGAAGCAGTCACAAACCCATAGCATACGTAAAGATATTTCTGTAGTGTCTCCTTATGCTGCTGAGTCGGCATGCATCTAACCTAGGACAGCGGAGGAATTTAAAGTGCTATTATGCTGCAAAGGGAAAACGTGCCTTGCTTCCTAGGCTAAGGATTATTATTCATATTGCCACAGTGCCCTGAGAGCAAGACCTTATGTGCTAGCTGCTGTACATATCTCAAGACAAAACATTTTCTGAATATTTACCACCTAAACAGATAACAGCAAAACTAGAGTTAGGAAGCTGAGACAGAAGCCTCCACCAGGGCTTACTCAAGGTCTCCCAGTGTGCCTGTGACTGGTGTAAGTGCAGCTCAGGGCCACAGCATCGCATTCCCTCTCCACTTTGACTGCCTCTGGACAGGACAATGCTTTCTGGTACAACCTGGTATTGTTCTTCAGAATGACGACACAGACACAGCCTTAATTTTTTAGCATGGTACATTAAAACATCTCATACTTTAATCTTTTCACGTATTTGTAGGGAAATGACCTTACTGGAAAAAAAAAATATCTTTACTTTTAGAAGTGCATACATATCAGTACTTGCTGGTATTTTAGCGCTCTCCTTTTAATGACAAACGGGGAAGGGTGGTGGAAATCAAAGACACACATCCTTATCATTCAAAGGTATGAGTTAAAAAAACAAAACACAGCAGACCCAAGAGGTGGGTTTCTCCATGGTGATTTCAAAATCCTGCATGTAGGTGGCTTTTCTGTAGACAGGAAGTATTCCTGTGCAAGTTCTTGGGTCAAACAGATTCAATGAGGCATTGCAATTTATCAGGTACTTTTAAAACACAATTTTCTAGGCATTCATGGAGCTCCTGCCTAAAACCACACACACTCCAGTTGGTTAAGCACATTATTAAAACATCTAGCTCCAGTACTTCAGTTAGTTATTGACTTTACACCAACCAAAATTTATCGTCAGTATTTGTTCATGACTCACACCTTTACCAAAAACAAAAAAATACAGGTATGAATAATTCAGTTCCTATTTCATGCTAACAGTACATTAATTTATTCATCAATTAGTCACAGACAAGAAGTAGAAGAAAAATATTTCCTAGCACTCCCAATACCAGACTTCAGCCTGAAATAAAACAGTTCTCAGACATCTCAGAGGCTACATATTTTAAGAGATGCCATCATTTTTTCCAGCAGCCTTAGCATCAAATTCATACTATTCTCCAACATACCAGCACAATCCAAATTCCATATTTCCACCTCCAATAATATAAGAAAGAAATACCCTCCTACCTCCTCCTCTTCCCCTCTTTATTGTGCAGGCAGAGTCTGGTTTGTCTTGCTTAAGGCTCAGAGCAAAGTGAATCTGGAAACGCCAGCTGGCTTAGTACTTGCACCATGAACACAGGTTGTGTAAAAACAGACCTTCCCTTCAAGCCTAGTAGATACGTAACATCAGGGCACCAGCAACCTTTCTTCTATTGCATGCTTTCTGTAGGACAGATTTTTCATGGATCAATGGCTATATTAAACACAAATATTTCAATTAGGAGGTAACACATTCCACTTTGTGAGATGTTTGACTTGGGGGTCTGTGTCCAGCTGGACATCTGAACAGCTAGCTATAGGCTCCAGTCCTATGCTAATCTTTGACATTTGACTGTGGTCCTTTAGTAGCAGAGAGGTTTCTCTGGGTATATTCTGTGCGAATGTCCAAGTTCCACCGGAATCCAAAAGTACCAAATAACAAACATGAGTTTAAGCTGGGAACAGTCTACTAAACCATGGATTTTACATAGCAGTTTGTAGCTCAGAGACTGCCTCTCCCTAATAGTTAGCTGATGCATAAAACAATTTAGCTTTGTGTTCCACAACTTCTATTCTAAAAAAGTCAAACATGAAGCATTTGCAGCCGATTCACTGATATCCCCCCACGCCAAAGCAGGTATGTCATATGAATTCAGTTAAACCCAACTGACACATAGCTCTCAAAGCTGTACTAACTGTAACCTCTCCTTCCACATGTATAATAGTGACACAGCTAATATCTGCCACTAGGTTTTTCTCCTTTAACAGGTGAAGGGCAACCAAAATGAAATTTCTGCTAGAACTGATCCTTATAAGCACTAGCTGAACAGACATATGAGAGAAGAGTCTAATTCACATCTCTGTCTACCTCCTGATTCAGGTCACAGGACGCAGGTCTGACTTCTTCCACATCTGACGGAAGAAGCTCACCAAACGTGCCATAGCTCCCAAGGAGGAGACACTCAATTATGTTAGTGCCAAAATTCAGTGAAGTCATTGCCGCCTAGTTCTTTTTCCTGCTTTGCTGCCTGACTTGGACAAAGAATATTATTTCATTACCTCCTGCCTGATTTGTGTTTACATACATGTACAACAGAAACCCATGTTACCCTTTTGTAATTAGACACTGTGCAGCCACCTGCCAGACTGTCTGTGCTCCAACAACTCAGCATGTGCTTGTATAACCAAGGCACAGAAATCACTGGAATGCTGCACGGGGTGACAAACTGCAGTAAGTATCTCACAGGGAGGCAGTCTGTTTACTTACATCTAGGATATAAAACTCTACGTACAACTCAAACAACAATACCTAGTGGTAGAAAAGAGGAAATAAACAGACAGGCAACGTTGTTCTCTTTCCTTAGCATTTTCTAGACTTGTTTTCTATCTTATTTTACCTAGGGTATAACGTTTTTTAAAATGTGTTTCTCAGTCTGTGGGCACTATGAATGTATCATCACTCTGTGAGGGTGTTTACATCCATATTTTATAAATAATGAACCTTGAAACCAAATACAATTTTCCAAACCAATCCTTGATATGGGAGTGCTCAACCTGAGGATCATTAGAGAAGTCTTATTTTCAGCATACTGGGGGGTGGAAGGGAGGGATCAGGCCCTCTCATAAGCATGTACAAAAAGCCCAGAAATCACTGTCTGTCCTGAAAGTGGGCTTGCATATTATGCCCACCAAGGCATTATTGAAATATCAGTGACACCACTTCTGTGCTTAACTAGGCATTTCCTGATCCAGAGCAAGAACTGCTGAAACCACCTCACTCCCAGGAAAATCAATGAATCCCTAAGAAATCAAGAGGATTTGAGCTCCTCAACAACATTAAAGCTTTGGCCTCAATACCACAATTTTTCACAGAGATAAAGTGGCAGCCTGTGCATGTGTTTCATAATCAGATGACCCCATAACCTATTTTTTTAAAAGCATATTAGGTATTTTCATCACATATGCAAGCACATATTTCTATTGGAGGACAGCAGAGAGCAAGCAGGAGCTGAACTCATAGATTCCCAGTCCCCAACACGACACTTAAGTTTTCCCAGCATGTTACTTATTTTCTCCTACTAGCTCCATAGGCCAAATGCACAGCAATCTCATTGGAAATTGGGTCAGACCTTTACTACCAAAAGTGGCCTTCAGCAAAAGGTGCACTATGGCTGGTGACACCTGGTCCTAAACAGCACCATTTACAAAAAATTAGATTCATTCTCTAAGAAAGGATGTTTGATTTCACACTGCATCAGACCAACAGCTAGAAACAGAAGAAAAAGCAGAAGAGAAGCCTCTCTGTAAATCCTCCTAGATAAGACGCTGACCTGGAACACAAGAAATCCAATTTCACTTGCTGCTTTCACCCACCTGAAGCAGGGTGTTAAACCAGCTCTCTTCAGCGTTTGAGCAAGGGCACTGGCCTAGCAGCTATTGCTCTAGGTTGGACACACTTTTTGCAATGCAGGGACACACACACACACACCCCGCAAACCAAAACCAAACCCACCCCGCTAAAGCTTAACACCTCCTTACCTAAATCTCTCAGACTAGAGACCATCTAGCTTTAAAACATGCAATGTTCAATTATCAGTTACATTCCATATGCAAACATGTATGCACTACACCCTGCCAACTACTGTGCTTCCACATGAGAGATGTTATCAGCCCTGTAGGAAAAAGTGCATTGTTCTTTGTCACATCCATTTTCATTATGCATCTGTCTATCGATCCATTCAAAGACCAAGTTATTTCTATAGATGAAAATAGCCTCTTTTTTCTGACTGAAGAGTAGATAGCCTATCTAGGACACTAACAGAAAAACTTCAACTCATCTATCATATGCAAGCAGTTTGTCTTCATAAAACAGTCCTAGTGCAATAGATTGCCCCAACATTCCTTTTCTCTGTACTGCTTCTAAGTAGTCAAGTCAGAGGGTGCAAAGCACATCTGAATGTGGTAACACCGAACAAAGCCCAAAGAGCAGAGGAGGCTAACACAGATTGCATACTCACAGGAAAATACAGAACTAACAACTATTTACAATATCTCCTGTACAATAATTGCACCTACAGTGCATTTGACTAGAACAAGGGAACCTGCAACAACTGCCAGTCACATACACATTCCCGTAAGTAACTGCTGTTTCCCAGTAAAGCTTCAACAACTTTCAGTACTGGCTTACAAGCCTAACATCTCCTTCCCTAGCTAAGGCAAACTGTAACCCAAATAGCACTTCAGTTCTTCAGTGTGGATCCAGTGATTCCCCCTTATCAGCAGTATTTCCATACTCTTTAGCACAAAAAAATATTAATAAATACTGAACTGGAAAATAAAAATTTGTTACAGAAAAGGAGATAGGCATGTATATGACCTCACTGACAAGTGCTTGGATCATGCCTGATTTGCAAGTGATGGGCCACTCCAAGACAGTCTTCATAGTAAAATAAGTGCATAACAAAAGCAAAAGCTCTCTCTTGTAACAAGGTTCATGAAGGTCACCCACTCCTTTCAAAACAACAACTCAACAGGCATGCAAGAAGGTGATCAGCCCCTTGTCCAGCACACTTGAAGACTGTTTCACATTGCTTATATAAACCTTAAAGGACTGCAAGTACTTGCAGTGGCACCCCAGGCAATGGAAAGTTCACAGGGTTTAAAAGACAACCATGCAGGCAGGACATCAGTTACAGGATACTATTAAAACTTGAGTAATAAGCTCCAGGAAGATGACAAGCTCAAAGGTATTAAGATGACAGTTTTAGACACAGTCATTATTCAAATGGCTTTCTGCCACTGTGGGAAATTTATTACAACTTTCAGTGTGATCGCAGCAATATGTAAATTGGACTGCTGGAATGAGGATATATGGTGGCGATGTGTGGTATGAGTCACCAACTAAGAACTGGAAGTAGGGATGAAAAAATGATGCGATTACTGTGGTCAGGCATTCTGAAGGCCTTGGTTTAACAGATTGAGCAAGATGTACTACATCAAAAAAAAACCTCTAGAATATAGTTGCTCAATAATTATAATAAAGCATCTGTCTTAAGTACTGAGCTACGGAATACAGTGTATCAAAACCAGGTTATTATAGAGAGAGAGACATAAAAAGACAGGGAAAATAGAGGAGTCTTATGGTCAACAAAATACAGATTCTGCAAGCAATAAAATTTATGAAAACTACCAGATTGATGTTCCTGAATGGTCACTGTTTCATCTGTATCGCTGTTGTGATGTGAAGAGCCATTTCAAAACAAGTGATTATACGTTTGAGAAAAACAGGCAGGCAGTGTTAGCCAGCCCTACACTACAAAACAAATCATTGGGCTCCATTTATTTATTCTTTTGAAACACTTTTTTTTTTTAGTCTTCTACGAGGAAAAAGAAGAAAGTTCTCGTTACAAAGCAAGTCCACTTTCACGTTACTGAGAGTTAAGAACTACAGCATGAGAAAGCATGTTTTAATATCTTTCAAATTTTAATGGGGAGGCAATACATGGAGTCATACCTATCCAGGGACTATCAGATCCTCCACTGTCACTAGTCAAGACACCTTAACAAATCTCTATTTTCATAAAGTGCCAAGTATGCTTGCCTTCTGAACAGCCTTAAAATCACCTCTGACACCTCATCCCTGTATTGGCATCTGACCTTACCCACAAGATAAGCGCTGACCACCACTGTTGTGCCTGTATGTGAACAGGAATCACATTGCACACAAGCTGCCAGGAAGCTACATGCTGAACTGGACAGATACTTATTTCCATAGGTACTTACAGACACCCAGCAAGCAGCAGGCAGGCAACTGTAATCACAAGGAAAATGCAGAGCAAAAACGCAGCGGGAGCTGCAAAACAGATATCATATAGATTACAAAACACAGTTTATATCTTGCAGAAACAGTCACTTTCCAGGCAAGTACAAATCTTTAAGAAGTGGAATAGGCATCCTGGAGTCCTATCAAGTCACCTCAGCTAATAAAAGAACGCCGGATTTTAAGTTACAGTGAGAAAATACAGACTCATCTCACCAGTTACTCCATGACTACACCCATTTCTGTTGGATCCTTCCCTCATTATCTAGGTCATATTTCATCTGGCCACTTTCGACACACACACGTGTATCAACAACACATGAATGAAGCAAAACAAATGAAGCAGGGTTTTATAGCATCCATAAACACCACTCTTCAGATTGCTTCATAGCCCTGAACAACATGGATGCCAACATGGGTTTTATCCCACCACCCTCAAGGCTGATGAGCAATCACACAGAAACTTTTAAGTTTTGAAAGGATGAAAACCAGACACACTTAAGGGCATCTAACCTTGCCCGGGTCCAACAGACATATCACTTCCCTGTCACTGGCGCAGAGATCAAGGCTGCAGGTTGAGAATCAGCATTCATACCTGGCCTGTGTCCACAGCAGTGAAGGGCGTATGTGCCACAAACCTCTCTGGCAAGCTTAGCATCCACCTGGATCCACTACAGGAAGGCAGGAGCTTGAATAATCTACCTGCAGTCCTCCTGCAGTGGCTGACTGAGCAGCTATTCATGATAACTGGAAGTGACAACAACAGTTGTTCAGTAAATAGCAGGTGTATTTCCTTAAGATGAGGGGGACTAGCTATCTTTTGTACTAAAGCTGGCACTGAACATGAAAATGCTGTGTCTAAACACAGAAATCTATTGAGACTTTTGAAGGATTGTGACATTAAATAAATCCTATGTAACAGAAGTAAGCATTTCAGTCTAACATTTTAAACTGGAAAATAGGGGATATAGTTATAGCATCTGTATTCTTGGAACTGCAACTAGAAAATTCTGAAATCTGGTATCGTTATCTGATATCTAGTTCCACCTTAAAGTAAGAGCAGAGGGTTTGTTCTGGCTAATACCAGATTCAGTCCTCAATGGCTTTAGACCCGCAGAAGAATGAAAGAGCAGAAATAATATGGAAGGGCTCCCAAGAAACATCCATCAGGATCTGTATGGCCCAGAATGAGAGGGGGAAAAAATTAATTATGAACCACAGTATCTGTTGGTACCCCTACAAAAACAGGAAGGCTTCAAAATGTAAATCACCATGCTTTTGCAAATGGCTTGCAACCCTTTTTTTTCATGCCTTAACAGAAAGGGTCCTTTTAAGGTACCTCACACAAAAAGAACTAAAGAAAAGAAACCTTGCAGTATCTCTATTGAAAACTCAAAGTTGACTATATGCCCTGGTGACTGGCGTAAGTCAAAAGAAATCAATTACAGTAGTGAACTACCTTCGAGGTCTTATTCAGCACATAAGAGAACTTATTCCAGACTAGGATATAGTGATGCAAGACAGCTGTTCCTGGATTTGGTATTTTATAGTGACATTTGGCACAACTAACCACAAGACGATGCACATTGAAAAAGTAACTTATTCTGTGAATGGGTTCCTCTAAGGGCCATATTCACACAGCCTAAATTACACCCAAGTACCTGTACTTTATATTTTCTATAAGTGGATTGTGGTTTAATAACATATTTCAGTCCATTAGTTGGGTTTTTTCAGCAGTTGCTCCACCAGTGGCTCTGTCACCACCGACAAATTACAAGGAACTTACATGATTTTAATCCATCTCTTAATGAAGTTACATGATGGCACTTCTGGGATCATCTTCTAAACACAACAGGCAGTGACTATTACTGTACTACTGCCTACTTGCTTTTCTACAGTCTTCAACAAATACCTTTTTTTTTTCTCAATGATTTCTCTGAATCCCTGTCATCAAAAAGAAAAATGCATAAATGCACATTCGCTTTAGAACATAATTAAGCAGAGGCTGTACCCTCTTGATGCTGAGATCTCAGCAGTGAATCTCCAGAAATACCACAGCAGAATCTTATCTGTTGCATCCTAGGGCTGAATGGGGGGAAAAATAATAATAATAAGCAGCGCCTTCAGCTTCAATCAGCAGCATGTTCCAAGATTGCAAATTGCTACTGTGTATGAAGGATCTGAAATGCAAATGATCAAGAGGCCATTAGAGACATTAAAGATTTAGCAGACGTATGTTCATCCTGGTTTTATTGGGGGGGGGGGGGGGGGGGGGGGGGGGGGGAGAGAGGCATTAATTCCAAAGAAATAGATAATGAAATACAGCAACCATATTCATCCTTTCACAGAATAGTTATGTGTCTCATTAAAAGCATACTTACTGTCCAATCTTTAATGTTTCATGTGGACGAAAAATATTAAAAACAAATATTCCCCATTCAGCTCTAACTTTAATGACTGTTATTTACGTCAATAATTTTGCTTATAGGATTGAGAGCTACCCTAGAGTTGCCTCACTATAGACTAACCTTCAGATGACTTTCCATTCAATTGGGCTGGCCATACAGTCTCCTCAAGGGGAAGAGCCTCCAGATTCTTTCACTGCCTACACTAGCATAGCATCAGGACTGAACAGCGTGATCTTGCAATACATATTTTGCAATCTGAATTCTCCAAAGCAGAAAGATCTAAACCTATTCCTCTTCAAAGGGCATTCCTGACATTTCCTGCTGCCAAGACATAAAAATAATCCTTATTCATAAAGTCATTCAACAAATACCTACACATATGTGTGAACAACTGGAAGAACTTTCTTGGGATTCCTTTAATTTCCATATGTATTAATCTTTATGATCAGTCTCATAAAGGTTAAAAACCCTAGTTTTCAACTAAAATTGGACCTAGAAGCTTCTATTTTCCGTCTGTAGGCTTTGGGACTGTGTTATTGTCACAGTCACATCATGTTATTTCCACCAAAACAGCTGGAGGTTTCCAGTGTAGGAAGCAATTATTATGAAAAGTGTCAACGTGTCATTCTCCCCAAGTCAAATGTTTAACTTCACGTTATAGCATTTGACAAGTATCCAGCTCTCAGTCTCCACCAAGGAAAAAGGAGAGCATGCATGCAAGTCACAAGAGAAAAGAACAGTTTACCCAATGCTATGCAAGCAGATTTAGACATTGCTGACTGATGTCACAGTTGTGCATTTCTAGAATTTAATTGCTTTGGCAGAAGGCAGGCTTAGGTCTGTAATGCATGAACAAACACACTGTTTGCCTTGCCCCGACAATGCATATACAAAAGGTGTCAGTCTAAAACAACATGATAAATAATTACATGTTCAATAAGTGGTGCAAGCACTTTAGGAGGCAATAGTCACAATTCATAGCAGGGACAAGAGAAAATGTTCTGCCTGTCAAACGCACAGCAAAGAAACAGAGGTACTCTGCCATACCTTTCAGGCCTAAAAGGCTCAGCTTAATGACAGTGCTAGGTACAAAGGACCACACACATGCCTGAAGCTTCCTCACACAGTGTCTTCCTAGGGTATGTCCACACAGAAAAATAAAGGTGTGGTTGTAACCTCAAGCAGGTCTATCTATTAGCATATGGCATCTCTACTAGCTTAACCCATGTAGTCCGAACAGTTGTATTAGAAAACAATAAAGCACAAAACCAGATAATAACAAGCCAGCAACCTGGCTACGCATTCCCAAGAGCTAGCAGACATACCCTCCTCTACGTACCCCCTATGTCTGCTGACTAGTAGGCACATTCAGCTCACTCCAGTATCCCACAGCACACTGCAGTCTGACCCTCCTTCAAAGGCACAGACATAAACTTGATGCCTTTTCCTCCCAAGCAAGTGGCCCAGCCAGCTCTGTGTGAGCAAGGAAGCCTCGGGTCATGCCAGTCAGTACATCCCAATGACCAGTTCTCTGGTTTCAGGAATCTGCACAAGTCAGACTGCATACCAAAGAACAAAGTGTACAGGTAGCAAAAACCACTCCAACAGCTTGGAGTGCCAATATCTTGTTCTCCCATTACACTTTGGCACCACAAGGACCATGCTATTGATTTTGAAGCTAACAGTTTATGAGGGAAGTTTAAAAAAAAAAACAACCAACCAACAACAACAAAAAAAACCACAAATCACAAATGGTGGACAGGGGAAACTTTACCAAAAAGCACTTCAATACTTTCAAGCTGGAGTCAAGACAAGGAAGTTATACAAAGCATATGAGATCCCAAATCCCAGCTCTGCTTACAGCAGAAATCTCCTGTTAGTATAGTATATTCTCCAGCTATGCATGGTATATTAAATTAATAGAAATGCTGAGTTTTAGCATATGTTTAATAGCTACAGTCTGCTTTTCTGAGCAGTGATATGACTTTCTTACTGTACACAACAAAACATATGGATGCATTTACGTATGTCAGAAATACCCATGCAGGCTTTGATATTACTCAACAACACACATTGTCCATGGTTAAACGGCGCTTTAGGCTGTATTAAGCAATGCAGAAGTAAGCTGGTAAAAGACATCCCCATTCCTCAGAACCTAGAAAAATTGTTTAAAAAAGAAAATCAACTATCAGTCAGGAGAAAGATGTTCTCCCACAGTCACTCTACCTCCAATAAGCCTTTGCTTTTTCCACAGCAAGGCCAAACCATCATCTATAACCCAGACCTCTCACACACTCGCACAGCTGTAAAAGTCTGTGGGACACACTAGGGCAAGGGACATTTTTTCAGCTATTTTTCAGTCTACAAACTGAGCGTCACTAACTAGACTAGGCTCGTTTGGCTAACCCTTGGTGACAAGACCCAAGGCAGGAAACTCAAGATCTAATCCTCAGTACGTGCCACCCAGAAGGATAAGGGTGACATCATGGGCACATTTGGAAGGTGCCACATAGTGAAATACATCACAAATTAAATGTTGTTGCCAGTACACCAAAATAACCGTGGAAATGTAATTGCTTACTCAAAGTTAATCAGACAGATAGAAGGAAATCACAGATGCTTTTTAAGTCATGGCATGCTATTTTGCACAGGCACTGCATGGATTCATCTGAAACAGCTATCTCCATAAATCTTACTGCATTTGTGTTCCCAAAAGCCAGTAACTGCCTGGTTGGGCAGTTAAACGTTGTACACCCAGCCACAGGCACACCACCGTGTTCTCCTCCCATGACACAGGCAGCTGAAGCAAAACACTGTACCAGAACACACGATAACCACACCAAGGTAGTGTCACTGCTGCGTGCACGGGGGACTGCGGAACACGCAGCTTTCTCCCGTGCGCCGAGAGTGACCCCTGCCGGGGCTGGGGCCGCTGCGGCGACAAGCGCTGAGCCCGGCCCGGCCCGCAACGCGCTGCGGGCCGACACCGCGGGCTTTGGGCAGGGCAGCCCTTCGTGTGTCACACGCGCAACTGCCAACACTTCGGAGGGATCGGATCCCCACACGCCCGAGGGGCTCCCAGGCAATCTGCTAGCAGACCGTATCAAAGCCGTACAGAGGAAAAACAGGGCTTCGGCGTGCATCAGGAAGAAAAGGGAACGGTGTCGGCTTTGGAATGGTGAAAGAGACAAAAAACACGATGTGAAAAGGCAAAAACATTCATTGTAATCATTCCCATCTCTGTCCCACAAGACTTACAGGGGCAGTGACACCACCCCACAAGTGGAACAGAGAACATCGCCACAAGGAAAAAAAAAAGAAAAACAACAACAACAAAAAAAATCCACAAAAAACACAAAATCAAACCACAATACCTTCAAACATTACTATCTTAATAGTTCAGACAAAGATGTCTCATATCTGGCCTTCAGACCCAATATTGGATTGCCACTTGGAAAGAAAACAATAGGCAATGTTGTTGCAACCAGATGTACGTCACGTACCTGCCCAAATTTACCAAAAGGATATGAAATTGTCCAAAGACAGAGTCTTGTACCATAGTGTCTTGTCTAACGGCTAACTGTAAACAAGTTTCATCCCTCTAGTACTTTTTTCACCTTCTGCATATAATATGCAGATATTGTTAAAGTAACCCACCCCACATCTACTCATGAGAGGACTGCAGACACTATCTTTGAATGAATGAAAGCCTATTTTCTGTGAAATTATAATTTGAAACAGATATTTTACAGTACTGACAAATTCAGGAAGAGTGCCACAATGGAAACAATTGAGTTGTTAGCAGGAGAAGCCAACTCAAGGCATTGGGGCAGGAGAGCAACTCCACAATGACACAGTCAACTCTACGACAGCATAGTCACAGCATTCACACACCAAGACCAAACTTCTGCACAGATCAGCTGAAAACAATGGTGTTTATGGCCAACACTGTGTCACTCCTGAGCAAAGGCTACAAGAGGTCCATACCCAGATCTGTTCTGAAGAAGGCCTCTAGAAAGCTCAGCAGAGAAAAACATCCCTTTATGCAGTAACAGAGAATTAGATGTACAGCAGTGTGCTTGAGTACTCCTTACACTTAGATCTCAGTCCATGGTATCTTTACAGCGTCACTCCTGCGCAGCTCTGTGGGCCCTGTAGGTAGCACAGGTTTTGCAGTGACAGTAGGGTTGGTGAGTACATTTTAACTAACCCTAGGAACTCACTCCCAGCCATTTTCCTACAGCACTAACCTCAAATGTATTCGGTTCTCTGCAGTTTTGAGATAGGAAGTTCCAGACAGACTCAAGCCACAAGCATTTCCCATTCTGTCCCACCCTACCCACCCCCAGACCCCAGGGAAAACCAGGAAGAATGAGTGGGGGACCAAGGGGGAGATGAAGTAATCTCCAAGGAAAAAACAATCTCAGCTCAGTATTCTGAAGCTCTAACTTGGTCTTCAACTGCAGGAGAGTGAAGGCACAATAGTAGAGCATTACTGCCACCTTGTGCTACACGGAATCTCTGCAATCAAAGGTTTTCTTTTTGCCTTCCTGTTTTGTTTTTTTTTTTTAACCCCAAAACCAGAACGAATACTTGTATTAGGATGTTCAGAACAGAGGGTGAGCAAAACTTTCCCGTCTCGCCCCGCAAAGGGCCTGCAGTTGCCTCTCAGCCGAGTGCCCAGGCCCGGGGGCACCGCTGGCTCTGCTCCCTTCCAAGGCCTGGGGCACGGCCCCCAGCCGGAGCAGGTCAGCCCGCCGTGCCCAGGGGCCTCTTCAGCCAAGCACCGCCGCAGACAGCGCATCTCAAGGGGCCAGCTCTCCCCACTCCCCTTTAACCAAAAGGCACAGATGATTTGGCACCTTTATCAACACTATTCAGTGGTGTAAATCGCCAGTGCCTTTATTTATGAAATGAAGCTCATCAGGAACACTTAAAAGATGGCCTGGCTTTCGTTGTCCTGCCCGATGGGAGGCAGACAGCCTATATAATCGCTGTTCATTGACAGCAATCAGAGGTTTTGATTCTGCCTGAAGCTGAACCAACCGACCAGACACCAGCGCTTACTTTACAAAGACTGCTGGTTTGGCACGGTTTGTGTTTGTTTCCATGCTCAGGCACAGTTTGAATAAAGTCATATTCTTATGGGGGGATTTTTGCTACATTAATTTCCCGGAAAGGTGTTTATAAAGGGGACCGCATTATACTGCGGATCTTTGGCAGTCACATACAGATCCTTTACAGAGCAGACCCATACAATTACAGATGAAATTGAATAGTTTCTTCATAAACGACATACAAAAGCCTCTAAAAGGATAATAGAAAATTACAGATATTCCTACAGATGTTTTAAAACCCCCTGAAAGCTTAATGGAGGAAGATCAGAAAATTCTGAAGGAGAAAACTGCTTTTCACAAGAACACACTCCTGAAGAAAGGCTATCTGAACACAACATTAATGCATTTTAACTGAACCATTTGTCTCACTGATATTTTTGACAGTTGTTTTTTTTTAAAATTGTGCTTGTTATCTACTTTTATCCCTTGTTTCTGAGATAAATTTCAACTAAAAACTAATTTTAAAAATACATAATTGTGATTGTTCTTTAACAGCAGCTTAGCATTAACACAAAAATGATACCCTTGTCCAAAAATGCCAAAATGTTTTCCATTTTAAATCTTAGTTTAAATAAATGCTATCACAGAGCTAGAAAGGCTCTGGTGAACCAGAAAATAGAGGAAATTCTTGGGCCTTCATTCCTGAACCACCCTAAAGGTCTGTCACAGGAGGGTCTCCAGATTTTCTTGACTCCAAGCAGGTATTGGAAACCACCTTCAAAAGCTAGCGTTACGGCTCTCCTCTATGATTCTTCCATCAGAAAATCTTCCACTATCAGAAAAGAAAACCTGAAGGTTCCTCCACCCATTGCCACAGGAAACTTCACAGAACTGGCAGTCTCCTCATGTAAAATTCTGTTTGTCTTATCCAACCCAAAGGATTGGTTCTAGCCAGATTTGTTCTGTATCCAAACCAGCTCATGGGCTGCTCTAGCACTTCTTTCATAACACTATTTAAAAACACAAAAAACCCCAACCTAAACCTAGGAACTGTCACAGAATGACTTTTTTGATGTTTTCCTTCCCTCCATTCCCCTTCCTTGTTCTGGGCTAGACACTGACATTCAGCAAGACTTCGTGTCAATTACAAAAATCTGTACAAAAGAGTGGTTTTACTTCAGTTTTGTTACTTCTCTTTACCTGTTCTGATAATTCACCATTATTTTTCCTATTCGTATCCCCCTTCCCTCGCATCAACAGTCTTTTCTCTTTTCCTCCCCCATATACTGATTTTATACTGCAGAAAACCAGCATTTAGGCATGTGAAGTTGGGCAAAATCTATTGGGGTGTACTGACCAGGGAGACAGTCATTCTTGTCCCTGCTCAGCCTCATTTGCAGTGATGTGGGATGAAAAAAACTGCACTCTGCATGAATGAGAACAGAAACTAAACATGGAGCATCCCATGTGCCAGTCAGTCATGCTAGGGCTACAAACTACAACCAAAAGGACACACACATGCATAACTCTCCTCAGTGCAAATCCATTTTCACAAAATCTTCTTCAAAACAGCATGAAAACTGTGAAGCTTCATTCTGCTCCAGCAAGACTGTCTCAAATGACCAAGGTACCCAAAGGCTGTGTAAACGTTTCCAGTCATAGAAAACCTTTATTCACAAATACAGTTCTTTTTTTTGTTATTATTCCTAATTGGAACTAGCAATAGGGCAAGGTTAGAGTTCAGGCAAACAAGTTGTGCAAGGTAAGTGCATAACTGTTGTGCCTTTCTTTTCTCTGTACAATGGCTGCAGCTCTATGGTAGACACAGGCAACCATTTTGCATTCACACCAATTAAAGGCAGTCTCACCGTGTGACTCTTCCACAGAATGCTCACTGACAAAGATCCCGTGGTTTTTTCTAATCCAGAAGAAGTAGTTCTGACAGAGCCTACAGACGGCCTTTGTGTATGGAGAAAGACACAGCATCACTGTTCATGTCCATCCTCTAGTGAACACGCAAAGCATATGTGTTGTGACAGCCACCCATGACAGAAGTTTGGCTCTGAAGCTGTTGGCGCTCATTGTTTCAGCTCTGGAGTCCTCCAGTTCAGCCCTGGAGCATGAGCCAAAACTGTGGCTGCAACACAGACATTGTGGGAATACCAGCAGACAGTCAAGGGTCTGAAAAACAAATGCCCAACTCAGACATATCCAGGGAAGAAGACACAATGGTTGGACCCCTCCAATATATACCACAGTGCAACTTCTAAAGAAAGCAATTACAATTTTATCCTTGCCAGCTGCAGAGAAGCAACTCTCTGACAAAGTGGTGACACCTCTGACACAGCTGCCTCCTACCTGACACATAATTTTGCTGTATTACAAGCGCCAACTAATCTTTCTCATTACAGACTTCAATATTATAATGTAGCTACGCAAGTCCTATTCAGAAAGGTCATTCTCAGCTTAAATAAAACATTTGTCTCCTAAAACAGGATCGGAGTAATGAATATTATTTTAGTTATGGATTAAGTGTGTTAATAGAATACTTCACCCTAATCCTGTTTTCTGAGCAGCATGGCTACTTACAATCTCAAAATGAACTGTGTAATGAAAGCAATTTCATACAGCATCAGGCTCCTACAGGTTTTATGCAAACGTCACAGCTGTTGTGGTTAACATCCACAACTGATGATCTGATTAAGCCTGCACTGAGCGGTACTGGAACACACTATGAATTAATTACCATCAGAAGGGTGAAGGGTTGAAGGTGGTCAGAATTTAAATTTTTTATGTTTATACAAATAAATCAGAAATAAATAAATACATTGAAATACTTTAGGTTTTTAAAAATCAATCTGTTTCTGTAGAAAATAAATTAAATTCTGGATAGAAAGCAGTAAGCTCTAACATACACAACACAGATTTTCATTGCAAGAAAGGCAACTTCCACCTTCTATTTTCAGTTACGGTTATAAATTCACGAACAACTACTTGAATCCTTAACTCTTGTTCAATGGTATCATGGCACACAGGAGCATACACCATACCAGCTAGTGTTACTGGGTAGGACCATGGAAAGGTGCTTAAAAGCCTGCACAGCCCTCCTTCATATGAATTGCCCCCAGATGACATGGGTCATATTGTGATAATATAACTGTAACATACCACTCCAATCATTTCTGCCATGGAGAAATGGTGAAAAATTGTCCATCCCAAAGCGTGCATAGAGATGAGTAAACTGTAACTGCTTAAGTGATACCAGTTCACATAGAGATTACAGGGTAGTCGTCATACTTGCTTCTGTCAAGCTGGATTCCCTTGAGTTTCAGCCAACAATGAGGAGTTAAAAGCCACAATCTTGCAGTGAAGTTGGGGAGGCTGTTCAGTGGAAACCCTCCTATCAGGAGCAAAGAACCAAGTCCAGATTTTCTAACAAAACCACATCGAACTAAGAGGCTACTGTGCTTTTCTAGCAAATCAACTTCTTCCCATCATCAAACTTAGAACTGAAAATACCATCAAGAAACTATACTTTCCTGGACCATGGCCTTGCATACTGCCGCTCAGGGAGAGGATCCACCAAGATCACAGTAACTTACACCAGCCAAGCTGCCACTCTCTACCAAATAAAACCCACAAATGAAGATGGTCAGGGCACCTGAGGTGACTACACTTCTAACACCTTATTTCATCAGCTGCTCTTAAGATCCAATGGTTTTCCAGTATGCTCCATCCTCAGCAGAGGAGGGAACTGCTAAACTCTGAGATATTGGAGAGCACCAAAGGCATATTCAAAAGTAAACATTTTTCAAAGTTCCGATTCCTGGCAGTCTAAGACTCACTTAGCTCAGCTTTGTTGTTTAGAAGTGCTGAGGTTAGCCTACATGACGCACTGCAACACCGCCTGGCAACCCAACAGCTATAACAGGTACTTGAGTCAGGGCAGTGGCACTTAGATACCAGCTCTGCTGAAGCCATTACAATGCAATGCAGCACACCAGCTGATGAGCAATGCTTCCTGCCCTGGGACCAGTGCAGACAGCACCAAACAGCAGCTCTGTGCTGGCTAGGCATAGTGTGGTTGAGGAAAATGCAGTCACGCAAGAGTTTTTTAGGCCCAGTTTTTTAAGGCATTGCTCAACCCAGCCTTCCATCATCTGTGCTGTATTCCAATGCAAGTCCCCTGCTATATAATTCAGAGCAAAGAGAACCAGCTGCAGATAGATAACAACAAGGAATGATCTACTATTCCCATTTTATATTTGGCCTAAGTTAACAGCAAATACACAAACACAGCAGGATCACACACTCAGGTGCCATTCTTCCATGAGCAACCTCTTCATTTCATAACTGGATTGAAGTCCCACTGACCTCATCTAAACACACAGAAACAGCCAGCAAGAGAGCTACAGTTTCAATGCAGTCTCCTAGCCCTACACTGTGGCTATGAAACAATCTGCTAGAAGAGGATAGAACCTGCAGAAAAATAAATTACATTCCAAAAGGAGACAAACACGTACAACACACTTTGGAGCGGCTCCTTGCAGCCCGAGCATGTATTTACTTCAGCCAGAACTTAAAAGCCTTACCTCCAAAGCTATTTTCCTCTTTCAGAAAACACATTTTAAAAACAAACAAAAAGCCAACCACTACTAAAGTCTACATAGCATTGTCCAGCCCTTCATTCCACAACCCCACATACAAGCTTAAATCCCACACAACTGTCCCACACCCCGTTTTCCTTTAAACCCCACACTTATGGCACATGCCAGGCAGCTTTCTGTCAGCACTTCCACTGGAGTGATAGTCCTAGCAACAGCCAAGCATCCCAAAGCTTAAACATACTATAAGAAATAATATGCATGCACATAAATGTTCTTGGACATAAGCTGCAAACTGCTATTGAAACACTAGGAGACTAAGGGGGTGTCTGCTTGTCACCATCTAAATTCTTCCCAGTTTTGACTCCTGCAACAAGCACAGCTGCTCCACATGAAGACCACCATCCCTGCCCTAACCTGCATTACTTGTGGTCACACAGGTAGCATCCAAGTGGCATCCACAAACAAGAGTTCAAAAACTTCCATTTCTGACCTACCCTAAAGTCAGACATATACAACAACAGCATTTCACTTTTTTCCTCCAGCTGCAGCTATCTGAGGAGCAAAGCAGAGCATTAAACTAGCAAGTTCAGACTTGCTTTCAAACACGTTTTCCTTCACACTTCAGTCCTTACAGCCTTGGCTAATAACACTCCTACACCAGCAATTTTCATCCTGTGGTTCACATTCTTCTGGGGGGCAGGGAGGGGGACTACAAATTATTCGTGAGAGATCCACAAAAAGCTTCTAAGAAAACTGGGTTTGTGCCTACCATATAGCAACCCACATAAAGACCCATAAAAAGTTACATGCAAGTCTCTTGAAATTTGGAGGAGAGGCTCCAAGAGCCAAGACTGAAAGCTACTGTCCACCATGATAGTCCAGTATCATTAGAGAAATCACTAATTTAAGAGTCAAAAAATTCCAAGTTATTTTACTAGCTCTGTCCCTCCGGCACAGTGACAGACAGGAACCATCACTGTTCTGTGCCTCAGTTTCTCCACCTGTAAAATAAGGGAGAAATCCTTGCATCTGTTTTTTAAGATTTAAAACCTACCTGGGAATAAATACTTTTTAAAAGGTATGTGTTGCTACTGTTCTGCCTCTTAAATTCACCTCCATAAATCTCTGCTCAGTATGTCAGGTAGTCACCTTGAATTCCTGAGTCTCCTGTAATCAAACTCTGGGATTCAGCACCAGATGCTACAGATCTATAAACCATTCCCTTTGACTACATATAAATAATGGTTGTTGAGTTGCTTTGGTGTTTACACATTGGGGGGGTGGGGAGAACACCACAATATACCAAAAATATGAATGTAGCTGGTGACAGTACACATTCCAAGTCATATGCTTGCAAACAATTCACACACATATGCTAGCAAACATGATCACATAAAAACAGAGCAGGAACAGAATGCATTGATCAAAGTAGGGTAAGTCATGCTATACCACCATTATAACACCACTGAGACAAAACTTTCCTAGCAGAACTACCCAGTCAACACAGGGACAGAAATAGATTTCATGTAGGAAAGAGAAATACATTAACACAAGTATTTCTGTTGCTCCCGGCTCTTCCACAGAGCTTTCTAATGATCTGAACCCTACATATCTTCAAGGGTGCCCTGTTACTTCAAACCTTGAAGGACGTTGTTTCTTCAGTTTGCTAATTTATTAATCATGCTTGTACAAGGACCAATAAAACTTTGTGCCAGCTGCTGTACAAACACAATTTTTTTAACATTACCCCTGTTTGGGCAAGCATAAAATCACTGGTTTAATAATTATATGTGTATTTGAGATCTCATACGCAATTTTCCTATGTTACATGACTCGGCCTTCACACGGCTTTATTTTAAAAGCTTCATCTGTATTCCTACTGCTTTCTGGAGGAATCCCATGGAAAAGCTTTTGTATATGCTTACCACTTTTAAAAATGCATGACTTCATTAGAAGCAGACTCAGTTCTGCTCTGTAGAAGCATGACCCAAAACCAGTTAAAAATCTGTGGGAGCTTCCCACTAGGTAGCCTGGGCCTTGAAAAGCCCTTCTACCTCCCTGATGAGTCATCTAACCTTTGTTATGTTATGCACTAATTTATACAGCAAATGAATCCTCCTGCCACTCTTCTCCATCCCTTGTAGTATGTTTCTTCAACTTCTACCTTCCTGGAAGCATCTGTCGCTTTTAAAATATAAATGTAAAATTCTGTTTTGACCTCATTCTCCCTTACAAACATCACAGAAATCAATGAAACTGGATAGGCTATCAGCACCAGTCAGGACTATGTCCTTCCTCTAGCCATTGCTTCAGCTGCTACTTCCTACAGTGCAAGCAGTTCATTCCCAGGCTTGCCCAAACATGCATGGTTTCCACGTAGAAAGCTCTAGCTGAGCCTCTCTGAGGAAACAGGACACAGGTCACAAGCTGCCACAGCTACAAGACCCCAGCTCACAGGTATCACTCTGCAGAGACTGTCTGCTGAAGTGTGCTGGGTATATCTCTTCACAGACAAACCCAGCAGGGCTCTTCCCAACAGAAATAATGCAACCTTAGTAAAACACAGACCAATGGAGGAGAAAGAGGAAGGACACCATGAAAAAACTTTTAAAACAGTGAGACTACAACTCTCATCCTAAACATTTATGTTAACTTTGGCATGCTGAGCAAGATCTACATCGGTACAGTGTCCTAGCTTTAGAAATAATACAACGCAGCTGTGCCACACCTCCCACAGCTGTGAACAGGGCTACAAAGGTGCTTATGCTGTTCTAACAAGTCTCTTTAAGACAAACAATTAGGAAATATTTTACTATTTGAAAAACGACTGGCCTATTATAGTGCCCCCAGGGAACGTTTGCACCCAAGTCTCTTGTCTGTTTTCAACCTGCAGCAGAATGAGTACTTGAAGGGTCAAACTTCATTCAGTACAGAAGTTAGAAGCCAACTTCTTTCATACGTGTAATAGTCTGAAGGCCTTCACTCAGCTGCAGCATCGCAAAACCTACCACATTATGTGAAACCCACTTCAGCTTTAGACAAAAGGGTTAATGCCTGGGCAGCATGCTGTTACCTCTGAACATCATTTCCCCCACAAGCGATGTAACCAGGTTTTCAAAGTGAGCATATTTGAAGATTAAGGGATTAATGTCACCCTAGAAAACTACCATTCTGATCATGGTATTATTCCCTCTGCCTGAACCAGATCCTTGGAAAGCTCTATTTATTCAAGTCAGGAGTTGACCTGCAAGCACATCTGCCTTCCAAGAATACCCCCTTCCTAGGAATTTACTAACAAATACAAACACCAAGCTAAGCTATGGCTCAGTCAACCAGATAGGTCTTCTTGCCATTAATGAGAATTGCTTTCACATACAAATGCCTTGAGGATGAAATACTAATGGTAACTTGTGGGTGAAGTAACTACTATAGACTTCTTAGAACCATATATAAATCTTCAATTTAAAAAACAAATTACTAAAGTGCACAATGTTCTCTTTTTGCTTCCAGACAAAGAGAAGCAAGAAAGAAGGCAAAATTGCTCCATACTTGCATTTTACTCATTTTGATCATTTCCACTTCATGGTAAATCAATTTGTGCTGCTCCCATGAGGGTTTAGGAGTTCACATTTCCTTTCATCTAGCAACCAAATTCTTATCTAATTGTCCTGTACTATCAACTCTAAAGCAGTGTTCCTCAGGGATGGCTTCAGGATTATCAGGCTGTAACTATCTAGCACAAGAGGTTTGGTTTAGATTTGAATTTTTTTTTTTAAATATCTCTTTGAAGGATTAAAGCTGAATGTTTCACACACACCACCAATAAGAATTCTATCTTTAAAATAACCTCAATGAGTTAAACTTGGGCAGACAAATATTCTTATTCAGCAAGCTTTCAACATGGATTGGTAGGAAGCCAGGAACAAGGAACAGATACCTGTGTTATAGTAAAACGACAACTGAGCTTGCTAAATCAACACAAGTTCTACACAGCAATAAGCAGGATCAGCAACACCATGCTGCTACTAACTACTAATCTTTACAGGACTGCCAAGAGAAAACTTGAGCAGGATTTAAAAAAACATACAGAACATGAAAAATGCTTTTAAACATCACATTGTTCTAACCTAATACCAATACCAATAAAATGCAAGAAAGGGATAGTGCTTTGCTTTTGAATTACAGCACAAAAGGTCACAAAACAAATAATACGGGAACCGAAGGCTAACGAGGTACTGCCGGTATACAGTGTTCCTGACACACTGATGATCTTCCAAAATATTTCTTGATTCCATGCATTTACTGATTTTGCTAGCAGAAGAGGTTTTTTTTTTTCTTACAGGTTTCTCTATAGCTCCCCATTCACTTGCTATATTGCGTATGCTATTCCATTTATAGATACAAGATACAAGATATAGATACTGCTCCATTAATGCAGAAAAATCCTTGATCAGGGAAAAGACTTCTAAAGAAAAAAAAAATCAATTCCAACCAGGAAAGCATAATAAAGCACTAGAAATCTGTCAGATAGGCACTGAAATGAAGGTGAGCCAGGCCTTAAGAGGAATGTAACATGCTGCAAAATTCAGTGCTACTATTTCATGTTGTGTGGCAAAAAACCCAGCTGTATTGGGGATTTATTTTCCAAACCTTTTTTTTTTTAAGTCCCGCTCTCCTAGAAAAAATTATTTTTTTTTCCCACGTGTATTTTAAACATCCACTCTCATTTACCTCAGGTTGAAACCTTTGTTACTTTGACCGGCAAAACAGATTGCGAGGAAGTCTCTTAAAACGCAGCAAGAGGTCAGTAAGGAGGCCCCCACCGAGAGACCTCTGACCCAGCCCCCCTGAGGGGCGGCTGGCACCATCCCTGAGGTAAAGCGGGCCCCACGCCCCGGCCCTCACCACCTACCTTCTCACAGCCTGAGGGGAGCACCAAGGCTGACACGCTTTGGAGATACTAATGCTTCTGCCACAGCTGTAATCATCCTAGGCTGCCCAAAAGGTTTTCTGACTTAAAACAACAACAACGAGGATACCACAGTGGAGCAGAAAGTGCTCAGATCCGCAGCCGCACGACATCCTGGAGGCTGGTCTCCCTCACAAGTCACTTCAGCGGTGACTTCTAATCTGGTACTTAGGCTTTCATGAGGTAATTTAACAAGAAATCACCGCAACTTCATCTTCCCTATGTTATGTTAAGCATCTCAGCGGGTCAGGCGGCAGCCACCAGTATTGCTGTTAGCACCACCTCGCTGAAGGTGCTCGTATCCAGAGGCCAGGATACGAAAACAAAATGGCGTCCCAGCGCGTGGAGGTGAGGTCAGTGTCGCTCCCTCAAGGGAAATGGAGGGCGGAGAGGAAGACCTAAGGAATCTTCATTTTCCTGCTAATTAAAGCGCCAAATCCTTAAAAATGGATGCGTCGGGCGCTTTCAGAAAGTTTCTTAAGGAGGTGGGTTGCATTGTCTCTTTGTGCCCTGTCAGTGAGTGCTGGAATGGTAGGACTGGCCTGTTTTAGCAGCTGAGTCAGCTTTTAGTACCAACAAGGTAATGTGAATTCCTGGTTAGAAAATTATCGTTAGTCTAAGATGGTGCTAGCTATATAGATAAGTGTGCTGATTATTTTTATTTTTCTTTTAAATGCTGTAGGTGGTGGTGTGTTAATAAACTGTTCAGTAATCCCACCTCAGTAACACCAATAAAACAAACCTGCTGTCAGGGGAGGGTAAAGGTATAAGGCTGCCATTGTCAGACAGGAGTTTGCAAACATTCAGAGATTAAAACCTCCTAAGAAGCCTAAGATGAACAAACTCCCTCGGGTTTGCCCTGCTTGTGCATAGGGCTGGCTTGTAGGACGGGGGCCCTTAGAGCTGTAGATAGCAGAGGATGCTGAGCTCGCTGCTGGTGATCAGGAATGTTCTGTCCCTGAATCAAAGGGTTCATGGATAAGGCTAATTTGTGATTTGTGATACCTTCAGGCCAAATTCCTCTGGCCTAAGGGACTTCCAATTTTCTTTTAGTAATCTTATTCAATGAAATAGCACAGGCATTTTCTAACGTAAACAGCTCAGTTGCTTGATACTGTTTAGATGCAAATAAGGAAGAAATTAACAGGGGCTGATACTATTACTGTTTTTTCCTCCCTAATTTTGTTACTTGAAATCCAATTATGTATAAAACGCTCAGATTGGGGATTATTTTTTTTTTCAATCCAGTACTACAGGCAGTGTATGAAACCAACTAGTGCTGTTGTTTCTAGTGCAACAAATGTTTTTCACATGTGAGTGCTGCTAGCCCTGATACAACTCATAAGCTCTACAGTGAGCGCTGGTCTCAGAACTAGAGCTTGCAGAGAAATCTTTCTGCACCGAGTAGACTGCTTTTCTGAGGCTACAAGCTGTTCCGTTCACAATGGCCAGCAACACTTCTATTGTGCATAGACGAACTACTCTAAATAATGGTGGTATTCCTCTGGTGTTTTTCCATGGTAAGTATTAGGGAGAAGCAGAACTGAGTGTGGCACCCAAAGTTACTCCAGATCTCTGGTGTGATTTCTTTATGTGTATTTTTTTAATCTTCCTGTGGTGCTGTTTTCTGTGCCAATCACCTGATCTAATACTATGGGGAAAACCTACCTATCTATTTCTGTAATCCTTATTATCATTTCCACAGCCCTGGAAGGGATTTTTTTCATTGCCTCTTAGCTATTGTCATATCACCAGGCGTTAAACTTATTTTTCTCCTATAAAATACAAAACAAAAGTTAAAATAAATGGCCAGATTACAGTAGTAGACACTACCAAAAAAATTGTCTAGTATTTCAGTTATTTTAGAAACACCATAATAGGGAAGGAGGTGCTGTGAAAATTACCCATTACTCCAGTGGAGAATTCTGCTCCTACATAACCTCTCTAATGTGCTGATTTTTTCCATGCCTACCATGACTCCTACGGTCTCTAAATGGAAAATGGTGAACTGTGAATAACTTTCGGCCCCTTTAGGGATTCTGGCAAGTCTGAGTAATGATCACTTCCATTCTGAAAACAGCTGCAGCAAGGAATGCATTGGATTGCTAAAGATTTTCCTGACTAATAATCCCTTCACATTTCTTCTGTGTATGGTAGAATGATGTTGTCATTTGTATAGTATAAAATATTCTAGAGCTTTGTTGCCCAGTGAAGATATAAAGCACAGTAGATTTTTACTGTCTGCATATGAAACACCTGTATGTAACCTATAGAATTTAAAAGATAGTCCTGGGATTTCATATCAGCTATTAAAATAATAACTTTCAGTGGGGAAACAACATAAATCAATGCTGCTTGCACTGGTTGGCAACTTGCTAATTTGTTCTAAACCAAGTGCTAATATTTCACTGTACTGGTGAAGCTCAGTGAAAATGTCTTTTTAAAGCTGGGAGAACATACTGTATCAGGAGTAAGCCAATCCCCAGTGTGTTTGTCTCCCTAATTTGCTGCCTGTAAACCAGTTATACTGTGCAGCTGTTTGATAAGGGTGTTGGGAAAAGCTCATGCATTATTTGCTCAACCTAGAGAGTGGGGTGGTTAGCTCAATTTTCAGGCATGCTTTAGAAAGAGGTTTTGTAGTACTTATTAATACAATACACTGTTCAACACACAGTATGAGAACAATTAGTCCATTAAGAAAAATGGTAAAAATTCTTTAGTTCAGAATTAAACCTAGAAAAATGTAATGCATAAGGAAATTTCAAATGTATACAACTTTCAATGGTAAAGCTTGTTCCTCTTGTTCTTCTCTATCAGAAAATTGTTCATCTCTTCCAACAAGTTCTGCTAAATAAAACAGTCAGTGTAATTCACCTCCTTAAGGATAATTCATCTTTCTCCCATGGATGTAGTATGAACTACTGAGGTGACCTTTTATGAGCTTAGGCACTGTATACCTCTGTTGCTACCTGGGTAATATTGTAATACAATACCTGTATATTACAGCAGGTATCATGTTTTAAATTGTTAGACTGAAACTCCCATCCCTAAAGCCAGACAACTGAATACAGTAAATTTTTTTGCTGGCCCATTACAAAATGTTTGCTAGTCACTTTAGCATCATACACCTTTAAAAATACTTTTAAATGCCTTCTCTAATGTAATTCTAGGGATCAAATCACTTCACTGATTTGATGCTTTTTTTCTTTATCGCGTAGCAAGGCATTCTAGACATAGACATAATAGTGCCAGTCAAGGAGCTTTAAACTTGCTCCCCTTTATTGAAATGGTTTTGCATTGTATTATTCTGTTTTCAGAGTGCAATTGATACTTGTATAAAGTTGTCATGAGTCATGTTTATCATCAGGCTGTCATCCTTAGACAGGCTAGGGTGATACTCTTCTCCAGGAATAGTCCTGGTGGCGTCAATAGCATAAGTGAAATGCTGATTGTCTTGATTATCAGTAGAGGAATCTGAACTTTTGCTCGAGTTCAGTGTTCTACTCTTCATCCATGTTGAATAGTAAAACTTTAGCACTCCTTGCCATGCATTATGTAGCCATTAAAAGTTAGAAGTAGCATGTATCAAGCCATATACAGACTTAAGAAAGAGCTTGAAGGGTCATCTGATTTATCATCTTCTAGGGAAGAATCATTTCTCTTCTAATTGCAAAACATGGAATGTGATCTAGGCTCTGCAAATATCAAAATACAGTCTGAAGATGCGTGTCTATCAGAGACAATTCTCTTGAGATTGTTGTGGTATTTCTAGTTATGAATTCTCGGTCTGTTTTGCCCCAGTTTACTGTCACATTTACAATGGCAATCACTTCATGTTTCTTGAGATAAAAGTATCTATGCTATTCTGAGGCAAAGCTGTGAGTCCTCTGGCAAGCAGTTACCCGCTGACTCAGTGAACTGGAAGTAAGGAGACTGCTTACCAGTATGAGTAGAGGTTTTGCAGTCTGGACATTTTACAAGTTGCACTGTTTGACCTTCAGCTTGGGTGGTCTGACCAATCTGCCTGACTCTTATTTAGTGTGTGGGAGTCGTGCAGTGCAGGATTATGCATATGTTTATCCCTGAAACCGAGGGAGTACATTAGTGAAGCTGCATGCACAGCATTGGCTGATAATGCAGCTTATGCTGGTGATGGAGTCAATGACTCGAAAGGGATTATGTTTGTTGACAGTGAGCACATCTGGCTGCCATACAGCTGTGCACTCCAGAGGTCTAATTCTGTCCTGATTTACTCCCCATCCGGTTCATGGCTGTAAGTCTTCCAGATGTGCCACATGTTGATAAATATAATTCTTTTATCAGTGACTAAATCCAGACAGAACTTGGTCTTCTGTTTGTGCCTGTAGATTTTAATTTAATTTTAGTGATATACTTGGATTTAGGAGGCTGAATGTAAGCACTTGCTGTGTGCCTAGATCTGTAATGTCAGTGCTTCTTGACCAGAATACATAAATACTGGAATAAGGCTCTCAAAGTCCCTTGCTTTATCTAGAGGAGTGTTTTTTCTCTTTAAAAAGTTTAATTTCTAGGATATAAAAGTCGCACTTAAAAAAAAAATATATATGTATGTGTGTGTGTATGTCTATATAAAGGATGATTATAATAATAACCTTTTGGCCACCCAAAAACTTGATGCCACCCTAGTGTCAAATGTCAGGATTGCTCAGTGTTGCAGTGAGAACAGAACTGGAGTCTGGAACTTTCTCTCTTTTGTAGATAGGGATTTTTAGAGGGTTGTGCAGTATCTGTACTTGTTCTTAGGAGTGATGCTACCCATTTGAGACTTGCTTACACATATGATAGAGAGCAGCAGCATAAACTGTACCTAAAAAAAAAATAATAAAGAATAAGTCATGGGGTGATAGCTCCTATAAACATGCATAAAATCCCTTTTTCCACCCTCAGATGGCTCAGATAAGTATGGGCAGTTCTAGTAATAAATTTCTAAATTAAATATGTAATTAATCTGTGTCATCATTCATTCTAGTTTCATTTTTTATGATTACTTAAATTGCTGCTTCTTTTTATGGGTGCTTGTCCAAGATAAAGAAGAAAATGTATCTAGCATGTATTAAAGGAGCTATGATTAAAGTTGCATATCTACTTTTTACCATACTACTGCTGATTTCTCTGTGCTTTCTTAATCAATTTAGCACATTTATTCTCAAGAAAGTTTTTGTTATATTTTGTTCTTCATGCATGAATTCACAGTTTCCATTCTACCACTGCTAGGCCTGGAAGTTACGTGAAAATCTCATGGACTCCTAGGACAATGACAGTGCTTTCAGCTAGATGCAGAAAATCTTGTGGTTGTTGAATTTAGGAAACATATTTTGGTAAATGTATTCTGTTTGCTTACATGTTTTCTATGACAGTGCTACTTTTGCACCCTTTTTGGCCCTCTGGTGAAGTAAAGTGGAGCTACCCTTTTTGCAGATGGGGAAGGTATTTTTGACAAACTGGCAAATCTAGTTAATTGGTTTTCAGGCTTCCCTGCTCATTGATGTACTTCTAATATTTCATACTGTATTTTGATAGAATTCCTGTTTACTTCACTTTAGTAACCACAGGGTGCTTTGTGTACTAACTGTGAACACAGGTAGCTTGCATGCACATTGCCCTTCCGTTTGTGTCATGAATGTAGAATACATTCATGGAATTGATCTGGTAAGCATGATCCAGAGGAATGAGAATGGATCTTGGAGACATATACTCCTGAGTTTATATTTAGGTGATGAGAAGAATTAACTTTCCTACTCTTTTTTCTGCCTATAAAGTAGGGATGTTTACGTGATACCATTCTAACAAAAGATTTGAGTCGCTTAATTACTACGTTGAACATGACAGCTGCTAATATGGGTGTTGGATCATTAGTTCTCTAATTGCAGCTTTCTTTAGAATTTCATGGGGATCCCAAATTTGATAAATCACCTTTTTATTTCTTGTGAGGAGTATTCCAGTAAGTCTGTGATGTTTGCTTTCTGTTTCTTTTTTTGTTTTGTTCTTTTTTTGTAAAATGTCAGCAGTTTACAAGTATGTTGTAACTAATTTCTCCACTGTAGTTTCCTTATGCTGAACAGACTCATTCTTCAAATACCAGGCTCAGCAAGCTCATGAAGTACCTTAATACATAGTTTGCTGTTTTGAACGAAATACAGTTTGCTGGCATTTTAAGAAAAGTAGTAAGGACACATTGGAAGACTCAGAGCTTGTTCTTTTACTTACTTTTCCCAGTGGCACTGTGCTGCCCTTTGTTGTTTTTCTCCCTTTAACATCTTCTGACGCATACTTCCTACTTTCTGAAGTCACGTAGGGAGGCAAATGATAGTGCAACATGCTGTATCAACTTTGAGCAACCAAGGAGCCTGCAAACCAAGTTCTGTTGCAGAAGGTGCAAGGACGTTCATTAGTGGTACTCTGGATCACCCAATTTTTGCTTGGCCACATACAGGCAAACTCTCTGTTTAAAGAAAGTGTAGCATGAAGATCTTGATTCAAATGAGAATCTAATGCCTTCAAAGATCTTTTTAATCAATTCAGTAAGTTGTAAAGGTATGAGCTATAGATGAACAGCCAGGTGGCTGTTCAAAATTATAAAGACAGTGGGTCTATATTTCCTTTCCACCACTTGGAGTTCAGTTGTTTTAACTCCCCTGACCTCACTGGAGCTGTGTGTAAAGTAGCGTAATGCAGTAGAGAATCTGGTCTACAGAAATTCTGCAGAAGTCTAAATGATGCTTAATTAAATGATAGCTGTGGCTTCCCTAAGAAGTCTATCAGATATAGGGTAATACTACTCATTTTAACTGAGGTAGTTGAAATCTAACCAACCTCATTTATTTGCAGTCATAATTCTGGTCATAATTATCAGAAGCTCCTTCCATGCGTACTGTGCTGAGCTTTGTTCAGCTGCCACCATTTCAAGTTCTCTCATTGCTTCTCCATATAATTAGCCAATACTTTGTTTGCAGTCTGATTCCTAGTCATGCACTTCACTTAGAAATTGTTTTAGCAATCTGTCCCCTAACATAAGTCATGATGCATTTTGCAGGAGTAGACATACTCAGGGTTACAAGAAAGGATGGATCCTCTTCTGGCTTTGAGATTAATATCTCTTTAAGAAATAGAACTGTGTTCTATGGCTACCTGTTGTGATAGGCCACAGCTGTATGTCTTCAAGGACAGAATAGACAAAAGAGGTTCCTTTCCTTATCTGCTCTGACCTGCTTGTTCCCTGCTAGTGGTTATCAGTTTCATAAATCTGAGAAGTCCTTTGGAGGACCAAAGTAAATCAGGCAAATAGTTTAATACTTGATTTCTAATGTCTTGGTTCATCTTAATTAAAAGTGCAGCCAAATCCAATATTTACTTACTAATAAAAATTGTGTGCTTTTTTTTGCAAAATGGAGGTTAAATATGCTTATGTTTATCTCTGTATTACTTATTGTATCCTCTTGACATAATATAGGCAAATATACCTAATAAATTGGTTTGTAAAGAATTTGGTTGGTCACACTCATATTGTTCAGACATGATAGTGTGGGCTTCTCTGTGTTTACAATAACAATGAGCTAGCTTTCATGGATGCTGTTTAGATCTGATCATTTAAATTTTTGTAGGCAGCAGTGAATGAGGCTACTTTAATTTGTGTGGTTCAAAGTCACAGCCAAATTCTTGTTGCTGGATACTTTCTATCATTTTTAATAGACAAAAAGACCATTCTACTTACTCTATGTGTATACTCCCTGTAATGGATCTTTTGCCTGGGTATAATATGTTTTTCAAGTGTCTTGTGTAATGAAAGTGACAGGTTGCTTTCAAGTAAGGCAGTTGGTAGGGGCTCATCAGCTCAGGGCACTGCAGAAGGTGGTATATTTTCTGAACAGATAACTAGGAAGGAAAATTGGCTAGGTGCAATGCAGTATGGGTCTTTTCTTCCCTGCGTAGAGCAAAGATAAGTCTCCTGGCCTCTGCTGTGCCCAAATAAGCTGACAGACCTGATGAATGGAAAAGCCTTGTATCTCAGAGTCACGGAAAGCACAGAGGTGAACTCAGCAAATGTTCTGTTCTGAATGCGCTTGAATTATCAGCTGTAGCCTAACAGCAGCGGAGCAAATGGCTCACCCTTCAGAATACAGCCTTCTGAATCAAAGCCAATGATGTAGCCGTGGATCTGTCAGTCAGATGGGTTATCTTGCCTTAGAAAAGGGATGTCAGTGGCAGGATGTATTTGTGATACTTTTATAGTTTGCATCTGTTTTTTAAGGAGGAACGCAGCAACTGTTTGGCTCTAACACTGTTCTCATGTAAAGAATTAAACAACAGTGATTCTCCTCAAAGTAAGTATACGCTCCAGAAAAGCAACTTTGTTGCATGTCAGTGTTCCTGCCAGCATTTGCGTTCTTGGGAGCACCTCTGGCTACTGCTCATTCAGAAGCAGTGGCTTGGTGAGCAAATATGAATGGGAGAAGAATTTGGAGCTGTACGCATCTCCCCACTTGCTCCACAGGATACTCCAACAAGAAGCAGGAGGAGGGAGAAGCTTGTGATACAGAATCAGAATTAGAGATGATCATTAGAGATACGCTTAAGGCCTCAAGGTTAAATACTGCGCTGTGTGCAGTGTTACAGGTCATATCCATGACTTTTCCAGAAAGAGCAGAGGAAGGAAATACAACAGTATGTCTGCTGCATGTTTGGGATTGTAACCTAGTGTAACTCTGAATTTTTTTTTTTACCTTAAAGCTGAAGAGGATGGAGGGAGTTGGCTGATTTAATATTACCATTAAGAATAAGAAATTAATAGCTGAGCTAAAGACCTTCGTAACTTTTATTTCAGGGTCTGTATATGGTAAAGTAGCCCAAGGCCTTTAAAGAAGACCTGAAAAAAGGAGCCTCAGGTGAGTTTTGCAAAGACTGCAGGAGAGAGGAAAGGTGACAGACTTGCACACTCAGCTCCAAGGCTCACAGCTTTGTTACTTCAGAAGAACTGTGTCTTTGAAAACAGTGTATTATATTTCTTAGCCAGGCGATCAGTGCATTGCATAAAATCTCTTGGCTGCTTATTTCTGTCTGTCTTATCTTCCAAACACATGAGTTGTCCTTAAAAAATATTCAGTCACATTTGTGTTCCCTTTATGGCCTTCTCATCCTTTTTCCTATCTTGTTTGGTGTATCCCACTTAAAGACTTCCCTGTTCACGTCTCTCACATCTCACTGAAGTATATGCTGCACTGTCCCATGTTTCACTTTGTGCAACCTTCTGCCTGTCACCCTTGCATTAATCCTTGTTACTCCTTGTGATGTGGTGTTACATCACATTACCAGTGATGATAGCGTGAGGTTTTACTCAAGTGCGGAAGTGGAAGGATAAACTGGGAGCTTAGAGTTCTGCTTTGTGTTTCTGTCTGTGCTACTAGCTGACTGGCAGACTTCAATGTAATCCTTTAACTCATAAGAATACTGAAGTAAAGAGGGGTAACCTCATGAGTGACTTCATCTCTCTGCTTCATTGTTGCAGTATTTTTAACAGAGGTGATTATTTTGTGGTTGTTCAGCCTTGCTCAGACAAACTGGAGAAGAATAGAGGTCAGTTCATTTGGAGTGATTAAAACTTAGTGGTGGGAGAGATCAGGGTGTTCTCTGAGAGGGAGAGAGATGCTTTTTTGACCTTGATTTCAGCTGCGTTTGGCACAATAAGCTGGCTGATAACACAGGTGCCCAAGAGCATGCCTTTCTCAAAATGAGGATCTTCCTGTCAGTGAGATTATCTTCATTTAGTAAATTAAAACCTACCATTGCAACCCAGGGCATGGGAGGAGATGGCCTCTTCTGCTAATGATTTTGTTGATTACAAGAACTTGTATTTAATTGCAATGTGCGTGACTGGTATGTTCCAGGCAAACAGTGTGTCATCAGAGAAGTTGGAGAAAGTGAGTTGTTTGTTCTGCCAATAGGTCAGGCATTTTTTTCTTCATTCCTCCCTGTGATCTCTTTTGTCTGTTCTATATGCATGCATATTAATCAATGTAGGCAGTCATTAATTATAGGCAAATGGTACTTACTGCTTGCCAAATCAATGTGCCTTCTAAAGTAGGTGCTATAATAAAAGAAAAATTCTATGAGCAAAATTGAAAAGCTCTGCTTTGCACTAGAAGTCACCTTCACTGCCTGCCAAAGTCTCATCTGATCCTTCAAGCAAGTCAGCTTCAAAGGAAAGAAAATGTATTTTCTTAACTCTGTAAAACAAGGGACTGATTTACAGCCAAATGCTTTTTTTGTTTGATTGGAGGAAAAAAGGACCAAATATATTGGTGAGGTGTCTTTCAGAGGAGAATTTTCAATATATGTATTCAGTGAATGCAATTAATTATATTGCACTTTGGCCAAGTTCCTTTGACACTGAATGTATGCCTGTACAGAGGATCTGTAAGTAGAGGCTTGCAAAATGACTCTTAGTTCCACTGCTGTGCTTTTAGTTGCCCTGCAGCAGCTGACTGTGGTCATCTTAAATAGTATTAATCTGGTGCACTTCTCCCAGCTCCAGGCAAAGCTGGGTGTGTTGGGGGGTATAGGAAGTTAAAGTTGTATGTGCATGCATCTTGCATGTTTTCAATGGAAAATTACACGCTAATCACTCTGAACGAATTAACTTGTTTAGACTGTAACAAGGACAGCAAGCAAGGTGTAGATAATGTGTGTTAATTAATATGTAGCTTGCTATTTACAAATATGAAAGAGTGTGGGCTTTTTTGGGGTGTGTTACCTATGATGTTATGGACACACTTTCTAAGTTCTTATTCCTTGAAAATTCTTTCCCATGAGCTGGTAACTACTTTAAAATTTGAAGATGGATTTCAATGGTTAAGATGTTTACTTTAGGTGAATGTTTCCTCTGTAAATTGAAGGAGTGTGAGCTGTTATAAATGAAATGCTCATTCTGAAAGCACAAATCTTTCCAGTCTAGGTTTCCCACAGTGCGGTATACAGGATACTCTGCAACATGAAGATAAACACAATGATAGTTTTGAATATACATCAAAATGTGTCTAAGCTTGCCTAATATTTTTCACTTTAAAAACTGGCATAGTTCAATATGGGAGGGGTTTTTTTGCAAAGAAGTGGAAGGAAAAATGTCTTATCAGCATGTCTGGTTTTAAAAATCCTGAAATATGAAAAAGAAATGAAACTCAGCTTATTTAGACTCTGTATTCCTTATTTAAAATGTTAGATGACTTTTAAAACATGACTTCTGAATCAAACCCAGCTAGCTATAAAAACAGAAGGGGGGGTGGGGGTGGTGTGTGCAGAGAAAGTTGGCAGCAAATAAAATCACTATCTTTTTTATCTTTAAATTTGTTGTTCTGCTTTCAACAATATCTAAAAGTCACTGAACTGAAACCTAGTTTATGCCCCATGTTTAGGCTCCATGCAGCATGTGGATGATTTGTACTTAAGATAAGTAGTCCAGTTTTCTGTTCCTTTGCACTTTTGGCACTGATGTATACCAAAGAAATCGCAGATAAGGTTTTGCCTTACCAGGTCAATAGTGTCAGATCCCTTTATTGTGTTTGTCATTGCACTGGGGAACCAAATATGGACAAAGATAAAGGGGTTTGTTTGTCTTCTGGTGATACCCAATAGTATGGCTGTATTATCTTCATTGTGCATGATTCTGCAGTGTTTTCTTGTCCTATACCAGCCTCTGCAAATTAATTCTAGTTTCAAAGTATAGTGTGATATTGCCTAGGTTAATGAGAGGCACAACGTGTGGACATTAATCTTTGGAAAGAGGTTATGCGTTTATTTATCTCTCTGCATTTTTCCTGACCAGGACTTGTTAGAGCATAGAATGGCATTTGCATGTGAGGCTTTCTTTCCTCCAAGATACTCAGGGCAGTTACAAATGGTTAAACTAGATTATAAAATACGTATTTAATTGTATGTGTGCACATATATATATATATATATAAAAGGGAGAAAGTGCTGAGGTGTTTTGACCAAGACATGACGAATGTATTAACTGTCCTCCATTGTCCTTGGTGGCTGTAGCATTCTCCCACTTCACACTGCACATATATTACACATGGTCAGGGGTATCAGATATAGCTCTGTACTTTCTTCCCTGTTCATCATGTCTGAATCTAGCTCTGAGTCTTCACTTGCTTAATTCACTTCAGACTTAAAGCTACTAAAATGGTCTACCTGGCAAAACATACAGCTATAGTGCTGCCATCAAAATCATGGTAAGCAAGCAGTTAACTTGTAGTGATGTTTTGCTACATTGACAGCTGATACAACAGTCTGATGCATTATAAATGCACATTTTAGAAGTGTACTTAATCCTAGCATTGAAGTAGGTAGGCTCAACTCAAACATTACAAATGAGTACATGTTGTGGATTGTAGCAGTAATGTGTTTTAAGGCTGGTGGTATGATTTTTAAGGTGAGTAGTAAGAAGCTGTATAGACTTAATTTATGCAAGGAATTTGGCAAGAAGGCTAAAGGTAGAGAGGTGATTAAGTTGTCCTCCCTGTAAGAAACACTGGCTGACCCCACTAATTGGATCCCAGATGCAGACTGACACAGCTAGCTGTAAACATTAGAGATTTCAGGAAAATCTTTGTCAGATATAAATGAGAGTTCAGCATTCCTCCAAGTCAGTTATTTGATGCACAACTCAAGGGAGTTTGAGTCAGACCTTTGAAAACGTGTAACCCTATTCTTGACTGACCTGTCAGACAATGTTTTAGGCACCAAAACTGGGGGACTTTTGACTCAATAGACCTTTGTCTATGTGCCAAAATTCTTCATTTCTCTAGAATACTGTAGAGGAATTGAGGTCTCTGGTCAAGCTTTGTTTACGACCATTTGTTCCTGCTACATTGTGTTTTAGCTTACTAGCAGGAGTTCATGATTCATATTAATGTGAAATACATGCCTGCTAATGTAAGTCATCTAACTTGTACCAAACCCAGGGTCAATACCATGACCATTATCACTAATGCTACGAGGAGAAAAGCTGCTAATGTGAACAATCTTAAAATGAATAGTCTTTTTAATAGGCCCTGATTCTGTATCTCATCCAAAAGGCAAGCACATGTTCTGATAAATTAAAAGACTGCTTAGCTCTTGTGAAAGACGTATCACAGAAGCTTGTAAATTGCATATCCAACATTAAACAGGCTTCCTTAAAAATTCTACATTAGTAACCTTTGCTTTAAATCTTCTGGCCCTTATCTGACTGCACAGGGCATTCTCTCCTATTGTACCACTCATCCATGATGCAGTGGTCGTGATCTTTGTCACTGAAAGATCTGTAGAATTAAGATCAGGAACCTTTACAGTTTAAAACAAAATAACATGCTCTCTAGCTGGAAGCTAACATGCGTTCACATCATCTGTGAATCAAGTACAGAAGGAATAAGCCGTGTATAACTGAATAGTGGGGTTACATCACTTCCCTCTTCTTAAAGCACTGAGGAAGGTAGAAATCTAGTCTAAAGAAAGCATCATGTGCCTTATTGCAAATTTTCAAGTCCCTCCTGATAAACTGAGAATTAATCTGCTACAGATAACACTTATGCCATTTCTGTCTTACAGTAATTTGTATCTAGAAGTTACTAAAATTTTTGTAATGAGTACCATAATAATAAAAATAATAGTAATAATAGCACGTTACAGTCGCTTCCTGAATTTTGTTCTTGGCTGGGGAACAGAAGTGAATGTGAGGTTTGAGGCTGGGATTTAGCTGTTCTTTGGGATTTGCAGGGATTGGCATCCCTCCTTCAGACAAAGGTTATAGGGAAAGGGGGGCAGGAAGGGGGAAGATCAATGTCAGGAAGGGACTCATGAGTGAGACTGGCAATTTAAACAGAAGAGCTTCAGTTCTGTTAATCTACCTTTATGAACCCACATTTTGCTTTATCAGTACCACTGGACTTCATCCTCCTACAGAAAAAGTCTGCCAGTTTGGTTCTGGAATTCATGACAAATACATCCTCAGGCAGGGAGAAGATCTTTTCCAGGTTCAGGAAGAAGTGAATAAAAACTTCACAACACAAATTATTTGCAGGAATTGTTTCTCAACAGTAAATGGAGCAAGTCCTGCTCTGAATTTAAGTCTAACTTAGTAAGCCTTAAAGCAAGCACCCAGAATGTTGTGGACAGAAAAACACTTACACGGCTTAACCAAGAAAAACTTACTGTGAAAAACTAATCAAGAGTTATTCAATGTGAGGAACCATAGTTTAGGAAGTTACCTCTGCTGCAGGTCCCTTGAGGCTGGAAGGATGCTGGGGATGAACAGCTGTGTTTCTCCCCTTCCTGTGTTTCCCAGGCTACTGTGTGTGTCACGGTACCCTGCTAGTCGTATGGGTTTTCAGAAAAGGCATGATAGGTAGATGTAAAACCTGTACTCAAAGTATTGCCTGACTTACATTGCCTGGCTTTACCTTAACCTATGCAGACTTGTGTCTTTCTCTTGTTGTTAGAACATGCCAGTATATTTTATGAGTGGGGTAACTTTCTGTCTGGGTGGATATTTTTTTTTTCAGTTCTGTTAGAATCCATGAAAGATAGCTAAAGGAAACTTTGGATCTTGCTGTCTGCCCCAGTAGCTCTATTGTTATGTTAGTTAGAAATGAGACTAATTGAAACCTATGTCAATTTAATTCTTAATGAGATGCCCTGTGTGGCTGATTATTTTTAATAGTTTCTTTATGATCCTCTGGGAAAATTTAATTTCTTAACTACATTTATAGGAAAAGGTTTTCATGTGAGCAGCAAGAATTGGAAGGATTTGAGTCCTGAATCTGAAAAATTAGGGTTTTTTTAAGCTAAAGTAATTTTATTCTGATGGTGATCTCATAGTTAATCTTAGTGGTTGTTTTCTGAACCCACAACAGTGTTTTTCTAAGATTCTGAGGTGGGTCTTGCTAAACATTAATCATTACACAGCCTCTTTACTTTTCATTAGTGCCAAACAAAACCTAGCTCTAAGCTGTAGAGACTCACAGAATCATCAGTGCTTGGGCAGAGAGGCAATAGGTTTTCATCTTCTGCTCTATATATCTCTTAAAGACTGTACAAGCTTTGGCAAGCTAATTTGTCATGGGGGTTTTCATCTGAATTTACCTGAGGATTTAACTGAGGTAGAACCAAAGTAGTGGGAACCAGGTGTATCTCCAGGGGAGCAGTGCTAACAAATACACAGCACCCCAATTCAGCAAACTGCCCAAGTCAACTAATGCTACTAGGAAACTAGGCTAGCTTGCCCCTCACTGGCGAGATGATGCACATACCCCATTTCACAATGGTATCAGAGGCTGCCATGGCAATCTTAATATAAAATCAGATTGGATGTAGAACAAATCCAACTTTTTTCCATTCAGTCAAGAAGGATTATGGACTAGGTTTGGATATTTTCCAGATCCCTTGAACTCTACCTTACTTTGTCAAGAGTCTCATTGATTTGAAAGCAAAGAGATTATTCCGATTAATCCCTATGAAATCTGTTCTTTCATCCAAACAGCACATTCCTAGGGGAGGTTCATGGGGGTCCTTTTCAGGCAGGCTTGCTTGACACGCAGGAAATGCATAAAATCTGCATAGGTGTGCTTAACGAGTCATGATTTTTGCATGTCAGCAGTAAAATAATGGATAATACACATAATCTTTGCACATCATCAGAATCTCAGTGTCAGGATGATTGTCAGGACTCTAGGATGCCAGTCTAGGATTTCCTGCTGCCTACCTAGGTAGTCTGGTAGTGATTTCCACAATCTTACTTAATTGATTTAGAAGCACAGGAAAGTTACCTTCACTATCCATCCCTTCCACCCAGCCTTGCAGCTTGAGACGGTGTGAAACCCTCCCTGACACGTGGACGTGGTGTGAGTACACCCTGTCTGTTACGCTGTGGGCAGCAGCTGTATGCTTTGCAGGGCTCTTCTCTGCATGTTCTGATTTGTAAGATCTATCCTCAATTCCAAGGCTTAAGACAGGCTTTAGTGCTTAGAAAAGACATGCAAGAAAATACTTGCTTGATTGGCAAATGTGCAAGAATTGGGATCACTTTCCAATGGGAACTTTGTTACATGGAGAAAACCTATGCCTACCTCCTTTTTTTTGTGCAAGTTAGCCAAAAATATTTGCATCTACAGCAAATATCTGTACACTCAAGACACATGGATAAGGTAATTTTTTTAAATTTTTTTTTTTTGCTGTTAATCATGCATGTGGTTAGATCTTGATCTAGATTCCACTTTATCAACAGAAAATTCACTTACTCAACAAAGAAGTATATCTGTATGAAACTATTCTTTGCATGCTCCTATCTTTCTGCAGATATGGCTTTTTTTATTGCTGTTTTGTTTAATTAGTCATCTCTGATGTTTTTAAATAAAGTTTTTAAAAAACCTAAATTTGGTGCAAAACTTGAATGGTCAGCTGTTCAGTAGCTGGTCTCTATTTGTAAGTTGTGCTGACATAGCCTCTATAGATCCATTGTGCTTGGACAGATGGTGTTTATGTTCCTGATTAAATAAAGAATATGAATGACTGAAGGATGAGTGGAATGGAATGAAGAATGAGTGGCTGAGGGAACTGGGGGTGTTTAGCCTGGAGAGGAGGGGGCTCAGGGGGAGCCTTATTGCTCTCTACTACTACCTGAGAGAAGGGTGTAGGCAGGTGGGGTTGGTCTCTTCTCCCAGATAACAAGTACCAGGACAAGAGGAAATGGCCTCAAGTTACACCAGGGGAGGTTTAGATTGGATGTTGGGGAAAATGTCTTAACTGAAAGAGTGCTTAAGCATTGGAACAGGCTGATCAAGGAGGTGGTGGTATCACCATCCCTGGAGGCCTTTAAAAAACATACAGATGCAGTGCCTGGGGACATGCTTTAGTGGTGGGCTTGGCAGTCTAGGGTTAATGGTTGGACTTGATGATTTTAAAGGTCTTTTCCAACCTAAATGATTCTAGGATTCTATGACTTCAGCTCTTCTATAAGGAAAAAGCTCGATTTTGAGTTTGTTTGTTAGTGCACTGGCATCCGATAAAATATATATATATTGTGTGACAGATTTCAGGAAAAAAAGTGAAGAAAAAAACAGAGGCTTTTTTCCCTCCAGTTCATTGCTATCCAGGACCCTAAGATCCATGTGAAGTTTTTTACATAATGTTTTGGAAGTTTATTTTCCTTTCAGAGTTAGAGCTTAAGTGCAGTTGACTTTCTGTGCATGTGGTTTTCTGAAATTAAGTGATCACAGGTTAAATGCAGTCAATGTTGCGTGTGCAGATTGTGGTTTTTTGATGACAACCACTGTGGCACCTTTTATCTCTAAGTGGCATACAAGCTTTTTTTGACAAGCATGTTATACAAATTGCAGAAAGGGAAGCACAGTCTTGGGGTTGAGTATTGTTCAAAGTATTTCTGTCGACTGTCCTTTTAATTAACTGAAAATGTATTGAAGGACTGTATTGCCCTTTTTGGAGAGGGAGTTAATCAACTTTCCTGTATGTGTGTATTCTGGAAGGAGAACTATTTAAATGCAAAGGTTTAGGCAAACATATTCTCAACTGGCTCTTGATTTGTTAGGCTCATAAAAGTAGGTGGGGAACTGGAGCTAGGCTTGGTTGAGTTGCATGGGTTTTGCATGCTTTTTGCTTTCTGATGCAGCAGGAGCAGCAGCTTCCTATCATCCTCTTGCTGTCTGTAGGCACCTGATAAGGAGGAAGAAGCACTACCAGATAAGAAGATGGAAACTGCCAGAGTTTTCAGCCTTGAGCATTTGAAGGGGCTGCTGAGTCTTACACTGAAAATCGAGTGCTATTTTCTTGTAATACCCTGTTGGAGAGGGAGAGCGTTGGGAACGTGATGCTTCTCTCTATTTCTTAGTGTGGTTCCTTGTACAAAATACTAAAGTAAATCTTGAGTCTTATTATATGTTAAGCTTAGGCCTCTTATGACCCAGACTGAAAACTATGTAGTCTCCTATAATTTGCTAAGAGATTAAGTTGTCTGAGTATTTAGCTTGTTACAATTATTTTTTAGAATAAGAAAGTCCCTGGCTGAGTGCAAAGCAAATGGGCAATCTCCCAATAAAGTTTTACTGTGTACAGTCAGGAATAGTAGATTTGGGCTATGAAGTCCCAGTGTCTGCTCCGCTGTTAGCGTTTGCTGACCACCAGAAGGAGGGTGTCAGGACAGTCCCTGGTTAAACAAGGTACGGTACAATAAGATATACATACACTATGCTTCTGTGTTTTGAAGGACAAAGAGCAAAGGAAAGTCAATAAGCAATCTGTCCTCTCACTGTTTGGCATGTTACAGGAGAGATTAATTGCTTGTTTTCCTTTTTAATTCAGTCTGTTAAGGGATACTCAGTTAAACTTGGTAGAGGCTACAAGGCCCAAGTTCAGTGTAACAAAATATTAAAACATCAATGAGGCCTATAATCCTTTTCAGAAATGCCTGCTTGATGATGTTATTTGTAAGCTTCAAAAAATTGTTAGGTCAGCAGACGGTTATGTAGCCGGTTCTTTTTACTGCCAGTTTACTGCCAGTTACTATCAGTCTATCTGTATAGATATGATCCGCTCACAGAGGCGTGAGAACCTGTACTAGCTCAGGGGTAATTATTTTCCACAGGCCAGAATAAACAGCTTGTTATACTACATAGCACAAATACAAGGATACCAAATATTCTTAGTTCTTCCTTCTGTTTCCTCTGTATTGTCTCCAAACCTCCAGTGGAGGAAATAGAAGTGTAGGCATTTCTCAGCCTGGGCCAAGCACTGCCAGTGTAAGACAAGCATTGCAGATGGCAAAAATAGTCTCAGGCTTCTGGAACTGTGCCCGAGCTCTGATAGGGGTGGACAGGTGATGATGTGTCTGGCTGATATTTCTGGGATAGGCCCTGAGCTGAATAAACTTTAATCAATACACTGATTTCTTTACTCATGTCATGAGGAGAACATTTATCTGAGGTTCTGCTGCAGTTTACTTAAACCAGAACAAATGCCCATTTTCTGCTTTTAAATTAAACAAACGAAAAACAAATTGGGGACAGGCCCATCAGAGGATATGGCTATGCTATTTATGTCTAGAAGCTGAGGTAGTAGTGTTTCATTGCTTTAATACATTTCGGTGTGAGAACAGGCTTCTCCTTTCCCTGATTTCAGAGAGGAAACACAGTTTCTGCCTCTTTAAAAATATATTAATCAGTTTATTGGTGAATGCATTGATGAAAACTGTCTCTACAGTAGTTAACTGCCATGAAGGAGATTTCATCACCTATTTTGAAATTTTGATTATGCATTTCTATTGCATGTTGAAGAAAAAAAACAAAGACAAAAAGTATACGTGAGTACCAATTGAGAGGTGCCATGAATCATCTTTGCAGAGTGATAAGAATGCTGTAATCGCATTATTTCTAAGAGTAAGTCTGCCATTTTACTTCACGGCCCTGCTCTGTAAGTGTCTTATGCTCTTTAAGTTTACTTGGGGATGACAGCAACATTAATGTCACAGATAAATAGTTACATCTATCAAATCATATAGAAAGCAATAAAGAAAAGAAGTTATCACTGTTTTTTCCCCAAAGACAAGAGCAGCTTGGCAAATTCAAGGTCAGGCATGAGACTGGCTAGACGACAAGTGACTCAGTTGCTTGAGAAGGGGATGTTTGCTGCAGTGCCCAAGTTCAGATCATGTAGTTGGAGTCATCTGTCTTTTGGAGGCCTCCTGAAAAACCATAGTGAGGCCAAGGTCACTGAAAAGTGCTTGGATAATAGATGTTTTCTCCATAGTAAAGGGCAGGGAATTGCTGAATAGGACAATTAATGGACACTATCTGGGAGCAGGAAGATGAGAGGGGAGGGTCAGGTGAGCTTTTCTCAACAGAAAGTTTAAGTGTCCTTTCATGGTAAAGGTACTTTCAATGCTGAATGGTACAAGGCACGAAAAGGGGAAAAAGTCTTTCAAACTAAATCAGCTGCATCAGACTAGGTACAAATCTTCTGTTACATTGGCCATGTGTGCTCTATTAACATGCTTCATTTTCTTAGTTAGCCAGACTTGGAAACTGCAAGTTCCATTGAAGATAACACATGCTTAGATGTGTCTGATATATTTTGAAAATCAAACCAACACCTCCAAAAATAATACAACTACTAACTTAGCTTCTGTACAATGGGAAACACACAATTGGGGTAGTTTCTGAGCATGCTTGTAATTACCGCTATCTTTAACTTTTAATTTTTTCCATTTTTAAATGTGTTATCTTGAACATCTGCAATGAAGAAATTTGGGATTTGCAAATAACAGAAACTAACGAGACCAAAGGATAGAGAAGCTCATTAAAAAACAATGTGCACTACTGCACTGTCATATGGTCTGATTTCTAAGAATTACTAACATGCTCAAATGAAACTGAGAATCCCAGATTTTCTGGGCATTGTAAAAAATATGCTGGTTATGGTTTTGCTGAAGCCTGATTCTTCAGTCCCAATATACATTTGAAGGTTCATGCAATGAAATCTGTGGAAGAGAAAGAGCGCAAAATACATTCTTGCTCTTACCTACTATTGTTTTTTGTGGCCATTTCACAACTGTTCCCTTAAAAAGCAAAGTTACAGAAATGGGCATACTTTTATGCCAGGGAAAGCTCTTCGTGGCTTAGTTGCTGCAGAATTAACTCTTCTAGCATAGCTATCCAGTTTTCACTCCTTGATCTAAAATTAATGTGACTTTTATTTTGCAGGAGTTTGTCGAGCTGCTCTGAATAACTAAACTGCACTGAAAGGAGTGTTGTGAAATAGTTATTCTGTAGTAAATATGTAGCTGTTTCCCCTACATATAGAAAGGCTTAATTGCCTTCAGCATCCAAGCAGCTCTGGATATAAATCAACATATTTCATTCTTGAAATTCTACAAAACTGAATTTGAAAATCCAGCTGAGTTATACATTTTAAAAGTATCCTCAGTCTTTAAGGAACTTAAATTAGAAAAAAGGCATGTTAAAAAACATTAGTGAAAACTATTTATAAGCAAAATTTAAACAAAAATAAAAAGCCAAAACTGTGATGAAGCATACAATCTAGAAATCTTCTGTATTAGATACCAGATAATATTCTTTAAGTACTTCAAACCCCTTTTGCATCTTTCTGTCCCAGCATATATGCACTGGTTTCTAATGAAATACGATCCTAGTAAATCCTGGGTTTATGATGCATTGAGAGCAATCCCAAGCATCCCATTTTTGAGGGGTTTATGTTAAGCCTTCTGGAAGATATTTGTTGTCTTTCATTGCCACCTTCAAAAATAACTTCTCAATCTGTTGAGGCCAGTATTCCTCTGACCGCTTTTAAGCACATGCTTCAGTTCATGTGTTCAACAGAGCCTTCAAGCACATGCTAAGTTCCTTTAATATCAGGAAGACTTTAAGAAGGGGTTAATGGTAAGCATATGCTTAAGCACTCTGGTAGATGAGTGCAGATGACTACTACTGTCACAGTTTTAGACATCAGCTCTGTTAGTTGTACGTAGCACTTCTTGGCCAGATGCTTCTGCTAATCCATTCGAGTGGCAGGAGAACCGCCTATGTGTGGAGTCCTGAGCCATAGCTAGGAACTAAGCAGTTCGTAATACCAGTTCAAGCTAAGATGCTAAGTGGTGATGTGCAGCTGCTCTGGTGCCAGCACACAGGTAATACTGCTGGAAAGCTCCAGGGAGGACAGCAGGGACAGTCACATCTTGTGACAGTCCAGAGGAGGGCCATGAAGATGATCAGAGGGCTGGAGCACCTCTCCTAAGAAAACAGGCTGAGAGAGATGGGGTCATTCAGCCTGGAGAAGAGAAGGCTCCAAGGACACCTTCTAGCCGCCTTTCCATACTTCAAGAGTGCTTACAAGAAAGATGGGGACAGACTTTTCTAGTAGGGTCTGTAGCAATAGGACAAGGGGGAAGGACTTTAAACTAAAAGGGGGTAGATTTAGATTAGATATAAGGAAGTTCTTCACTGTGTGGCTGGTGAGGCACTGACACAGGTCGCCCAGAGCAGCTGTGGGTGCCCCATCCCTGGCACTGTCCAGGGCCAGGCTGGATGGGGCCTGGAGCAACCTGGTCTTGTGGAAGGTGTCCCAGCCATGGCAGGAGGATTGGAACTAAATGATCTTTAAGGTCTCTTCCAACCCAAACCATTCTATGATTCTGTGATCTTCCCTGGCCTTGGTCTGACAGGCAGTGCTCACCTTCTAAAGCTCTTGGCATTTCTTGGCTTGTGCCTCTGGTGCCTCCTTTCTATTGCCAGCAAGAGAGCACACAATTCAGTTTGGTGCCTGTGTTTTTGGTTTTGGGGAAGCTCATCCTACGTGGAAAAAACCTATTTGTTTAAAATGGCCTGTAATGAAAGGTGACTGCAATAATTGCAGGCTGTAAAATTTGCACATTTAAAGGTTAATTCATGTACTGCATTCAGACACAGCCAAATATCCAGGACAGATGATTATGTTTTTAAAAAGCGACTGGTTATTACAAAACAAACAGGTGAATAGTGATGAAACAGCAAAAGTCCACCAGATTCCAGTACTATAAAAATGTCAATGACATACAGTAGGGAACCTCATGCCAGTTTAACTAGTGCTTTTCTTGTAGAAAGTGACAGAAACAAGACTGTGCAGCATAAGGCTCAGGATCTAACAGCATGCTGACACCAAAACAGGGGTTCAAATCAGCTCCCTATGTCTGAGCTCACTCTTTTTTTCTGGATGTGAAACTTGTGTCGTAGCCTGATAAAGTAGAATATGGACAAGTGAAACCATTAGATGCGTGTCCAGAATGGTTGTTCGACAGCACTTCCTCAAGGCCTGCGATCAGAGAAGAGGGCTGTATGTACAAAACAACATGTAACACACCATGGGGAGGGAACAAGTTTCTTGCAAATGTGTACACATGTGTCTATGTGCAGAATGTATCTGAAACGCTGACCTTTTCATTCTCCCTATAAAGTACTGGCAGTACTAGCTTATTCATTTCCTTTTTTGCTGTTGGCTGTGTGAGCTTGCAGCGGTGTGGCCTGGCTGCTACTTTGTAGTTTATGCTCTGAGAGCCAGATATTGGTCCCAGTGAAATTGAGTTGTGTCCTGCAAGGGAGGGGTAACCTCTCTGAGGAAGATTACAACTTGGCCTTGATAGTATCCAGCAGATTTAACCAGCAACATAAAAATCATGCCAGAGCTCTGTATTTCCTTCTAAACATGGCTCTCAGTAGGATTAGTTGGTGGAACATGCATTTGTTTTTATATTTGTTACATTATATAATCTTCACAGAGAATTTTTTAAAACCAGATACTGCATTTACACAGATCTTGTGTACATCACTTAGAAAGATAATATTACGCTTTGCAGCTACATGAAGTTGAATGCAGAGATAGGGAAGTGACCTGGCTGGCTGTTCACTGAGCAGAGTGTTTCCCTGTGAATACTGGCTGTGGTCAACACCGGGTTTCTGTTGACGGGAGTATGTGGTGTGGGATACATGCTTTCTGCAGGAGGGAAAAGGAAAGCTATTTGGTCTTCAGCTTTCCAGTTAACTGTGTTTCTTTGTGTTTAATGTATCTTGGTTTTGTTATCTCCACCGTCTTTTCAGCAGTAGAATTCACTCCCTTTGTCTCGATCTAGATTATTGCCTTTCAGTGTTTGATGAAAGGAGCCTCAGGCCCCAGGCAAATGGGAGGAGAGGCAAGATTGGAAGCAATGGGATGAGTGATTAGTCAATGATCTTGGATTTATTGGGGGCCAATCCTGCCTTATCTTTCTGTGGACTGCTTACAAGTATTCAGCAGCTCCTGCTGGGCTTGGAGAAAACTGCAGTGACCCTCTGCAGGCAAATGCTGTGATCTGTCTTGGAAGAGAGGTATTTATGCATAACTGTTAATACCAAAAAGACACCAAACCTGTGATTCTTAGTCTCACCAAAGTCTTCCAATGCTGCTAACATCTATCAGAAAAAGGTTGAGTGTTTGCCTTGTGCAGCATCTCTGTTGACCCTCCTACATTCCTACTTGCATCTTTCCAAAACGGATTCGCTTCATGGAGTGGTATGTTTGGACCCAAAATAGTAATTTGCGTTAGCGTTAGTAGAAAGAAACACCATGTGGTTATGGAGGAAAACACATGCTTTTAATTTTTAGCAGTATCTTGTAACGTTCTCTTGTTGCAGAAATCATCACAACGTTGGTTCTTCTTTGGGTTTTTTTGTTGGCTTTTTTTGCCCAATAAAAATTTTTTTGGGGGTGCGAGGGGGGAATCTGGCTTGCTCCAATTTGAGTGGTGTTAGAAACAGTTATTTCTTTTATTGTGAGCAGATAATGGGTTTTTTCATTGCTGCTTTATAGAAATAATGTCTTCAAGGCCTGACCCTAAGGAATGCTAAACTTCTACTTTCAGTATGACTAGGCATGTAACTGTTTCTTAATAGTGTATTCCTACTGTGTTTTCTTAGACAAAACGTAAGCAGATCATGGAAGCAAATGTATTCTGCTGTGCTGTGGCCTTAGGTGTCTAATCCATCCACTTCATGCACTCACGCATGCTTTCTTTTCTTCCCTTACCTTTTTAATGAACAGTAACACAGCAGACTATAATATGTAGCCCCTTGTCTGTTCTGAGGTATAAAGCTGAAAAGAATCTTATTTGCAAGGTATGCTAGCTGTGGAAGAGATGAAAAAGATGTCTCTTCAGAGATGAATGGAGGTTATAAACACAAGATTTGAAAGGCATCCTTGATGAAACTTCTTGACTTAGACATATAGGTGGATCTTTTAAATATGTTCAACTCATTGTCATCTGATCATACAAGCTTCTGTTCAACAATGAGCTGCAGAAGTGACCCTTTGGAACCTATATTAATGTTCATCTGGCAAAGTCTTGGAATTTCATGATCATACAGTTGTTATGAATATGTTTTTCTTTTCCTTCCCTACTCATCTATTAATGGCATCTGTATTCTGAGAAGATCTTTCAAGATAATTTGCTGCTGCAAAATGAGAAGTGATCGAAGTCTGCAAACCTGTATTGAGAGAGTTTAAGCCATGTAGAAAGACTTCTATCTACCTGCTTGAAGAAGGAACATATGAGTGCAGGAGTGAGTAAGAAATTGTACATTTGCGTGCTGGTTGTGGATTTGAAACTTGCAGGAGTGGGAAGGGAAGAAACTAAACTGCAATACTGACACTTGGACATTGCAATTAGGTCTGGCTTATTCTCTTGCACAAAACGTTACAATTTTACAATTTTCCAAGTCATTGGCATAAGCATGGAAAATAGACGGTATAATGTATTGTTAAATCAGCTTTAGTGGAAACTTCTCATCATGAAGATGTAATTGAAGCTATTATTTTCATGGTAGCTTAGTGTTATAATGGCAGCATACTCCACTGATGAGTGGAATCTCAAGATTCAGAGCATGCTCCCTGCTCACATACTTAAGAAAAGAACATAACTTCAGATACAGCCATGCTCTAAAGAATGAATTAACTCACTCAGCATATATCATCAATACAGATGCAGAACAGGATAATGTGGAATGGGTAAAGCCACTTAATGCACTCTTCTTGTCTTCCTTGTTGAAGAGCATGCAAAAGGATATTGGAGTGACAAGTGAAAATAAAGCAACCTCCTTTGTTTTGGCCTGATTTGTCAAGGGCATGGGGATTGCATTGTTCTGTTGTCGTGTTGAGAGGAACGCTTTCTTCGTACTTCCTTTGAGGTTACCAGAGTGACTCATGAAGGAGAAGTACCCAGGTGGCTTTGAGCACATACCTGTCTCTAGCACTCTTCAGCACACTTGCACAGTAATTCCAGGCTTATAGATAGTAAAAGGATGTTCCTTCTTGAGAGGTTATTGGAAGGAATTAATCAAGAATTTCTTATTGAAATGTCTGTGTTGTAAAATGATGATTCATTAAAATCAAACCTTTTTTCGGGAGAGGATTTGTTCTGAGACTATCCTATCACATTTTGTCTTTTTAAATCATTTTTACAGGAAAGGTTTTGACATTGTAGAAATGTCTGCTTTGAGCAATTTCTTTTATAAACTGTACTAGTTCAAACACATAAATGGAAGCTTAAATTGAAAAAGATAAGACAAAATGAATAGTTGCAATAAAAAAATTAAGTTGAATTTTTTCATTCTAATTTAAATGAGGAAAATATTTTTTAAATGCCACATTTGTATTGGCTGGAAGAGTGTTTCTCATTCTATTCTAAAAAATCAAGAGATGGGAAAATATCTGGTTGAAAATAAGTAAACAGAACAAAATATAATCTAATTTCTGCTCTTTGTAAAGGGTAGAGGCTCTTTAACACCTGGTATCCGTATGTTAGCATATGATGTTATAGTTTACCATGCAGAGGACCATAAGAGTCCCAACTAGTGTTTGCCCTCACTGTGTTTCTGTTCATGTATGACCTTTAAAAGCAAATTCTGCACACCTCAGTCAAAACCCCATGAGAATTCCAACTTTGTAAAGATCGCAGGTTCAGTACTAAGGATTGCTTGCTGCTACTCTGCAGTAAATCTGTATTTCTCGTCCTATTTCAGATGCAGCTGTTGCACAAAGTGACGAATTAGCATAGCAGGAACCAGGCCCTAGATTAGTGAGGATACCATAAGAACATACTGGGTTAACAAGCAAGTCATTTGTACATCAGTAAAATGTGGTACAAGAAAGCACAGAGTAACAACAGAAAGACATCAGTCTTTAAATCTCTTAAAATTGTTTCCACCCATCATACTGGTAGTTACAGAATAAGCCTGAAAATCAGAGCTGGTGTAAGTTAGTGCTATCCCAGCAAAGTGTGGGGGAGTTGTACTATTCCATACTAGCTTTCAAAGAGGGACTTGCAGAAAAATGGCCATAATATGGAAGTGGCAATGTTATCCTGACAGCCTAAATTTGTTGCACCTGCTGTTGGAGCAGATACAACTGGATGTAGTATAAGCCATGCAATGTCTGGGAGGCAGCCTGCATTTGGTTTTTTCAATACTTTAGCAATGCTGTTCTCTCCAGAAAGACTCGGGGGTGTGGGGGTGGTGCAGGGGGGGAGCAGGGCATGGCGTGGCCCGAGGGAATCAAGATAGTAATTTCGATCAGAAGTTCTTTTCTGAGTGACAAAAATGAAAAAAAAAAAACACCCAACACTCTAGCTTTGCAGCAGTGGTGAAAACACGGTGCTTCTCCTCATTATCAAGCCATCTTTGTACAGACAATTTGAATCTGTGGCAAGTCTGCATTACTAGCAAGATACCTTTCTGATAAAGAATCTTTGCCTCTGTGCTGGACAACAGTGTAACAGTAATGCTCTTCCTACCTATCAGATGAAGCCTTCTGTGATCAGCTGGTTGATGCATATCTTCTAATTTGTCATTGATGTTTCTGTGTTTACAAGGAAGTGTTTAGGCTGAAAGTTGGGAAGAAACAGACTTAAAAGGCTGCAAATATGTGTCTGTGATTCTAAATACAGAGATGACAAATGTGCCAAAATCTGATTTTTGAAGTGTGACTGAATCAAGCCTTACAGGATTATATTATGGGTGTTTCTCCTACCAGTAGTCAAAAAGCTATAGCCAAGCTATAACTTCCTGTGAAACTTCTAAGTATTTAGACTGGATTTTCTAAGCAAGTTGGACACTTACATTTGCAGGAAAAAAAATCTTGTGAAGCAAAAGGAAGAAAGTATAATACATCAGTTATTGGCATCAGTCAGACATTCAACATCTGCATTTTAGGACTATAATCCTTTTTTGGTATTTGGGGTGATAATTTGTTACTTTTTTCTAGATGTACCTTTATAAGATCCACAATAGTACGAAAGATGGGTGTGTACTGACTGCTAATTGAATCATGGCCACCTTGTCTGTCAGATGCAGTCATGTGGATGCTGGAAGTCAATATCCTAACAGAAGCTGTGACATGGGAGCAATCTTTGTGCTACTTACTGTTTTGGTCGCAGCAGATTTCCATTGACCCATGTTTTGGCAAATAGCCCCTCCCTCTCACCAAGTGGCTTTTGAATTTCCTTGGCCTTTTCTAGCCCTTGAGTTTTACAGCTCAAAAACCTGATGGGCAAACACAGCCTGGGACCAAAGTGTCTCTACTAACCTCTATTTTGATAATTGCTTGGGAAGATTTGATGGCACAGCAGCGTGCTTTAACTCTTCTCGACTCTCTGTATATGGCTCATGCACGAGTCATTGTTGCTTTCTCCCTGGGCAGTTTCCTCCAGAGCGGCTTATACATCAGCAAACCCTGAAGTGCAAGGCATTATCACTTTTTGCCACAATGATTGTGTACAGCAAATGAGGGACATAAAAATGTCAGTCACGTAGTACTGATCCACAAATAAAGCTTATTTTGGACCAAGAAAAGGACTTAAGGTGAGATAATGCCATGGGTTTTTAAATGGCTGTGGTTTGGTTCAGCTTTTAATCCTAACTGCATACTTGTATCAAGGTGGCTGTGGGCCTACAGCTTGTTTGTGTTCATTGTTGCTTGGATCCTCAACTAACTTACACTCAACTGTATGCCAGCAAGCAGTGTCTGCAAGACCTTGTCTTCATCCTGTTTTCATGGCTTCCAAAAAAATTCAACAAAAATTATTCTTAAATGGCATATTTTATAGCTAGGCACATAAATATATTCAGAAGGTAATTCATTTGGTTTTGTCCAAGTTTGATAGTGACTTGAAGCTAGTTGATGATGATGCCTTGAAAACACAGAATCAGGATGAGGCACAGTTCTCTTTGGATTCAGGACAACTACAGTGAAACACACATCACCTGCCTTTGGCAGAGACACCACAGAGCGGCACACCAAGTTCCTCAGCCCCGAGCACATGCAGCAACAGCTGGGGATACAGCCGCCAGTACGGACGAATGCACACTGAAGTTGGGCTAAGAATTTGCCAAGCAGCTGAGCTGTTTTAAGAGTCCGTGTCATCTATGGGGCCAGAGGTGTTTGGGAAGGGAGCTAAACGATGCAGTTGCTTATGATAGCATAGGATGAGATTCAAGAACCAGAAAGGGTCTTTAAGTTTTCTATCTGGGCTAAAATACCTCAACATCCTGCAGTTAGATTCAAACAAAATTTTACTGCAGCCACGTAGCTTAAGCAGAGGATCTGGCATTTTTAGACATATTTTTAGGGCTCTTAAATGTCATTAGAAAATGCTGTTCCCCTAGTTGGGGAGCCCAGCTTGCACCTTGTTCCACTGATTTAGTGAAATGGTGCTGGCAACTACCATGGAAGTATGAATGCAAGGGGAGTCAGCCTCGGGCTGAAGGGTAGAGAGCGAGGCAGGATTTCTTTCATTTTAAGTCTAATGCTTAATCTTTCTAAACGTAGCACGCTCACACAGAGTTACAAGGTTTTGTTCTTGTTTGTTTAGTTTTCTTTAGCCAAAATAATTATCAAGTCCCTAGTATGAGCGCAATGATATAATTTGTGTTAAAACTAGAGAGTGGGAACAGAGTGCTGTTTCATGAAAAGTTTAATGCTTTTGTCTTTTTGTTTGTTCTCTTAAAAAAGAAAACCAAAGCACCTAAGTCAGTTTTTTTAAGAAAGATACTGAGATGGGAACCAGCCCCCTTCCCATATGGTAGTAGCCCAGTGGGAAAGGTCAGGTTCAAACACCTCTTCTAAATCTGGCCTTTCACACTAAAGAGGTTCCCTTTCTGCTTTGTGTTTGTAGGTCTGTCTATTCATCCGTCATATATGTCATATACCTGCAGTATATGGACAGTGCAGAACTCCAGAAGGAATGCTGTTATCTGCCTGGTCTTGCCAAGCAATTGCACTGTGAGCACAAGAACTCTTCCCAGCTAATGTTTCATTGAAGCTGAAGTTTTTTCCACAGAAAGCTTTGGTTTCAACGAATCAGCACTTTCCAGCAGAGAAGTCTTTTGCCAAAGAAATTCCCCAAATATTTAGTTGTGGTTGTGGTAGCTCCTCAGTAGGGGGAGTTCTGGTATGCTTAGTTATAGGTTCATGTCCAAGAATTTGGAGAACAACATAAAGTGCTTCCATGAGTGCGGTTGATATATGAGGAAGGAATAAAAGCCTCTAGGACTTCTGCTCTTCCTTAGGCTTCGTTATCTCCTGCTCTTCTTTTAACATGTTCCAAAGTTACAGATACTGTGTACTAGTTTATTCCATTATCATTTCCTCTTGGGACAAATTATTCCAGCGCAGACACCTTTCTGTCATTCAACCTACTGCAGGCAAAAGCAGTGAAATATTCTGGTGAATATATTGCCTTACCTTCAACTCATCTATTTGTTCTGCAAACATGTGGACTCATATAGTGTTATCTCTGACTCAGAAGTTTATCCCATTACTAGCTCTGCCCAAGAAGCAGATCACAAAAGCACTGCCTACTCACTCCACTTAAAGAGTAAGAAATTAATTTGCATTACATGGGAAGAGAGGTAAGGAAGACTCTAGTTGATGCCAAGAACTGAGAAGGCTTAGTCTTCAGGTAACAAGCAGATTAGGAAGCAGGTAACTGTCTGGAGTCTCCATTCGTGATGTAACACTTTTTTTTTTTTTTTCTTTCCTTCTCTGCGTTCTGCTAGTTATGAACAGCAATGCAAAAAAAAACCCCAACAACCTAAGAGCAATTTATTGCAGGGCTTTTTCTCTAGGCCTACATTTCCCCACTTGTGAAAACAAGCCACTACAAAAAAGATCAGGTGCCAGTTCAGAAAATGGCTTTCACTGTCCATCCACCCGATTGCCAGATCTCCCTCTCTCCTCCCAGCCAGAGCTGTCCTCCTGTTTGTTTGTCAGGCCTCTCATACAGTAAGAAGCATAGGTTTTCTGTACATGGTATTTATTGCATCTCCACTTCTCCCCACCCATCCCCCTCTGCATTCTCTACCCTCCCTCCTTGTTAGACATGATTACATGTTGTTTGGCCTCATTCCATTTAGGTTACTTTGCTGTATCATCCTGAATTTGTGCGTAGCATTAACAGCTCCAAAGATCTCCTAGTCTGAACCAAATGATAGAGTAGGCAGAGTTCATTAAAATAAATAACAGCATAGCATGAAACACAGCCCTGAAGTAATCAAAACTGAAATTTGAAAAACTGGCTCTGAGTGTAAAGAAGTCTGTTACATGCTGTCTGATACAGGCAGAAATGGGGTCTTGAAAACAGCCAGTTTTATATGCTCTATTTAAACCTGTCAGCTCTCCAGACAAAGACATGGGTGGTTATAGCATGAGGAGAGAAAGCAGTTGGGAGGGGAATATGTGTGACCGTATTATAGAATGTCATGCCTGAATTTCTCCCTTGATTCCCCAAAGCTGCAACATTCTTCGTGTTGTTGTTGCTGTTGTTTTTATTGGGGCCAGTGGCAGAGGAAAGCCATGATTTAAGCCTAGGAGTGGAAATGTTTTATTTAAAGCAAACTTTCTATGCAGTTAAATGCAGTTGACTCTGCCTCCTTCCACTTGCTCCCCTGTGTGTCTCGCTGTCCCATTTCTTTAGTCTGTTTGTTTTCAGTGTTTGTAATGTTCCATTTTAAAATATCTCAGTGGTTTTTCCCCTGCTGTCTTAAAGAGTCTTTGTTCCTCAATTCAGCTTTAGTTCCTCAGGGCGCTCAGATTATTACTACTAAAATTTTGCTCTTAAAATAAAGGCTCAGGGTCTACAGAGTGGTTTAGAAGAATGTGCTTTTCTTTTACCTGTTAGACACTAGGCAGGGTGCAGCAGAGGAGGCTACACGTTCTGCCATCAGCATTTGCTACTGTCAGAAACAGGATTCAAGGCAAGATGGTCCAGTTCTGCAGCTCATTACGTTCATGGCTGAATTTGTTTCAGCAGCTCCTCCCTTGCAGCATCTACGAATCTACAAATATGGCACATGAACCAAGTAACAAATATTCCCTGGTCACGTGGTGGAACACACAATCTGAAGATGTGAAAACACATTTCTAGTTCTCTGCAGAGGTATCCTGTTGATAGATATGACATTTCCATGATTTTTGCAATTGGAATTTGGAGTCTGAAGCAATTATACATGACTCCCAAGTGTTACAGAAGCACACCATGTGTAAGCAAATATGGGTACATTTCCTAATTGTGCAGTTATTTTTGTCTCTTTAGTACATCCTTCATTTTGGTTTTGGTCTATATCTAGTATTAAAGTACATGAACTACATAAGAGTAGTTGTTGTGCATGCTGCTGTATAGGGCTATATATCAAGGGATATATATTTCAAGGGATAACAATGGGTTAAAAATCTTATCCTGGTATGAGAGGCGAGAGGAGGAGATTATTTTCAAGTGTTTGCTGGAATGTGCTGTCTGGAATCAAAAGGGTTGAGACACTTGAAGGAAGACCCCATGTTAGAGACTATGGGAACAACGGGGCTTTATCTTCTAAATCACTCCAGGAGGGCTCCTTTGTATCAACAGAATCATGTAAAAAAAAGACCCTTCTGAAAAAGACAAACAGGAGGGAATGGATGCTGATAATGTGCTGGAGGAAATGGAGGCTGTTAGAGAGACCAGGCTGCTTCCCTGTTGGAGCTCCTGCCAAAAGAGACCTGAACATGCCGGCTCAGGCCCTCCAACTCTTACAGACAAATGACCAACAGGCCCTGCTTTGTCTCAGCAAAGCTGCCTTGCCCAGCTGGGACTCCTGCCAGCTTGCCTCAGCTTCTCTTAAAGAGGGCAGGCATTTGGGTGGATTTTAAATATTCACTGTTTCTTCCTCTTTGCTGAATTTCTGTTACAGGAGCTCCCTGTCAGTCCTGTAGCCAGACAAAAGTTTTGACTAGCACAGCAAATGTGTAGGAATTAGTCCCTTAGGGCAGGCTGCAACTTCTAAAGCCAGCTTCAACAGCAGTAAATGCATTGCCACAGCGAGAAACTCCCTAGCAATAAAAAAGCATGGTGTTCTCAGGCCCACAAAGTCACAAAAGCCCCAGGACTTACCCAGAAGTTATACTGTCCAAGAGATTCAAGGGGTCCTCAAGTGGAAATGGCAAAACCCTGGGAGCCCAACTTAGTAAGAGCATAGCGTGGTCACAAGTGTACTGCTTTCTGTGCACATAAGGTTACTCTGTAAATATGCAGGCAGATAAGGCCTTCTCACCATCAAGATGTGGGCTGTAATTTATTGAGAATGAGAGAGGCAACGTGCAGGGGATTTTTCTATGTAACATTTCATCCAGATTTAAATCTTGTGAATACCCGAATCCTGTGGTCCTGCAGAGCACACAGGATTCTATCCGGTAAAACAGGAACTTTCCATTGCGTAGAAAACTGTTGTGGAAAATGTTAATAGCTTATACATTTACCTGGTCTTTAGGAGTCCCCAGATTGCTGTGGAGACCTACCGAGTTTACCATGTGACTAGGTAGGGCTATGTGAGAGATATGTTACGTTCTTCAGTTGGAGGTACTACAAAAGACATTCAACAAGATACTGATCCGTGCTTTCCCGTGAGATCTTGTCCCCACCAGCAGGTGCCTTCTTGCAGAAAATACACTGTCTGCTACCTCCTACACTGTCAGGAACCGGCCTTTTTTATTGCACTCTATAGAGCAGCAATGGTTTTTTGATTCAGTGCAAAACAGTGAGGTTAAGGGGGAGCTGTGGATAAATTCCACACAAGTGTGACATCCTTAATTTGCAGATCATTAACTTTGCACTGTAACCCTTGGGAGACAAGGTCACCTGCTTCATGGGCTGGGAAGGTGCTTCTGCAAATAAGGGTGTTTGTTCAACATTGCTGATCCCTGCTGATCCATTATGAAAGCCACATTAGTTATTGTATCACACATTATGTACAGTCATGTGATGCTTGAGGCCTGAAATACATTTAGTAAGTCAGAAGAGATAAGGCAGGCCACAATCTGGCTTTCTTCCCTTAGGTTTGCAGAATGTGTTTGCAGATGTGTTGATCTTTAGGAGGCTGGCAGAGGGGGGAGGGGGTATTTTCTTCAATTGCCTATTTCAGTATCAGAAGTAAATGAGAAGATGAGGTCATCTTTAACACCTCCTAGTAGCTGTGAAGATGTCCTTCCCACGTCCCAAGCCATGCTGTCTCAGTTTTGCATCAACAATGATTTTCAGCCTTCATGAAGAGAGCATGACCTTAGTCATTTCACCTGGCTTTGTGCAGAGCTAATGGGCTGAACTGGGTCTGTTTCAACAATGCTTATTGAGGCAAACAGGTTTAAGTAGCTCACCTGATCAGTAAATCAGTGTGATCAGCATCTCGGCTAGGAAGCTTTCAGCTTCTATCTCATGTGGTGTTTTGGTCCAGCAACATGTGCACTACTTTTCGTCTTTTTGTTAATAATCATTTTACCTCCCAGACTTTGAATGTTTCCAGCAAAGTCGTAGGTGCAACTTATTGATGCATCTAGGGGTTACTGACAATGAGAGATTCATAGGAGTGGCTGTAGCCATGGAATCTCCAAGGATGTGAACAAGCTTTGCCAGTCACTAGTTAAGAGAACAAGAAATTGAAGCAAAATATCAAGAGCAAATGTTTATGCTTGCTTCCTCACAGGCTAAAGTTGAGCAAATTTTGCTTGCCTTAGATGGGGACAGTACTAGGCTGCCACTTTGTGGTGCACTGAGTTTTGGCCAGTTACTTGCAGTTGGTAGTTGCTATGTCCAGCTACACGACAGGTCCATGTAATTTCATCTCTTCTATCCAGAGGCTACGTAACGTTCATTACAAGTGCGAAAGCTTCCTTTCCCCAGCCCTGGGGAGTCCCTTCACTGGGAGGCCCATTGTTTTCTGTTCTTCTAGGACAGTAGCTGTTAGGTGTCACCAACGTATAGAACATAGGTGGGGGAACCAAGATGCGAGATTTAGTCCTTCCTAACAGAGGTATTTAGTTGTACATTCTCCATTTGCAAGCTGGCTTGTGGATGTTTAATTGGAGCTCTTTACTGCTATTCAGGTTAGGGGTAACGTGGCTTTGTACACTGAGTGGGAGCTGCCTCTGCACATCCTTTTACTGGTTTGGCCTCCCACAGCTCTCCTGCAGGACAGGACATTTGGGCCTGTCTGAGGAGCTGATGCAACAGCACAGTCTCATCTGCACTTCTGCTGCCCTGGGAGCATGAAATGTCCGACCTGCTCAACCCACTGTGTACTTCCACAGTAAATTAAAGGTCTTCATTAGCTTATTTGATAGTTGAATAAAATGCTTTGAAACACTGGCACATTAACTGCAATCAAGTTTTGAAAGGTCTCTGGTTGCTAGAAGGAAATTAGCCTGATAAATAGCTCTTTTCAATTAAACAAATGGGTAATTTTTCACAAGCAAGCCCAGAAGCTATCATTTGGGAAGCTTTATTTTTTTTTTTATTATATTTTTTACATGATTATTCTTAAAGAACTGGCTTTTTTTAGAAGAGACTAATCGTCACTGAAGTGTAAGATAGCAATTGTAAACCTATCCTGCCTGTCTGCCTTGGACAACCTTGTAGAGATCTCACACTCAAGCAGTAGCCTATGAATTGTACTTCTAAAATGATAATAACTCGTGGTGTGGCCTTGGTTCATTGCCTGCCTTTCTGTGCCTTTGTTTACCTGTTTGTCTAAAGAAGCATTACCCTCTCTGGGTCAAAAAGGCCTGTTTAACTTAAGCAAGGAGTTCCACGATAATTATAGTTACTTAGTAACTTTCATCTTAGGGTAAACTAGTTAAGGCTGTTAAGAAATGAGATGGCTTTCCTTTTGGTCAAAACTAGTGACTGACCTGAAGATACCTCCAGTCCTCAGAGCTTTAAACAGTCTGCAGTCGAAAAACATTCTCTGGGCTTAGAAGCTAGAACAGATTGCTGTGTCCCTTACGTACTGGGTCTGAAAGGGACCCCAGAAATGCACAGAGACCCTGGTTTCACACCAGAACTATAGACTTGCCAAGAACTTCATATGGTCAGCCTACTGCAGAAAAGCAAACACTGGTATAAACAACTGCGACACTGGATTCATCTTGCCTTGGGCATATTTATCCAAGGTATTTCCATTACATTATTCACATTAGGACTTGTATTTTCTGCTATTTTAGATCTTGGAAGCTGTTGCAAGCCCTAGTCAGAGGTCAAGATGCTGTTGAACTTCAGATATTTCTGCAAGAAGAGTATAATTCTGCCAGCAGCAGAGCAATGTTAGATTTGCAGCAGTGCAGTGTCATACAAATCTTGTGAGATAATTTAAATATTTTTAAAATGAGGTTTTATTGCCAAAAATGTAGATACTGCATGTTAAAATCCATCTGTAAAAGGCTACCATAGCTTCATTTTTGAGAACTAAATAGGGTAATCTGGGGCTTTTTTATGCTATCAGAAGAGACCACAAATGATTTAAGAACTTCCTTCCACCATCTAAATAAAATAATACTGAAATATCCTGCTGTAGTTTGGAGTAACTGCATAAAACATGATGACTCACGTGGTTAGAAATCCTTTATTTTTCTCTGTGTACAGTGCTGATGTTCATGAACTGTTTGTCACAGTGAGTAATTACATTCCTTTCACCTAAACTGTTTCTACATATTTTAAATTTCTGTTTCCTGAAACAGTGATTGTTGTTGAGTGTTTCAGTTTGGTTTGGAAGCCATCTGCATGCAGAGACTTGGGTGTTGGACTGTGGTGTGCTTTGTGAGAAATTTTGTATTCAGACTCACAAGAGCTAGAGTCTCCCAAAGGACTGTTGGTGACCTGTACCTGGCTGTACCTTGGTTGCTGCTGAGATAAACGTTAAAGGCAAAAATACAGACCATCTTCTTGAACTCTTTTTTTGTAAAACACTGCATTCCTTATGAGGACCTCAGTTCCAGACAAGTAGTGCCCCAGGGCGAACAGGAGATGGCTCTTGCCCTGCTCACCAGCTGAAAAGTGCCCATCTGTCCAAGTACAGTCTCTGTTCTTCTACCAGGGAAACCCCACCACCTCTAGCCTAAAGGCTTCAAAATCCAAGTTTTGCTTAGCATTTATGGGTGGTATCTGACCTAGAGCACTTAGGAATCTCATCTGCTTAACGATGGCTCATAAGTGCTCTGCTGTCTATCCAGGCAGGAGATGACTCATGGTGCCTGGTCCTCATACTGAGATTTGTTTTGCTGCTATCTCATCTTCCTGTTTTCTTGTCCATCCTCCCTTTTCCTTTGTTCTGTCTGCCCAGCATGTGCTGTGGTAACTGGCATTGTAAGCTGTGTGGGCAGGGAATGGGTTTTGGTTTTAATAAAAAAGTGTGGTTACATCATCTTGCACAACAGGTCCCTGCTCTGTTGCTGGGCCAAGTGAGTCCTTTCGAGCTGCAAAAATATGGAAAACTTGGAATTGCAGTAATCAAAAGATATTATAGCATGTTATATATAATAACAACACATTCTAGGCTGCTCCCTGTGTGGAATCTCCCAGGTATACCTGGCAACAAGGGAGAGAGATCTGAATACTAATGACAGCTGGAGGAGGGGGTCCTTAATAGTATTTTGGCTAATTGCCAAATTGCCTGTTCTTGAAAAGTTTGCCTAGGCATATTTTTCACGTGTAGAAAATTAGGTCGGGTGTTGGTAGGGCTTTATATTTTCCTAATGCTTCCTACAGTCTTCTGTGTGAAGGTTCACATAGCCATGAGGTCTGCGTTTCCAGCTCAAAGAGGCCTTCAGGCTTTCTTTGAAAGACTTGGAAAACCAGAGCCTTTGAACAGGCCCAGGAAAGAAATAGCAATTTTGGAGAGCACCAGATGTAAACTTACAAAATGAAGAAGTATTTTTGTGTTTTGTGGGTTTGGGGGGGATTTTTTTTGCTTGTTTGCTTGATTCTTCTTTTCTCAGTAAATCCAGATGACTAACCCAGGGCTTCTTTTCTCCTTCCCTGCAGGCAGAACAAAGTCTCTGATGATTTGCTTGCTTCAAAACGTCCCCACTGATTTTACCTTTGGGTCTGTTCTACCATCTCTCATTGTTCATGTAAGCATTTTCTGTGGTAATTAGACTGGTAATAGCATAATCCCTGGTGGCCTTCCTGGAGTGTCTGGCCTTTCTGGGTTGAGAAAGCTCTGCTTGGGGGCAGCATATTTTTTTCTCTTAAGTGGGAAGAGTTGATGTGAATGTTGTCCTGATTATGATGGAAAATCTTTTAGACGAGGAAAGTTTCGCAGCATTTCCTAGAAGTGATTCAGGCTACATTTGTCCTATTTCCTCTGGAAGCTCACAGCAACCTTGACGGTGTATGTTTTTTCCCTGGCTGCTTCCTTCTGGACTCGCTGGTCTGCATTGTCCCAGAGGAACACAGATATCTCTGTGATTTGTAGATGCAGGTGCAGGCACTTCTTGTGGCTGGGTGCAGATACATTCAGAGCTTTGAAGAGCAAGACCTTGAACTGGCAGTGGAAGTAGATTAAAAATCCTCTTTGGCTTCCTAAAATGCAATGCCTAGTCATCTGAACTTCTGTGTGAGGCAACAACGAAAAACGACTCCTTGTTTTTTAAAGGCTTTTAAAAAATGAAGTAGAGATTTGATGTTCTACCTTTGTTGCCTTTCCTCTGAACGATTTCAACTAATTTCAAGTTTTGCCTTTTGGGATATAACAAAATGAAGACAGCCTTTCAGAAGTATGGCCACAGGCAGAGGAAGAACAGACATGTCTAGGGGAGAAATACAGCCATCCAGTGGGAACTAACAGAATAGAAAGGATTTGGAAATCCTAGTTTCATATGCTTATTTCCAGAGCTAGATTCAATGGATTTCTGCCACAAGAACACAGGCCCTAAAAGCTTAATTTACAACTGCAGAAGCTCTTCCTTCTGTATAGGGAAGAGGAATGGCCTGGAGTGGGCTTGGCTAAGCAAGCTCTGATGTTGTGCGCTTGGACACATCCTGTGCCTCAGTTTCCCCATGTGTAGAACAGAAGGGTTGCTATTGATGGTCTTTTATAATAAAGCCTGTGTAAGATCTATGAATGAAAGGTGCCATAGTGGTCCGGGTGGTATTGTTGCCATGTTCATGGCAGAATCAGTGTGATCTGAAGTGAGAGGGAGCCCTGCACAGAACCTAAAGTCAGGTTTATGGCCCAAGTCCTGTTTTAAGAATACCCCAAGCCTGAATTTAATTCCCGATTTTGTCTGTGCGGTGTCAGTGAGGCTTGTGCAGAGGAGCCGGTGCTACAAACAGTGTGGCTGGGGCCAGTATCTTGGGGCTAGCCCCATGGCAGTCCCGGTGGCGGAGCAGCCCCCATTTCTGGGGTGCTGGTTAGAAGGTCTGTCCATTCCTACCTCCCTTTCAGCCTCCTTGTGTTGAGGAGCCGGGTGAGGGCTGGGATGAACAGGCCATTCATCCTCCCACTGTTACCAGCTGCCAGATGGACAAGGCTGTTTTTATGATCTTAACAACTGTGATTTTACCTCTGTAACACTTCCATGCGAAGTGAGGGGTTTTTCCTCTTTATTTTTGCTGCACAGGGCAATAGAGGAGGACTCCCAGTCTGCCACGTAAAAGGATAAACAGGGTAAGGCTTGAGCATTTCCTTATTGTTAATGAGAACTTTTGAAGTTCTCCTTTCTGCTGGTTTTTGGTTGTCAAAGATTTTCCAGCTGCCCAACGTGCCTCCCTTCCCCGAGTCGAACGATAATGAAAATTCAACAAAACAAAGGTCGGGCGCTCACAAGGATTTATTACAAATTTCCTTTTTTTTTTTTTTTTCCTTTTTTTTTTTCTTAATGACCGGTCAGAACCGTAGCCGAGGGGAGAGGCGGTGCGGGGGTGCCCGGGCCCCCGCCCCCGGGCCGGGCCGGGCCGGGCGGGCGCCCCGGTGCCGTCCGGCGGCGGCGCGGACTCCAAGGCCCGGCATGCGGCGGGGCGGCGCGCAGGCGCGCTGGGCCGGGCTTGAGTGGCAAGTTGTTTGTTCCAGCGAGCACCAGCTGCTCGGCACTCCGGGCTCCGCTGCCTCCCTGCCCGGCTCCGCTCCGCGCCCCGCCGGCCTCCCCCGCCGGGCCAACTTTTGCACCCTCTGCTCCTTCATCCCGCCCCTCCCCGCCCCCGGAGCCGGGAAGGGGGAGAAGGAGCCAGGGAGAGGGGGGAAAAAAAAAAAAAGGCACCGACAATAACAGCCCCCCTCCCCCTCCCCATTCAAAAACACAAAATAAACCCCAGGGATAGATGAACTACAAATGAGAAAGAGGAAAAGATGGAACTGCACATCCTAGAGCACAGGCTCAGAGTGGCCAGCATAGCCAAGGAGAGCATCCAGTTGTTTACCTATGGATTAATCAAACTTGCTTTCCTGTCCTCCAAGACGAGGTAGGTGCTGGGGCAGGGGCAGCGCGGGGGCTGGGGGCGCCCTCCTTGCAGGGGGACAGGGTGCTGGGGGGCACCCTCCTTACGAGGGGGCAGGGTGTTGGGGGCCTAACCTCGCTGCTACGAGGGGGCTGGGAGGGCACCCTCCTTCGTGCAGCAGGGCAGGGTGCTGGAGTAGGGGGCACCCTCCGTCCCGGGGTGGGGGGTACCTTCCTTGCAAGGGGGCAGGGCAGCCTTCTCCTTGAAAGGGGGTGGGTTAATGGGGGGCGGGGGGCGCCCTCCTTCTTGAAGAAAACCAGGGTCCTGGGATGGAGGACACTCCTCCTTGCAAGGGAGCAGAGTCGTGGGGTGAGAGGCGCTCTTCTTGCAAGGGGGCAGGGTGTTGGGCTGGGGGCACCCTCCTTGCAAGGGAGCCCTTCCTGCCAAGGGGCAGGGTGTTGGAGTCGGGGGGACGTCCCCCTTGTAAAGGGGAAAGGTGCTGGGGTGCGTGAGGGCACCCTTCTTGCAAGAAGTCAGGGTGCTGGGGAGAGGGGGGCACTCTCCTCGCCAGAGGACAGGGGGTTTGGGGGTGAGGGGTGGTATCTGGGTCTTCCCTGCGCTCCACCCCCCCATCCCAAGACTGGTAGATGGTGGTGGGGGTCAGCGCTGGAGTTTGGGGTCCCCCCGTGAGGTTTTCGGGCAGACCCCGTGAGGCTCCTGCCGCCTGCCCGGGCGCTGCGCTCTGCAAGGAGCGGATGAATGAAAACAGGTGGGGGCCGCGGGGGGCGGCCGGGGCCGGCTGGGGGCGACCACCGGACAACAAAGGCAACAACAGCAACCAGAGGAGGAGGAGGAGTGGTGGTGGTTTCTTTTTTTTTTCCCCTCTCCCCAACCTTCCCCCCCCCCCCCCCTTCCCCCGGGTTGTTGTTCGTTGCAGCACTTACTGAAAGAATCATCTTTCAGTGTTTGTTTTAAAAGGTGCTTTTTCAGTGCTGCCAGATTAGGAGGACGGTGGGCAATGCATGCTTTGCATTTGGTTCTCTTTAAAAATTGTGGTATTGAGTAATATGCATTGTGATAGCTTTCGGGGAGAAAAAAAACAACAACCGTAGTGGAAGGCACTGTGAGAAATTATTATATTTTTTTTTTTTAGGGCAAGGAAAAAAATACTCTGGCCGGTCTATTGAATGTGTATAAGCTGCCTAGGCCTTTCTCAGCAAAATGACTGGAATTGCAATTGCATGTTCTTGTGTCTTCACTTAGCTTGTTGACTTTGCTCTATTCAGAAAGAGGAATGGGAATGTAAATAACACAAGTCAAACTCTTCTTGTTTTTCCAGACTGATAATTAGTATTTCAGTTTTCTCCCCAGATTCATCTTGGATAGCATTCTTGTATGAAGGTGGGAAATTTTCTTTGGCAGTAGGAAAATAATAAATAGATAATAAATTTGCTTTTTATTTCTTAAGTTGTTTTATTCCAAGCTGTAATTCAATCCTCTCTCTGCGATAATGCTTACGGATGAATGGACCTATTTGTGGTGTAATTTGATTACAGTCCCTTATCTTGCAGTTAAACTTCATGCATTGAAATTTCACTCTGATTTGGGGCTCATCCCATTTGGCTCACCACTAACGTTGTTTGCAGTGTAAAGTATATCAGCACCTTGTTTACTGCTGTCCCTGAATACTCAACAGGGCATTAAAGACTCTTCAATCTTAATTCCTATTTTTAATGTGTTGTTGCATTATAATTTAAAGTGGTTGCTGATTTTTTTTGAGGCGTTGTTGCTCCCCCTCCCATGCTTAAAATGTCACTGTTAACGTCAACAGTGAAATCTTTAAATCTGTCACTCCTAATGCATAGGCTGGGTTTTGGTGGGTTTTTTCTTTTTTCTTTTTTTATTTTTTTTAAGTTCAGGTGTGAACCTGTTGTCTCTTTGTTTCATATTTTCAACATTAGAGAGTTGTGAAAGGGTAAGGGCAGTAAGAGAAGCCCTTTGGGGTGTCATACCTTGTCCTGCATTTGGGTGCAGCACTTGTCAGTTTGGTATCGCTGCTGGTTACTGTGGTGTCTGGCCCCTTCCATGCACAGTGAGTATCAGTAATCTTTCCCTAGCTTTCATGGAATCTCACAGGTCAGGAACAAAAAACCTGTTTGTGAAAAGGCTTGTTGGCATGGGAAAGTTGTTTCCATTTTGTTTGTTTTGTTGTTTTTGCAGATAGTAGAGATGCAGGGGAGAGAAAAGGAAGCTTGTTTGTGTCATTCTTAAGACAACTGACAGTACTGAAACATAGCTTTCTCCTGTGTGCTTTTTTACATGCCCTGAGGCAAACAAGGTCCCTGCCCCACAGACCTCCTGCTCTGATGAACACCATGTGTTTGAAGAAGGTGAGGGTCTCTGGGAGATGTGACTCCATCAATTTATGATCCCACTGTTTCTTTTTCCTTCTCTTTTAAGAAGTGAATGTGCCCAGGAGACAACTTTTTTTATGGTTGCAAGACAAATCTCCCCTCCCAACCATCCCATCTGAAAAGGACCACTTGGGGGTTGAAAGGGGAAGGTGGCCTACATCCCTGCTCATCTTTTCTGATGAGAAAACAAACATGCCAGTTACTTATACCACCTACATTTTTCCCAGTAAGACTTTAAACAGAGGTTTTTACCTGTGCTGCAAGGCTGCCAGTAACAAATGATTTGTTGGACAGATGTGATTCAAAGAGGTGGCAATGACATCATCAGTATCCTTATGTTAGTCATGCAAGAAACTACAATTTTTACATAGGTTCCTCTGAGAAGTGATCTGGAGGGAGTATTGGAATCTCTTTCATGTTCTCATACACCAGGGAAAAGGGCTGGAACAATTTTTTAAATCCTCTATGTCTTCCTCTTGGGAAGAAAAAGTAACAAATCTCCTTCTTTATTTGGCCTTTTGCCACTTTTAGTCTGCCCTTGTTCCTGACATGAGTCTTTTAATTTAGCTTCTGTTACGATAGCAGTATTTTTTTGAACAAAGAACAGCAATTTTGGAACTATTCCGATGGCCACAAGCAAGAAAGCAGTTAACGAGGTGAAGAGGTGAGACCAGTAGTGAATAAAACGGTGGGCTGAACTAAGCTGAAAGAAAAACACTATTAATCATAACTCTAAGTTAGGCATGAGGTATTTTATGCGAAGTTACATTATAGACAGGTAGTCCAGAAATAAATAACAGTGAAACTCCTAAGCAGTTACACTGAGCAATGTGCTTTTGATACTCTGCTTGTGTAGGTAAGTGCAGACCTATTGATTTCAACTGAGCTCTGTCAGGCACCTTAGTGGAGGATCAGATTGTGCAGTTTTTACTTGCACGCTGAAGATTTGTGTGTGTCTGATCTTCTTCCTCTTGCTGCATTCATCATCCTAGTGTTTCACTGATTGTGATGTGTCCATATTTAAGAGTTCCCTGGTGCCAAGGATCTTCACCTATTCAGAAGGCGTGCCACGTGTTTATGTATGTAAATACAACAACTGTGCCTTGTTTTAGCATGGCATCCTTTTTCTTTTGTACATGCCTCTGTAAATGTTAGTTCTCTGGGGCAGAGAACCGTGCTTACCTGTAAGCGTACACCTTCAGCTCCCTGTGTGCTGCAAAAAGAACAGCTTTTCTCCCAGCAGAATTAAGTTTCTCTGCTTCCTTGGTTAGTTAAACCATCTCATACTGTTGGATGATGTGCCACAAGTAACCTGCTTTGAGGACTTGATAGACATACTAATGTGCTGTTACATTCCTGTCTTGATTTCTTTTCCCTAATTGCAAAATATTTTTAACTGTGTCTCCTTTTACTGCATAGGAATTAAATCTGAATGGAGGGGGAGGAAGGACAGTCTTGGATAGCGCTTGCACTGAGCCACCAGTGCATGCAATAGGGAGAGGGAAGCTGAGCTCGATCTTGTCTTTTGAGCGTATATAAAAATATATGGAGAGTTTAAGTCTTGGAGAACAAAGTAGGGTCAAGGTTCTTCCAAGCACTGTATCTGTATAATGTAATTAGCCTGACTTCTGGGTAATGCTTTGGTAGACCCGTGAACATCTGGAGTCAATGAGTTAACAAGCAGACTTTCCTCTCTGTTCTGGTACCTAATAGAAAGATTTGGTGGTAAATGGTGAAGTAAAGTAATTGAGAGAGAGAGAGGTATTATTTAAATTCTAAGGCTATTAAATTATAACAAGGATGAAGTTGAGAGGTTAGTTTGTTTACGGGGCTGGGTGGTTAAAGTAATTGTAGGTCACATCTAGCATCGCAAATTTTAAAATGTCTAACAGAGTTTTCTGGAGCTGTTCATTTTGAGATGGTTGTTATTTCAGCATGCTGAAGAGGAGGACCAAGTTCTGCACGTGTAAAGGATGAGACCTTGGTCACAGAAGTATTTAGGGCAGCCATTCCAAAAGCATCTGTCAGTCTGGTTTCTTTTCTAAGATGCTCAGGTCTTCTTCTGGAGGTGCAGTTTGTGTATATTGGCAACTTGAAGCAGAATTACAGGCACTTTGCAAGCTTGCAGGTTTTGCACTAAATACCGAAGGCTGGCTGTGCAAGTGAGATGCTTCCCAGAGAAGCTGGGTAAGGTGGAAGAGCCAGGCTGGGCTCTGTCCCATGTTTGATGCTGCTTGCATGCAGCTTCTACCATGGGATGCTCAGAGGCAGCAGGTATTAGAGTGTAAAGGTGCTTAAATATATTCATTCTTCTAAAAATGTAGCAAGAAGTGAACAATGATAAACTGTATAGAAAAAGACCTGGATTTTCTTTGGTCTTTGAACAAAAAATGAAGCTAGGTTTGTTATCGTTACCAAGTTTGTTGTGATATATTTGATAATATCTTCATTTTGCATAGTAATAATTGACACTTCTGGTTATGAGCAGTGTGTTGTTGCTATTAATGTGTTTCTTATTCCCTGATCGCTTGTTTTCTGTCTAGGTGTCCTGAAAGTGGAGATACTGTAATAAAAGGTCTATTTTGGATTTCAGAGCATAATGGGACAAGCAAGTGCTTAAAATGTATCTATGCACCATTGGAGGACATTCAAGAGATCAGTGGTCTGTTTCCTTTGGTATGAATGCGGACAAACAAATGCCATTTATGCCTTTATATGAAATACAGATTGGTCTGCAACATTGGGTGATCATCTGGCAAACACAAGTTGCTCTTGTTGTTAAACCCCCTTTTTTTTTTTTTTTTTTTTTCCTTGGCTGCTTCTGCCATCCTGTATGTCCGAAGAAGACCGCTGAATGAAAGGTTTTGCAAGTTACAAGACAATATTTACTCATATAAAACAGGTTGCTCATGTTTTCTTAAAGTGTGGCAAAAATTCCCAAATGCCTTGGTATTTCTTTTTTCTTATTTTTTTCTGGGGGTGTATGTGTGTGTGATATCTGAGGTTTGGGGACTTCATTTTTAGTCTGATATGGTGTCCATCTGTTACAGAAGGACTGAGTGCTGATGTCCAGGCACCACAGGAGGCTGGAGGGAGGGGAAGCCTCATGGCTAAAGCCTCCTGCCTGCCCTTCCCCAAAGCACTTTGCCTTCTTGTTTGCATTGCCACGTGCGTGTATGGTGCTGAACTTGCTGGTGGATATTCAGGATGAGTAAGAGCTAGTGAGAATCAGATAAATGAGAAGGGGAGAGAATAGAAGTTACTGGTTTGAGCTAAAGAAGGACATAAGCTATTTAATTGTAAATGCCATCAATTTGTGTTCAGGCCTGCTGGGTGTTTCAGCTGCTACTGGGCTGTGAGAACATTCTGCGGTGTTTTAATACATTAAACCTTGGAAAGAGCAGGTTTCCTTCCTGATGGTCTCTTACTGTTTATCTACAAATGTTATTATTTCCCTTTCTTTTCTGCTTCTGGCACACGGGCTGACCAAGGGGGCACTGCTGCCTGGCAGTCCTGTCCTGCAGTCCTCAACCTGCCATGTGGTCCCATCCGGCTAAGGCTGGTGCCAAGTCAGAAGCTGACAGGAGTGCTTAGAAACTAAATGAGATTGAGAAGGTGAAACAGAAGTACTGGGTCAAACCCACAGTGTAGTACTGGGGAGCACTGTGTGCTGGAGAAATGCTGGTTTAGATGTTGGATGTTTTAACAGGGCTGTCGATTTTTTTTTTCTTAATTAAAGATATTTTTTTCTTCTTTCTGTCTGAACTTGGAAATTTGGCTTTTAAATAAATACCTGGCTGTAGTGTGTAGTGGACTGGTGGTTCTTCCTTATTTTGAATGCTGTTTCCATCCACTGGCAGAGCTGCTGCATAATTGTAATGCATTAAGGTATATGTATTAAGGTATATATATATGTATATAATGTATTAAGGTATAACACCAGTGATGTAAAGGAAACAACACTGGTGCCCACTGATGCTGAGCTGAGAAATAAGAGGAAACAATTTTTTTTTTTTGCCATGTAATTCATTAAATATCCCTTCAGATGAATATTCGTTTATTACTTTCAGATGAAAGTCAATATTTAAATGAAAAATGTGGCTTTTATTAGTTCCTAGATGGCTCCTCCTGCAAGCTGGGTGCTCTTACGCTTCAGCAGTAGAGCAAATGTATTGCAGGTCTGTTAAGGAAAAGTATGACTTGTGCATTCGTCATCAAGAAGTAACAGCTGAGTTGTTCATAAACACAATAGTTTGAATCCACAGGCTATTTTTTCCACTGAGTTATAACTTAAATTAGGCTCCATTTGATGGCTGGAACTATTTGACAATACCTTGTTTGTGCTCTATAAATATTAAATCTTTCCACTTAATTATTCTCCTTTTTTTAAATCTGTTGAGCACATTACCTCATTTATTTAATACACAACTCCTTAATCGTCCTGCATGTTTCAATGTTTTAATGTATTTGGACAAGGGCTACAGTTTCTTTTTTCAGAGGAAACAGTGCAGATTTGTTCTTTTGTTTACTGCCAACTCCAGAGTAAACTCGAGCTCTGATCTGCTGATAGCTGAAGGCTGGTAAAGGAAGAATTATACAACAGGAATGTGAGGAAATAACTCCATTCATTGCAGTTCAGAATCAACAGAGCAAAGCCTGTAAGTTGCAGTTATAATTTCAAAGTTAAAAGATCTCTCCTCCCCCCAAGATCAGCTTGGTTTTGTGTAGATAACTATAAGATGTATTTGTTAAGAGAGAAAAGAACAGACAAAAATATTTTATTATGGCACCAAAGGAGTAGAGATTGATTAAGCCTGTTTTGTGACTGTACAACCCCGTGTTGGTTTCAGACGTACTGCACAAAGTTTTACTGTGCTGACCATGGAAACAGAGAATCTGATCTCTTTTTTTGTGGTCTGATGTATAATAAACATTTTGTACTGGTTGATAAAGTTTTATTTTCACATCCAAAGAAAAGCAGTGAATGCCTAAACTTCCTCACCAACCAGAACTGACTTTTTTTACTTTGGTCTGTTAAATGTGCTTTACTAGAGATTAAAATAAAAAGCCTACTTCTGAACTACTACCTGCTTTAGAAGGCTCACAGCAGTAATGCTGAGATATCAGTTGCTATTTAGCACAAAGCTGGCAAATGGAAAAGAGAAGTGGTGAATTTGCTTGGTGGCAGCAAACCATTTGTTAATCTTTCGGGGACTTCTGAGGTACGCTTTTCTGGGGATGTCTCAGCAGGCAAAGTGATATTTTTTTTTCAGACCTTTGCAGTCCAATTAAGTTTTGTCAACGTGATGGAATAGATGTTTTTAAGAGAACTTGTGCTACTTATTGGGCAGTAATTGTAGGAAGATGTAGGCTGTTATTGGTGGTAGGCTGTCCTTGACCTAAATTCTTTCAATACAAATTGTTTATAAGTAGGAACCCAACCTTCTTGTAAGTGTGGATGCATTTTGATCAAGATATAACTGTAAAGGAAAAGTTCATTTTCTTTGCCTGCAAAATTTTAGGGTCCTTGTTACAGAGGATACTGAAGATGTCATAAAGTGTTGCAAGCTACACCACTTAAGTTTACAGTAAAATGCAACCTTTAAGTTTTAGGTAAAGTGTTCAAATAGGTGAATTAAATTGATACTGGGTGAATTTCTAAAGCTGGGAGGGGACAACTTACAAGTTTTGACGTGGATAGAACAGTTAAAACATAGGTGTGACTCCCCCTGTGTGTCTCTGTTCAGGTTTTTTAGAAATGTTATGTGTCAGAGAATCTGGGTAATGATATGTACTGTTTTTAGTAATTCTTGCATATTTATCCTAATTCTGTGGTGGAAAGATCAGTATTCAACCCTTTATTATGCCACACATGTATCCTGTTCTACAGGGTGAGTTGGTTGAAGTTGACAAGTCAGGGACCTTGATTGAAATGGCCCATGTTAATCTTGTTTAACATTTGTAGTTTTTATTTCTTTTCCTAAAGAAAGAGTGACTCTTCTCTTTTGATAACCTCTAAGGCACTCACTTGCAAATAAATGTAGTCGTGTCAGAAAGAAAAAAAGGTTGTTCTTAATAATGAGAAGGATATACTTTGTATGCATCTAAGCAACTGTATACATTTACATAGATTTACTTAGTCTTTATGCTTTTTTGAAAATGATGGATGACTTATTACATGATTAATCTTTCAGTTGTGATCTTTGTCAAGCTGCTTTTGGGTGGAAATTGGAGTTAGATTGTAAATGGAAAACAAACATTTTCATTTGCTTTTTTAAAACTAATAAGTAATATTAAATGTGCTGAGTATTTAGGAACTAAATAATCTCACCTATCTTGTGTTTATAACTAACCAGTGTAATGTGACCTGTACTAAACAAATGAAACTGATGGTGATTTGAGACTATGCTTGTCAAGGCATTGGAGCTAGTAGATCTCCCATACCTACTTCTTGTTTGCAGTCTGGAAAGAAAAAAACCAAGCCCACAAAAAAAAAAACCCAACACCCCCCACCCCACCCCCCACCCCAAAACACAAACCCCAGGTTTACTTGCTTTTTCAGTTCCTAATTTGTTTCTCAACCTGGGATGAACTAGTGATCACTCTGAACGAAACTGAGTTATTTGAAATGAGGAAAATATTCTCCCTTCTTGCAGAAGATGCTGTTGCTGTCAAAATCTGCTTTATCGCATAAATGGACTGGTTCCAGTTGCTTTGTCACCTATTTCTCCTCAATTAACTTGTTTAATTTGCTTTGTAGTTTCAGCAGCAAACTTACTTCTTTTGCTAACTGGTTTTTAAAATACGTTGTTTCCACCTAAGATGCCATCACTCCAAAAATGATTTCAGGTATCTTTAAATCAGGTTAGCTAATGTTAAGATAAAATAGTGCTTTTAATTGTTTTCACATTCAGACTACTTGGTTGCAAAAGGGAAATGTTGAATTAACCCGTCTCTCACCTCTGCTGGGGTAAGTTTAGGACAGTTTATGACATACTGAGATGATGTGTTTTAAGTTGCATGTTATTACCCATTTGGCATTTTCATAAGCTGAGCAGAGTTTTAATGTGCGTGGCTTGTTTGCATCTGCTGAGCTAGCAAGGTGTGAAACCATAGACTTGTGGCTCATTCTCTCCTGAGCTTACTGCAGGTTTTAGACTAGTTAGTGAATGGTTTTCTGCACTGAGTGGTGGGACTGTTCCTTACAGTATTTCCTTTTTACGCACTAAGGGGACACAAATTGAGATAGAGTTTTATTTTTGTTAAGAGGTCTTTTTTCAGGCAAGTCTTGGCAGTGCAGACAGTCTATAGCAATTTCTGTGCAAATGAAATTAATATATTATTCTGGAAAATAAAATGGATTTGAGTTACCTGCTTTGCAGGCAAGGTAATGGTAGTTACAAATGTACAAAACAACTGGATTCCTGAAGAACAGAGCATCATTTTTGACACGGATTTATATATATTTTTTTTTTAAATGATTGCTTGCTTTTCAGTATTTCTGGCATACAGGTGTAGTAATATTTTGATGGGTGCCAGGAATCACTTCGCTAGACCAGTAGAATTCTGGCTGAGCACAGAGGAGGATAGCAAGAATTAAGCTTGACCAAAGCAGGCTTTATGGTTTTCTGGAGGGAAGCAATGAGGGGGAGAGGAAGACGAACAGAAGATGACAAAGGATAGGATTGGTCCCGTGAATGATCGTGGATGTCTCATAGCTAGACAGGAGCCTCATGTGGGACTTTGACAGTCAGTGCTGTAGCAGAGCCTTAACCATTTTGTGTCGTTTTCACTCTAAGCCTGGTACCATGCTGTCATCACAAAATTAGAAAGTAGCAAATCCTCACAGAACAGCCGAGGTTGAGAAGGATCTCTGAAGATAATCTAGCCCAACCCCCTGACTCAAGGCAGAGTCAACAAGAGCAGCCTGCTCAGGATTTTGTCCAGTTGGATCTTGTACTTAAAGCTGTGCATGGTGCATTGCTCTCTTCTGTGGTAACATGTGGTTGACCTTGTAATGCTTTGCTCCATTTAGTGTTCCTTTCCACATAGCATTATAATTTATGACTTAATGTCTCATTTAAACAGGACAAAGTGTTTTTTGAACATAAGAGTGGGCTTGTACAACCTCTCAGTTTTGGGGAGATCTGTTGGTATGGAGGAGAAACTGTCTGCTGCAGTAATTTGTTGGTCCTTTATGTTTGTTTGTAAGCATTTCATGAGAAACTGCTTCTTGGCTGTAAATTGAAAAACTGGAAACTAGAAACCAAAACATTCCATAGCTGGGTAAGAGTAAAGCTTGCCTTTTGTACTAGTGCAGACAGCTGAATTACAATTTATAACTGTTAGGTGGATGTATAAGACTAATGAAGCTACTTCTACCCGAGCCCTCTACGCAGGATTTTTACTTATGTCCTTGACATAAGTAAGGGAGTCCCAATGTTACTTGGTTTGACTTTAATGTACAATATTGTGTAGTGGAAATGCCCTGCAGGACAAGTTGTGCTTTGGTTATTGTACGGTTTCTGAAATCCTACTGTAATAGTGGTCACGCGTTGAAACCACCCTGTATGAAAGAGTTTCCTCTGTAGTCCTTGTATTAGTATGAAGTTACTCCAAGGCCCTGTATTTCTGAGAGGTTCTCGTAATTCCTGTATGTACAGTCATTTTGTTGGCTTTATGCCTTGTCACATTAGCCATCACAGTGCTGTAAGCCAGGGGCTGCTGAGGCTTCACCCGAGGACAGGCACTCTGTGTTGTATGTGTGGAAAGCCTTGTGTCTGAGGAAGGATAAAAGTCTCCAAGGGAAGGGTTTGTGTCAAATCACCAAGCTATCCCCTGGTAGCTCGTACACTGTGACAGGCCAGAAATACTTTTCGTTTGCACAGGAGTGTGAAATCAGCCTGGAATGACTAATATAAAAGGACTTTGTGTATCCTGTACCCATTTGAATGGCTTTGTTCATTCAGTTGGTGGTTGAATTGTAATCTTAGGCAATGATTTAAATATGAAGTAGTCCCAAAACAATATGGTTATCTATTAGCTTTTAATGATCCTGTGAAGCAGTGTGTTTTGAATTGATAGTTCATTGTAAAGGTGATAATGACCTAATTATTGGTGAAAAAAACTCAGAAATAAAGTCAGAAATTATAAACAGTGTGTGCAGATATGTGTAAATACTTCATGTAGAATTTGTGTCCTTTTGAGATGTACATAAGCATATGCTTTAAATTAATTTTTTTCTATGTTTATAGTATATCACTGATACTTTAAACTGATACAACCTTGGCTGTTAATCCATGTTTGATAGCCTTCCATGGCATGTTAACTGCTGTTTATCTCCTTTTGAGTTTCCTACTGACTGGAACATAGCCGTGCATTTTTCTTATGGATTTGTAGATGGCCACAGTACTTAAAACTGTGTACTGGCTCGATCTTTAGGTGCAGTCTCTCTTGGCTGGAAAACTGAGGGTGTAGCTGGAGGATCATAGCAAAGCAGTTGATGAAATTCATGGCCCTGAGTCAACAGTTCCCACCTCCAGTGTTGTGGAAGTTGCTGTTAACTTGGTGAGTGTGATCCAAGTTGAGGAGGAGAAAACATCCAAATACAAACAAGCAAAGCAAAGCAAACCAAAAAAATCCTAAACCCCACCCACCCACTAAAACCCCCACACCTTTGAAACCAAATTGTTTTGGTTATGTTTATGACACAGGCTCACAGGCAGTTGCTCTAGAGCAGCTATGGGATGGTTAATTTCAGAGTTGGAATGGAAATGATTGACGACTTAACCTTTCTTTACTGCCCAGGAGAATGGTCAGATGATTAGATCTTGTTGTAAGGATAGAAATAATTTATTTGTAGAGCTATGAGCTATGTGACTAGCAAGTGTTAACATTTTTTCAAAACTATATGGCAGGCTTATCCTATATGATTACTGGTATCGTATTTTTAATATTATATTTGCTCATTTTGTGTTTTTAATTCCAGTGGCAAGGGTTTTCCCCTTTTACTTGGGTTTGAAAAAGCTTAGTGACAGGAATAGAACCGTTCATGGATTCCAAATAGAGTGGTACTTTTTCCTTGGCTTGTTTAAACATATTACTGATTATATATTCCTTGCAGGATCAGCACAGAGAAAAGGACAATGAAAGAATTTCATGGTACTCCTTCAGTGAGTCTTATATAAAACAAAGTTTAAAATGAATTAGGACCTACCTTTTAAGCACTTGTCAAATGTTCTCAGTGTCAGGTTTTCTTCCCACTTAATGTTCACTTTATATCAATCTAATGTGAGGTACATGATAATATTTTCAGAATCACCTAAGTTCCATTTAAAAAAAAAACCGACTTGAGCACTTGGCACCCAAGGCTCATTGGAAGCCAATGGGGCTTACACTCTGAAATGTCTGTTGCTGTTGGAGGGGAGGACACTTAGGGGTTTTAAAAATTCTGCTTCTTGGACAGACTGGCTGACAACATTCAGGACAAGAGCATGGTAAAAATGCATGAAAGGGAGGGGAGGCTTAGTGTGACTGTTCGCGCTGGCAAGAGTGAAGATATGTTTTTGAGAACTAGTTTAGGGAATTTAAATGGAGGTCTCTGTTCTTCTCTCTTCACATAACCAGGTGGGTTGGGGACCCAGTTTGCTGTCTTTCTCCAGTGGTACAGCACGGGGTCCCTGCGTGCCCCACTGCGCAGCAGTAATCCTGCAGTCACCAGCCCCTGTGCTCTGGGATCACCCATTACAGCCTGTACTGGCTGCACCTTGGAGAGGCAGGGAGATGCTGCTGAATTCCTTTGCAGAGGAAGAAACTCAGGCACGTAGGAGGGTGAGTGGCTTATCCATCTCCCAAAGCAGGTCTTCAGTAGGACCTGACTTGTATTTTTCAGGTCCTGCATCATCTCCACCACTACAAGTGCCTTTTTTTGGTAGCACAAATGAAGGCCATGTTTTGAGTCCATGTTTGTATTAGCCACTTGAAATCCTTGTCATCCAGCTACTACTTTCTTTTTCTTTTGCCTTTTCTGTTCATAGTTTTTGTAGGGTCATTAGTGGAGGTGTGCTCTGTCGTCTTTGCTTATACTTTGTGGGAGAAATGTGAGCTGAAAGATGTCCATTTGAGCTTCCAGTAATAACAGCGGTCTTCCTGAGAGTCATAAAGAAAACAACGAGCAATGTACTAGTATGTATGTGTGGCTTTTTAATATGCATAAATGCACATATGTATGTATGTAATATATATATATGGGTATATAGGTGTCATTCCAAAGTTGGAGCACTCTTGAAATGGAAATTGCCAGAGTTAGAAACGAGAGGTAGCTCATGCCGACAAACCAAACCACATGTTTTTAGGGGCTTCAGTAGCTGTGCTTCAGGACAGAGAATGTCTCTCTTCCCCTTATCCTTCAGACGACAGCTGCCACAAAGAAGGCTGAATATGAAGAATACATTTTCACACGGCTGTATCCTGGGCGTTGGGAAGGCTCTGGAGCTCAGAACAATAGCAGAATACGGAGCTGCCAGCAGGCAGTCTGAGTGGACAAGTATAATCATGCACCACTCAGCTTTCAAGGAAATTGCAGTTAGTGCACTGACTTGCTCATAATAGTGATGCATTGTTTAGCTTAATAACTTATCAGCTCTCCAGGAATCAGCTAGTGATCACTGTCATCATACACTGCTAATCATTCTGTTCTCAAATTGTCCCAAGATGAACTAAGGACCTGTCACATCACCTATTAAACTGGCAAACTGAGTGCACTATAATTTTTTTTAAGCTAGAAGGAACAATATTGCCCACCTTTTTTGTTCTCTTGTTTTGTCATTATCTTTATCATACGTAATTGTGCATGTAGGTTTTTTTAAATGTCAGCTTGAAAAGACATTGTCAAATTGTGTTGCGATTTTTTTTTTTTTTTTTTTACATTTCTAGAATTTTTGTTAAATTGCTGTTCTTTGTGATAACTACTAGGAACTGAGTCTGAAACCTGCTTTTTGAGGAACATTTGTTTTTCATAAAGCATTTGGGGCAGAGGGGCGATTTTTTTTCTGTGTGTTGCTTGTCTGTAGTACCTAGGCTCTTGTCAATCACTAGTAAATGTATCTTGACAATGGTCCTCTGTAGTAGTGAACAGTGATTATCTTTCTTACACAAATGTGGAACTTGGGCATGGGAAAACTGAGTGATTTACCCACAGGTATGCGGGGAGCTGTGGAAGAACAAGGAGGAGAAGCAAGCTGGTTTGAGTCCTGATCCCAGTAGGCCATATATCCTTGCTGAATGCATGCTGGCTTCTTGTCAGAGGGTTATTTGTGGGCTCTGAGCTGCTAGCACTGGAGCCTTGGAGCATTTCTTCTGAAGGAAAAGTACCACTGATACACAAATGGATTCTACCAGATAATATATCTGGATCCGTTCTCTAAGAGGTGACGTTTTAAACTCTTCTGACTCTGCCTGTTACTGCTGCCACTGCTTACTTTTTCCTTACTAGCTGGAGAATCCAGGGACCAGGCATTGAGATCTTATTTTGCACTTCTTAGGTGCCTGATTTTGTGGCTGTGGTTGGAAAGCTAAAACTTCCTCCCTTGATACGTTACTGCTGTGTGGATTGGTATCTATAGCTTTAAACTAGGTAGCTTGGGTAAATCTGGTGCTGTAACCAGTCAAACACAGAACTTGGCACGGGCTAAGTGACCAAGTGTTACTCTGGGTTTAGATGGACTTTTTTTGTAGTCCACGCTGGTCTGTGCTGCTACATACATGAGACCTTTCTTCATGCTCTTACAGCAACAATGGTCAGATGCCAAATAAAACCCGTTCTTGTGGAGTACTGCAAAACAGCTTTGTTTGCTAACATTCAGAAGAAACATCCTAGATCAGTGCAGACTACCAAAGCTGTAGGGACACCTTTTCGTGGTCAGTGGTGCACAGATGTGCAAGTCACAGTAGGGGAGATCTGGAGATCTCCAACCTGTTCCGTACTCAGGACTGAAACGATGCGTCTGTTAAGAGGGGAGGGGGAAACAGATGGATGTGCCCAACTGAAACAAGCCTCCTTGCTGTTCTGAATAGTGCAGGCAGCTGCGGGGTAGGATCTACTGAGCTCAGGAATTGTGCAAACGATGGGTCGGGCTGTTTTTATTAGACCAGAATGAGTACACCAGGATTTAAATGAAACCCTGAGCATTTCAGTGTTTTGTCAGTTTGAGGTGTTTGCTTTGGTTTCACCTTTCCTGTGTGTCTGTCTTCAGAAAGACAATTGTATCTCTCAATTGGTGACGACTAGAATTAAAATAGGAAGGAGCCTTCTGCTGCAAGATTTATTGCCTGGCACATCTACGTTGTCTGATGAAGTGTCATCTTTCATTATGTTCTGAGAAGCAGTTCAGAGATACCACAGTCAGGCAACATCATGAGAAAACATTTGGCCGCACCTATTCTTGTCAATTATGGCAGTATTCTTCTAACTCAAATTATAAAGGTCTTTGTGTTTAATATTGGGAAAATTTAGGTGCAGCGTCTGCTAATAAACAGAAAAGATCAGGCTGTTGCAAAATGGTGGTCTGTACGGAGACTTAGCTTTGCATATGCTTCAAATACATCACCTGTTTCTGGCAGCAAGAAATGTCCCCAACGTAGAGTTTCATAATAAGTACATACCTGAAGCTTACAGGTGTGGCTTTCTCTTTTCCATAGGAATGTTTCCCACTTCTCCAGGAGTTTGCCATCTTTCTTCGAAAATAATTGTTCAGGTAGTTTCCTGCTGCAAATAAGCCCTGTTTTATTGGCTCCAGTTGCTGTAAGGGCCAACAAATGGCATCCAGCCCAAACTTCAAGGTTGTACTAGTTCACTATATTTTGCATTGTACTAAGCTGAAAAGTGTTGCCAGATGAAAAAAAAAAAAGGATCGAATAGACTTGAATCGGAAAACCTAAAACCGGGTATGAAATAATGCCAATGTGTACTTTAATACAGAATAACTACTGTGTAATGATTTACCTTACTGTTTGTATTGAAGTGTAGCTGACTTGGTAGTTATGCTTGACCAGAGCTTTTCCTTGCAAGAAGTATTTATTTCTTTAGCATGTCTACAGGTACAAGAGTGGAAACTTCAATATTTGAGCCAATGATTTTGTTACAAATCTGCTTGGGATGCCCTGACAACCCAGTTCTATGCCTGGCAAAGTCAACAAGTTTCTCTCCATTGATGTCAGTGAGTTAGAGCCCAGGATGAAAAATTCATTTGAGGAGGGAATGTTTCTGCAAAATTCTGTTCAAGCAAATTGGACATCAGTATGCTTGAGGTTTCTGGGAAAATAACCCTTTTTGCTGGATGTAGCATGCATTAGGATCCTTGGATTAATTCATGTTATATTAAAGCCAGCTCTTGATTTATCTCTCGGTGAATTGTGTAAACAGTGAAGTTCCTATACTAAGGGGACAAAATATCCCATCTGGATTTAGATGAGCAGACTGAAAGCAGCATGGCATTTTACTGTTGATTTCCCAGCTCGGGAAACTCAGCAGGCAACAGGATCGCTGACAGTTCTTTCCCCAGCATCCCATTCCAGACTCATTTGTATGATTTTTTGCTACTTAAAGTTTTATTTTGCCAAAGCTCTCCCATCCCTTTGTTGGCCTGGGTAACTGATGTGTACAGTGCTCCCATCCTGTTGCTCAGCAGCTCTGCCGTGGTTTGAAGCCATTGTGTGTTGTGGTGAGTGTGAAGACGCTGATACTCTGTGTGATGGTTGCCTAAGCCTTGCTCTTCTACCTCTCCCCCTTTTATTGCTGCCTTTGTGGCTGTAAGATTCTGTTCAATACTAGTTTGTTGAAGAAAAATATCCATGGTGGCTCTGTGACATCATTTCAAAGAATGGCTATTCACGAGGCTCTTGATGGAGAGGTTTAAGAGGAAATGATTTTGCTCCTTGGACATGAAAATGCTGGTTAAGAATGTAACTGGCACAGGACTGCCTTTGCCTGGGAGTCTGGCCAGATAGAAATTTTCTGTTTCCATTTAAGACGTGGGTCTGTACCCTCAGTAGTCTTTTTTCATAGATGTTTTGTTTACAGCTGTCGGTACTGCTCAGGAGCAAGATGTGATGCCTTGCACTGAGAATAGCCCATGATGCCTCAGAACATCTGCTAGGTAATGGTGGGCTGCCATGCTGGGAGCAGGAGAATGCAGGGAAAAAAGAGTGTTAGACTTAATCAAAGGTCTAAGAAAACTTGCATATAAATTTTGGGGTTTTTTGTATTGAGCTTTCTTTTTGAAATTGAGGGGAACATCGTCTCTACACATCTGTTGTGTAAGCTTAGCCAAAGATACCTGCTAGATCATAGCTAGGTCATAGTACTGCTGGCCTCATTACACCACCTCTGTTTAGAGCAGGAAAGACTGAAATTCGTTAAGGGCTCAAATAATTGCATTAAAAACATCCAATCATTTTATCTTTGCCAAATCTTTGGCTTTCTAATTTTGGACTCTCATTTTGTCCTTTTTCCAGGTACCTTATATGGTTGTGTTATAGCTGGCAGCGATACAGGCTCATTTCAGGGCAATACTTTTATTTGAGGAAGAAGTTAACAGGAGCATGGCTCAGCGTTGAACGGTTTTTGGTAGACAATGAGCAAGCTAAGCCTGTGTAACAGGAGAAGTCTTTATTCAATCGAAGGCAGTGGCATATTGACATTAATGTAATTGGAAGGGATGGACTTTTCCCTATTGGTTGATAGATTCGAATGTTTCTTTTTCTGGCACACTTACCTTTAGTTCTTTATGGTTCTCCAAGTAGGACATGCTGCCCAGTGCTCACACAGCTCTAGGATTAAGGCTTATGCACCAACTGAAACTTCACAGCAGTTGTAGCTTTCCTTATTGCAGCCTCAGATGAAACTGAAGCTTATTTTACAGAAATCCAGTCAACTACGCTTCAGCTTTTCTTTGGACAGGTCAGCAGTGACTGGCTTGGAAACCCTGGTATACTGTTGAATTTCTGTTGTGGAGAAAACTTACCTGCCATTTAATCGAAAAGATTCTCCCACACCCCATTTATTCATCTGAGTGCAAAATTCTTACTTTGACATTTTGTGAGCTGGTTCCCATCCCTGCAGAGAGTGGCCTGGGACTGTAGCTTCCCAGGAAATCTATCAAAACTGCTTCATCCTGGTCTGCATACCTTCACTGTGTGTAACATTACTATTAAACTAGTAGTAGACTTCAGTACAGGCTTACACACTGACAGATTCGTGGCAACAAGCTCTGTAAAGCCATTTTTAGTATTTTTACCCATGCATTTGTATGGCCACATGGAGCCTTCTCCTGATATGTTTGCATCTGTAGAGCAGCCTTCCCATTCTGCAGATGACAGGCTGGGAGCATGTTTCTTGATGCCATGTAGAAAATTAGTGTCATATACTCACATGTCACCAAACTAGTGAATGTTGTGGCTGCATCCAGAATTGGGAAATATGACTCCAGGAGACTGGCTTTAGCTGAATTATCTGGTGTTCTGGTTAGCAGATTCATTGCTGGCTTTCTCAAAACCTCATCATGTCCCCTGGTCGTTTTCTTCCATAGTTAACTTGGTTTTATTGATCTGGATTGTTGGTCCTTAAATAATTACATCCTTCATGATCAGTTTGTCCTGCTTAGAAAAGTTGCACAGACTCCTCTTCTTTGTGGGCTCCTATCAGGATTTATTCTTTTGGATTTTGCTTGTGTCTTAACATGAGTCCAGAGTGCTTGGGGATTCAGGGATTGTGTTGACTCATTTCCAGAAAAAGACTTTGGTCCCTTTGCTGACAGTTTGTCTTCAGTTTGCCAGCTTTTGAAATCGTCTGCAAGTTCTGCAGTGACAATCCGTCAGTCTGTTGTACGAGACAAGGAATGAGTGACATTACTTGTTTCAACATATCGTAACTTGCTCCCTCAAGCCCTGTAAAGTCTTGTTATGTCAGGATGTGTGGGAGAGGGTTGTATATATTTTCATTGTTGGGGGATCTCCTTTTGAGTCCTTTATCTTTTATATCTCAGGCTTTGGAAGTATTTGGTTCTTACCAAGATGCTTTGTTCCAAAGAAATGCCCCTTGTGCTTAGCTGGCTAAAGCCTTTGCTGCTGAAGCAATTGAATTTGATGCAGCTAAGCAAGCTCCTTGGGGCAGAGACTGTACGTGCAAGAAGCCTGAATGTAGGCTGGAAGCTGTGGCAATACTGATGGTAGAAGAGTGGGGCAGGATGAAAGCCATGCAGAAGATCTAGACGGAAGTTAGGGGCTTGATACAGGAATTTTTCAGCCTATGTTTTGCAGAAGATTAAACTATATAATTACAAAGCCTTTCATCTTCTCTCTCTCTTTCTCTATCCTTTCCCTCCCTCTCTCTCACACAGAAAATAATCTCTTCCCTTTATCTTTTTCATTCTTCCTTCTCTTTAGTCTGCAGAAAGCAAATTCCTGCACAATTCCCAGCATAAAGATGGAGACTGATAACACTGGCATGTAATGCTGAAGCTACAGCTGTTCCATAGTTTCCAGCACAGGGCTCTTGTGGTGTAGCTGATGGAAGATTCCTGAGTGAAGCCTTGCAAGGGCAGTGTGTCCTCTTGCTACATCGAAGTCCAGTTGAGTGCCTGAGTGCCCAGTATGGGAGAAGGCAGTGGTTATAGTGGCCAAGCAGGCAGCACTTGTGTAGCAAGTACAGAAGTAGGAACCAGGTTTCCCAGCTTCTATTCATAGCTCAGTAACCAAGTCATTGCAAAGCCTTTTGCAAATCATTCAGGCCTAATCCTGCACATATAATGGCCCCCAATAAAGTCCTTTTTGTTTTTTCATTGGGGATGTAGGATCAGCTTCTTAACTGTGGTTCTTCTCTCACCCGGTAGGACCGGGGGAATGAAAATCAACATCTTTAGGCATAAAGTGTGATAATTTGTTGATGTTTATGGAGCAGCGATGTAGGCATCGCTGTATGATGTGTGTGACCTAGCATCTGTAAAGGGGGATTGATTGATTGATTGCTGTTATCAGCTGGATCTTTGGAGCATGGGATTTTTGGCCTGTCTCATCAGAATACAGTTTTACATGATCATAGAGGATAATGCTAAGTGCCGGTGCACTGGGCTTGCCACATGTCCAGATGGCAAGGTCAGTGTAGCGTGGACCTTGCTCAATTGCTTTGTATGCCAGGGTAAGCACTGCAGCTTCTTTCTCTCTTTATGCTACTGGCTCAGCTAGAAATTCAGGAGTTCTATGGCTGTCAATAAATTCAAAGAGTTGGAAATTAATACCTACAGTGAACTCTCCTTTTATTGGCCTTAAATTAATTTCCCACCCTTTCTCATAGGTGAGTGGGAATGCTAATTTTTGTGTGATACTTTTGCTTTAAGATAATGTAAGCTGTTTTAAAATGGAGTTGAAAACATTCAGGGCTAGGAGTTAATTTCTGGAGTATCTCGTAAGATAAAAGAGCACAAGAAGAAAAGGATATTATAATGTGCAAATCCCTTACCTTTATATTTGGCTGTGCTGCTTTTTGTAGCACGTGCAGTTCTGGTATCTGCCGAGTGCAGCATCTTGCTCTGCTGGTTTGTGTGAGGCTTTATTTTCCCTGTGCAAGGACAGAGGTGGATTAATCTACAGAGCTGCTGGCAAAAAAAAACCTGTTAGGTTTTTCAGTGAGATCAGCTTGAAAAAAACACGACTGTATTTTTGTGTCAAGTGAGTTTTTGGTAAGTGTTAGAGAAAGTATGGTCTCTGTAAACTTAGTTCTGAAAACACAGAGCCTGGTAGTGGATTTTTTTTGTTTGCTCTTAGGAAACGTTTGTTACTGTAGTGGCAATTTGTGCTGTCGCCTGTGAAGGGGCAAGCCTGGCCCAGTGCTTGCTTACAGGGCTTTAAAGTGGGCAGGCCTCGCTGAATAAATTATTTAGGTAATTAAGAGGTAGATGAGCAGAATTATTACCTCCTGGGCCCCTCAGGCTGGGACAGCATCTTCCCTTCCTCTCTCCCCACTGGATGAAAGTATTGTCCTGGCTTCTACAGCAAGCCATTTCTGGGAGCCTGGGGGGCAACGGTGCACTGGTAGCCCCTAGCCAAAAGTTTGAAGATCACTTTTAGTTTGCTGGGAGCTACGTGCCAGTACTTTTAGATACACATATAAATCTGTTGGTGACTCTCCAGCTTTACAGTTTATCTAATTGCTACTGCATATGAGGCAACGGGCTGGAGCTGCCACCGGTGCTGGTGACTCCTGGTCCTCATAGTGCATCCCTGGGTGGAGCGCCTGCTAGTGCCTGTGTCCACCCCAGCACTGGGGAAGCAGTCCCTATCCACAGAGAGCCTTTGAGACTGATACACTAGGGCTGGGTCAGCACCCCCACCCCAACAGGAATAATAATGTGTGTCATACTGCTCCTGGCAGTCACCTTGCGGCTGTGCTTCGGAGCCCCTGTGTGTGCAGCAGGCTCCTGCTCTTTAATGAGGTTCCCCTCATACTGTTCCAATGCTTGTCCAAATGCATTTTCTCATCCTCAAAGTACAGGAGTCCCTAGCTTTGCTGTCTGCTCTCTTTCCCTCTATCAGTCGCTAGATCCCTCCTGCCTTGAAGGGGAAGGCTCTCTGAAGGAGCCTCTCTGCTGCTGTTTTGCCTGAGGGCATCAGTAGCCCCTGTGGGTGAAGCATGAGACTTTTTGGGGTAAATTGGCTGCTCTGCTTGTCTGAAGGATACTTAGAAGTAGATGTAGGCTTCCAATTTTCTTCGCCCCTCCTTTGTAGAGAGGGTGGCAGCCCTGAGTGCTTCTCACCCTAGAAGAGCAGGAGGACTCACCCCCCAAAAAATGGGCGTCAGAAAAAGGCCAGGAAAAAAGCTTTTGCTTCTCTCAGTACTGCAGTAGACAAACACCTTAAGGTGCGCTTAAATGTAGCCCAGTGTTGACTTAAGTTGTACATTTGATGCTTTTAGGATTTTGACTAAAGCCTGCCCGAAATCTAACAGAGGCTCTTGGGCTCCTTTGTACATGGCTATTTTCTTTCCCATGATTTTTACTGTGTTTTCAGCCATAAAGCATTTTTTTATTTTATTTTAGATTCATTTCCTTTTGTTGACACTAGAGCATCATATGATTTAAGGCTTTGTTTTCAAGCTTGATATGAAGGCTAATTACTTCCTTGTTGCATCCTCTCAGTAAGAAAACATGGGACTTAATCTTTCACAAAAGAGAAAAGCAAGGAAAAAAGTTTAAGCGCGTGAAAGTGTTTGGTAAGTCCCTGGCTTTGAATATATTTTTCATGGTGTGATGACAACAAAATGTTAGGAGCTAACCTCCAAACTCCATAGCTTTGTCTGTGTGGACACAGTTTTCAATTTGGTTATTTGTCCTCACTGGGTCCAATTATGCAGTTACAATTCAGCCTGCGTCTGAGCACTTTTAGTAATTAGAGGTACACTCTGGATATTTATTGTATAAAAGTCAGTATGTATTTGTCCTATTTCAGCCCTGTGACTTGCTTTGATTATCCACAGTCTTCTAGGTAATTAAGCTGTGTATTTTCTCTGTGTCTCTTCCATCATATTCTCTCTTGCCTTAATTTGATAAGAGAAGGAGAAACTACATCAGAAGACTTGGGAGCATTGGTAAATTGTTTCGGTGGGTGACACTGTTTGACAGAGATGCCAACATAAGGGCAACCTGCTGTGGGCAGTTTGGGAAGAAAAAGGTTATTGCTTCCTCATCAAGTGTTTCTTTCATACAGCCAAGGCAACATCAGCTCTTGGGATCGCTGCAGTAATGCAGGACTGACAAAGCTGAAAGGAATCGTATTTCACTTCTGATCAAAGTAGTTGTTAAATTTTTATCTAGAATTTCTGTTAATGGACTAACTAGTAATGACTGAAGGCATGCATTAGGAAATGCAGTGCTCCCCAATGTGGTGTAAATACCAGATAGTTTGGGGATGTCTCTCTGGGAGCAATGGCCTTAAAATAGGAAGGTGTGCTTTTATGAAAACTTGGTTTGTTAGATGGGTTGGTTTTTCTCCAGGGTCAGCATGCATGGTTCGCAATATCCCTGGCTCATCAGGCTGCCTTAAGGCATGCCTACCTTTAAGTGCATGAGTCACTCCATTTAAAATTTATTAGCTAGGTATGTGATTAAGTAACTTGATAAATTGGGAATGCAAGTTGTAAGTAGGGATTGGGGGACTATTCCTCAACCATCTTCTCTGGCTGTAATCCCTTCTGTGGTGGTGTAATTGCAAGATTTGTTTGCTTCCAAGATCTACTAATGAACTTTTTCAAAATTTGGCAGAAGAAAACTCAAGTGATTCTTTTGAGACAGGCTTGTGGGATTCAAAGGTGATAAAACCAGAAAACTTGTTTTGAAAGCAGCCAAGTTCTGTAGAGTATCATTAAGAATAGCTTCTTATCCATGGCTGTCTGAACCATTTTAAGTGTTTGATATGGAGGGATTACAATTCTTTAAATACTTTACAGAGATATTAACTTTCTCTAAGTGCTTATGATATTCCTCAAGACTTTTTCAGCAAGATAAATAAGGGATATATTAAAAAATAATAAAATCAATAAAACTGTCCGCCCACAAGCTTTGTAGCAAAGGAGTTTTTACAACCTGCTCATGCCTGTGGCTATTTTCATTGTTGGATTCTAGAGTTTAAAAAAATGCAAGATAGATGGTTTTAAACATTTTTCACTCAGATAAAGTATATATACATCTTCAAAACAATGGAATTAATTTTAAAATTTTGATATATTTTTTTAAAATAAAAAGAGAGCTATTCTTATTCATGTTGAAATCTGAGCCTCTTTAGTTACACATGCATCATGTTTACCTTTCTTTTTCTGTTCAGGTACCTGTAATACATATCCTTGGGCTTCATGTGATTTATTTTTATAAGCTGGAGTTTTTAGAAAAGCTCATATCACAGGATCAGTGACAGTAAAACAGATCAGCAATGCTGAACTTTATTCCAAGTGGAATCCCAAATAGTATCATATGTGCTTGACAGTTGAAAGTTGGAAAGCTAAAGAAAAGATACGGAAATGACTTTTTTAAAAAAAAAAAAAGCTTGATGAGTGTCTAACTGTATCTTCAGCTGAAGAATAGGCTCAGATCTGACTTAAAAGTGACTGAGCCTATTTTGAACATGTGTAAGGTTTCTCAGATGACTCTCAGCCATGGTTTTGGGTTTGTGTTGTACTTCTGGAGAGCAAGTGTGTACACACATTCCCAGTAAAGGGCAGCTTTGTTCAACATCACCTTTTATTCTAACAGCTGATTCTGACTTCACAAGTATAATTGTATAATGTCTGTTGTGTTGGCTACAACATTTAAATGTAGGCTTGTGCTTAGGGGTCTGAGTGGGAAACTTCTGGTTTAGCCATCTTTTGCTATCAGGTGAGCATTCAGGTTGTAAAAGCAGGTTTGTTCTTTTAAGCAGAAGAAGGGTGAAATAAGTAGAAAAAAACAGCACAGCACAACTTGGACAAGTGCTGATGGCATCTGTTCAAACAGGCAGAGACTTGCCAGAGGCCAAATGGAAAGAATGTGATGTAGTGGGCTTGTTGGAGTTGCTCCTCCAGGTTGCTACGGTAAAGGATCTTTTTTTGATTATTGCTGTGTGGAATATGAGCATAAAAAAGATGTGCAGAAAGCAGACTCTGGCTGGGCTCTTCTGGCTTCTGCTTGGTTGTTTTTAGCCTGGGTGTGCAAGAGGCGACTGCTACACAGTAGCCAGGCAGATTCAGAGAAAACACTGCTCGAAGACCTCTCATAGCTGGCCAGCTATTTTAGGAACGGTGTTACCACAAACTCTGAAAAGAAATAGCTGTCAAAGGACCAGCAGCATTTCATTAAGAGTGGTTAAGCCACAGAACACCTGCATGAGGTAGGTGTGGGCTGGACGTTCCATTTTCAGCGTCGATATACCCAGATATCCAAAACCCCCAGGAGGCTGGGCCCTGAGAAATAGGAAGACTGGCTTTAAAAGGTGAGTTTTATTTAAGAGTATCCAGTGTGTGATTCTTTCTCTGACTAGTATCCAGGGTTTCAGTTTAGATTTGTATGCAAAGAGGCCTGAAGCTATTTTTTTTTCTTTTTTCTTATGCTTGTTCTTTAATAATCACATTATTCTAGGTAGAGATTTGAGGAAAAAGATACCTGCTTTCTTAACCATGTTGCATTGAATGATGGTCCAGTATTGTGCAGGAGGCTAAAACAGGGAAGCAGTTTGCTCCAAAGCTGAAGTACCTCAGCAGTTCCAGACCTCTCTAGGTTTATGGAGATCATTCATCTGAATGTGATCCCATGGCTTTGCAGAAGGAAGCTCTCCCTTGTCTCAAGCTGCATCACGTTCCCTTCCCCACTGCCCAGAAGACCTTGACGTAAATTCTGGGTGTGAATATGTTTGTAAAGAAAAATGATATGGGGGCTTTGGATACTGGTGAAGGATTGATTAAATGACTTTGAGGTAGGAATAATGAACATGTGGCTCTCATGTGATGGAGGTTTAAACTAAATACTCATGGCTGTATGAATGATAGTGTTCGGAAGACTTATGTGATATCTGAACATGAAGAGCTTTTATTTCTTGTCTCAAGCCAAGTTTTGACAAAGCCTGGAATTTCCTGCACGGGAGACTGCAGGGATGTGGCTTCTTGCTATGGGATCAACATGTTGAGCAATAATTAAATTCAGTAACAAAGGGCATCTATTGGAAATTCTTCTTGGAAGAACAGTGCCAGATCCTGACGGATGAGCAGAAGGAACTAAAACGAGTAAGAAAATGAAGGAGAAAGGAGATTCCTTTTTCCTCTTTTGCTTTTGAAATAGCCGCGTTTGCAAGTTTTGAGTCTGTGCAGTTGAAGGACAGTAACTGCTCCCATTGTATTGGATGGTGCTTAATGGATAAATGGCTGCATACCTTTGGATTAGAAAGATCAGCAGTGCTCTTGGCAAGTGACTTCCATGAAATCCCTGTCTGAAGAGTTCCCAAGCTGAGCCACGTAGGTAAACTTCAAGCAGGGTGGACAGGACTGCCCAGTGCTCAGCTTCTCTTCAATGCCACATGCTGGACTGGCTCCTTTGCTCTTCTGACCAGCGCCAGGATCTTGGCTAGCTAGTGGGCACATGTGTGCGTGATACATATATGAGTTTTTTTCAGGGGGCCTTTGGAGCTGCTTGGAGGAACATTCTCCCTTCTGTAACACTTACTTTCTTCTTCCTGACCTTGATCTTCACGTTTGCATCTTCCAGGAGGTTTTGTACTGTGGTCACGTGAGGCTTGTCCTGCCTCAGCATAAAGTGCCATAATTTGCATCTCTTTGTGGCAGAGTGACTGATCTCTGCGTCATGCCTTACTCCTCTGAGCTGCAGTGCTGCTGTGTTACAGCGCTACGAAGCTTGTGTCTACTCAGTGTTTGCCAGGAGGTGTGTGAGGAAATAGTAAGCAAGGGAAACAGTAGAACCAAAGGATCTGCAGGATCAAGGTGGTACTGAGATAAAATAAACCATATTATCAAACTTAATACCTGGGGGTGGGGGCCTTTGTTGTATGCCAGTAGTGTTTGATCGTTCATGAGGCTTTACTTCATGGCCAAGTGTTTCTTGAACATACCCCCCCCCCCCCCGCCCCCCCCGGCCAGCTATGGCACAGTGTAGCTCTGCATGAAGACTGCACGGCCAGAGCAAGTGGAATGGTTGGTTGATGAAGAGATTTTGGTTTGCAGTTGCTTTCCTTGGGACACAGTCATTTATTTTAAAGTTACACTCAATCCTCCTGGCAGCGTCTGTGTCGCATCCCAGCCTTGTTGGCCAGCCAGTGCATAGTACTTGACGCTGTCTTGTACCTCGGGATCACTTGGTTCCTAGTACAGGTGGGAAGCTCGGGACCCTGACCCAGTATGGGTCCAACGTTTTCCTTGAGACACCTAGCCAAAACACAGTTCAGATATCAGAATGATTCCCTGCCACAGTTCACACCCTGTAGGGGAGGTTTGAGATGCGTTTGAATTTTTATTACGTTATTTGTGAGCATATAAGCCAAATACTTCTTTCCCACATCCTGTGCTATACAAACTTCTTGTTGGCCTGTCTGAGGCAGCTTTATGGTGTTGCCAGGGACTGAAAGTCCTTGTTTTCTGACATTAGACACTTTTTAAAAATTCTGCATAGGTACAGAGAGCAGCTCTCTTTTCTCAAAAATACACTGTTGTGTACATGCCCTCTTAGTAGTCAAGCCCTGTGCAGTGAAGTGGTAGCCCTGTAGCAAACTGGGCTGTTTACTGAATTGTTTAGTGTGTTTAATCAGCTTTCTGTTTTGATGTGTATCTCATTGGCTCCTAAGATACTTTCGAGACACTTGCACTTGTGGTTTTTTTGTTGTACAGCCCTCAAGCGTGATAAGGAACTTCACAGATGTGCATTGGGAGAGATGGTCACAGCCCTAAGATGCTTACATAGATCAGAGACCCATCTTAGCATGCAATTTTGATGAGGAGATAAATGTAGTTTGGAAAGGCAGTTTCCAAAGAATTTGTATTTCCCAGAAAGTATTCAGAATATTTTTGTGACATGGTGTGCTGGTTTTGGCTGGGATGGAGTTAATTTTCATCACAGTAGCCAGTATGGGGCTGTGTTTGGGATTTGTGCTGGCAGCAGCGTTGATAACGCAGGGATGTTTTCATTATTGCTGAGCAGCGCCTGCACAGCGTGGGGGCCCTTCTGCTCCTCACCCCACCCCACCAGCGAGCCGGCTGGGGGGCACCAGGAGCTGGGAGGGGACATGGCCGGGACAGCTGACCCCGACTGACCCAGGGGTTATCCCACACCATATGGCGTCATGCTCGGCATATAAAGCTGGGGGAAGCAGGAGGAAGGAGGGGGATGTTGGGCGCGATGGCATTTCTCTTCCCAAGTCACCGTTACAGGTGATGGAGCCCTGCTCTCCTGGAGATGGCTGCGCACCTGCCTGCCCATGGGATGTGGCTTGCTTCACTTGCGCATGCAGCTTTTGCTTTACTTATCAAACTGTTTTTATTCAACCCACGAGTTTTCTCACTTCTACCATTCTGATTCTTTCCCCCATCCCACTGGGTGGGAGTGAGCGAGCAGCCATGTGGGGCTTAGATGCTGGCTGGGTTTAAACCATGACACATGGGCAGACTTTGAGGAAGAATTGTTATTCTGCAGGCTTGTTCTGAGTTTTCAGTTGATAGCTTATGCAAACAGACCAGTTCAGAGAGAGGAATAACTCATCATTGCCCTTCACCTTGCTGAACTGAGCTACAAAAAGGACCTTAAAGGGGATTTTCATCTGCAATAGTTTTCTTATTATTAATTGGTTATTAATGTCTCAAGTAAGTTAAGCCTTTAGTTCCTGACAGGGGCACTTTTGGCTTCCTGGGTTTGTTTGAAAGGCTCCGCTTAGGGCCCGGGCAGCGCCGTGGGGGCAGGCAGGTACAGGCACCCAGTGAGGCAGGGCAGCGGCGCTGCATTCTGCTCCTTGGTGACTTCACAGGGGCTGGCTGCTCCTTTGGCAGCACAAGTTTGCAGCTGGAAAAACCCACAGATAAACAGTGGTAGTTAAATCCAGCAAAACTGTGGGAAATACACTGTCAAGTGAGCTTAAACAGAGCAGGACTTCAGTTCTTGCTTTGGAAGCTAGACAGTTTCGACCAAAGCACTTTCCAGGGTGTGCTGCTGTAGATGCATCAAGCAAATCCCCTAAGTTACCTGCATTTTCAGAGTCATGCAAGTCTGCTTTCGGCATTCAGCAAGTGTTTTTACAGCTCAAGGTGGTGGCTCCAATGAGGAGTGCGGTTAATGCCGGGACGTCCTCCCTCCTCCCAGTGGTGATCACTCTGCACTTGCCGCACGATCCTCTGCTGCCTGGCTCCATCCCCGGTGGGGAACGTTACTCTCCTGAGCTCATCTGGGGACAGGGGTGGACTGTTACCACCAGAAGCCCCTGAGAAGTTGCCTCAAGCATTGCTGCAGCAGAAGAGGGCTGGGGCCTGGGGAAAGGTGGCCCCAGCCGTGCCTCGAGCGGGTCAGGTCTCTGCTGCCAGGTGGTCTGCCCTGAGGTGCCATTGCTACGTCTGGTCTGGGGTGGGGGGGTTTGGGGGATGAGGAAGGAGCAGAGAATTTGTCAATTCTTTTCTTTTTTTCCCCACATTGTCAAATCAAAAGAGCTGTGACACCCACAAACCTTTCACAAAATCAATAAACTCAACCATCTCTCCTCTCCAAAATACTTTTTGGCCAAGACATTTTCTGCCTGCTGTAGTTTCATGGAAAGGGCTTTAAAAGGCCTGATGGCAGTATGAGCCCTTACTCCATGGCCAGGCAGCCTGTCCTCCCCGTCCTCCAAAACTGGAGAACCAGGCAGGAAAGAAACTCTCTTGTTAACCGGTAGAGCTAATCGATTAATTAGCAGGGGACAAAGTGCACCAAACAATCTGTTATGCCAGATGGATGCTTCAGAGTTAATTTATGTTCTCAAAATAACTGGACATAGATATGCTCAGCTCTGCGGCCTAGATCCTGCTTTTGTTGCATTCAGTGGCGAAAATGATGTTGGCTTTAGTGATCCAAGTGCATAATTCTTCAGGAAAAATGTATTTTGGCATCAGACGGTAACAGTAAAATTAAATGAATAAAAGCTGTCCAGAGCAATGGACTTCACCTCCTTAAACAGGCATATATTAGTGCAAAACCTGAAGTTTTGCTTTTATCTCCCTAGAGCATTCCTATTATCTGAATGCCAAGAAATGAGTAATTTGGGGGGGTTTCTTTTTCATTCTTATAAATAACTTTTGATGTTATTTTCCTAAGGAAGTCTGAACCAAAGCACAGTGCTGGAAAAGTTAAGATGGACATTGCTTTCTCTTTGAAGGCACCGTGAAGGAGACTGAAAGAAAAAAGCAATTAAGTTTAAAAAAACCCAAAAAAACTCGTAGTGGTGGCTTATTCTACCACACTCAATTTTAAATGAGGGAGGCTTGCTGCAGATTTCCTTCCATATTTTTCTTCTATTCTTTCTTCTGTGGTTTCCCCCCCTCCCTCCAGTTTTTCATAGCCAAAAGCTGGGAGCACCAGACAGATCTATTTCTTATGAACTGCCGGTTGGAGAACCGCAGAAATCGCTGACAATCTGTGGTCAGACTTCAGTGGGAAGCTGAAGGCTGTTCCTGCTCATGGGAGGGGGAATGTGGCCCACCACCTCTGTGATGCTGGGGGAGGTTGCAAATTAGAGTTTAGAGGAGCTCTGTGTTGTACCGATAATTCATCCATGTGTTGTAAAAGGCTGTGGATTTGTTCTGTCATGCTCGTACAAGGAGCCAGGTATCCACTTAGGGTATTATTTATAAAGCTGGAGAAAAGGCAGGCCCTGGAGGGTGGAAGAAATTTGATTTTTTTCTGGTTTTGGTTTTTTGTTGAAATTCAAAATATTGATGATGCATCTTACCAGTTTTTAACACTAAAAAAAAAATCTATGCTGACCTTTATCAAAAAGCATCTGGACACTTATAGTAATTTACAGGATAAATTGTGTGATTAGAAAGCCAATTCAAATCACTTTTCTTTTTGCTCCATTAGTATGCTTTAAAAATAAAGCACTGTTTGGTATGCACAGAGTGATCTCACAGACTTCAGTTCTGTTTTCGGTGTTTAACTAAAACAGTGAACTACTTCTACCTTTGTGGTACTGTTTGGATTATTTTTAATTAAGTGAAGTGTTTTAACATGCTCTAATTTGTTTTTCTGCAAATGTGTCTAACACTTGATGGGGGGGGGGGGGGGGGGGCTGGTTCTGGGTACAAGACGTGCTCTGTCTTGCCTCATTTACCTGAGAGCTGGGTAAATACTCCTTGAGGACCTGGGAAGGAGAGGTTATTGATGAATTACTTCCTATTATAGCCATGTACAGATCCCTGAATACAGGGAGAAGATGACGTGTACAGGTTAAATGCTCTGACACAGAGTTGTGCTGTAGGAGCACCTTATTCCCTCAATAAACAGAAAGCAGAGGCTGAATCTGAGCAAGTCATTAGCTCAACTCATTCTTACTCCCTGATGTCCTCTCAGCCTACTTTTAAGGTTATACTCAAGCCTGAATATACATTCCTGAAAAAAACATGCCACAAATAATAAACTGTTTCTTTACCAAAACAACATTGCACAAGAAATTCGGTACTTTCTAAACAAGGCAACAGATGAACTTTTGAGGGGTCAAACCCACTGCAGAAGAACCCGTATGTGGCTCTTTCTGCCAGGCTTGTGAGGTCTGGCACGGCATAGAAGACTGGTGTGGACCGTACGGTGACTGAGTAACCTCAGTGGGGTGATGTTCTGACTTGAGGATGTCAAACCAGAGAAACAGTATTGGGCTCTTTCATTACCAGTCATTTTATGAAAACTGCATGTGACACCATAGTGCGGAATCACAAGTTTTCTTGGCAAAATGCAGCTTTAGGGAACTTCAGGGGAAGATCCATGGCTCTTTACGTGGCCTTGGCCTGAGTGTAGAAGGTGGGGTAAAACTGTCTGCGGAGAGGCTTAATCCAGGGAGGTTTGGAGATGCTGGAAAAAAAAAAAAGAGAGAGACACAAAAAGCAATAGACAGAAAGTGTGACAAAACCTGGGAAACCGAAACTGGACACGTTAACCTGATCTGTGCTGTTGCAGTGGGATTTCATTTCCCTTCAGAGTGAGTGCTAAGATTTGCAGAGAGCATGAAGGTCTGGGGCAGAGCTGAGCCACAGTAAGGCATGTTGGTACTGAGGCTTTACTCTTTTCTTTATTACTCCTAAAACCCAAGAGGTGGCTTTAGGTTAATCCTACCCTGCTATCTTCTGCTTGCTGCAGGGGTTTTGTTTTCTTCTGTCCTTTTTCCTGTTGGCTCTGAATCTGTCTGCTGGTCTGACAGCAGTAAGGTGTAGGGCTGGGATGTGCCCACCGTACCGGCATCTCGTGCATCAGTACAGACCGAGTGAGAATTGCTAAAATGGGGGCAGTGTGTGGTGCTGGGGTTTTTAAAATCGATGCCCTCAATTGTCTGGTTCACAGGGAACATCTCTGGGAGAAAGAAAAGGGGTAGGGATCTGTCTGTTCCTATTTTGGTTGCAAGTAGGTCGTTTTCCCTTATTTACTTAAGCTGCATTCAGATACCCCTGATTATGACTCCCCTACCTCCATGTCAGCCAAAGGTATTTAAGCGGAGTACACAACCAGGTGGTATCTTAATTTTATGCTTGGTAGCTTCCAAAAACTCAAAAGGGGCTAAAGAAAGTTTGTGTTTGTTGTTTGTTTTGGAGGGCAGGGCGAAGGGTAGATGAGGGATGTTGACCTCATAAGTAATATTTAGAGAGGCAGGGGTTAGAATTCATGTTTATAGCTATCCAATGCCAACTTGCTCAATAAAAACCCTGTTAGGTTTCCAAGAGTATCAGGAAACACAAGGTAGTGTTGGGAGAGGGAAGGGAAGCCAGCTGCTTTTTATAGATCAGGTTGCAAGAAAACTTGGGTTACTGTGAAGTTATATTTATTACTGGGGGACAGTGGGGTGGTGTTAAGTGTAAGCAGATGGATGCGTTGCAGATGGTAGCTGAAGTCTCTTCTTGTATTGCAGACTAAATGAATGAGTGGCAGCTAAATCATTTTAAGAAATGATCACTTCTCCTTGCTGTGGTGTTCTGTTCTCCATTTTCCAGCCCAAGCAGTCGATGGCAGCAAGCGCTTACTTCTAGTAATGCTTAATGCACAAACCTTCAAAACAGCGTGTAGCCATCTAATCTCCTGCAGTATGAGACCTGCAGGCTGTTCAGGGGGAAAGCTGGCCACAGGATCACGGAATAATTTATGGTGTCCCTATCAGGGTATATTAGAGTGCAACTTTTGGAAGTACACCAATAAATACAAATACTGTACTTGAGCAATAATCACTGCACTGTAGCAACACTGCTTAAATGTGTAACAACACATCTATGGGGGAGAGTGTAGAATTACACAGTTCATTCACTACACAGGTAGGAAAAAATTGCTCTCCTTGTGTGTCTCTTCTATGGCTCAGCTGGGATTTATTGTCATAACTAGATGATTTTGTACCAACAAGTAGCCGTTTTCTCCCATTTTAACTTTAAGTACTGATTTGGAGGTGGAAAGGCAGCCCTGAGATCTCTGTGGCTGCGTCTTGCCTGTGTTTCCTTCCAGCGCAGCAAGCAGATATGATCCTGATCCTGACACAATCTGGAGTGCTGCATCTCCTCTGCTCCCAGCAGCAGCCCAGGGGGTGGTGGCAACCTCCATGGCTGCTCTCCAAGACCCTGCCTGCCAGCAGAAAGTGAGAAACTTCTACTTTTCTCTAGGATGAGAACTTCGTCTCCTGCTCTCTCCCTGTTTTCTTCATTTGTCCTTCCACAATAGTAGATGTCTTTAGTGGAAAAAAATCTGTGAGGGGTTGAAGGTATCTCTGCAGGCTTCCTGGAGGTAGCGGCCTTCTTGGCATAAGGAGCATGTCAGGACTGAATGGAGATTAGCTGATGCTGGCAGGAGCTGGTCTTTGTCCTTGGCTACAAACAGGGACTTGCAAGTGCTTCTGTAGGCTTGTAAAGGGAGGGCTTGGGTTCTGCTGGCAGTTTCAGTGCTGCCAATGCAGCAGCTTCACAGGTTTCAAGACCAACAGCACATCTTTGGGAAACAAAAACGTTCTTGAAGCCAAGTATTGACATTTCTGGTCTTAATTTCTGTTTCCTTTCCCTGCCTGCAAAGCAGGATAAATGTCCTTCCATCTTCACCCTTTCCTGCTGTGTCTTTCTAGATAAGGAGGTTGCTAGTGGTACAGTCATAGCTTTTTATAGGAGACATGTGGGACACATCTCCCATTTTTACCAGGTTGTCATCCTCCAGTGCAGCCTTAGGGCACCAACAGCAAGCCAAGGATGCAGCTGACTTCAGGATGGAGTTCTTGCAGTGCTGCTGTTGTCGCCTGGTTGGTTAGATTTGTTTGTATGTTTTCTCCTTCCTTCTAATTATGCTGATATTTACTACTCAACAGCTGTAGCCTGAGAAAGAAAGTGGTGAGCGACAGCTCTGCAGCTGACAACCGCCTTGTGCCTTGGCTGCTTGTCAGCAAAGGGCTGTTGCTGGCTGGGGTAGAGCTGCGCAGCCATTGCCTTCAGTTGACCAAAAGTCTGTTTGGAGTTACCCGCTATGTAGCCCCCTGAAAGTACTCCTTAAAAAAGAAAAAAAAAAGGGGGGGGGCGGGGAGGGGAAGTATTTTTGTTTTTGTGGCAGGAACTACCTGGCAAATGACTGAGAACTTGTAACAAGGGCTTATCTGAGGAATGGGATCTGCTGTAGTGAAAAGCTTCCTCAAAATGAATGCTTGGGCAGTTTTTGGGTAGATGATACTATCCTGACTCCTGGTCCTGGATTGCCTGTTAAGTGTTTCATTGTTTTCCCCATATCTCTTTCTGAGGATTTCTGGATGTGCTGGTTTCACAGCATCCTTCCTGCTATGTGCCCAGTCTGGGCGAGCATCAGAAAATGGTCCTAGAAATTTTTCTTGTCCAGAGCCCTTAATCCTCCATGGCCTGAAGCCCAGCTCCAGTGTGATACCAGCACTAAAAGAGGCCTGGATTGAATGATGGAATGGTCTTTTGGGCCTTCAAATATAAATTTCAGAGTTTGCATAATGATTTGCCACTCTTCTGATTCTGCAGTAAAGCCTGTTTTATCTTTTAAAGCAGATCCATGCTCTCATGACTCTCTTTTCAGGGGTCACTGTCCTAATTCAGGAACTCTTAAATTTGCTTGGTAGCTGCTTCCAATTTCCATTTCCAGTAGTGGGAGTGCAGAGGCATGGCAGGAGCATTACCTTCTCTGTGGAGCAGATACGGGAGTGAAGGGGTGGGATGTCGAGTTGAGCTCAGATGTGGCATCTAGGTTAATGTTAAACTTGGCTCTGATCTAGGCTCTGGAAGTCGGTATTAGCCCTGCTTCTGTTCGTGAAGAAGAAAGTGATGAAGTAAATGGCAATTCACACCTGTTTGCTTCAGGGAGATGTGAAGATCTATTTGTAAAATACGTTTGCAGACAATGCATGTCCTGAATTGCTAAGTACCAGGCAATAATGTGAAATAGGCTGCTGAAAAGCCCAGTGAGTGATGCTGGATGCTGCATCGTGCCTGTGTGTTTGAGGTGTTGGCCTTCCGTGGCAGCATCAGACACAAATTATCCCCTGCTCTGGTGATGGCAGGCTATTTGCCAGCATAGAGCTTTGTATCGAAATCTTTGCGCCAGCATACAGTAATTGGTTGGGTTTTAATTTCTTTCCTTTCTTTAAACAGGACTTCAAATGCTAGAGCTTTGCCACAGGGGTATAATTACATAAGCCATAGAAATGTACTTCAGTGACCAGTGAAATGACTTTGTTTTTGCCAGTAGTTTAAGCTTGCCATTTATTAAGCTGTTGAAGGAATATAATTGAAATTCATTGGGGAGTTTAATTTTATCAAGCCCTCTGTAACTGCATGCTTTTGCTGTGTGTCTGTGTGCATTTGGGTTGCCTATAAATGGCTTGTTTGCTTTCATAAAGGAATTAGCACAAAAGTGCAGCTGTGTAAGGAACCAACCCCTGATCCCTGCCCCATGCTGGGTAGGGTGCGAGAGTATTGACCTAAACATGTGCAGAAGTGGCCTCTTAAGTATTTCAGCTGGTAAAAACAAAGTTTTATTTTTTTATTAATTTTGCTCCAGTCCTTTGCCTTACTCTATTTTTGAGCATAAAAAGATGCCAGAGGTCTAATATAGTCAAGAAGGTTTTAATGGCTGCTCTGAGGATGCTCCTGTGGTGCTGGGAGGTGTCTGCTGCCCGGCAGTACTGTGCTACAGCCCTGTCAGACCTGACGGTCAGAAGGAAACTGTCTTGCTTTGTCTCCGTGCTGGGTTTTTGAGCTCTGTATTACACAGTTCCCAAACGGGGAGCTTGTGGGCTGGCCATGCAGGTGTCAGCTTGGTCTGGGGTCTGCCCACAGCTGGGTGCACGGGGCTCAGCAGAGAGCGCTTTGCACAACGGGGAGTCCTGTGCAAGCAGTGCTTGCTCCCCTGCTATAGCCCCCTTTCCTGCACTGCCCTGGGTGTTTGTCTGTGTCTGCCGTGCGACCTCGCACTGTGTGTCCCCAGTCAGCCCCTGCATTTTGCCTTTTCTTCTGCATGTAAGTTGTTCGGTACGATGATGCTTTCTGGCGCTCTGAAATTGGGAGGGAGGAGTCATGGGACTTGCACTCCTTTAGATGTGGCAGGCCTCCTCCGCTGGGATGTCTATAACAAGCAAATCCGGGGAGGAGTTAAGGCATCACTTGTCTGATCTCAGGACATGAAATAGCAGGAACCTTCTCCACCAGCTCCTGCTCTGCGGAAAATACTGCCTGGACATTAAAGCCTGAATGGAAATCTGCTGTCTGTCATTTTGCGGCTGTCTTGGCTTTTAGGTGTTGTGGCTGTTCTGCTGTCCAGGAAATTGGTGTGCTGATCATGCACACTGCCTTATCTTACTGCTGCTAAATATGTAATCACCGCTATCCCCATGGAAACACATGAACTTTTTTTTTTCTGTGCCTGATAGTGCCTAGTCTGGATTTTGATGCTTTGGCAGTATTTTTCCTTAAACCAGTGACTTTAGCTGTGAAAGGTGAGCATGTGGGCAAGTGCCTGGTTACAGAGATCTGGGCTCTTGCTTTGGCTTCTTTCAGTAATGGGGTTCAGGTACTCAGTTTTTTCACTGTATTCCCTCGCAAGCGAGGAGGGCAGAAGGATGAGCACTGTGGATGGGTTCAGTACTGCTCTGCAGTCTGAGTTGCAGGCTGGGGAAAGGGTTGCTGTATTACCACTCTAGGTTTTCACTTAAGTTGGACTTTTGAGTGATCATAAAGCTTTTTCTCTGGTCTGTCTGAACTGGTTCTTGCTGCTCCCCTTGTTTGTCTGCCATCCCTGCAATTCTTCACTTTAAAAAGAACAGACTGATAGGGGCTGTTAACGTGGGCTGAGCCCAGCAGTACTTACATGCTTCTCTGTAGTGTGCTCTCCTTGCCTTTTCTTTTAATCCAACTTCAGTGTCTTCTAATTGCTTTCTAGTGATTGTGCTCCACTCTGTTGACTCTGTCCTTGAAATGGCTCAGCCTGCTAAGTTTGCACCAGAGCTTCTGGGCTTCTTGTCAAAGTGTCATAATGTCAGTCCTTCTCAAACTTTTTTCTGAGGTAGATGTGAAAGGGAGCTCGTGGAATAAAGAGACTGGCCGAAGATCGCACAAGAAACCTAGAATGGTAGTGCAGGAAGCTTTGAATTCTCAAATTTGATCTGTCAAACATGAGGGGGAAAAAAATTCCCTCCTTTTACTCTTGGAAGGGTAAGAGCATCAAGGACAGTTCAGAAAATACTACAGTTCTGATGACCATATAAATAAGTTGTATTTCAGGCATGAGGTTGCTACTGTAATACAGACTCCCCAGATTCTTGTCACCTCAAAAGATCCAAATGTTGTGTGCTGACTGTAACTGCAGCTGCAGTCAACAAGGTTGGTTTTATGAATGCATTTTGTTTGAGGATACTGCTGTAAGCACACTAGCAAAACTGTTTTCTGAGACTGTGCAGAGCAGGGAGGAAATTGGGGTGTGTGTGTTACGCTATACCTTGAAGTTTTCTGCTTACTTAGTAAGTATAGCTTGATTTCCGCACCTGAGATGTTGAAAAGGACTTAATGAAATATTCGGAGGTAATTGGGGGTGGGAGAGCTTGTTAAGCAGCCTTTTTAAAGTAAGAGCATGAGTTGGGGGGGGGGGCAGGGGGCGTATCTATTGCTCTGTTTAGAATGGTGCTACGACTAAATCATACTTACATCAAGCCTTGGGAGGCTAGGAGTGTGGTCACAGGGTGAAATTGTTCGTAAGTTCTGTTCTGTGTACAGGGTTACCTGGGAACATTGATAACCAAAGGGATCCCAAGGCCACCCTTGGCTGCTTTTGCAACGGCTGTGTGCTCTTCATGTTTCTGCAGCATTTATAATTGGGGACAAAATTTTCACTTGAAGTGTTCCAATGCCACATCTGTGCTGAAACACTGAGTAGGTTGTTCCCTACCGAGGTGCTGAGCCACTGCAGCTCCAGCTGATGGCAACAGGAATTACCATAGCTCAGCACTTTGGAAGCTGCTAGAGGACTTGCAGGCAGATGTAGGTGCCTGCTTCTAGGCAGTGAAGTTGAAAATGCTGGCCTGATTTTGTGTGGCAGAGAAGCATGAGTAAATAGCAAGAAATTAAGCAGGGCAGAGAGAGGAAGAAGTTCCTGATAGTTTTAACTTTTATGGAAAATTAACTCTTTCTCCCCAGCTGTTCTTGGGGTAGCAAGTCAGCAGGTGTGAACTCCAGTGGCATTAAACCAGTAACAGTGATTTGGTGCTCGTGAGTTAAGAGCGTGGCTGGCTCCTAGCTGTGTATTGATTGCATTGATCTTATTTGATAGAATTTTTCCAGCCCAGTGAATCACAAGCTTTTTGCTTCTGATTTACCCCCACCTCCACAACAGCCTAATCGTCCTTTCATTAATGTTGGTGACAAAATTTTTGTTCTCCATGTGCACAATAACGTTACTGAAGATGTACCTTGTCCTACCATGGTGTTACCCTGCCAGAACTGTCTTGATTGAGTTTGCAGTAAAGGACAGGGAGAGACTCCAACTTTTGGTCCCTTGAGTCAGACATTGTCCGTGTTGAATTCAGTTGGAGCACAGCTCCGTGGAAAAACTGTTGTTAACCACACATGGAGCAGTTACGGTTTTGCAGGAGAGTGAACCTTTCTCACTGTTGCGTCAAATAAAAATGTATGTGTAAAAAGGATCAAAACTCCTTGTACTGAGACTGCCTCGATACTGCTCTGCTGGAACTGTCATGTGTGTCAGCACAGTGTCAAATACTAGTGAGTAATGGGGCTACCAGAAAACCTTGAGTTTTAAAAAACACTCCCTGCTCGTAGCAAGTCTGTCTTATCTGATAGCAGGAGCAGGCTCTGAGAGAGAAGGTGTACAGGTGAGCACTTGAGAGTGTAATAGGCTTTGTACTGGAGCAGCAGTATCCTCAGAAATGCCCTAATATATGCCGTAATTATTTTCCTCCTCCTTTGTAAGTGAAGAGGTGAAAGGTCGCATGTATTGGGAGCACAAGACGTTGATGCTTAGTGTGGAGGCTAAGTCTGGCACTACACTGAAGTACAATAGAGCTTTATTATTTATATGCAAAAATATGCAATAGTTATATTTCAAAGCCATAACTGAATGTACTTGGAAACTTTTTCCATCTATTGCCTCTTTCTCTTCTCTCCTTGTTTATTTTTTGCTCTCCTTTATGTGCACAAATGCTTAATTTTCTCTGTGGGCTTTTTTTTAGCACGTGCAGCCGTATATTTGGTCTGAACATCAAATTACTCTTAGAGAAATACTTTGGCTCATGTAGATCCGTTGCTTTTATCAATATAGTCTCTTGCTTTGAAAATCTTGAGGTCATTTAAAAAGAAGAGATACCGTCAAACACTTTTCCAAATCTCCACTGCTGATTGAATACTCGCCCAAAGGAATTATTTGGTAAATCATAAAAGCAGTGCTATGGACATGGCAGTGTTCATGGGTGGTCAGGCACAGGGAGTGGGTTAGTTGTTCTGTGGGGACGTGTTAGTGTTTGGTCTCGCCCCTCCTTGCTCTTCAGTGTGAGGTAAGAATTAGGGCTGTTCATCTACAGACTTGATTCTTGTTGATTATAAACAAGAAGCAAGTTCTGATGAAGATGAGCATTTTGGGGATACCAATGATACTGTTCTTCTGTAGCTGACCTCTAACGCCATATTATTTATAACATTTGGATGTTCCCTGGATATCGGTCCTTTTTTTAAAAAAAAATTGTATTGGGTTGTGTTTTTCTGTGTTGTCTTTTTTGTTTGTTTTGGTGACTGATATCCCAGTTTCTGCCTGGGAATCTGTAAATTTATGCTAATGTCAACTGCAGCATTCAGGGTGCTTCAAATCTCCACATATGCACGTAATTTGGCATCCTGTTTTTGAGTTATGGGTCAATGCTTCAAGACCTTTCTCCCCACCTGTGAAGTCTAGCTTAGCTCCTTCATTTAAAAAGGGCTTCTTTTTTTTTTTTTTTTAAATGGCATGTGATTACATGAAAACTTCCATCTGCTTCTAGATATCTCAACAACATGGTAGTCATAAAATTTGACAATAAAAAAACCATGCAAATTTGGTATCATGGTGCAACAACAAATTGCTGCAGTTTGGTAAGTGTTGTGGGGAGTGTTGCTTTCTCTGTTACTCCCTCACTTTTATGCCAGCATGTCAGCAAGTTCTGAGTTGTTGGTACAAGATGGAGACTGTCTGGATACACAGGGACAATAAGGTGCCAGCAGTCTCTGTGATTAAGTGGATTTCTCTGTACTACATTCTCATTTAATAGTACACCAAGGCTGTGCTTCTCCTGCCTCCCTACCTGTTGACATTGTCTGATGTCTAAAATATAACCCTTCATGTGTAACCTTGCCCTTGGTTTTGTAACCAAGGAGTTAACTTGGTGACAGTACTTGGTTCAAACCATGGGCTTCTGACCTATGTCTTACCTTTTATTTCTTCTTCTAGCAGCAAAGGCAGCTAGATATTATTTAAGTTGGTAATAATATCTGAAGCATGCCTGGAAATATCTGATAAGTTGCTTCATTCTTTTGATAAGGGAGCGAGGCAGAGAAAAACAGAGGTTAGTGTAAAGTTTATTAAGTGGCAGAGCACGTTTAATTTTCCCACCCCACACATTCAAGCCAGAATTCAGCATTTGTCTTCAACAGTGTCCCCGGCAGCATTACTAAAAACCAATTTGTCTTCGCCACAGCAGGTTGGTTTTTCCTTTCTCAAATGGACACAATGGGTTGTTTGTTCTTTCTCCTTGGGCAGCTGAATAATATGTGCACAAACCCGCCTACCTCTGTGCCTCAAAATCATGAAAATCAGCAAGTTACTCAGCTACCCATTTTAACAGTATGGTAGCATGCTGTCAGCACTAATATTCATTAATATGCTTTGGCAACTACTTGTGTTTTGAAATGAAGTATTGTACAATTCCCAGTAAAATGACAGATGAACATGAAGAAGTTGCATCTTGAGGGGCAGGTATAGGAACACTTAAGGCATGTACATAAGCTCTTACTTGCCCACTGTTGAATACTCCTGTCCTTATCTCTTGCCCATGCCTTGGCACTTCAGTGCACTTTAATGAATTTTAAGTGTGATTGCAAACTTCACAAGTGCTGAATTGAAGTCCTGAATAGATAAGTTGTCATAAACCCCTACCCAAGTTGCAGCAGTAATAGTAGAAACCATAATGTGTTACCCCAGATTGCTTACAGTTTGTATTTTCTGGCTTTTCTCCATGGTTGTAGTGTTTTACCACATCTACTGAACTGTCACGTGAAAACCAGAATAAATTGACTCTTACTGATGCTGGGTGAAAGACTTGCCTACGAAATACAGTGCTTCACCACAGCTGGTAAGCTCAGAGGGTACCTGAGAGGTTGATGTGCTTTTTTTCTACTCTGATTTTCACTGGAAAAAAAATATGTGGAAGAGGATTTTCAGCAGCCAGCCCAAAATACTGCAGTGAATTCATGTCAAAGCCATGAGCTGCACCTAAGAGCCCCAAGTCCCAGTGCTGCCACTTCCATTAGATATCTTCCCTCTTACTTGCAGGTAAAGGTCCAGGCTCATCCTGGCAGTTGGAGCAACCATGTGCAATCACATACGCATTTCTACTCTTGTGGCTGTTCCAGTTTTCACTCCAGCTTTCTTGGACATTTTCTTTTTATCTAGGCAAAAATTGAGGGTGGTAATTTGCCTGCTCCTGTGCTTGAAAGAAAAAAGCCTTTTCAATTATGGACATAAAGCCAGGGAAGAATGCAGGAGCAAGTGCTGCATTCTTATTTTTCAGGGACATTTTCTTAGAGTAGAGGAGCTAGCCTTTTCCCAAGGGAATGAGGCTGCCCTTTGCATTTGCCTCTTGTTCTCAAGGGCTCTCACACACACCAAAACATCTTAAAATGGAAAAGTATCTTTTTTGGCTTTCTTTTCTTCACTAAAACCATAGCACTTTGTTACAGGGAACTCAGCACCTGTATGTGCAGTTGTTTTCCCACACCTGAGGTTCAGCTTTATATGCAAGTTTTGGGCTTGATGTCAAAAATCTGTGGCATGTGCTAGGGCGAAGATGAGTCAAGAGAACGTCGCCTCTTGGCCCTTAAAACCCATCTTTGGAGCGCTGGCATTTGTGAAACTGCGTTGTGATACTGCTTTTGTCTTTGAGGTGCGTAGCTTGAACGGTGAAGCCACTCCAAGTGAAACCTGAAATAAATCTGCTTTGTTGCATCAGGTGGCAGAAGTAGATGCTGGCCTGTATTGACAAAGCAGATCAGTCTTGTAGCACCTGTGTGATACATGGAGCAAAGCATGTCCCTTACTAAGAGAAAACATTTTCTCTTGTTCCTTTGAGTTTCCTTGTCTCCAGTGAGCACTCTTTTTATTCTGCAGTGTGTCTATACAAATGGCTTAGAAAAACATCTTTGCATGCTATAAGCTGCGTAAGTTCTGTCTACCCCAAATCCCGTGGAGCAGCAAGATAAACTAGCAAGACTGATTTGGCGGATTGCTCGTGATCAAGTGCATAAGTAATTCCTGTAGGCTCAAATTCACAATATTGCCCGTGAGCAGTTCAGAAGAGAGTGCATGTTGTTAGGAATGGGGTTTTCTGTGTTTTGGTAAAGGGCTGGTTGGATACAAAGATGGTTATACTAGTAAAAACAGAAGAAGGTTATAGATAATTTCTGTATGCATTAATATGACTGGTATATTTATGTGTAGTGAGGCAGATGTGAATTTATATAGGAGGATGTAAATGGTGTTTATCTAAGATAAGAGTAACTTCTTTTCTTAGGAAGATGAGTGAAATTTCCCTTAACTCTCTTACCTGCTATGGAGTGGAATTTCTCATGACGAACATGGGTGCTAAAGAGAAAACTAGCAATACTAGATTCAGTCATGTCTTTAAATAAAAGACAAAAATAAAACTGTCAGTCAGCTCCATGGCTTATATTTAGCATGTCCATTTAAAGATCTGCAGCTTGAGTATATCTGAAACCAATGCAGCAGAATGAATAAGAAACCATAGCACAAATTAGTGCAGGATGACATTCTGTTCCATGTGTAGCATGAAAGCGTTTGGCACCATGAGCTCATTTTTATCTCACTTGTTGTGTCTTCTGCCTCCTACCAGCCTGGAAGAGAGCTGGAGCTGTGCCTTAGCCAGATTAACTCAACATGAATGATCTCTGGTTTACTGAGAGTTTATCTAACTTAACTTTTGTGACAGCGAGGATGGCTTAGAAGGGGTTTCCCCAGCCTACTGCCAGTGCTCAGTGATTCACTGGGTCTAGAAATGATAACAGCTACTAGCAAAGTCCCTTCTCACTTTACTGGGAAAGGACCCAGTGGTACAGCAGCACCCTGGTGGGAAGCAGGAGTTCCCCACGTTTACAGGGTCAGACTAGGCACTGCATGTGCAAAGGCTTTTTGTTCATTTTGACACTTGGTTACTCATAGGGGTTTTCAGAGGTTTGCCTGACTCCTTTTCCATTTCTCTTGAAGGGGTGGGTACTTTGGAAACCTCGTGGTCTGTGCTGTTAGCAACCATGCCTACCTTTGGAAGTCTGGCCGCTGGGTTTTAGTTTGGCAGTTGGCTGGCTGGCAAGTAACTGGAAAAGTGCTGCTGTCAGTGAGGCAGAAGCAGCTCAAAGTTGATTTTTCCCCTTATATCAATGACTAAAGCATACCTTCTCCCAGTCTTAATTTTGGGGGGGGTTCTCCTCAAGCCTTGTTTGCTCAGTGGCTTATAGCTAATACACAGTGCTGAAATCTGAAACTAACTCAACCATATCAGCATAAATGGGTGGCCATTTCCAAGGACAAGAAACTAAACACTCTGTACAGGTTTTGCAATATGGTGAAAATCCAGGTAACAGATACAGCCAAAAGTGAAGGCTGAATTATATTGGATTCCTGAGTCATCAGCTATTGATGCAGAAGATCCTGCTACCTACGCTTTTGTGATGATGCTGCTAAGTAGCATTTCCAGCCCTCTGGGCAATGACATCAAAGGATAGCGAAGATAAAAACAGACCACTGTTGACTTTGAGAGAAATGTTCTATTTATACCAGGCAGATGTTGAGGTAACTGAAAACTTCAGGATGACTTTAATGAAAGTTTGTCAGTCCTCAGCCTTCAAAAACTTATATGCAGGGGCTTGCCTTCTCTCCTCCAAAATCACAGAGCTGGCTTTGCATGCCCCAGCTTCTTAGCGGAGGAGAGCTTCTTCCAGAATGAACAAGGAGCTCCAGGAGGGAAGGAAGGCCTGCTGTGGCCTGGCAGTGCAGGAGGGTTTGCTGAGCTCTGTCCTTTGCCAGAGATGCCCCTCCAGCATGATGATCTCCCGAGGAAGCATGGGCACAGACCATACTTCTGATGCGGACATCCAGGTGCCTGGGCATAGGCTGTTTGGTTTGGGTCAGGTCTGGTTCCCATCTGGGGTGGTGGCATTAATGTATTGGTGTCCCCAGCTCAGGCACTGGAACAGCGCTCTCCCACCAGCACTGCAGTCCATGTGCTTTTCTCTTGGCTGGAGACACTCGCTACTGGGTTTTCCAGCCCCTTCAGGCAATTGGTAGAAAGAAACACCACAGCTTTATATGGGGCTTCTAAACCAGCTAGGACTCAGCCTTGTAAAGCATGTCTGGGCTCCGCTTCTCTGATGAAAATGAGCAGCCAAACTTGTAAAGCTGGTTTCTTCTTGCTTTCTCTTGCAGCAAGACTCTCTGGAGTCTAGCGTGGTGTGAGCTCTGAGGTTTCCTGTGGTCGGGACATGCCCCTTGTGGATTCTTTGCTCTCTAATAAGGTTTGTGCTTGCATTATGACCTTTCCCTCAGCGCTGCTGCAGACAGGCCTTCCTCTTCTATCTAGCACCTTAGGAACCATATATGAATTTAGCACCTTTGAAATTTCCAGCTCTGGCATTTAACAGAAATTGGCCAATAGGTCAAAAACTTACATGGAAGGGACAAGTAGCATAGTGTGTTTGCCTTAAAACTGCCTTTCTCTTTAAAACTAGGGCCAAATTAGAGGATCTATCAGTACTACTTTCCCAAATCATCCCTGCCCTGTCTTTGGGAAGAGAGTGACCACCTCTTCCATGCTCCACGTGTTGCTAAGCAATTGAACAGCAAGAAAAACCCAGACCTTTTCATCTGCATAAGATTTTCATTCCTTCAGTAGGTCACTGCTCCTCTTCGATGCCAGGCAGCTTCAGTGACTCACGGCTTGGCCCTGTCTACCTGCAAGGCAGTTCCCTGGCCCACAGCCAGCCCACTGCGCTCGGCAGCTGCCGTGGAACTGGAGGAACATCTAGGTGTGTGACCCTGGATCATGCCTCATCTGCTAGAGCTCAGGCACGATTTCTCCAAATGCCTCCTGGGCATCTTAACCCTCTATTGAGGTTAAACAGTGTAATGTAGTTATAGGGAAGACAGCAATTAAAATTCACATTCCCAAAACATTCCTGTTGCGGCGCCAGGTCTGTAGGAGACAGCAGTGCATAAACGTTCCTACCAGCCTTCTCGCAGGTCCATCACGGACCAGGCTCTTGATCCCACACTCACAGCGAACAACACCTAAATCCATGGGTGAAATTGCTGTTTATGGTGCAAAATGCAGTTTGGGCTCTTTGATGTGATAGTTGACTGCTTTGTATGTCAGAGAATCATTCTGCAATTCATGGAAATACTCATTTTAGCAGAGGAGCAAAAGGCAAAATGGCAAAGAACTTGCTGGCAAATAAATGAATGGTAACTTCCCTCTGATGGATTTATTCGGTTCTTTGAGATACAAATGTGTTCTTGATGGCCAGAGAAATCAGTCATTCTGCATTGGGAAGCTTGATTGATATCTTCAGCAGGCCTTTACGAAGGGCTGTGTAAGTGGATCTGGAAATAACCTGCGGGGAAAAATATGATGTAGTCTAGTTTGTTTAATACACAAGTGCTCAATTATGGTTTTGTCAGTTTTGCTTTTGTTGCTACTTAAGGAAATTTTAATTGCACAGACATATGAAAAATAAGTTACTTCATCCCTCCAAAACACCCCTTGTGTGACATTCATCACCCCCAAACTATTGTGACTTGCACCACATCTGAATTTTAATGATTGTATTGTTATGTTTCAAGTTGATATCTCTCTTACTGTGACAAGATCAGATGTGTTTAATTATGGAACAGGATCCTGCTGAGATTTACAGATAGTGCTTGCCCCAAGGACGTTGCATCTGAAGTGTGTGGCTGCTCATCTTCCTTAGCAGCCTCCATGGTGTGTGCGACTTCCCATCCCCATGGGGAAGGTGGTGGGGAAGGAGGGGCTGCTCGCCAGAGCTTAAGCAGTGGGAGAAGGTACATCAGGGTGGAGCAGAATAGACCAGAGTTGCATATGGAGATATTCTGGATCGAGTATAATAGCAAACGCTCTATATTTGGATTCAGATGGACATAGTGGAGTCTGAGGCCTTGCCTATGATAATGTAGGTGCATTCATGTGTATTTTGAACTGGAGTAACAAGGAAGACTCTTGGCTTGGCAACAGGGCATGCTGTCATAGCTGTGGGGAAGGCTGTTTTGTTCCTAACCTTCCAGTGGGATTTGAATCTTGGCACTGAGTGAAGAAAAGCTTGTGCAATAACCACTGGATTTCCTAGCACCTTCTCTGTTGCTCCCTCTCTTGATTTACAGCAGCCTTTAAGATCAGAGGTTCGTTTGTGATTGTTTTCTGTTCTTTGAGTGGCTTCCACCCCCTCACTCTTTGTCTGATCAAAAACCCCATGTTGTTTACTTACTCACATAGGTCAACGACAGCAGGGGGAAAAAAGGTGACTAAGCCAGTTAATTTCTGCCAGAACAAAGCCTGTAGACTATCTCAAAGTGTGAGCTCAACAGTAAAGCCTTGAGCTCAGCAAAACAGAGGTTGCCCGTATGGAAAGAGAGAGCTACTTTTCCCAGAGTGTCCTGCGCTCTCTGTTCCCCCCAGCAGTGAAGTCCTGGTTCCAGACAGTGTTCTTGATAAATCCTCCACGTGCTGTCTGGGACAGGAGCGCAGGCAGCGTGTGTTCGCAGAAACCTCCTGAAACTGCTGCTGGAGACATCTGGTTACTGGAGGCCAGAATCCTGCTGGAGACCTGTGCACCATGTCAGACCAAGTGTAGATCACTAGTCATGGTTAATAGATCTTATTCATATTCATTCTCCGTACAGGACAGAATTTTATTTTTCAGCTTTTATGCCATCGCTTGGATTGATCTGTGGATGAGGATGTCACGTTGCTGGTGGTTTGGATCAGACCCTGCTGTCCTGTGGGACCATGCTGTCTTCTCATCTCCTCACTCTTTCTGCCTGTGCAGAGCATGCATACAGCAATACCTGGTGGTTTTGTTCCTGTTTTGTTCTGTTGTGAAAAAAGCAAACTCTTGGCTTGAAAGCAAAGTCTTGTATATTGCCGAAGGCTGTGCTCACTTTATCCTCAGCATAGGTTAAAAATGTTCTTTAACTGTTATGAACTGTTTATTCTACTAGAGGACTTGCTGGAAGAGCAGTAAATGTTCAGACCTGTCTGGGCTGTGTGAGGCCAGAGAGAATTACTGCTGTTGTGCTTTGTCCTGTGAAGCCGAGATGCAATAAAACCTGATATTGATACTAACTTCCTAAAGAAAGTGCTTAGAGGTCTATTTGTGAAAAGCAGCAAACAGGACCCAGGTGGAATTCTGTCTTTCTAAGAGTTTTCTTCTTTTGTTCCCTGACAGTAGTAATTTAGCAGTTGGCTATCCAGTCCGCTTACAGCCTAGCTATACTTGTGTTCTCTAGTTCTTACTCCACCTGTGGTTGTCTTATTTCAACATTGTACTCAGGTTTGTATCTTCTTCTAGGATAGTCAAGTGTTTTATGTGACCTAAATGTATTTTTGAGAGCACTTTCTGATGGAGCTAATCACAGGTGTTTGCAGGCTCTGGAGGAGGGAAGATCGCATTATGTGAGCCAGGCTATTAGACGCTTTCATTGATGCCTTTGCGTCTTGCCTTATGCTACCCAAAGGCCAGGGCTACATCTCACCTGAAGTTTTTGTCATTTGTCCCGATTGTGGCTCCTCAGTAGAATAAACTGTTTATCAGACTCTTCAGGAAGCAGTAAGCAAAATTTAGGTCATTCACCGAGATGAACCAGTAAGCCTCTGTCTTACAATCATACTTTCTTAGGATCATACTGGGAAGCATTTGGAACTACCATTGGCAGAAAGGACTTATGCAGGCCATGAAGGAGAATCTTCATCTGTATTTGTAAAGCATGCTTTAAATCCCGATTTGAGTTGAAACGGATTGTTAACATACCTTAAGCATATCCTTCAGTTCACAGGGCTGTGCTTTCCCTTAGATCTTCAGATACTTACGTTCTACGCAGGTCTGTTATCCTGGAATGCTATATTGCTGAAGTGCTTAGGTTAAAAAGTAAGTGCAGAACTGAGGTGACAGAAGAGCCTGTTATATAAAGGCTCAATTTACTGAGGTTTTCACTTTTTTCCTTTCCAAGTTGAATGCTGTTGATATTGCCGACTTGAGCTCCTGGGCGTCTGAGCTGGTTGCATTTTTCCAGAGCACAGGAACCTTCCCTTTAAAGCAGTGTACGAGCACACGGGTGTCACGGCTGCTTGAGTGTCTCAGGACCTCTCTGGAGGTGGTTCATCTTCCCTTTTTCCCTTTTTGAGCCATCTGGTGGTTTTAACATCTTTATCGATGAAAATTAAAAGTAACATCAGACACTTGACAACTTAGTAGCTGAAAGGAAGATTGAAGTCAGGAATAATCCCAGGCAGCTGCCTAGGATGGAGGGGGTATTGATATTGCCCAGCTTTACTGTTGTTTATTCTTGATGAGCCTCAACACAACCACACGCAGAGGAACATCCAAGACTCTTCCTCCTTAAGTTCTCATACGTTGGAGGTGTCTTTTGGTGATGCAGCCTTGTATTGTTCTGAGAGTGTTTGTTCTTCCCCAGACCCTTACATGAGGAAGATGATTTAGTTTTGTTATGGTTTTTTTAATTCCAGCTAGTGATTTCACAATTTTAATTTTCTGTAAATCTTAGACAGCTGTTATTTTGTTGCTTTAATTTTTTCAATCTATTTTAATACTCATCCTGCTCAGCACTTGGTGAGTACAGGACACAAATAAATGATTACAGCCTGTTGGGTCTTCATAAAGCCTGGCCATTTTGCAATCTTTGGCTGATTCCAGACAGTATGTTTATGGACTCTGTCAGTTACTGAAACATCCCCTCTCCCCCTTTCCCTTCCTCCCCTTCTCTGTGGGGAAGCAGGGAATGAACAATGCAGTAAAACATAAACGGAAATGGTGATTAGAATTTCAAGCAAAGCGGTATTTTAAATGGTTCTGCACTTGATTCATCTACATTTTGAAGCAAAGAGGGTAGGGCAGGGGAAAATCTGTTAGTTAAAGTATTAAAACCTGCCAGGGGCACAGCATTTCCTTTCACTTCCAAAATGCCTATCCAGTCTGAGACAATTGGAAATGGAAAGATGCTGTCTGTGCCCTCAGGCTCTCACTTAGAACTGCCTTAACTTCTTGCTACCTCTGCTCGTAGAAGGGTTTTCCCAGCATGTTAAATGCATTGGATTTGTTCCCATAGACTTGAAATGCCTCTTTTAAAACACAGAGAGACCACTGCCATTTAGGTGCTTTTTAATTTGACTAAGGTGACAGCTAACACTGATCTCTGATAGCTGAAACTTCTAAACCATTACTAAAACACTGACTTTTTCCTGACACAGTTCTGTCCTGTCCCTCTTCCCCAGCACAGCTCTCTTGTCTAAAAATACTTTACAAATTTAGTAACTGTGAGAGCTCTGCCAGAAGAGGGTATGTCTTGATAACAGGCTTTACCTGGCTTTTGGCTCGTGCTCCCTTCACCCATCCCGACATATGGGCTCAGGAGTGTGAATCTGAGAATCACAATTTGAAACATGGAATTCTCTGTGGCTGTGTGCGAGGCAGTGGGCTGTGATTGACCTTAGCTAGACAAGCGGCTCCGCTTTGTGCCGGTAATTGTCAGCCCTTTCTCAGGGTGGGGAAGAGACAAATTTCTCCTGAGGTGGAAACTCAGCATGAAATGTTCCTCTAGGATACATGCTTAGAAGGAGTGAAAGGGTGCAATGACATGGAGAGGGGCTTTGCTCTCTGCCTGTGTGTGTTTGGGGCCATTTGACCTTTTGCTCTGAGCTGTGCTATCCTTTGGAATACCAGGTTGGTCAAAGCAAGGAGCCATCCTGCCCAGCATGGTGTCTCCCGTAGCACTGATTGTGCTGCTCAGGGATGTGAAAAGGGGCCCTGTTGCACCCTGAAGCACCCTCCCAGAGCAGGGGTGTAAGAGATGTCCTAAAGGGAAGATTTCGTCAGGGGCACCATGTTCACTAGTGAACTCTTCTTCCTCGAACCCATCTCTTCCCTGTGCATATTGGCTTTTGTGTTATTTTCTGGCCACCCCCTTCTCATATATGTACCCAGTTATGCAGGTTTGTAAATGGAAGACTTTGTGCTATCAGATCAATCCATTGCATGCCCCACTTCCACACATGGTGAGACAGTGAATTCTTCTTTGATGGCTTTGGCCATAATAACTTCTCCCATAACCCCACACTGAGCTGTTGTTCCTGCAGTTGGACAGTTCTCACCTGTTCAGTTTTCCACTCCTTGGAACACCCTTGGCCCCTTGTCTGTGTTTCTTTCAGCTGAATTCAAACCCATTTGGTAGCCTTGGGATGATTTGTTGGAGAAGTACTTGACAGCTGGTTATGTGCTGGGTTTGTGCTTTGGAGCAGTGAGATGTTCTCGCCTCCCTGCCTGGTTACTCCTGTTCTCTCAGCTTCTTTGAAAGCCTTGACCCTTTCAGAGAACACCCATGATGATTCCCGAATCTCCTTTCCTGAGTGGTAATAGCTCATTTAGAGCCTGCCATTCTTCATTCAGAATTTAAATTATTTTCCCCCAGTATGCATTAATTTCCATTTATTGGCTTTGTGTTTCACCTGCCATCTTATTACTCAGTCACCAGGCATTATAAGATCTTTAGGTGGAACCTGAGTTTATGAATCCTTGATTCTAAGCAGCTGTTTTCTCATCACCCAAGAAACTTAACAGCTTTACAAAACAGTATTCCTAATGCGTGCTTTTGTGCCACATGCTCTTTAGGAGTGCCTGAGCCTCGTCATGCTAGGTGCTGTACAGAGAGCGAGAGAGTTCTTGTGCTGAAACCTTGAAAGGATCAAAAGCCAAACACAAAGGCGCTGCGGGTACAGTGCAGCCAGGTAAAGTAGCCAGCAAACACATCCAAAGCCCCAGAACGCAGACGTGAGGGAATGAGTAACTCCGTTAACTTCTGGAGACTTTTGGAGCTTGGATGTGAGGCCCTGACTCGAGCTGCTTTGGAGCTTGTTTGACGCCTCTGGCGCTGGTGGCCCTGGGGGTGCGGGGCTGAGCCCTATGGAGTGGCTGCAACGTTCCTTCAGTGGCCGAGCAGCGAGCAATGTCTGTGGGATGGCGCTGGCCGAGATGGTGGGTTTGGCTCAAACACTGAGCCACTCTGCTGCACCAGTGGCCTTGAGTTCTCCAGGAGCTCTGCCTTTATTTTGGGTGTTGAGCTGGCAGCTGGATTTCAGGAGCAATATTCAGAAACTACAGAATTTGGTCTGAGCCATGTAATGCTCACTTGCCGAATAATTTCTCATCTTTTTCTTGGGCCTGGTGGGCCTGGGAAGTTTGATGTTTCTACCTTTACCGTGGGCTTTTCCTTCACAGCCTGAAGAGATTTATTTAGAAAAAGCATTTTGGAAGAGCATTGTTAAAAATAATACTGGCTGGCATTTTCTAGACTGAAACTTTGTGGATTGTCAGTATTCACTTACCTTAAAAAAAAAGTAAAATTCTTGAAATGCATTTTCCCCTTTGCTTGTGTGTATAGGGGACTTTTTCCAAAAGTCCAGAGAGAATTGACATGAGAGCAGCTTCCTGGTGCTTCATTAGCAAAGGAAGCAAATGAAGCTTCCTTTCAGTCCCTGTGACTGTGGTAGATGTGGTAAACACCGTAACTACAGGTGTATGGAAAGCTGGCTACAGGCACATCTACAGTGCCATTCAGCTAGAATTTGCAGAAATATTACTCTTCTTGTTCATCACTGGGCTAGTTAATACCCGTGTTGGGTAGGACCCAAAATCAGAACCTGGGAGAATGAGAGGAGTCAAAGGTAGCTTTTCCTGTGAATGTGTCCTTAATTCATACAAGAAACGTATCCCCCTCTCTGTGCTTAAGGGAGAGTTGATGAAACTATTTCAATATTTTTTTTTATTCAGGCTCAACAATGGTTAACAATTGTTAACATGCATTAAATTTGGGTTTGATGTGCAGACTCACAGACAGCGTTCCCCTTGGATGGGGTTATAATGTGGGGTTTTGGACCCGCTTGCAAATGGAAGCTCTTTGAAAATGATGAGGACTGAAATGTGTTTCTCTTGCTGCTCCATTGTGATGGAGTATGGCTTGCTCGCTCTCCTCCTCCCCCTTCAATCTGCCTGCCACACATGTTCTCAATTACTGCCTGCATTGAAGCTGCAAACATTTCTTGTGTATCTAGCTTTCTATATTGAGCGCTGGAAATATATTTTAGTAATTTGTGGGAGAACTATTATGTCCCATGCTGGGAAAATTGTGTTTATGGTTCCTGCAGGGAAACAAGTTCATCAATTCCAGTCCACAACAGTTTTGCTCTTTCTTTCTCCTTCTTTTGTATCGTGGAGCAATATCATAAGAACCTCTTGCCCCCATTGGGTTGAGCCTGGGTTTCTCCCATCTTTGAAATAAAAAGCATATGCTCTGCAGTCTGTGTTTTTCAGTTCTGTCCACAAAATAATCATTGCGTTTTGGCTGAACACAATAATAGCTACTATGAACCCCAGATATTTGGGTTTGGATGTGCAGCAGCACTGCACTTAAGAAAACTGAATTGTATTTTATTGTTGGTAGGATTTCAAAGTCAATATTCTGCAGCAGAGGGCATTAAAGGAAGAATATAAGAGAGGATCAGACTTGCCAGTACTGGTGTATAGTGCCTGATATGGGAGGGGAAAAGAAACAGGACTTACTCTTTTTCTCAGCATTTGCATTGCACTGTTAGGGTTATCATTCTGGGTCCAGTTGGTAAAATGTATTCACCAGCCTTTGCTGTACATTAAATCATGCTTTGTTTTCAACTGTAAACCTTGGGTCCCACACCCACATCTGTAACATGTTTCTCAGTTCAGTTTCTGATTTGTAGAAGATAATTTTGTGGTTAAGGAAAATTCTGTGTTGTACTCCACCTCTTTCTTGTGCTGAAGTTCAGCTCTGACAGTGATCAGGGGATACTGTTACTGCCATAAAGAAAAAGTTTTTAAAGCACAGTTACCTTCTTAAATAAATGATGGGCTATTTCAAATGGAAAGAATTGCTTTTGCATCTCTTGTGTGGGTAAATTGGCTTGCAATAGATGAGCTTTTAAGAGTGCTGGCAGGCTGGAATTGCAGAGAGAGAAGAGGAAAAGGTGTGTCTGGATCAATTAGTTAATTGTTAGATAATAAATGAATCCTTTTCCAATGCACACAAACTAAGCTTCCTTTTCATTTACTGCTCCAACTTCCCCTTCAGAGATTTGATGACAGCATTCTGTCCCAAAGCAAAGAGCTCCTGCCATTTTGATGTAAACATTCATTGACCCTCTATGGAGATTTGAAAAATTACTTTCCTGTCATTAACAATGGTAAAACTGTAAACAATATTGTTAAAGATGCTTTGGGGGGGCCATCAAACCAAAAGGAACAAATTAAAGGACTTGGATAAGAAGTAATGTGCACTTTTACCATCGTTCTTGGAAAAGGAAATTAATACAGGCAGCACTGCACTATGCATCAGATACTACTTTTATCTTTGAAAATAATTTTATATTTTTCAAGTTTGGGGATTTAAACATTTTTGCCTTATTGTTCTGTTTCTGATATGTTGGTTAAAAAAAAAAATTTGGAGGAAGAACAGCAATAAAACACGAGCAGAGTGATGCCTGGGATGCTCATTTAGTTCCCATCAGCCCAGTAAATGAGAAGATGATGAGGTTTGGTTTGGTTTGATTTCCCCATACTTCTCAACAGGGCTGGTTTTAGACCCGTGTCCCAAATGGAGGCTGTCAATGGCTGGCCCATAGGACCAGTGTGGAGCGAGGTGTTCAGAGTCAAGTCTCTGGAGCTAGCAACATAACTCTGGCAGTTTGGGTGTGGGTTGCTTTTTGTTGAGTTGGGTTTTGGTTTGTTTTTTTTTTAAGTAGATAAAAGTGTTGTTTCATTTTCCTATTTGTAAAGCCAAAGACATTGCAGTCTAAATTAGTGGACTAAAATAATAGCTGATGTAATTTATGGGTTTGCCTAAAGGGAAGACAGCTTTCCTTGCTGCCGTGTAGGCTTCTTTGGTCAGGAGCTATAGCCACAACCTCCCCAGCTCACCCTTGCACATGGAAATGCACCTGCAGCCTTTAGGACTGATGCTGTAAGCCAGGATGTGTTCCTGCCTGCCTTTGCACAGGGAGGGAGCTGCTCCCATCCCACCAGGCATGGTGGAGCCAGGAAATACAACTGTTCTCGGGGTGATTTCACTTCTAAAACAGGATCTGGCTTAATGATTACAGCCCGTTTTGTGACTGTCCTCACGTAGTTGGCTGTAATGGCTGGAAGAGCGTGTTATCTAAGGCTACTTTATCTGTTGAATATTTCTATTAGCAGCTGCTGTCATGTGTCTTGGGTTTGAGGGCTGTGATACTGTTCATGCTGCTTGGGTCCTAGTCCCTTCTCACAGTTGTTCCTAATAAACATTTTTAGGAGAGGCAGAAGGGGGGCAGGGAACCTGTTTAAATACAGGTTTTGGGTTACCAGAGGAAAATATGCACAGAGGTCCTGTGGGCAGTTTTCTGGGCTGAGAGGAGGTGTCCTTGCTCTTCCTGCATGATAACGGTTGTTATGGTTCTTACTAATGGTTCTAGTAGGTCACTATAGCATAGACAGCACCTTGACAGTGCTCAGTATGGCAATGGCTGGGATGTATTCCAGGCTCTTGGTTTCACTGGTGCTGGCTGTGCTGTGCTGCTTTGGCTCCTAGAGAGATCTTGTTGTGGGCAGAGATGTGGGTCTGGCATTTTTTCTCGTGCTGTGGCTCACCTTCTGCCTTAGGTTGACTTCTTTTCATTTCATCTAGTGCCAAGCCTCCAAGTATTTCACTTTGACATGAAGAGTGACAATTAAATTTTTTATTAGTCTCCTGGCTTTGTGGGACTGCACAACTCCCTGGTAGTCCTCTGCTGCAGAAACGTGCCCAGAGTCCATAGTGAAAAGCTGAATACAGACAGAGCGAGACAATCCTAATTGGAGTCTTGTGTGATGCAGAGGCACACAACTGCTGTTCTTTCAGCTGCTAGTGTTAAAGGGAGATTTCTATAAAGAAAAATATCCTCTGCTTTTGCCCTTTGCCCATCTTGTATTGAAGGTAGTGTTGGGTTTGATGAAAGTCAGAGAAGTTGGGAAGAGAGTCAGTGCAATCCACTAACTGGGTTATGTTCAGTGAATTGCATGGACAAACCCCATGTTTCACTGGCTTCTTTTTAAATCGGAATACCATGCTAATAAATCCTGTGCTCTTTCTGGTTACATTTCTGTGAACATTGCAAGTTTGTTGTTGGGTTTACATTTTGTTTTTCTCCTGAATTCAAACTTGTGTCAGATGGATTTCCCTGATAGTTCACTTTTGCAAGTTGAGTTCCTATAATATGATACAGGTCGTTGACGGTGATGGCTGGAGGAAGATTTACTCCATGAAGTTTTCAGTGTTCAGAACAAAAATCTGCTTTCTTTATGTGCTTTGCCCTTTGGGGAGCATAGAGTCTTTAGTGACCCCAGACCAACTCTACACAAGATCCATTCCTACAATTTTTTTTTTTGTTTAGATGTCCCAATACCCAGAAAGTAACAAACTCATGAAGGCAGAAGTCACTAAACTTCTTGGCTGAAATTCGCTTAATTTCCTCTTATATTGCAATTAGAACTCCTCATGTTACAAACAGGGCTGTAGTGAAGCTGCGGGAGGCTCCTTCGAGTGAAAGCTCAACGTCAGCCCTGGCTTGTGTTAACAGTCGGGGGGGAAGGGGGGAAAGCGGACCCCGGGAGCGCTGGGGAGCTGGTGGGGATACCCTGCTAGCACAGGGATAGTGCCAATGCATTGTACCTGCCTCTGCTGCAAACACGCCACAGTGCTGCTTCTGCAGTGCAAACATTGTCACCCTGTCACTTTTTGCTTAGTGGTGCAAGACCATCTAAATCAGTAGAAATGTGTGCCCCGTTTGGTGAAAAGGGGTAGCAGGGGATGAATGCTGACTTGGGGAGAGTAGAGTATCTGAGCTTGCCCCGCACCCTGTGACGCTTGCAATGTGTGCTTGGTGTGCATGGCATGGCATTGCTCCGTGCCAGGCCCGTGGCACAGGGCTCTCTTGCACGTCTGTGTTTCTTAAATACTCCTCAGAGGCTCAGCAGCAAGCCTCGTAAAGCTGCTTTTAATGTCAAAAAATAGAGCTGGGCTCAGTTTGCCTTGAGCTCCGTCGAAGCAGAGCTGCAAAACCGTTTTGCCATAATAACCCGTGCTGAGCCTAGGCAGGTGCCCCGTGCTCATCACCCAGGTGCCCAGCAGTGTCCCACCAGCAGCCCTGCAATGTTACTTACTGCCTGTGCTTGTAGCCAGCACCCAGTTGCCACCACATTGTGCCATGCACTGAGATGTCCCGAGGTGCAAGAGAAGCCGTGGCTTTGCTGCCTGACAGGGGTGTCAGAGCAGCCTAATGATTTTCACTTCTAGACAGGTAGGCAAAATCAGTTAATAATTATTATTCTCACAGAACCTGAAGTTGCCAGATTTATGTTAGAAGAAAAATACATTTGGAGTGAGAAGGAACAGCTGACGTTATGGCTGTGTTCCCCTATGAACTGAACACTCATGCTGATGTTTTCCATAGAGTCAAGGGACAAAGATATATAGTTCACCCCATTCATGTTCACCCCTATGCTGATGAATTTGGGCTCAGAATGACTGTGTGATGACAGGAAGGAAAACTAGTACTGCACAAACAGTATTAAGCAACAGCTCTCAACGTTTGTGAGAATAACAGAAGGTGAATGACCTAGTAATTCCCCTCTGTTTTCTGTCTCCAATGGTTAGAGCATGGAGAGATGTCTGCTTTCAAGCAGAAAGGCAGCTAGTTCCATCAGCAGTTTGACACAAGAATTTTTTGCCCATAATGAATCTAGAAAGTTCAGATGGTATTTGGGAAAGTAAAGCCTAACCAAATGTATCTTTCTTCTCATTTCTCTCCTCCTCCAGCCTTTTCTCCTGCCCTACTGTGTTCCCTACTTAAGCAGATAATAAAAATGGGTTTTCCCAGAGGGGGAAAAGGCCGGCACTACGCTGTGCAACTCATTTATGGCTGCAGAAGAGGAAGGTGGGGTCTGTCATGGCTCACTTAACGCAATGGGGTTGTTAAACCCGCTCCAGAAGCAGCGTTTGTAGTGCATGCAGCGTGTGCAAGCCAGAGGGATAGCCCTGTGGTTCCTGGGTGAGCAAGGTGTATGTGGTGTTCATACACGCTGTGAAACAGGACAGTTTCAGAGGCTGGAGAAGAGAGTGTAGGAGTAGAAGCATAAGCATGCACCTACCTAAATGCTGTTTTGTTCTAGTACTTTTTTACCTTTAAGATTAGTGGAGGATCTTGTTCCTGTCTGCAGCTCTGAATCACGACTGCTGGATTCTTCCATCCCCCTTGTCATCTGCTGCACCGAGATAAACAAACATTTCCCAAGCAGAAGGCATTAAGCAGTGAAGATTCTTTAGGAATTAAGATTTGAGGGGCTCAGTTATGTCAAAATGGAACAGTGCTTTCCATGCAATGTTTGTTGCTGGTGTGACATTTTTTATTTCAGTTGAAACTAGAAGGCAGTGTTTCAATCTGAAACTACAAGAAGTGATTTCCTAGTTTTGATTTATCAACAACTTGTTCCCTCAACTCTTTTGTCCCTTTTTGGGAAGTAAGATGGCAGAGAAGACAAAAGAAAATGACAGCTGAGAAGTAGAGATGAGGTAATTCCCTTTTACTTTTTTTTATTTATTTGTTTAGGTTGCTTCAGGAAAATTGAAATTATGTTGCTATAACGGATGTTTTCTTAGATCAAGAGCTGCTTCCTCTCTGAGCACCAGATACACTTTCAGGCACGTTGTATCCACCAAATCCTCATGAGCATCATTATCCCCTACCACTAAATATCCAGTAAGAATTCTAAAACCTGGAGAATGACGTCCTGTGGTTGTGTGGAGTGGGGTGCAGCATGGATGTGCAGATCTGCTGCAGGCTCCTGGCTTTGTGCTTTGCACCCTTGAGCATGCTTATCATTGAGGATGCTTTATGTGGTACTTTGCAGACGGGACTCCCAAAACACAAGTGAGCCATTTGGAGGTAACTGGGTGTCTTTTCTCAGCGTGTGGATGGAAGGACTCCAGCCAGGCACCTGGCACTGGCATCATCTGGGCACCAGCCAGAGCGGTAGAGTTCAGATCCAGGTTTTTGGTTCAGCCCCATTCACTAATATAGGTGGTGAGTCGTGCTGCTCCAAGTAAAAATTGCACAGCAGAGCTCACTTGAAATAATTTATGACCCAGGAAGAAAAATCTGTGCTAAGAATAACTTTTAATTACATCAGGTCAGTAAATTATTCTACAGATTCATGCCCAGGACAAGTCTTGGGTATAGAAGATATATTAGCTCCGGTATGTCCACACCTAAAATCAGTGGTTTGTGTATTGTTCTCATTGAGTTAATCAACAAAAATCTCAAATGAGCACAGTAATGCTTGCGTGGTCTTAAACTGCATTTATGTTTTCTGTACTCCATCTACGGAGCACCACACAGTCTTCACCTGTTAGCAGTTGTGCTGAGGTGGGAAACCAGCATTGTCACATTCATCAGGTGGAGTGGCTTAATGAGGGAGCTGCACTTGGGTGGACTTGGACCTTTTCATCAGCCTTACGTAGTTTCCTTCAGTAAGCTGAGCTTTCCACTCCATTCCAGCACGTTTCTTCATGTTTTTTCATTCATTCCAGTTAGTTTCTTCATGTGGTGTATTTTCTTACTACTACTTTGGTGTAGTTTTGGCTTCTCTCTTCACATTTGGCAGGAATTTATTTCTACACATAAGTCAAAATAAAACAGATTTTCTTACAGAATCTTCCTAAATACAACGGTGTAAGTCTGTTGAAGGGGGGGGGGGGGGGGGGGGGGGAATAAACCACCCAATTTGCATGTTGCTTGCTAATTGTTTTTTTTAGGAAGTATTAAAAAAAAATGCTCTCATAACAAATGAAGGAAAGTTGTGTTTTAGTTTCCCAAGTAAGTTTTAGAAAGCAATACTGCAAATGCTGTACTTTGAGTAGTGAAAGCATTATGACTTGGGCTTTGCTAGTCATACAAAATAAACTCCAAGCGTGTGTTTATAGAACCAAAAAAAAAAAACAACCCTCCTGTGGTTATGTTGCAGGATAACTCTTGAGTATTGTAGCTTTGTTTAATCTGCAGCTTGGGAAGTCTCGACTGACGGAGTCTGACTCCAGGAAAAATAGAAATCGTATCAGTATTACTAGTTAGTATTGTTTCAAACTACTGCTAATCTTACATTTGCAGCAGTAATTTGATTTGCATGGGCTCTTGTAGTCCAGACCACACAGAACTGTTCTGATGAAGACTTGAACCACACTTTGATATTGGTTTAATGAAGGCAAATACAGTAGATGCCCAGCTGACGGGGTTTTTTTGAATAATCCTTGTTTAATTTTGCCATGTGTACTGGCTTTATCAGTAAGCTGTACTTAAGATTGGTATCTTCTTCATCCATATCCATCTAGTTATTTTTCTGTATTGCAGGTCACCCTTTTTGTGGTTTGATTTCTGTTCCTTCAGGGTGCTGATCATTTTTATATTATTCTGATCCCAGTTGTCGCAAAGCCTGAATAAAGGCTTAGATGACTTCCCCAGCTACACTAAACTAACTAGCAAGGAGAGGGGCTGACTGATGGTCCCCCCATCTAATTTTACACAATGTAATCTGTAATTTAAACTGTCATTACTATTATTATGGATTAGACAAGACCATCACGGTTATCACGTTGGAAGTTTGGGCACAGCGCAGGCTGTAGGACTTCCCTGAATTTATGTCTGTTCATGAATACTTGCTTTCCTTGGCCACAAATTTGTTAGTTTTGTTCTGTGTTGGTTTTGAAAATTATTAACTTTCTGTAATGAACCAAACTGTGCTATCACGGTGTCTTTTTAGACGGTCCCTGATTGTATTTGCTCATGTCTCTGTCCCAGAGCTGAGCACAACTAATGACTGAAAGGAATGTTGCCACTGTCCTTTGACCATTTCTAACAGTGCTGTGACATCTTTAGTGTTTCCCTTGGTAGGGACGGTAGTGCAGACTTCATTAAACAGCTCATATGAACAATAATGCTCCTTTTAACAGGGTAGCAGCCTTCTAATACCAGGCTGCAGAATTAACTTGGTGTAAGAAAGGTGAACCCACTGCTTTCTGATCGGGGCGCTGAGTGAAAGTCAACTGACACCTATTGCAAGGGGGCTTTTTTTTGACTTTGGGGTTCAGGTAAGCTGTGTTTTCTCTGTCTCACCAAAAAGATGGCAAAGTGTTTTGGCTAACAAACAAGTGTGCTGTTTAGAAAACACCAACCATTTCACTGTTTGCAATTTTCAGTGCCATTTGACTGTATAGTCTTGTAATTAGATGGTGTAAAGTACTTAACATGTTACACAAATATGTCAAAACGCATTAGCAGCACAAGTGTTCTTTACTGCTTTCCTAAATACATTTCACAATATGTCGTGCTAGAATCCACCTCTTGTCTTTATTTATAAACTGCAAAGAAGTTAAGATCACCAAGAATTAGATGATTAGCATAAGACTTTATGTACTAAGAATATATATTATCATGATAATGTACAGAGTAAAGCATATAAATCCTTTCTCGTCTAAAATAAGAAGACAGCCTGGAATGAAACTCAACAAATTATGTTTTTCATATTCACTTGGATCAACTTTCTGCTGCTGCTTCTTAATTCCCATTCAGTTCAACTGCTTCTTTGCAAACTTTTGGGTTACCTCCAGACTTTACATTTGAATGCCTTTTAGGCACTGTGCTGCTTTTGAATGGCATTTGGCCGTGGTTTCTGACTGGGGAGGCCAGCCACTCACCTGCTTCTGGGCAGGATCTTTGCCATAGAACCAGCAGATTTGCAACCCTTTAGCCTGCTGAGGCAACAATGAACTAAATAGTTTCCTTATAAATGAGAAGATGGGACTTGTGGCTTCCATTGTCTGTGCTGAACTTTTGGATGACCCACAGCAGTATTCCTGCAAACGTGTGTGCCCCAGAACCAGTGGCAGTTGCGTTCATCCCAGTATTACTGCGCTTGTGGTCTAGGCAGGCCTGGTGACTGAGTGTCTGGAGGAGACACATCTGGTGTGGACCTGCAAGTGAGGCCAACCATACGCTTTCCTGCCTGCCTTCTCCTCCTGTGGAGGCTTGAGTGCTGTTTGCAAACTGAAATGATGCTGTTGCTGCATCCTACACATGCTTTCCTGGTCTGTGCAAGCTTGGGTATTACTTCCATACGCAGTGTAAGCTTTACAGTTTCAAAGATCTAATCTAATAATAGATTGGTCTACATTTGCTGCGTTGCCAGAAAAAGACATATGTTGTCAGGCAGTCGAAGTCAGTAACAGTGCTGAAGTGGAAATGTGCTGAAACACAAAGAAAGCAGAAAACCAGAAGAATCTATCTGAGATTTGGCTATTAGGAAACTAAAAATACTGTCTTCTTACATATATGCTTTCCACACGTACTTAAAGAAATACTGTTTGCCTGATGTCTAAAAATGGTTAAAGGGCAATTATTTTCCTTTCCTGGCTTTGGCATGACAAAAGAAGATGCTGTTGGCATTCAGCTTACTGAGAACTGGTGTAAGAAGAAAGAGAAATGATTGGTATAACTTGAATGGAAGAGGCACGTGTAGTATAGCGCGGGAGAGAAATATGATATTGAGTTCCTTCTGTCATTGATGTTTCAAGACAATTTTTGAGTTGCACTTACAGTGGAAGTAGATCTTTACCGTGCTGAGGCACAGGTTTTAGGGTGAGGACTTGAGTTTCGGCAGCATGCAATGGTAAGAAAATTTTCCATGCCTTATTTTATCACACAATGTTTGCAATTCCAGTTTTTCACTTTCACATTTTCCCTGGGAAAAAGAATGCATCGTTGGCTCACAGTGAATGTGTACCACAAGATCCACTCGTGTTTGTGCTGGTGAAAAGACTCTGCTTTTGAATTCGGATGGCTGTGTGCTACTGAACTTTTACAGAATTGCAGTGAGGTGGAGACTGGGCTTTGAGATGGTATATGAAGATGTGAGGTTTTGACATATGTTCTGAGTCAGTAATTATGGGATTTCATCTGTACATATCCCTTAAATATCATCACCTTTAGATGTGTGCTAGGACAATGGCATCTGTCACAATCATACTTTTTCTGCTGGGGTCAATGTGTGCATACAGATGTGTGTTACTGTTCTGGAACAAAATTCCTCCATAAATGCCATTCCATATCAGGAAGGAGATATATATATATAGATAGATAGATAGATAGATATACATATTTGTATTAACATTTCCTTTTTGTAAGACCACTAGGTTCTCCCTAGTCAGCAGGCACGTGGCTCAGTCAGGTAGTAGTAACAAAGAATTTTATTTCAGTGACTTGTCCAGGGAATTCATCCGCTAAATAATAAATACTTGTATCTCCTGGGACCCACCTGGAGCAGCATCCCAGAAGTCCTTTTTACCCACCTTGGATATCACCCCTCGCCCAGGTAGCATCCTTGTGAAGTTACAAAGTGAAAGCAAAAAATTTGGGTTGCTACTGTTTTCTGCTTCTCTTGGCACTACTCCTGGAGAGAGTTGAGTTAGTAAATGTGGCTGTCACAGTAGCTATTACCAATGACACAAAACAATTAAGTTGTGGTTTCTGTTGTGGCGGGGCCACTTCTGTATTTTATAGAGATATGTCTGTGCTAGGAGGGAGAGTGTCATGCTTGATTGTCGTGACGGATGCTTCCAGGGAAACAGGACGAGTCTCTGAAGACAGGTTGTCTAGTACTTTCCATTTACATGAAGTCCTGTTGGTTACATGGCAGGTCACTAATAGAGCTGCATGTTGTTTCCTCTAGCTTTTCTGATGAGGTGAGGGGGAGGGCAGCAGCCATCTCATTTTTTTTCTCCCTGTTGTTTTTGGAGAGGATAGCTGCAATCTTGGTTCTTTTCAGCCAGTTGGAAGAATGCTCACGCCAGTTTTCAGTCTGAGTCCCAAATCGCGTGATTGCTTCCATTTTTTGGATGTCTTGAGCCACCAGCATGGAGATCCTGGCTTTTAGAGGTCCTGAAAACTTTGGGACACAGATGCTCAGCAGTGCTGAGAAGCCCTAGTAGTCCCTGGTTGCTGAGTCCTGCTGATCTGTGCTCCATGCAGGAATTACACTGTGAAGACACTGTGAAATTTGGGGGCCTTAGGAACAATCTTTTTTTTCCCCAATAGTTGAAATATTTTCTGTAGATCACCTCAGATAAATCTGATAGTGTTACAGTGTAAAACTTGCAAAGCCTTGTGGTGTAAAACTGCAAAATCCTGCTCTTTGGTCCTTAAAGACACAGGCTCTTCCTGCTGCACCCAATTTGGCTTCACAGAGGGAAAAAGTTCTCTTGTGGCTTGGGCAGCAAACACAGTCCATGTGCTCTGGCATGTTCCTGGAGGGGCTGGGAGCCCTGCTGGGGCAGGCAAGCCAGCCAGCACTGTACTGATGCTCAACAAGTGCATGCTTTGCTGAAGGTGAAAATGAGCTTGCAAAATGTAGTGCAAACCTTCCTGCCGTGCTGGGGACTAACTGGATAGATGCTGGAGTAAGTTTTTTGTTTGGGGTTTTGTTTTGGTTTGGTTTTTCTAGTAATGTTGCTGTAGACATTGATGTGTCAGGGAAAAAAAAACTTTTCAACTATATGTGGTGTTAAACCTTAAGGCTGAGGCTTTTTTTTGTTTGTGTGCCTACAGTGGAAGAATCCCATGTCACATTTGTTTTGTGTCTCATGTTAGAGGTGACATTGTGCTTGGTGCTGAATGAGATGGAGAGGCTGCGCTGCACATGGCCTGCGGTGTCAAAAGATGAGCACGGACTGGAACAGAGGCAGTAGGAGATTGAGAGGGGGAAAGCTCAACCTTGCGTTCGTGTGCTTGATAGCCACGACCACTTGTCTCCTCGCCTGGGGCTCCCCAGGGAAGGGAGGCATCTACCAAGGGAAGGGGCAAGGACCAGCAAAGGGAATTGGGATGCTGTCTGCTGGTGGGAAAAGCTTCTGAAACAGCAAGAAGCGATACTGGGGCTTGGTTGAGCGATTAGATGTCAAACCTTGACAAGGCAAGAAAGTTCAGCGGGCAGATAGGGAAGACGGGTGCGTGTCTGAACTGTGGGAAGGCTTTTGGAGGGTGAGGAAAAATTTCTGCCCTAGGTAGTGCTGTACAGCAGGTCTTGGGCTGTGACGGGAAGCCTTAAGGGATATGGTAATTAAGAAAAGTAACTAAGAACTAAGTCATAAAAGTAATAAGTGTTTTACCAGCTCCATTGTGCATAGCCAGGCAGCAGGGAATGAGGGTCACGCAGTGCGAGTGGCTGAGCCAGGAATAAAATCCAGGTCTGTTAATGCCTCAGGCCTCTCCATAAACACCAGACTGTGACTCTTTCTTCCAGCACAGCCTGGGTGGGAAGGGATCTCCGTTTTAGGGGAAAGACCAGGCTCCACTCAGTCCAGCGGCTAATCATGTTCTCCTGTTTGCCTCTACCAGGTGCAAATTCTTCAGCCTCACGGAAACCCCAGAGGACTACACCATCATTGTGGATGAAGAGGGCTTCCTAGGTAAGTGTCAGCATGTGCCACTTCGGTATCCAGCCTGGGAGTGGAGGAGGAAAACATGTCATCTCTCACTAAGATTATAAACCAAAGTGTTTGTAAAACAGGTCTGTTTGTCAGTGCTAGTAGTACAGCTGTGAAAGGTGCTTTGATCACTTAAGCATGCTGTCTCTGCCGCTGTGCTGTACAAGGAGTTTCACACATGGAATATGAATATATTTTAATGCTGGGAGAAGAGCACACACAAGTCTTAAAGAGCAGCTCAAGTGTATTTGAAAAAGCAAAACCATCTGTATATCATTGTATTAAAATGAGCTGGCCTTTGTCCCCAGACCTCCACGAGCACACCACATCTTGCATCTCCAGCTTGTTCATCCAGCCTCTCTCTTTAAAAGGAGCACTTGAAGATGAGTGGCTCATGTCATCCCCGCAACCATTGCTGTGGAGTTGCGAATCAACTCCTTTGGCTCATCACTGAAAGCTGTGATTTATCTCCCTTTCTTACACCCAGTTCTCTCTGTACGGCATGTGCCGTCTTTGCCTGTGGTGGCTGAAGGTCTCTCAGCCTGTGTCAAAGGTGGAGTCAGCTGTGTGTCGAGGAAGGTGGTTGGTATGTGCTTGGGAGCTGCAGATGCTTGGCATTGGGCAAGTGCTGATGAAGGGAATGGTTTGGCTTTGGGGATGGAAATAGTCGGTAATCACATTTATCGTGTGCGGAGGTTTTGTTTGTAGCAGTGTTATTGAGGTGGTGGAACGCAGAATTGTTGTGCAGCTATTATTATTTTTATTCAGTCTCTGCTTTCTGTGGTTGGAATTAAAAGTCTACACATTTTACCAGTTTGGAGAAAATTCATTAAATTAGGAAAAAAGAGGGTTTCATTCCTGAATAGGAATTAACTGTCGAGTAGCTACTTGTGACACTGTAATATTCAATGGGTTTGTAATATTCAAACACTAAGGAGAAAATTAGAAACTATACCATCTTTATTTAGTACAGAGTTAAAGTTTTATAATCAGGAGCATTGCTGAATTATTCCCCTTTCTGTTTCAGTACTCACAAACATAGAATAGAATAAATTACTATATTTTAGAATACTACAATGCTGACTAAACATTTTCGTAAAATAATCACTAGGTTGACAACAGGTGAATGGGTCTTCACAGCTATTGCTGTTTGTAATTTGGGAGTTGTGGGGTTTGATTGGAATTGTGCGTTACGTGTTCTGCTTTTGTTCCCAAAAGAGGAGGTGACATACATGTCTGTACTGCCAGAATATCTCTTGTTGCATTGGTTCAGGGGGCATATGCATCTAAATTTTATTACTACTGTCAGGAGTATCAGCTTTTTTATTATCAGTGGCAGCTGGGGGAAATTGATTCAAGTTTGGTTTTGCCATAATAGTAGGATGCAAAGCCTCCCTCCGAGAGCTTCATTTTAAGAGACAAGTCACCAAAGGAGAAGGGTTTTTTTTCCAAGGACCATAGCACGTGGCAGAGCAAGAAACCTAGAGATTCCCATTTCAAGGAGGGATTCTGCCACTGAACTGTGCTGTCCCTGCAGATTTGCCATGCTAGGGGCATGCTCATCTCCAGCATCACATCTGTGTCTGTGACGTCCATGGCACTCATGTCTCTGCCCAGTTGGCACAAGGCAGATTCCTGAATTCAATCACTGGTGGCAAGTTTGGATTGCAACCATCCCCATACAGCCTCTGGCAGCCACGCTGCTATTTATCTCACTGGAAATTATTCCAGCTTGAAACAAAGGTTGTTTCCAACAAGCAAGTTGGTTTTTTTCATCTGTAGTGGGAGAACTGTGTTGCAGTGTGTGTGCCACTGGGTGTACTTGGAGCAAATCCTAGCCAGACCAGTGTCCTGGAGGAGCTGGGTGTCCCACTGCTGGCCCAGGTTATCTCTGTGAACCAGACAGCGCTGCTGCACTTCAAAGCAGCAGTCCTCTCTGCTTGGACCACTTGGACTTTGTCACCTTGGCTCTCACAGGTGCATGAATTTACCACTGATAGTTACAGTACCCATTGTAGCTTCTGTTGGGCTATGGTTTTGGCAGCATATAACATGCCTTTTTTTCAAATGCACTGCATGCACTTGGTGTTAAAGCAGAGCTTTGCAGGAGAAAAGATCACCTTCCAGGCAACGCAGGGGAAGGAAGGAGCAGGCTAAGGCCATCCTCTACTATGGCATGACATGGAAGCCACGTGCAAAGCCCAGCGTGGGTAGTGGTGTCATGGAGCTGGCAGCCACATCACCTTTGCTTTGCTTTTTGTGAGGAAGTGACGATCTGCTGGCAGGACTTGTATGCTCTGCACACTGCTAACTCTCCTAACATAGCCCACATGCCCTTTGGGTTTGTGTGCAGCCCATGTTCTTTCGGAGTTCTCATCACCACATCCAGAGCTTCCTCTCAGTGTTAGCCCTGACCACAGTCTCCACTTGTTGCTCCATCCCTCTTCCTCATCTGCATACGCTGTAAATTTCTCACGATCGGAAGGAATTCGGGATCTACCATCGAGGAGGTGGTGAAAGGGCTCTGCTTCGCTCCCTGCTTGCCCCCACAGTCTGGCTGTAAATGCCTCAGGAAGAGGAATCTCACTTGGCCTTTGTATAGCATGTAATCAGCCCATGGGCTTGGACAGGATCAAAATCTGTTAAGAACTGCGGCATCCCACTGTCTTGCAAAAACACCACCAATCCCGTCTGCCTCAAGTGCTTCGGCTGCTTCTTGACCGGACTAGTGAGGTGCCAGGTTGGGTTCAAGAATTACAGAGTAAATCTTCACATTTGGTGAACAGTTTAAGTCGCCAGTCCAGCAGCAAGTGACTTCATCTTTCCTCTCCAGGTAACTTTTGTTCTTGCAGTGCTGAACAAACTCGGTGTAAGACTCTGAAGAACAGGCTTTTCTGTGTGGAAAATTAGGATTGACCTTTCTCAGGCACCTGTCTGAATTTTTGCTGCAGCAGCAGTGAGAAGGTTGACCTGTTAGCTGGCATCTCTCCTGTTCGCCAGGCCCCTTCTCCTGCATATCACAAACAGCACTGAAGGGAAAAGAATAGGCTGGAGAAATGCTGGCGCTTTCAGCAGTCCCTGAGGTTAACACTTCAAACATACTGACATGCAGTAATCATTCTTAACTGGTTTGTCAAAAAAATAATCCTTAGGCTTGTTGCCCTGAGAGTAGCGATGAATCTGGCTGGTAAAGAAGTCATTATTTCTTCTCCCCAGAAAACTTCTGTGGTGCAAAGCCGTAACCTGCTTAAGCATTCATCGTGCTGGAAGGGAATGGCTACAGCCTAATTCTGTGCTTTAATTCCCCAGCAGTGAGGTGGGGATTATATCTGCACAGAACCTTGTTTGTTCCAGTAGCCGTTTCTCGGGCTTTGGCCTGTTAATGAGGAAGAATTTTATTCAGCAAATAACACGGGGACAGTGCACAGAAAGCTCTTTTCCTGGCCGGTACTGGGATGAATTAGCAGGAGTTTGGCCACGGGCCCTCCTGCGTGGAGACAAGTGTCTCAGCTACTGGGGTGCTGGGACAGCCATGTAAAATCCCTGCATTTGTCACCTGCTGTGCAGCCAGAGTGTGGCAGAAAAGTCAAGCGGCTGCTGCTCCCTGAAATGCAGGAATATTTGTTTTGAGTTTGGTTTGCCTTTTTTTCCTGAGGTCTGGCTGAAAGCAGGAGCTGCCTGTGCGTGATGCAAACGGGCCACAGCCCCAATGTTCTCTGCGTGGTCTGTCCCTTTTTCAAAGGGGCAGCAAGGACGGGCTCCCTCTGTCTCTGGGCAGCTGCACCAGGAGGGCTTTTAGCCTGCGGTCTCACTGGTCCCAGTAGTCTCCAGTCATCAAGGGCTTTAGCTTTCACACACTAAAAGGAAAGCACATGCCAGCACACCTGGAGGTAGCCGTGCCTTTGGAAACCCTGTTTCTGTGCACCAGGAAGCAGTTGCTGATGTTGCAGTCCTGCCCTGAAGATGCCATCTGAATAAAAGAGTGGGGTTTGGTGATAACGATGTTCCTCCAGAGGCAGTCCCAACAGCTATCACATCGCAGCTTCTGTGCCGTGTATCCAGAGAGGCTTTTATCGGAGATAAAGGGGCAGTTTAGGTATTTGGTTTGTTTTCATTGTCCTTTTTCTGTTCCTGGCTTCTCCAGCTGTTTTGTCTGCAGTCCTGTTCATCCTTTTTTCTCCGAGAAGTCCACTGTGATGTTTAGCGATAGCTCTGCTTGGGTAGCTTTCCATGAAACGCCATCCATGTAGACTCCCATTTTACAGCACTTCTCTAATTGCACAGCACAGTGTGAAATGAAGAACGAACGCTCTCCCTCAACCAGTTTTACTCTCTACAAGCCTCATGAAGGAAGAGCCCATCCAGTGTCGTCTGTGTAAGTTGGTCCAGTTGCATGGAGGTGGGAGGTGGCAACAGTTTACCCTCAGGTATTTCTTTGTTTCAGTATCCACTTGAAATGAAGGCGAACTGTTTGATAAGGACCTTCCCAGAATCACTATAACTGGGACCTGGCTACGTGCTAAGGGAAAAGGAGCTCCTCTGTACCGTCATTCCTATGGCAAGATAGTCTCTTTGCACCTAGAAGGCAACAGGTTCTATACTTTTTGAGTTTCTGCTCTGCTTACGATGGAAAGAGGAGTCTCCCTTTTTGAGACCTCTTGCAGCGCAGTGAATGGAGTTTGGAGGCTTCTTTCTCTACTGGGGGGACAACCCCTAGCCTGTTGCTGCCCTGACCTAGCTCCCTTTGTGGCCGTGGCAGCTGTTGAATTGCTCCATGAACGTCTGCAGAAATGGAGTCTGCCACAGTGTCACCCAGGTGAGGCTGTCCTGAAGATGGAAGATTGTAAAGCAACATGTTGCTGCAATTTTCCAGGTGAGATCACTGCCTTCCTGGCCTCGGCACTGGGTTCATGTTCTGTGCATGCAGTCTTTTCTTTGTAGGCAGTGAACATATCACAGAAGGGGAAAAGAAAACAAACGCTGGGGTCAAGGGAGGAGTGAATCCTTGTGATTTCCAAGTTGGTAAACATGTGTATTCTAGCTTCTGGGAAGCTGGGAGTCAGTAAGGGGACCACATCACCTTCATGGACTCTGGTCTTCTGTATCTTAGAACAGGCAAGCCCATTTCATGTAGGTAGCTGCAGTCAGCAGCCCTTATATCCTGACAGATCTCCTCTGGATTGGAACCAGAGAGGAGAGACAAATTTATTTCAGTACTGAAGCAGTGGTGGGAAACATCTGCTCTGGTGCAGGTACCCTGTGTGAACACAGAGCAAGACTCTTGGTCTCCCCACACGGAGGTTCATCTGCAAGACGGAGGTGCCAGTCCTTCCTTTAACCTTCTTTGGCTGCTCAGTGTGGCTAGTAACTTCTCTAAGGCCAGAAATCTGTGCATTTACAGTTTTCAGAATGAGGAAGCTCCTCATCTGAGTTCATGCTTCACAATAAATTGCCCAGTACATTAAGAATAATGGAACTACTTGAAAAATCTAAACTAGTTAGAGTGGCAGAGAGATTTTGTCAGAATTCATAAAATGTTGACCTCATTCTAATAAAAGGAAAGGATAAAAAGAAAAAAAAGCCCTCTTGCTGGCAGTGCTTTATTTTGATAACCGCCATCTCAGACAACCTGTTCCCTATCTGACCTTGGATTCAGGACCATCATATGCTTTAGTACCACACTGAGTCCCTTTTTCAATAACATCAAAATGGTAAATTGCTTTCAATGTCCTCTCTCTCATCCTGTATATAAAGTGGGCAAGAAATCAGCTTATAAATAAGTGCAAGCACAGAACCCATCTAGCTGGGAGCAATCTGTAACTTTATTTAAAGATACAGAGAAGCAAGCACATAGATGAATTTATTTTTTTATTTTTTTAGTATTTCTTCTATAACTATTTCTCCTTTAATTTTTTATTGCCCACTGACTAGGCCTTTGTATCTCAGGCACAGTGGCTTAATTTGCTTGCTGACATTTATAGCGCTGAATTCCTTTCCCTGGACCGCCAGGAGAGCGTTCTGGTTGCTAGGCAGAAGATGTTTTTCTCTATTAAACACGTGCACAATCGCTCTCTTACGGATCTCTGTATTGGCCAGGCTACGTTGAGTCTGTGGTTTTCAGGTTTTTTAAGTAATGTGGTATTAATGACCTAAATGATGGGGATTTGACTATTGGCTAATTAGAAGTATGTGCTTGGTTGGGGAGGTTTTTCTGGCAGTGCATGTATGCTGATACAGATCAATAAACACATTGGGGGGCTGTGATTATATGGGATTTCTACCCTCTCCCAAGAGGTGCTAGGGTTTGGTAGTTAAAGCTTTTGGGGGAAGGGAGGGAAGGATCAGAAGTATGTAATATTCCAAGGTCTGGTTTGTGTCACCTGGGGAAGGGAGCACTTAAAGCTCATAAGTGAGTGGGTTTGCAAATTTTGATAGCACATATTATTCCTTATGTTTGTAACCTGGCTCGTAAATTCTTCTGGTCCAGTTTCTCTGCTTGCTCCTATTTAAAGAAATACTGCGTAAATAATACATATTTTTCGCTGTTTCCTCCAGCAGATGGGTGTGTATCAATATCTATTTTTGTTTCTCAGCCTGTGGTGAGAAAGCCCAGACATCTCTTCCTGAACCACTCGACTGGCCATGATTTCCTCCTTTAAATTTATTACGTCTTGTCTGCTTCCTAGCACTTTCCAAAGTCTGAGATAGATGAGCAGATAGATACCATGGCTTACTCTTACCAACCTGCTGTCATAAATGCAGGACCGAGAAAAGCTTTTCTGGCTGAAATGACAGAACGGTTCACTGAAATTTTAGGTTGGTCTCGAAAAACCAAGATGCAGCTCGACAGAGAAGAAGCAGTCCTGCCTGTTTGTTTCATGAGAAGGCATCTGTCTGTTTGCTGTTCCACTGGTGCATTTCTGTTGTTTTTGTTTTTTTTTTTTTTCTTAAGGCAGGGCTTGAGGGGAGTTGGTGGCTTCCATTGTTTGCCCGTGTCTGGAGCTAACCACAGTCTGCCAGCTTGGTGGAGATGCGCCAGGGTAGCTAATGTGCACCCCGTGGCAGGGAAGGGACAAGGCCAATACGCTCTGTAAGACCTTTTGAAGCATTTCTGTACCGTGGTGCTGGTAGGACCATGATTTGTGATCTTTTCCTACTTTTTAAGTCAATGTTAGGTGGAGCACCCTGTGAGAGATGAGGCAGTGCTGTTACACCCCAGTACAAGGAGAACTGTGGGAAATGAACCCCTTTTCCCAAGGCTGAAAACATTCAACATCAGTTCCCAAACTTTGCTAATTGTGAACCTACTTTAAGTTTCCAGCCATACTTTTCTCAAGTTCATGACCTGACGAGGAAGTGGATTTCCTCCGCCTTGGCATCTCATAAATGCTGTGACCTTAGTCTAGAAGAGGTGAGACTACAATAACCTTCCAGAAAAGTCTGTCATCACCTGCAAACAGAGAAAACAGTTCCTCTGTGGTAATCCCTTGCAAAATGCCAGCACAGGGCACTCCCCAGGGCTGGTCTCTGAGCAGATTTGCCAGATTTTCTATTCAGTGCAGGAGGTGGAGGCCTCCATGCCTCAGGTTTAGCCAAGGCTCAGCAGTCATTCATGAAGGTGAGAATATTTCTGGCAGGTTTGTAGTATCCTCCTGGTCAAGTGAGGAGGGAAACTTACGTCCTGACTGTACCTACACAAAAGCTCTCAGGCAGAGATGGCAAGCTTGGTGCCCAAAAACTTCACCAACTTTATTTTCTGCTGATGCAGTGATCAGTCTTTTTCAGCTTTCTGTCGGGTTAGTACAAAGTCTCCTGGGCTCACAATGGATCAAGGGTAGCTCTCGTAATCCCACTGCAACGTGTCTTGTTGCTTGGTTTTCACTAGGATCAGTTGAGTTCCTTGTATCTAACTGGAAGTGCAGGGTGATGAATGTGTTTTGACTCCAAACCAGCAGTTCTCCTGAGGGGAACGGGGGGAGGCTTGATGCTTTCAGCTAACTTGTGCAGTTGAAACAAAGAGGGGACATTCTTGCCTTTGCATGACACACTGGCCAGCCACCATCTGATAGTGATGGAAAGTCTCTTTCAGGTTCGTGGAAGGGCTGCCTGTTGGGCAAAGGAGCCTTTCTCAAGTGAGCAGCTTTGCAAGGTGAAGAAACAGAGAGTCAGGGCAAAGCAATGAAGTTCCCAGATCTGCTGCAGGCTTTTCTGTTTGACCTTGGACAGGTATCTCATTATGTCTCAGTTTCCTCATCTGAAAAATAGGGATAATCCTATTAAACCATCTCATAACGGGCCTTATTAAGATAAATCAGTAAACATGTAGAAATACTTTGATAATATAACAGGCAAGGGCCATGATAAATAATAATTGCAGTAGCCTCTGTCCCACAGGATTCACTTTTACCATGGGTACCCTTGCAGACCTACTGAATAAATCGCCTCTCTAGCAGAACAGCAGATTGGAGATTAGGGTGGAAAAAAAATACCCTTTTATGAAAGAAGTTGCATAATCTTTTTAAAATCTCATATCTTAGTGTTTAATCTTGCACAGGATTAAGTCTCACAACATCAAGGTTATAGTCATACAGTGGTTAGGAGTTTTATGGCTCCATCTTCAAGTCTTGTTTGAAATGTAATTATTTGCTCTGCTCTGTCAGTCTGGTGAATAGTCTGAAATGTGATTTGGGAAAAAAAAAAAGAAGAAAAAAAGATTCCTTGTGTTATTTTGTTTGAAAATACAGAAGGAATTGGAAATGGGAGTCCAACTCCATCGGTTTCTTTTTTTTATTGCCTTTTATTTCTGTGTTTTTCGTTTTTTAGTGAAACACGCTGTCAGCATCCCCTTGCCGGCAGTCATCTGAGCCATCAGCATTGCCTTCAACTGGCTGGGCTATCGCAGATTCTGCGAGCAAAGCCTTTGGCAAGAGTTTTTGAAACACAGGGAAAGTTTTGTCAGGAAGTGGGAAATCTGCTGATTTCTGCAGTTCCTCTCCCCTGATTATCCGAGGTAAAGCAGAGCGAGTGGGTGAGGAGAGTCTGGCTGGGAGTGATGCTTTCCTGGCGGGGAGCAAAGCGTCATGATCGACAGGTTGGGAAGGACCCAGCTCCCAGTCATGGCACAGGGAGGGCACTGAAGTCAGTGCACTCAGGACAAGATACACCTGTGTCCATGCTCTGAACACATCTTGAGCCAAACTTTTAATCTTCATTTTAATCCTAAAGAGAAAAGCCAGTTGCTGCTCCCTTCTTCCCTCTCACAAGCAAACACTAGCTTTTGGAGCTTGGATCTGGTTTTGATTTTCCAGGTTTGCTCATTATTAGTGGTGCGTTATCCCGTGAAGAGGAAGGAAGAGAACAGCCTGATTTCCTCAGAGCAGACTGGAGCCTAACCTGGATTTGTCTTCCTAACCCAGTTCTCCAGTGAGAGTGGACATAATGATTATTTTTGGAATCTACCTTACCATGTTCCACGTTTTTAGCCAAACATAACAATGATGCTTTGTTTTTGGAGTGTATTCATACTTCCTGTCTTATGATACCCCTGTGAGGTAAGAATTAGTATTTTTCTCCCACATATGAGGAAACTGATAAAAAGAAGACCGAATTATTTGTTTCAAGTTGCATCCATGCTTTGTGGGACCGATCAGGTTTTGCTGTAACTACAAGCCCAAATTGCCATCTACTTGTCTGCACTTCAAAACCAGGCTTAGTTACCGCTGTATTCCAAAGACTTGGGGATCTGTTCTAAGACAGTGCTGTGAACCCACAGTTTTCTAGCGACACCCCCCCGCAGTCCGCAGTGAGTCACTTGCCCCTCTGTGCCCACAGCCCCACGGAAGCGTGCTATCGTGTTGGAACAACTTCTACATTACGACTTGGCCGCCTTGTGCAATGCTGTTTCTTGCTAAGTCAGTGTCTGGCCTGGCAAGAACTCGCCTCCTTGTTCTTTGACTCGGACTGTTGCTGTTAGTCTGAGGTTTTGTGTTTCTCACAGGAGAAATCACAAGTAGGAAGCTAAGAAAGGAGGCCACCATAAACGTATTTTCTAAATGGACATTTTTGTGCTTTTCACATGACTGCGCCAGTCTCATTGGAAATGCACTCCTCCTTTTTGTTTAATTTTTAAAAAGTCACTGTAAAAGTAGAGCCGGCTTAGTTTTTAAATCGCTGTCAGTTTAAAGGGTACAGGGACTGCAAGAGGAGAAGTAATTGATTGAAAATGAGATGAAAGGAGTGGTTTCTGTGTAAGCATTTCCTTTTATCAGTCCTTGATTGCTCTCTTAGTGGACACTTGCACTGAAGGTCTTTCCTCAGGAGGTGCCGACGATTTAAGTGAAGAGACAGCAGTGCCTGTGCATACATCTGGATTTGCAAGTCCTCGGTCTCTAAAGGGCTAGCACATCGGCCCCTCCAAAGGGCTGGTGGTGTGTTATCCTGTGGCTTGACAGAAAAGCATAGTTGCGTGCCCCAGTCAGATGTTTTGTCCCTTGGAAAGCAGAGGAGCAACTTGTCAGAGTCAGGATTTCAGAGCTAGACTATGTGTTTGTACAGCTTCATTTAATTCCAAGTTACCCTTGGGTTATTTAATTTCCTGACAGCTGCAAAAACAGTGTTCTCAGATAACAATGGCCTCTAATTAGGCAATGTGCCTAAAATGGGAGAATGTTTTATTTGACCATGGCACCAATATTTTGTATGCAGCTTACAGATGAGAAAGCCGAGTGAGTTGCATTTCCAGCTTCGCTTGGCAGAGATGTGTCTATCTTGTGATACTCAATGCATAATGCTAAAGGCATGCCCGCGCTTCTGCCCCTGTGGTTAAAACGCTTCTCATCTTTTTGGACTGTGTCATCAGTAAATCTGTCTTTCAGCTGTAACCACCTTCCAGAAATATGTTTTATCAGCACAGCAAGACTAACAGGACTTGCGCAGCCGAGGCTGCAGAGCGTTTGAGACACACAGGCAACCACAGAGCGTATGGGATTTACCTGTAGTCGAGGGTTGTAGTTTCTGGGGGGTTATATTACACTGCAGAGTTGCCCATATGTTACTTTTATGGCTCATGCACTTAGTACACAATCAGGCAGTGACAGAAATAAATATACAAGTCAACTATTCTTCCAAATCATTTATTCAATTTGGAAAGGGTGTTAGCATCAGGTTTTGTTAATTAGATCCTGACTCATGATTTGTGCTTATGGAAGCTTTATGCATTGGGCTGTACAAATTGATGATGTCTGAATTCCCTCCTGTGACAGCAGGAAGTGGTTGTTCGGGGGTCCTTCTCCTCTAATTCTTAGACTTCCCTTGAAGTCTTGAATCTAAAAGAAAATAATTTTTTTCTTTTTCACCGTTCTACTCCCTATTTCAATTCCTTTCCAGAGCTCACAAATCTGACAGTTCCCATACCAAGTCCTCATCACTGCAGAGCTTTACACTCTTTCTTTAAGGTCCTGTTGATATAACCATGATGCAAAATTGTGGTTCTGATAAATTGGATGCCTACTTAAAAGTTTTGCAACCTTAATTAGGTGTTTGCTAATCTGCAGTTGGAGCTTACCACTGCCTTTCAGTTGGGCAGCCTTCACATGCGCGTCCTGTACCCCTGAACCACAGGTCCCTTTTGAAGGTTTCTGGTATGGATTCTGTACATCCATTTGCTTTTAGGTGACCGATCCCGCACAGACGCAGTAATATAATGGGGGAGAGGTTACTGCATCAATTGCAGTGTAGAATAACAGTGAAAATTTACTGCCTGCATTAATCTGGACTTACCCAGTTCTGTTGAGACGCTGATCTGTTTGAAAAAACTGGGGATGTCAGCTCAGACCAGCTTGTGGCTAAATGAGCAATGCCCCGCGGGTTGTCCTCTGTGTAAGATCTGCAAGGCTAGGAGAGGAGCCAGAAAGTTTGTATTCTTCCTTCCCCACTATAGTTCCCCACCAGTCAACAACTGCGGGATTCCTAAATTACAGGTGGAATCCTTATTACCGTATTTAATAGCTTTCAGTATACCAATCCACCACAAAGTTGTCTCAACCCCTTTTGAAGCCTCTTCATTCTTCCCGTCTCCATGACATCCTCTGTCAGCACGCGCAGCCGTGTGCGTGCTGTGTGGATTTGTACTCCAGATCCTCTAAACCTGCTCACGGATAATGTCGTCGGGATTCAGGTGCTGTTTGTTTGCGCTGTAGCATCGTGATGCCTGTTGTCTTATTCACAGTTCTCCTCCCAACAGTTCTTAAAGATGTTCAAACATCTCCTTGATGTTCATCCACAGTGTCTCCACTTAGGAAAGGGGGTGAACAGAGCCTTAATAAAAATATAAAATAATAGGGGCCCCTGGCAGGACCTATGTTAAAAGTCCCTTCACTGAGAACTCACTGTTTATTGCTGTATTTCTTAGAATTCCATCAGAAGGTCTTCACTTTCATTCCATTCTATTAAGGAAGTAATGATAAAGTTTGTAAGACAAATTCTGCCTTTTGATAAGCTTTTCACAATATATTTTCCCTTAAAATCCTGTCTCTGAGAACTATACTACAGTTATAGTAGGTTTTCTTTTTAGCAGAAAAAAATCCAGTTGATTTTCTCGTGGTAGAGAAGAAAAAAATTCTAAAATTACAAACACTTCATCCCCAGAAGACAAATGGAAAGAATCACAGTATATTTGGGTACATACCTCCTTTTCTCTTCTTCCCCCTCCTCCTTATGCACATACCAGTGTATCAGTTTGCATCACATCATTTTTTCATCCAAAATCCTGTCTCTAGGAACCTAGTTCAGGTATAAGATACTATTTACAGTGGTTAACTTCCTTCAGAGTAGCATAAAAACTCAAGTTTATTTTCTTCCATAATCCCTCTCCAAGTTTCTGCACACCATCTAGGCAAAAAGTGGTAAATGTCCCCAGTTTTGCTTTGCATGAGTTTTGTCCATTTTCTTTTGGGTTTGCTTTTGCTGGGATTTCCATCACCATGTTCTACCAAAACATCCTCGTGTTCATGTTACAAGATTTACCAATCCCTTTTCAGTTCCAGCTTCCCGACTTCCACATTTATTGAATTTTTGAAGTTGGAATGAACTGTATCTCCGCAGTCACAGTCTGCATCTGACGTTTGAGTTGGTTTGGGAGTACGTGAAATTGCAGTTTTGTAAGATGTGAGAGGTGACTTCTGGAGGGCTGGAGGTGTCAGCAGCACTGGGCTTGCGGGTGGCATGTCCTTGGAGGGTCCCCAACAACCTGATTTCTTTATCTTTGTATCTTGCACATTGCTAAGCAGATTGTAAATGCTAAAACGGTAATCTCTGGAGTCCTGCTGAAGTAACCGTGTCTGCGAGGTATTTATTTCATAGTTGTTTTTCTCTTCTGCTTCCCTGGGCTGGGGTAAGGTGTTTATTTACTGAAACACTTTGAGCTGAACTTGTGTAATTAAGAGTTGCCAATCTATATATAGAGATATATACATGTGCATATATATAATACCTGTGTGTACATATGTGTATATACCTATATTTGTATATGTATATATTTATTCAGGGGTGTAGAAGGGGATTAAACGCAAACATTTTTAGCTGTTCTTTTTCAGAAACTTGTCCCGAAACTCTAGCTGAAAACTGAGAAGTGTATTGGATTTTCAAGCTTTAAGGTGTCTAGTGAGAGCATCTGCCAGGACTTGGTGGCCCAGGACCAAACAAAGGATTTCTTGAGTTTGTGAATTAAATAGGCAGTTCACACACATACCACGGACATCTGTAACTGATGGCAGTCTGACAGAGGAGGGTGTCCTCAGGAGCTAGGTGGCAGGTTGTGTCCTGGTGTCTGAGTACTGCTGGCTTACAGCTGATACCCTCAGTGATACCAGGTTTTAGGTTTGGTTATTTATTTTAAAAAAATAAAATAAACATTTAGGATCGAGCCTTCAGAGATGTGGGATGAGGCTTTATGTGGATCATCATGTGGATGAGCCTCTGGTGGATGTCTGTTTTGGCATTTCAACCAGTGAACAAAAAATAAAACAGCCCCTTGAACAAGCTCTCCGCTGTTTGCAGCGGACAGGAGTGCCTGCTCCGATGGATGTTTACCACGTCTCTTCATGCTCTAAACAGAAAAGAGATCACTTTCCCCCGAAATTCATTTTTAGAATTTGTATAAACAAATTTTTAACCTAGATGAATACTCCAACATGTCACTCTGTGCCTGGTTTTAGTGGCTTGTATGTACCTTTACAAGGGAATGTATTTATGTGTCCAAGAATCAAGGACAATCCATGCCAGCTTCTCAGATTGCCTCCCAGTTGGATGAAAGGAAAACCACAAACTGAAACCAGTTCGCTTTCAAAAGTACAACCTGTGTCTCGTAAACATGAAGTTCAAAGGAACTGCAGAGTACATTTCACCAGCCCCAAAGAAAAACACTCTTGAGAACAGGAGGTTTAATAGCAATGCTCTCGGTGGAGCAAAGGCTGCACCTTTAAGGCATCATTAAGTTATCTTGTTATTTTGCCTCTATATGATACAATTTTGAAGCACATACTTGGACAGCTGTCAGCTATGCCTTGATATGTGGAGCAGGATGCACCTGCTTCGTTTTAAGCGTTTTAAGCTGGGGCTAAGAGAGCCACTGGCGTGCTGAACGTGGCTCAAATATCGAAAAATCCGGACCCCTTTATGTACCGCCCCATGGAAGCGGGGGAAGGCAGGGCAGCAGGAGGGAGACCAGCTCGTCACAGCGGGAGGGATGAGGGTGTCAGCAGAGGTTTTACTCCATAAAATCCTTGTTACGTGCATGTATCTGTCTTGGGTTATGTGACGAGGGGAGGTAATGGTCTGTTGGCAGTGCAAGACACTGGGTTTTGAGCGGGGCTCTCCAGCGCAGCAGACAAGGCACGTGCTGGCTGCAGGGCGGCTCTGATGGGCAGTGCTGTATTTCAGGGTGTTTGTCACTGATCCTCAGTCCTTCCCCAGCTGCTTTGAAAATGCTTTCCAGTTGAAAAGTTTCTGGAGGGAAATTTAGGATTGGAAAAAAAAAAAAAAAAGAGCCTATTCTATAGAGATTCCTGTGGTTGTTTGGTATGTTTTTTGATGGGTTGTTCTAGGTGGGGACACTGTTGTTTTCAGTTTTGATTAGTTGGGCTACTGACGGTAGGATACAGCCTGCTTCCTTGTTTGAAAATGGAAAGATCATGCTTAAAAAGCGCTTGGTGGAAAATTGGGAGAAGGAAAAGAATTAGGTAACTGCTTTTCAGCTGCTGCTTTTCATGCTTTTGAATTTTTCTGATTCTCCACCCCCCCACCCTCCCCCATGAGCTCAAGGCAGCTGGGCTCTGGTCCACGACCAGGTCTTCTAGCCTCTGCTACAGCGTAAATAATAATAGGAATGTTGTCCAGGAAGCAAAAAACCTTACAAGACTCTTGTGTGTTTGGCAAATACTTTTTTTTCCAAGCAGCCGTTGCAGCTAGAGGGTTCTAGGTGGCAAAAAAAGGTTTTAAACGAAGCGCAGAAGGTACTTATTTCCAAAGTGAGCAGAAGGCAAAGAGGCTTAATGTGAACAATTTCCCGTATGGAAAAGAGCTGCCTTAATGAACTGTATGTTAGTAAGCGGACAGAGTCCCTGCTGGTGGATAGTGACCATACGTACAGGTTTTACAGTGCAAAGATGTGCAATAATCTATTGTTGTTTTTCTCCCAGCTGCTTTCTTCAATTCTCTTACAATTTGGCTACCAAGAGGGGCTCGTGAAATTGAGAGTATGATTAATTTGGCCTTTTTCCATTGAGGCGAGTGAAACAAGGCAGCCCCTTGTCAATATAAGTCTAATTGGACCGGATCTTCACCGGTTTGGTGAGGTAGTGGAATAAGAGCTGTAGTCGCTGGTGCCCGTTGGGCGGGTGGCTGGCACGGCTACCAAAAACACACAGTGCTCAGCAGGCTGGGGAGCACTTGATAAAGAGAAGGCCCTTGTACTCAGAAATGCCAGAGAGAAATTGTGTGGAAAATTCTTTCAACTAATGGTCTGAAAAATATTCCGCAAAGGCTATTTTCTACCCTTACTTCTAATTACATCTTAAACGTTAATAGCCTGAGCAACTGGAGAATCACACACACACTAATGTCACAGTTCACTTGGAGCAATTTGTTTTGTAAGATAATGAACTGTGTCAGCAAAAGTTTAAAACTTGTTATAGGTGGGGCTGGTAGTAAGTACAACCTTCTCTTAACTTTGCCCAGTGTTTCCCATTAAAATACCCCAGGTCTTTGCGTGATTCCCTGCTAAATTTGGCAACCTGGGGTGAGATCCTCAGCGCCAGGGGACCTGACTTTTTCAGTTGTTTGTTTTTTGGGATTTTTAAAAAATTTTAATTAAGCCATTCTCAGGCACAGCTTGAAAGGAAATACTGCAAAATATTGAAAGCCTTTTCTTTGAAGAGCTGTAGTCCTCTCGTGCTTTGGCAGGGGAGGTGTCTTTGGATGAGAAGGTGCTTTTGCCTTATTGAAACCATTCAGCCCAGGTGTAGGTTTGCTGTGCCCTGGAGTTTTTCCACCAGTGTCAGAAGTGACATGGAGTCTCTTGTCATTTGTTGCAGTCTGTAGCACAGCACGTGCTGGCAGAGCGTGCTGTACACCTAGGGTGCAGGTAAGGCATCAGAAGAAACAGCTTTGTAACACCAGCTTCGGCGCTGCAGCAGGGAGCAGGGACCCTCGGGGGTGTGCAGGAGCAGGGGAGGTTGCTGGCCCTGCTGTTACGAACATAATGCAAAGGAGGAAACAAAATAAAGGTATAAATAGTGAGTCTGAGATTAGAGGGGAGAAACCTGAGTGAGAGCAGCAGTGATGGAGATGGACAGGCGAGTGGGGTGGGACATAGTGTTGGGGAAGGTGTCGGGGGGAAGGCAGGGCACAGGACTAGTGGAGAGGACAAGAGGGGGGGAAAAAAAAAAAAGAGTAAAGCTGAATGTATGAACAAGGAGAATGGGAGGAGATGATGAGGATTGAGTACTGCTGGTGAGAGTGATCGGAGTGCGGAGGTGGGAGGAGAGGGAACAGGAACAGGCTGGTGGGTGTTGGGTGTGTGGATGAGCAGAAATGGGCTGCCCTGAGCACTCTCCGCTCCCTCTGCTGAGGACTGCCGTGGCGTGGGTTACCTGTCTCACTCACCAGCAATGGGTGCCTTTCATTCCACGCCAGCTCTGGGTGGCGAAGGCCAGCTGCAGTTGCACTGCATATGGCAGCAGGTCTTCATGGGCTGGCTCTAAGAGAGGAGAATGTGCAGAACACAATGAAGCTCTGATGCAGTTGGAGTTTTTCTGTAGTTTCCAGTGCCTGAGCGGGTTTTGGTTTTGAGCATTTTGGTTTAGCTATTACTAAAAGTGCCTGGGGTTGTTAGAAAGGCTGATCGCAAAACTCAGTTTGCCTGTGATAATTTACCTCCTCTTGTGTCTGCTTCACCATGCAGGTATTCAGTTGCATCATTACAGGCTATTGCTTTGAGATCCATTACTGAAGTGTCCAAAGCTCCCACACTGGGGTAGCATCTAGCATCTAGCTCGAGTGGTAAATGTGGCTGGGGGCTGCAGACAGCTGCATCTTTCCTGCTGCTGGAAGCTGGAAACTAAATAAAGCAAATTTTAGGAAAAGAAATATTGGTTTAATGGCAAATAGGTTTGTGTCCCTGTCTGTGACAACCTCAGTTTGGCAGCCTCCTACCTTCAGAGCATTCAGTATTGTACCACTTTAAACAACATGTTTATGTGTAAAATAAATCCTTAGTAACTGTGCTGGCGTGGTTGGTGTAAAGCAGGCTCCAGGGTGGTGGTTTGTGAGAAGCTGGCTGCAAGGAACCACTGTTTCCAGCTCCAGGTGCTAAATGGGTGTTCATCCTCCACTGAGATTGGTACAAGCTTTAGTGCTTAACTTGATTTGCAGCATTGTTACTGACCGTGCTGTGGGGCATGGTCCCTGATCATTGATTAATGTATTGCTTTTTAAGCATGGGTAATAGCCCCCAAATTCCAGGCAGTCATGGGATCTGGAGTAGATTTTTCCTATGGGGAAACTCTGCAGGTAGTGTCCAGCTAGACTGAGAAGGCGGCTCACCCTTTTTGTTAAGGGCACACGTATAGGGAAGTTATGAAAGGTTAATAAATGATAAATAAATAGTTAATCAATTATTAACTCGGGTCTAGCAGGTCAAGGGATTGCTTTTACCTGTTTGAAGGGCCATCCATGCCACACATGGGAGACGTGGGGCTGCAACAACGGAGCATTTAGGGTTTTCTTGCTCTCTTTCATCTTCACGATCAGTTGGGAGTCCTGGGAGTGGAGAGTCATCTCCAACTGTGTCTGGTTCAGAAGTCCAGATTTGTTTACCCTAAGAAAGAGGTCATGCGAGTCCAACACAGACACAACGGCTTTGTTCTGCAGGACGCTTCACTTCTATGCTTTCTTTCATACCATGCTGTCCCATGTTGTGTCACAACAACAACAGGGCACAGCAGAGCTGAAAAAGTTAGCTGTCCTTTTATTTATATTTTTAGGACCCAAGACTGGTAGGTCCAATTCTAATTCTTACAAATTAGAGTTTAGCTGTGTCAGGGTAGCACTTTGGAAACGGAGTTGGGGAAGGACAGCCTGAAGACAAGAGTCGAAGCCGAAGAGCATGCTGAGCATTGAGGTTGCTGGCAGGGCTGTGCCCCCTCTCCCCACAGATTTACCAGCTCAGGAGGAGAGGGTAAAGCTACGGAGCAGTGTTTTATTCTGCATCACTTTATAAGCCTCCTTTTCTGGGACATCCGTCATTCCTCTCAATCAGTTCTTTCAGAACTTGTGTTTATATGAAGACGCCTGTTCTACTTCTTTGCTCAAGAGGTTGTGCTGAGCTTCTGCTAAGCCCTGTCATGGGACTTTCTGTTGCTTTTGATTCCCAGCAATGCACAGAGAAGTTCCACTTCACACTTCTCGGATTATGTCTGCAGAAATGAATTTAAGCTATTCTTGTCTATACTTATCTTCTTTACTCTCCTAATGTTTCTCATGCTGTGAAAGCAGCTATAATGCATTTTTGCTTACATCCGTTGCCTCTCTGTATTAGATTGAAATGTAAACATGGGGGCAAGAAATATCTCTTTGAAACAAGTGCAGGGAGGGGCCCATCAGAGTACTGCTGTCTCTGATCTGTTTGTTGCAAGTAAAGAGATCAGTAAAAACTTATATTAAAAACTTATGTGGTACAGGCATTTAAAACAAAGCTGCATGTTAAATCAAATCACTCTCAGCTGGTGAGGCACAGTGAAGATACTGATGTCTGCTTTTCTGCTTGCTCTGTTCTTTTTTTTTTTTTTTTAATTACACCTCACCTTCCTAGGCAGGTTTCCCTCTCCCCCAGCTGTTGTGCATTGTAAGGTTAGCAGGTAGGAGCCAAGCCACAGAGGTGCTGCCTGCTCAGGACCCTGCCCTCGGAGCAACCCTTTGGGACTGTACCTTGTTTCGCTTGAGGATATCCAGAAGCTACAGAAGTGACTGTGAGTTTGAACCCCCACCATTGCTCTCAGAGTGGGAAGCGCTGGCTCTGACCGGAGCAGAGGAGTGAACTCGCTGAGTCCTTCCAGCCAAGCAGCGGTTTGCTGTGCTGCAGCTGCAGTCAGATGCTACGGTAGGACTAACGCTGCGCAGCCTGCTCGCCCAGGCCGACCACTGCTCTGCACGCTTTAACTGGTTATTGCTCTGGCAGAGTTTAGGTGAGCACTGTTTACCCATTTTCTTCCACGCAGACCAATCTGAAAGCCCTTTAACTGCCATTATTTTCCGAATTCTTAGTGTTTTCTCCCTCTTTTTAAACATTTGCTTTTCTGTTGATGAGGATTTGCAGCAATGCAAATATCTCTCGCTGCATCTCAGCAGAGAGTAAATGCTTTGGTGGGGAAGTTCTGTTTTGTAAGTAATCTTCCCCCCCCTAATTTGAATGGAAAGCAACACTTTACTAATCTTCTAAAACTGTCAGCTTAATTCTCTGTTTGTTACCAGTGTAACCTCTTGTCTCTGCAGCGTTCTGGGCTATTTGCAAACTGAGAGAAGTTAATGGATATTTTGCTCGGCACGAGTCGGCAGGGGCCACTGGCTTGATGAAACGTCAGCTCTCCTGACCCAGCCTAGGCAGGTTTCGGCATACCTGGAGTTGCAGGGGATGTTAATGCAGTCTGAGAGATGCTTCTGGTATTTGGTGTCATGGGGCTGTGGCAATACATTTAATCAATAGGCTATTAAAGAGGCAGAAGGCTCTCTATCGCTGGGTGGTTTCAAATAATGCATTAAATAGAATTGGGAATGATCTGAGGCTAACTGGCTCTGCCATAGACCGGCTGTGTTATGCCTGAAGATCTTTCACCCCTGGGTTTTTTTTTTTATTGTCTCCATGGTGTGTATTGCAGATGTACACAGCCATCATCACCAAACAGGGACAGAGGCACATTGCATACTACATAAAAGTAGGGAGAGGTGGTCCGTGCCCTACAGGTTTAGTTGTAACAGCTAGGCAGGAATTAGGAGCAGGGCATATTATCCCAGACTTCAAGACGGAGAACTGAGCTACAGAGAGATGCTCTGCAAGATAATCTGTGACAGGGACTGGTCCCAGCCCCCAAAGCTGGTATTCCGTGCCCCAAATGGCCTCCTCTTTGCTGGAGCTAGTTTAAAAATACATGTCAGTGAAACAGAGCTTGCAGGCCTCTTTGGCAGAGTGCCCATAGCTAATCACTAGAGATTTCACAGTGAAGTCTTTCAGAGTGTCTGTTTGATTAATGGCTCATATTTTGCAGATCTGAGGCTTTTTATTTTATTCTTAAATTTATTACATATCACTTACATGAGTTAAATATGTTTTAATTCCATTTTAAATACAGTGGAACAATCTTTACAGTGAAGTTGGCTTTTTTTTTACCCAGCAGAAGCGTGTTTGCAGAGGCTTGTGCTTGGCCATGCAGCTGGTTAGGATTCTTCGCAGTCCTGTTGCACGTGCATCTCTGGAAGGCTCTTAAAAGTGAAAAACCAAGGAGCACTGAAACACCATTGAACTGAACCTTAGTGCGTTATGTGTCAAGGTGATGAGGGATAACTGTGCTGCTGTCACAGGAGAGAGGGTTGGTAACGTCAGGCTGTTGCAAAGGCATGTGTGGAGACGCTGGGGGGAATGGGAACGTATGTTTGGGTCCACTGAGGTGTGGAGATCAAGTGGGGCAAGGGAAAGAGCGAGCTACTTGCCTGTGTCACCTCCTGGACACTGCTTTGGTAGGGTGAGTGGTTTGGGCTCAGATGTGACCACACGTCTGTGGCAGAGTGGGGGTAAAATCCAGGAGTCCCTTCCTCGGTGTTCACTCTCTCCCTGGTGTCAGGCTGTTTGCAGCGCCTCAAGCCCATCACAGCAGTGCCACTTTGGGCTTTGCCCCAGTTGGGTCCTTGAGCGCAGGAGGTGCATATGGAGCCCTTTTTTAGCAGCTTTTCCCCCTCCCTGCTGGCTGGGAGTGATGGGGAGCTGGACAAAGGAAGCTCCCGATGGAGAAGGGTTGTGTTGTTCTGTCCTCGTAGAGTTCAGCTGGTTTTCTTTGGCCAAACTTCGAGTATGTCAGAGTGAAACCTGATTTTTACAAGTTCACACAGTTAGTACGCTGCTCCCTTCCTTTTAAATTAAACATCCTTTTCTTTCCCCCCGGCAGGAAGACCCCCAGGCGCGCTCCCATTGTGGCTGTGCAGCTTGCGGACAGGCAGTTTGCTGCTGGCTCCAACGCAAGTGCTGCAACAGCAACTGCAATCGCCACTTTGATAAACAGTGCCTGACCCTATGTTCAGCTGTTGATTCCTGAGGTCTTCCCCCCCCGCCCCCACATTTGCATACATGTATGAACAAGCTACCGATACGTATGTAAAGCCGTGTAGAACGGTTCGTTAACAAGGGATTTAGCAGTTGTGCCGTGTTTGCCTGCAGAGCTTTGATCTTGAGAAGGGCACTCAACAGCAGAAACAACACTGCGTCCGGACCCGTATCAAATGCCTTTATCCTGAGCACCTGGGGCTGGAGGCTCAGCAGGGCAGAGTAGCTTTGAAATGAATTAGGAGCATTTCTCCTGAGAACCATGAACGTTTGTCTCAGTTAAGCTTGTTTTTGCTATTTCCCAGTGCTGCAAGTGATCGGTTATTGTAAAATCCCTTAATGGCTTGTGTAGAGGAGAAAACCATGACAAATGCAAGTAAACTTACTGCTTTTGCTTGTTTTGACACTTGTTTCTGTAATATTTTCAGTCCTGAATGACAAATGGCTGTATTCTTTGTGGTTAGCGTGGACCACTTGCAGAGCACTGTGGAGCAGGAGTCTCATGCATTTGTATCTTCACAGCTCAACTTCTCAAGCCAGCTTTTCCAGCGTATTACTTTTTTTCTCAAGTTAATTATTGAAGATCATAATAGCTAGGTGTCAGAAGCCCTCAAAACAGAGCAAGGCAGTATTCCCCATGTAATAATATAACAATGCATTTGATAAGGTTTTGTATGGTACTCCTCCCGGCAGCTGCACTACTTCAGCCCAAACCTAGCACTGTCGTGCCAGCTAACTAATTTTTATCCTTTCTGCTCCCTCTTTGTCCTGTTTTCTTGCCTTTTTTTTTTGCTCATGTTCGCATGACAAGCCCTGCCAGGCTGTCCTTCTGCACTGGGCTGCAATCGCTGCCTTCAGAGCTGCTATCAGTAGTTACGTCTGCTGTGTGCTGTGACAGCTTTTAAAGCCAAAAAGCCTCTCTCTGCATTGACTTAGTGCTCTTCAGGCAGCTGCCTTTGTATTTTTTATTTATCCGCTCTCTCAGGGTTGTTTTTGTTCCTGTGTGTGACGCCCAGTGATGCGCTCAGCATGATGCCTTCCCATCCAGGTAGCTCAGGGTTTGGTTTATTTATAAACCTAGCACAAGTCAGGAGAGTATCAGTGGCATTACTAGGTTTGGGGAGGTGGGAGAGTGAAACAGCAGAAGGGAGCAGCTTGCTAGCAAAGAAGTGATTATTTGTCAGATGGTGTCTTTTGCTCTTTCTGGAAGTGGCTCATTTGTTTTAGAGGACCAGCCTGAAAAAGGCAGAATTACCGAGAGCGCTGTGTTTGTCAGAGAGGCTCTGTGCTGGGATAACAAAAGCAAAGTGAGCCCTTGCCTAAGCCCATAGGGTGGCGTGATGTGGGAGCTCATGGTGTGCCACTGAACTGATTTTTATTTTTGCATTCAGAGGCAGAGAGCCTGCTTCGGCTCTCTAGGTTCGGGGATAGGAAATAAAGGAAAGGAAACATTTCTACTTTTTTGAAACTTTCTTCTTTTTTTTCCTGTAGCACCTAGTTGCGAAGCGAAGTCTCTGTTGCTCTGCCAGTATGGCTGTTAGGAAGGAAAGATAAAAAGTATGCCAGAGGAAGATTTTAAAGAAACACCAATGGGCAATGATGTTGCCAGCAGATAAAGAAAATCTCCTTCAGTTTTTCTTCAGTATCTCTTACATAGTGCTCCCCCCTTATTTTTGTCTTCTGAGCTATCATCACTGTGAGATAAACACACATACACACACCGTGTTGAGAAACACGGTGTCTGCACAGAATCATAGCCTGTCCCTTTAAACTACAGATAAGCTTTAGTGGAATTTCTATTCTGGGAATAGTTAATTCTGTTTGAGGTTGGGCAAGAGAGAAGCACTCACAGGCTTAGTAACAATATTTTTACTCCATGTGATTTTTTTTTTTCTCCTAAGGATTTGCCTCCCTCGTTTGATGGAAAGTGCAATTATTGATCCGTCCCCCCACTAAGGAGATGATTGGGGGGTGGGGGGGGAAGAGAGGAAGAGAAAGAAAAAAAAAAAGCCCAAAAGAGTATTTGTAGCTGTGGTGCTGTTATATAATAGCCATTATGTAATGCCTGTTGGTGCCAACTAAAAATATACTGGAAGATAACTTCCAGTTCATTGAAGCATTTAACTAGAGTCGTCCCAGGGTTTCTGGTTCTGGATTCAAACACTTCTGCAGATGTTGAGAAGAGCTTACAAGTCCCCTAGACTGCACAGCAACCTGTTCTGTCTCTTATCCCTCTTTTTCTCCAGTCTTGTTTTTCTCTTCTGCCTGGAGTTTTAGAGATGGTACATGCCTCTTCAGCTTGCCTCTGCACACCCCACTGACCACGCCGTCAGTCCACGCAGCCCCTTTTCTGATAGTTTGTTCAGCTGAGCTTTAAATGTCTGTGGTAGACACTGGGTTTTCAGGAGGAGGTGAGTGTCAAGCGTAGCAGGGAATAGGTTTTACAGTTGCTCATGCAGCAGTCATCGAAAACTCGACAGGTTCATAGGCAGTGTTTTATAGGGAGCTCTTCTTCTGTAGCTGAGCTGTGGCTAAAAGTATATTGCCTTTTCCATCCTAAAGCTCCTCCTTGAACTGCCGACAGGACCTGACATCAGTGTCTAAATGCTCAGCCCAGCTGCAACTGCAGAAATGGAGTAAACCCCCAAGGTGCCCTTACCCAGCGCTGGAGTGGTGCGATGTGGGCCACGTTTTGCCCTTATTTTCTGTACCAAAATGTTGATGTAGCTGTGCAGGGCCTGGAGCAGCATTCCCAGAGGCAGGGTGGGCAGCCTAGGCTGAGCAGTGCTGCGAGATGGAAGTGCCGTGTCTGGGGCTCAGGGGCAGTGGCTGCCTCTCTGGGGCAGGGAATTAGACATCAGCTCTGGTTGCTGGGCAGGGCAGGGGGGGACAAGGGGACGTGACAGACCGCTGGAGGTGACCCAAGCAAGACCTGCAGGGAGGAAACACAGGCAGCAGCAGAGAGCTGTATCACTGATGGGGACCCTGCGAGGTTTGTTACTTTGACAAGCAAAGCCTAAATAGTCCTGGCTAAAAAAGCCTTGAGCAAAAAAAACTCCTCACATCCACAAATCCAGGATTTCAATCTGCATAGAAACTTAAACGCCCATAAACAGCACTATGTATCGCAAAATTATATGAGTGATTTAATTAAAGCCTCGCAGTAGTACCAGGAGAGGGTAGTTAGACCTGTTATCTCAGTGGTGAGACTGAGCTATGGCTGAAGCAACCTCAGTTGGATCATGTGTTCACACGTCATGATTCAGAAAGCGGGGTTTGGACTCCCGTACACCAATTTTGCTGTAATTGGTGTATATCATTGCCATTTCTCTTCCTCATTATTGAAAACAGTCGTTGTGCTGTTCTATACCCAAGCACAAAGACCAGAATGTCAATATCAATGCCATAAATCTATATTCAGGTTTCTTACTATAGTAGATGTGTCTTGTTAATGAGCTATGGCATCTCTGCGGTCAAGGAGACTAATGCTTCCATTGCAGCAGTAACAGCTGCTATTTTAGGTGACCAGAGATTGTGTCTAACTGTCCAAGTCCTCCAGGATCGCTGGTTCAGTCCCTAGTGGGATCAGCAAGGGGTTTTGCTTTTCAAAAGAGCAAAGGTTGAGTCTAGCTTCAAGACTTACAGAGCGTTTGTTTTGCATGAATTTACCCAAGAAGCGTCTTGATCGCACCAAGCAAGCATTGCATACATCATGCGGCTCCGTTTGCTCTTGAAGGTGCAGTAGAACTCATTAGTACCCATAGTAATTATTGTTGTTGCTGTTGCTTTATTGCAGCAGTATAATGAAGTATGAGTGTAGATAACTCCTGGTTAAACTCAATTTCCTCTGCAGGAGCAGAAATGTTGACAAACTAATGAAGGGAACCAACGGTGCTCTGCACTCGAGTTGGCTCTGTGTCGGCCACAATGGCAAGTGCAGTTCTGTTGCATCCAGTTTTAAGGAGGGGGAAATCCTGATAAGTAAGTAGAACTAGGATTTTACTGAACAACTAGTTTTATTGCTTGTTTTTTCTCCTGGAAGATGCCTGTGTAGGGAGGGCAGTGGGTTAAGGCAGTGGATCATACCCCTGTGTGATTGACTGGCTTAGCTTGGTTGTGTGTTGATGCTTGTCCCTGGTAGCTGCTGAGTAGAGCGATGTGAATGCTTACTCAAAACTACAAGTTACGTGAGTGATTATTGTTTGGTGCTATGGGATAAAGATTTAGGACTCTACAGCCGCAGGGCAGTGTGATTTGCTTTCTGTGGGGTAAGATGCGGTCTACAGCGCCTATTGCTTTATTTGTATAAAGAGGCCAAGAGCGCCCGTGGAAAGGGGGTTTTGCTGGTCTCTGTGTTAGCAGAAGCCACTCTCCATTTCCTTGTGCCTACGTGTGTTAAATGCCAGGTGGCAGGCAGTTGGAGAGGAGAAACGCAAAAGCTGTGGAAAAAAAGAGCTGATGGCTTTAACGCTGCCGTGTTGGTCCAGCCAAGCGCAGTTAGAGCAATATACTTACTTTGGCGCTCTGCCCTCGGTGATGTCGTCAGCATATTAACTGGAGATGTGGCCATGCATTTTTTAGTGCCAGCAAAGAGCCGAAACTCTAAAACATGGACTAGGTAATGAGAGCTGCCGTCCTGCAGTCTCCCCTGTGGGACATTCACAGGGGAGGGTGGCGTGGGGCAGGGTCCTCAGCCTGCATCCTCTGTGTGCTTTGAATGGGGCTGGGGGGGGGGCTCGGCTGCGCCGCGCCATGGTTTTTCACACTCATGGGCAAGATGTGTTGAGAAGAGCATTCATTCCGTTCTGAATAGGCACAAATAAACCAGGCGATACTGTATCAGCGATATTGTTGTGTGGGATTGTTATTTAAAATAGCGTTTCATCTGGAAGCTTTGACCAGCTCTTTGACTGGGAATCATCTGGGTTTGTTATTGTGCCTGTGTTTAAATTGCGCGTTGCTTTTAATCTCTTTAGTCTACATCTCACATTAAAAATCCACTTAATTTTATGACCAGAAGATGCCCTGGCTGCTCTTCCTGTAACAACTGCTTCACCACCAGATATGCCATAGCCATTAAATCGACCCCTGCGGTGACCTGTGTATCTTTAAGCATTTAAATGAGTTTTACAAATTAGGCTTTTAGGATTAGTCATCGTAGATTTGCAGCATCATTGGTGTGTCGCCAAGGACCCCAGTTTTGTCACCATGACGACTACCGCAGGGTTACCGAGAAACACAAACTGCGGGGAAGTTTATTAAACAGAAGATTCACGTGCCAGAATGTGAGTGGGTGAGCGGTGACGCCACACCGCCACGGCCGGGGGAGTGCCTGGCTGCTGGTACCCACCGCAGCCCAGAGGTTGGGCGCCCAGGGGAGAAAGGATGCTGTTATCCACCCACCGAAAATCACCATCGTACGTATTTCTTGTAGCGTCACTTGTGCCTGTTCAAGAAATAGTGTGTTTTGAGAAGGTGGGGAGGCAGTGGGGGGGCTGTGCTTAGTCCGTGAAATGCTCTAATCCTGTGGGGATCGTCCCTTCCCAGGAAAGGCTGTCTCCACCGTGGGATGGGAAGATGGAGGGAGGGGTGATCCTGTGATGAAGCATTTGTAATGATAAATGGTAAATTTGAAATGATAAATGAGCAATTGTAATGATAATATCCCTGGGTACTGTCTTGTGAGATCAGTGGGCATGAACTGGCAAGTTTGGGGGATTTTTTTTTTAAACCTGAGCACTGAAAAACAGGATGCTGTGGTTTATCTCTGGCAGGGAATATAAAACTCAACTCTTCTCCTCTGTTACTTTTTTAAATATATGCCTGACTTGTGCAAGGGGAAGCTCCTGGCCCCTGTATTCACTTTCTCTTCTAGACCCTCTTCAGGCATGTGGGAATTAGGGTTTAGAAATAGGACTGCTGGAAACTTCTAAGCGCCATCCCTTCAAGATTTGTGCTCTTCTATCGTTTGAAAACCCAGCTCCATAGCTCTTCCCCCTGCCCCGACATCTCCTGGCATATATAACATGTCCACGTGAGTTTGCTTGGGAACTCAAGAGAGCGTGCATTTGGTGGCTCACCCTGGCACGTTTATCCCCACACTGTTGATATACCTGGCCCTTTTTCATGGAGCTGTCTCCTGTTCCTCAGCCTCACCTGACTGTTCCACAGGGGCTCAGGACCAAAGTCGTCGTCCTGGCTGAACCTGTCCTCTCTGGCACACATCCTGAACCCTCGTATCAAATCATTCAACAAGACAGTGCCAGGAATCATCAGGGGGATGTTCGCTGACACCTAATGGAAGTAAGGTTGAAGTTATGAGATGTCTTTTGTTGTCCTTGGAGGGAAAAGGAAATCCAGGGAATGGTTCCTTGGTCTTAGCTCCCTGTCATCAGCTCTGCAGGCGCCTCCTCCTGCTGTAGGCAGCGCTGATAAACCGGCTGCCCAACAGCACGCTTAGTGCTGGGCAGGAGCAGAGCCTGTTTTCAGAGGGTGTTTCTCCTTGGGCATGAATCTTCCTTTTTCATCTCACCCCATCCCTTCCCTCTCCCCAGCACCTTCATGCAGGTCTCATGGCAGAGCGTCTCTGCAAGGTCGGCTGCCCTGTCTGAACATGGGATGCTCCCTGTGCTGTTCCACCAGCTCCGGGCCGCCAGCTTGCCATCTTGGCGTGGAGGCCTGAGTGGGTTTTTTGGTTTTGAAAGAGATTCTTTGACTTCAAAACACAGCAAATTCCTGGCAGAGGCAGCTGATGGATCATGCTCTGCAAGGGCTCTGTGCCTGGGACTTGCTCTTCTGTGGTCCTTCCCTGACCTTCCAGCAACGCTGCCAAAAACCTCTGTCGTGGGTTACGGATCAAAAATACATAAATGGTATGAACCAACACGCTGGGGTCAAAAAGGGGACAAATGCTCCTGATGCCAGCTCACCTGTGTGGCCTGGAGAAAAGTTGCCTGTCGTGCAAGCCTGCTGCTCACTGGAAACGGGGCTGGTCGGGGGGGAGAGCACTGCTCGTTGTGCAGAAGCTGGTGGGGTTATGTGTTACATATAGGAGCATGTATATAGATGCACACAAGCACATGATATGTTTATGTGCTAGCAGGCCACCACAGCCCAACTGCTTCCTCAGTTTGGAGGTTTCCCACTTAAACCATTCTGGTTTCCTTCGTATGTTTTGTTTTTACCTCTAATTTCCCACAAATGAGCGGTCAGGGAGTTCTCCTACCACTCTCCTAAAGGTTTCCTTCCCCTGAACTAAACTGCTTTAGCAGGGGATTTTCATTTAGCAGTAAAGTGCTTGTTAGAGGTCTGTGTGGGTGACTAAATGCTATTTGCTTTCCAGTGTCAGTCCTGTTCCATATTTGTATTTGTCTTGAATGTTCTGGAGAAATAGAGGAAAAATACATTTTCACTTCAGACCCATCTCAGCGTAAGTGAATTTTGTGCCTATTTCTTCCAAGGCTGGCTGCATTGATACCGTGGTTAAGGGAGTGGAAATAAAGAAGTAAAATCCTGAGCTATCATAATCCTGTTTGGGTGAACTGGCTGCCTCTGAAGTATACAGCCTGGTGCGGAAAGCATCCCATTTTTAATTACTACTAATGCTGCTGTTTTGGTGACTCTTAGCGCTGGATTACCTGAAAGCCTGTCTCAGGAACACCGATGTTCTCCATAGGAAAGTAGGGAGGTAAGATTTGCACACATACAGGGAATGATCCCGCTTGGCTGGTTTCAGCCAAATTTGCTGGAGGAAGAGGAGAAAATTCTCAAGAATCCCAGATTCCTGGAATTAATTGCACAAGTGGGTGAGTGGGAAATGGGAGAGGTATTGTGTCCTTGTTCACCCTCTGGTGCTCCAGGCAAGGTCCCATACAACACATCAAAGGGACCAGCCTGCCTCATGTGCCTTGTTCCCATTGAATCGTGCTCCTGACAGCAGATGCCAAGGAAAGGGAGCCAGTGGTGGGAGAGTGGCTACTCCTGCTTCATCCCATCAGTGTGAGCCCCTCCTGGAGCATGCCCTCACCCCATTAATATATTTTTTTTTTCCCCACTGGCAATTATCATAATAACAATAGAATCAAATGCTGAAGAAGAGGTGAAAATGTCATGGCATCTCTCACAAGGTGTATAGCATTGGAGCTGGTCCCTCGGACGGGAGTTGCTGGGAGATTTTGGGTGCTGCCTTCTAGTATGATGTTGTAATCTATCAGTGTGTACTCTTGAACTGTCTTGTTCTTTGTCACTCAGGGTAATAATTACCCAGAGCATTTTACCTTCCAGATGCTTTGCAGCTATTAATCACTCGTCAGCATTCCTGAAACGACAGAGTTCATATCCCCATTACGTAAATAAGGAAAGTGAGACGAAGAAGATGGTAACAAAACTTCATAGGAAGTATCTGCTGCTCTGGGGTGGGTTTGTTTGATTTGCAGCCTGATATTTTCGAGGCGCTGAGCCCCAGAGCAGTGCCAGCACCTCTAGGCTGAGAGCAGCACTTGTGCAGAGTCAGGCTCTGTGTGTCCCAGCGTAGGGAGGGGCTTTTGAAAAATTCCCCCTAAATTAGAAAGTTGAGTTCGGAGTTAGATCAGCTTTCCTCCAACTGGTGAGGCTTGTTTTTCTGGAGGACTCTGCAGGGAGACGGGAGGTGAGTTCGCAGCAAAGGCAGCAGTCTGCAGCCTTCCTGCATCATTTTGACAAAGCACGAAGCTGCAGCGTTACCGGCAACCTGGAATCGGAGAGGACTCAAGTTTTGCCAAACACCAACCAACCATGCAGAGGCAAGAAGAGGAGCCTCCTGTCTCCCATGTGCTTCATTTGCAGCTAACCCTTATATCCTGGCCATTTTTGTTTGTGGTTTCTAGCCTGTCCTCCTCCTCCAGCTCTCTGTATCCTGGCGAAGGAAGTGCTGTGATCAAATGTTAATGCTCAGGAAAACCTAGCTGTGAGCAGCAGCGCTTGCATCCTGCTGTTTAATTTTCCTTGTCATGGGCTACAGCGGTCAGTGGTTGGGACAGCCTGACTTTCCTCCCGGTGCTGGCCGCTGTGCCGCCTTCTCCTGCACGGGCCTGCAGGGAACGGTGCTAGCCATCGGTGCTAGCCATCGCTGCCTCCCTCCCTCCGAGCGCTAAATATGTGCTGTGTGCTCTCTCTAATACTCCTTATCGGGGGCCTGGCTTTGTTTACTTGCATAATTCCCTCAGTGCCTTATCAGATTAGCATGATTTCAAAGTGTTAAGAGCATCAGTGCCTGAAAGAGTTTTGCACTCCGTTTGCCTTGGCCTCCCCATGTTCAGATTAGATGCAAACACATTCATGATAATAGAAAACTGTTTGGACAGAGGTGGTTTTCCTTTCATCCTAGATTAATAATAGAAGCAGGGAGACCTGTTAGAAAGGAGTAAGGCTTTGTCATGTAGTTGCTTTAATCTGACTTTTTTGTGGGTTGGTGTTCAGGAATGGTGGAGAAAAGCCCCCACAGCAAAAGGCAGGTGTGCTTCCCGGCTGACGGGGAGAGGGAGTTGGTCCTGGTGGGATGGGGAACAGGACCCGTGTGAGCAAATGTCTCATTTCTCTTGGGTGAGTTTGGAGATTTGGTTTGTTTGAAGAAGGGCCGTGAAAGAGGTTGTACTGGAGCCAGCCACAGTCATTTCTTCTCTGATAGCAACAGTAAAGCACGTTACATATATGTGAGCATTATGTCAGCACAGAGTAAATAATGAGATTTTCCTGTTCCTAACAGCGGCACAAATGATCACACCGTTAGCTTCATAACATCCAGAAGGATGAAGGTTTTTGGTGTGCATGCTGTCAAGGAGCACAGTTGGAGAGGGCCACCCAGCCCCTGCGAGGATGCTCGCTCCTCTGGATGGGGCTGGTCTGCACACTCCTGGTGGACCTGCCAGAGCCCTAACCGAGCTGGCACCTGCTTGAAGCATTTGCCTTGTGCCCATCCACATACCTGGCACAGCTAGGATCTGTTGACAGAGTAGTTTTGCCTTGCTTGGAGTGCTGGGTACAGCAGAGAATAGGCTTGTGGTGTAACTGGGCAGATACCTTTAGTACCAGCCAGACAAGATTTGCTCTGCTTTCCATGGTGGTACCATATACCCGTTCCCTGGATGCAGTGTCCACAGCCCCTCCAGCTCCCTCTTGTCCCCCTTTTGCCTGGTTGCAAAAGCATCCAAAGCCACGTTCATATTGCAGCTTGGGTTCAGCCAGAGCCAAGCTTGACTTTTTTCCAGAAAAATCTATCCTTATTCCTGCTGCTCTCACCTTTCCCTCACCACCCTCCCTTAAAATTCCCACTCCTTGGCTTGCTGAATAATTTCAAGGTGCTAATTACCCCATGATGCAGCTGATCCATTGATCTGGAACACAGTCTTGAGGTAATTTTCTGTCTGAGCCAGTCTGGAGCTTACGCAAGTGCTGTTGTTTGTTTCCTTGTTTTTAATTTCCTGCAAAGAAAAGCTTTTGTGCTGCTCTCGACAAGATGCCTGTGCCTCTGTCTCAGTCGGCGGCTGCTGTGTCAGGCCACGTGGGTCTCGAGGAAAATCGACACTAACAATACCCGTTTCTTCTGTAATTGATGTCTGGGGGTGGGAATCAAAAATCCTGCTCACTCATGTCCCTCTGTCAAAACTGTTAGTCTGTTCCTTGAGGTATCGAGTGGCTTCTCTAGCCCATCTTTAACCCTGCCTTTGGGACAGGCTGGGAGCAACTCACACTCTTTGTCCTATTAGGAAAAGACTTGTTCTGTTAGATCGATACTTGGAGGCAGAGGTTGCTGGGGTTGCTCATCCCGGAGGATTCAGAGATCCCTTTCTGTGATGGCTAACCACAAAAAAACCCAGCGCTGGGTAACGACTGGCCACCGGAGAGTGCAGCACGCATCCTGCACAGCAAAGAGTTAATTTTCCTATGGCTATTGCTTCCAGCAGCCTCAGCAGAAGCGTTGTGCCTTTGCAGGGTTTGATCCATGGAGGGGGCGGGGGTGTGGGGATGATGTAATGTTAGCAACTCCCGGTGCTCTGGTAGTAGGAGGCTATGCAAAAATAAACTCATCTGCATTCATTTCTCTCCCCAGCTTGTATGCGCTGGTTCAGTGTACCTGGAGGACTTGCTCTCATACCTTTTAAATAAAATCAGTGGTGGTTTTGCTAAGCAGGGAAGAGGGCAAGGTTGGTGCGGCAGCTCTGGGCAGGGAGCAGGGCAGGGGGCAAAGGGGAGCGCACAGCCGGGTGCTGGTGGGGCTGCACACACCCCTCCAGTGAGCAGCACCGCTGGATAAAGCACAGAATGAGCTTTGCATCCCGTTTCTGGGAGCAGTCTTGTCTCCAGGTGGGGGGTGCATAGCAGTTGTCTCTCCCTGAATCATAAGCAGATTTTGAGACGTAAAATATAACGTAACACCTCTCTCCCTCCAGCATAGCAGCCCCTTCTTTACAGGGTCAGGCGAGGTGCTCGTGGCTCAGACCCCTTTTGATGAAATGCTGCAGCCTGGCTGGGCCAGAGGTGGAGGACAGCTCTAAGGCGTGCATGTAACCAGGTGGGGAGTGGGGGGTGGTGGAGAGGTAGGGGGGGTTGGTGTTTGCATAATTTGCAGTCCTGGCCTCTTTCCGGGCTGGCTGGTAAATCCCAGACCTCTGGCAGATCTGTCACTTTGGCAGGAGGGGAAGGTTTGCTCCCCACCAGTGCCTCACACAATGCCTTTGGAGGGATGTTGGCTTGTGCACACTAAGCCATAGTTTTAAGGACTGTATCTATAGAAAAGGTACCATTTCTTCTGCTGCTGTTTTGAAAGGATCAGCCTGAGTGAGTATGTGTGCAGCCCTCGCACCTGCGTACTTGGTTTTCCAGGAAATGGCAAAGATGGATGTCACCTCTAGAATAATTTGGCACCTCCCAGCCAAGGGAGGATTTTCCTAGTTCCAACGAAGTACCAAAGGTATTTATTTCAGTCTATCCACAAGTTCACAGATAGTGTAGGAAAGGGGAGGCAGAAAGAAAGAAACATCTCACAAACTGGAAACTGAGCTGCTGTGAATCCTTTCCTCAGCCACCACCCTGGACAGAGCAGAGCTCAGCTGGTCTGCATAGCTGGCAGCCAGGAACAGTCTTTGGGTTTTACAATGATGGGCTCTGATGACAAGTGGCAAACAGGCATCATCCTCACAGTGACAGGTTGGGTAGCCAGCACTCCCAGGTTTCTCTCTGGTTTGCCCACAGACATACAGGTATGTCTGCACTGCCCTGAAAGTCCCTTTTAAACTGATGTAATTGTTTGGGCGGTGCTTGGGATCCGTTCTGTAGTCTCACGGTAAGATGGGAACACCCAAAAAATGGACCTGTGTGATCATCTGTTATTGGACACTATTGAAACTGCCCCTGGTGTGACTCAGTGTGGTCACTGGTGTGTCTCCACAACATCTCCAAGAGAGATGTCTTCTCTACATCTTTGAACTGGAACAAGGGGAGGGAGGCATTCAGAAAAACAACTTAAAAAGTTCGAGAGCTTGACATTGTGATGTAAAAGTTTTGCCTTGCAGAGCCCCGCTGGAGCACTGTCCATCAGAGACCCGCTTGAACATTAGAAATGACCTTTCTCATTCATTTTGTTGCCTTAGCCCTGTCTGTGGCTCTGGACCCAGACATGACCCAGGATGCACACAAGACTGCAGCAGCATCCAGGAACAGAGATCTCATGTACCCGCCGGGGGCACAGCTTCACTGGGCTTTTCTTCTCGCCACAGCCTTTGTTTCAGGCTCAGGTGAAGGACTACAGTCAGCCTTGGGGACTTCCGTGAAGCCAGGGAAAAATGATTGTAGCAGCAAAATCCCTGCAAAGCCCAGCGTGTACACTCGTCGGGTACTAAATACTGAGCCAGGGAGGGAGGAGGGATGGGCACATGAACTCGGTGAGTCTTCAGAGAGTTCTGCTGGTTGCTTCTGGTGCAGCAGCTTGGGCTGCGGCAGGTCTGGTAGGTGTGCAGCAGAACCTGTCACTGCTTGGGGACGTGGTTAGTGTGGGACAAGCAGACCTCAGGCAGTGTTTGTGGCCTCTGTCTGCAGCGCCCGGAAGGCTGCAGTGCAGCACTTGGCGCTTGTCAAGTTCAACTTTCTGTCAAGTTGACACAGGGATGCTAATTCTTTGCTTGGTGATGGGGAAGCTGAGACTGGGAGGAATATTTGCTAATTTTAAAGGAAAATTGTGCTTCACGTGGCTGGAGATCTCCCTCCTGCAAAGGGAGCTTGCATTGCAAACACATTCTTTTCCCCCCTGGGAAATCCTGGCCTTTCACTAATGCAAGGGGATCCAGCTGCTCTCCAGATGCAGACCAAAGGAGTCACTTGTTTTGGTTTTAGGTTGGAGCCTAATGGGGGAAGAAAAAAGCAACTGCTTGGATTTCTGCAGCTGTTGCTGGTTTTTCTCCTTCAGAGGGAAAGAGGAGGCATGGGGACCCCTCACCTTAGTGTCACAGACACTGCTGGGGATGCCTCTGAGTGCCATGGTGCTGTGGACACAGGTGTCTTGGGGAAAACTGCATGAAATGAAAACACCCAGAGACAAATAAAGGGCATCTGCTTCCTTTAAATGCACCAAGATGGGTGGCCAAGTCACATCTCCTGAACTTATTTTTGGTGCTTTTACTGTTAACATCCAGGAACCGCAGTGCTCTGTGGTGCCAGTATTTCACCTGTGTATTGCAAGAGGGAGCTTCAGCAACCAAATTCTTAATGTGAGAGACACAAGTAGAGGAGAGGATGTGATGTGCTCAAGGTCACCTCACAGGCTAGTGGCAGAGGAACGCAGGTAAGCCCTGTCTGCTGGGGCCAGACCACTGTGATGGACTCTCAGCATCCATCTATAATGCTGCAGCCCTTGCCACTGCCCCAGCATCCCTGCAGGTAGTCTGGCTCTGGCAGGGATGGGGCACCTGTGAAACAGCCTGCAGCTTTACTTACCCCAAGCCAGCAGCCAGCTGGGCAATCAGAATAAAAAAATCTGGAAGAGGGATGCTGTGCTGCAGCCAGAAGAGCGTTCACTTGAGAGCTAGCTGCTCCAGAAAACACCAGTGCTGCAATCATAGAATTGTAGACTCGTTTAGGTTGAGAAAGACCTTTAAGATCATAGAGTCAAACTGTTAACTCAGCTCTGCCAAGTCCACCACTAAACCGTGTCCCTAAGTGCCACATCCATATGTCTTTTAGATACCTCCAGGGGTGGTGACTCAGGCACTTCCCTGGGCAGCCTGTTCCAATGTTCATAACCCTTCTGGTGAAGAATTTTTTTCCTACTACCTAATCTAAACCTCCTCTGGCGCAACTTGAGGCCATTTTCTGTCATCCTATCGCTTGTTACTTGGGAGAAGAGACTGACCCCACCTCGCTACAACCTCTTTCAGGTACTTGTAGAGAGTGAGGTCCCCCCTGAGCCTCTTTTTCTCCAGGCTGAACACCCCCAGCCGCTCCTGGTCAGACTTGTGCTCCAGCCCCTTCCCCAGCTCCGTTGCCCTTCTCTGCGTCTGCTCCAGCCCCTCAGTGTCTGTCTTGGAGTGAGGGACCCAAAACTGAATCCAGGATTTGGGGCACCACCACACTACTCTCACCAGTGCTGAGTACAGGGGACAATCACTGCTCTGGTCCTACTGGCCGCGCTATCTCAGATACCAGCCAGGATGCTACTGGCCTCCTTGGCCACCTGGGCACACTGCTGGCTTATACTCAAATGCTGTGGGAGATCAGCAAACAGTTTTGTGTTTTCCAACATGTAATTGATATGTACTCTAATTCCCCCATATTTAAAAAAGAAATAAGCAGTGGGAATAAGAATAAACATTTAACTTATTTTTCTGAATATTGATGAAAGTTAGCGTTATGTGGGCTCCTCTGCGTATATTTTCAATTACAAAAATCTTCCTACCTGCAGCATACTGTATTCATCTTTGAAATATCATTGCTCCTTTCTTCCGTAAAAAACTTCCACGAACTTGTGCAAATATTTGCTTGCTGTTCGGTGGCAATTTGGATAGTTACCAAATCCGGGAGCACAGCTGTACAAGGGAGCTGTGTTCTGCTGGAGGAATGCCTGCCAGAGGCGGCTCCAGCTCTAAGCGAGTGCAAACACCTCGTCCACGGGCACAGACCCACACCTCCACCTTGGAAGGGCATCTGCCAGCATCTACATCTTTTAGGTGAAAACCAGCAAGGCAGAGTGTAGTGGGAGAGCTTCATCCCCTGCGCTTCGTCTTCATCACCTCGGAGGTCAGCTGCTTTGGATTTCTGGCTCTGCTTTCCAGATCTGTATGCCTGGCACGTGGCAGAAATGTAGCCCATGCCGAGGGAGGCCTGAGGTGCAGAGACACAGCCCCATCCCTGCAAAAGTGTTAAAATCACTCCTGCAGCCACTGGTGTTTCAGGGACCCCAGCTGGGGAGCCAGCAAAGGCGCATCTTCTAGAAGCTTTGTTACCTGTCTGCAGTGCCATCGTTGTCTTTGAATTACATTGTTCACAAGCTCTCAGCTGTGCCTTCTCTTTTAAAGAGTTCGGGAGATGTCTTTACAAATATAAGGGTACTTTTGTTATGGTGGGGGTACGTGGGCTCACAGCTGGAGCCGGTGAGTATTGCTGGGCGATGTTTTGGCAGAACCCCAGGTAAGCAGCAGTGCTGGGCTGGACCGGGTGGGTGCTCAGGTGCCTGTGCATTGCTCTGCCACCCGATTGCTCCTGGGAGCACCAAGCGTGCCCAGGCCAGAGACCCAGAGGCTGCACAGTGTGTTTCTGAACGCAGCATGCTTCTCACCTTTGCTACTTAAAGTCAGAAAAAGCAGCAGTTTTAACCTTGCTTTTGCTGGCTTTTTGCATTCACCGCAAGCCCCAGCAACAATATGCACTTTATTTTAGCTCTTCCCTGGGAATAGGTTTTTCAGGTTCCTCTGCTTGCTTGTTTTCAGGCAGCGGAGAGATCCTGAACAGCTTACATTGGGTAAAAGTCACTGGTTTGTCTCTTCAGTCCCAGTGGTGTGCCAGGCATAGTTGATTGCTGGAACCAGCCCAAATTCCTGTCTGCACCCTTAATTGGGAAACAGGGATGGGGATGAGCAGGGGACTCCAGAGGTGTAAATAGATCAGTCAGCCACATGGCGTCATCTCTGCTCTGCACAAATGCAGCTGAGGACGTGCTGAGCAGAAAGAATAATTTTAATTAGCACATACTCCTTCTCAAGCTCTGAAACAAGTGTAAATGCGTGGCCACTTCTGCTGCTTTTAACAGACTAGCTAGGCAGCTTTCTAGGAAGGTGCCACCCCTCTGTGTCTACCTCGTCTCAGTCCTCAAATTCCATATAGGCTGTGTCCCTGTCAGCAGAGGTGAGGATCCGTTTGGCATCTGCTGGGAAAGGGATGCACGTGTTCCCAGGTGGGAAGGAGAAGCAGAATCATCCCGGGGCGTGGAGGCTGTGCTGGGGTTGTCTTTGTGGAACTGTGCTGTAAATGGTAAAAATACACCGACTTCTCCATCTTCGAGTATGATGTCTCCAGCACTGTCAGACTTTCCTACTTCATGCAGGTACGTGGGCAGATACGTAACAATGGAGAACCTGCACAGCAGGGTACCCTCCCTTCCCTGCAAACATCTCACACGGCTCTTGCTAGAGAGCTGCTTGACTGTAGCACCTGCAGAAATGGTCATGTTGTATGGGATGGTGAGTGGGGCTGGTTAGAAGAAGGAGGTACTCCAGGTAAAAAGTTCCCAGCTGTTTTGAAAATTCAAAATACTCACATGCCCCTGCAAATTGTTTACAGGGCCAGTGGAGCTTCAGTAGGGATGGCTGAGCTGACATGGTCTCTCTGGTAGCTGCCAAGGTGGCTGGAAATACTCAGTATTAAATCACTTGATGTGTCTAGTTAGGAGCTATTTCTCTTTGTGAGAGTGGGGCCTGAAGAAATGCCCCGATGACCTCAGTGCTCTTGGAAGCAGGTTTTTGAGTTTCCCGGTTTTTATAAAATAAAGGTGGGATGAATGTGTTTATCATTTCCCTCCAGTGAAGTGCTTGGAGAGCTCCCTTGCTTGTGAGCAGTAACAGTAGTTTCCATCAGATGGACATGGGACCTGGGGCCACTGTGTTTAATTCCCTGTGTATGTAATTTGTCCTATTCACATGACTAGTTTGATATTCAAACTTGTTATTACGCTGGGTAGAGTTTGAATTGAATTGTCAGGAAAAGATGAGAAAATTGCGCTGAGTATGTTTGCCCATTCTAATGTAAACCCATAAATAGCCTTTAGATTTAGCTAATCTGTAATTGAAAGAAAATCTGTAACAGCAGCCAAGGACCAGTATGAGATAAGTGTCATGTGAGAAGTGAAGGAAGGTGGCTGCATCGCTCGACATTACTTTGGGAGCACTCCTGGGTTTGGATTTGGGGAGGGCTGGTCCATACTGGGTGCTGTGTGAGCGCCGGCTGCTCAGAGCCCAGGAAGCAAGGCTCTGCCAGGCTCTTGGGTGCTTGTTTTTCCCTTGAGTGCTTTCTTGTTCGCTTCCTTCTTGTTTTCTTTTGCTTTCTTTCCCTCTGATTATCTCTTTGGCTGTCTTTTATGGTCTTGATAGTGGAAATTGAGAGACCTTTGCCTTTCAAACCTACCTTAATATCCCTAGAACAGCACTAGCATGAACTCAGCCATGACGAAGAAAAGATGCTCAGGGAGGCCAGAGCAAAACTTCTCAGTTCCTTCCATTCTCATCCTGTTCTCAGACACTTCAGTCTTCGCCATACTCCCTCTTTGGGCAGGAATTTTCCATGCTGCTTGTCTGCCTAGTGCTGATTTTTGCATTAACTGCGAAATGCTTCAGTTGTGAGATGTATATAAACATGAGCTAAACAGGTCAGCTGTTTCTTGAGAGCAAGATTTAGAGGAAATAGGTTTTTTATGAACCCCCTTTATCAATAGGAAACTGAGGCACAAGAAACATTGAGGTTAAATATATAAAATGTCAAGCTGTCATTTCCTCATGGCAGAGTGTTTGAGTTTATGAACCTAACAATGTTCTTTTGACAGTTTCGTGAGTGGGTTAATACCTAAATAGGAAAATGAGATGACAGGTTTCACAGCTTCCCTGTTGAGGGAGTTTGGAATAAAAAAACCTTGGGTTTTGCATGCTCTGTTAGGAGAAAATGTCAAAAACACAGTTAGAGATGGTGAGGTTCCCCGGCTGTGGATCCAGCCCTGCAGAGGTGCCCAGGCATCTCCATCAGGAGCAAGTTTGGGATGCGCAAAGAAGTGATAAAAAAGACAAAACCTGAAGTTTGATGGTCTGCTGTGATCCTGGAGAAACCTGCCATCCCATTTGCTGGTAGTACTTGGTATCTAATGAACATTCAGCACTTTAAAAATTCCTGATGTGCCGCTGGATGAGATGTCTCCCTGACTGCTCATCCCTCTGAGGCTGAGCCAGAGCACGTGCCACGGGGCAGAGATGCGGTGCTGGAGGCACTGCTCTCCTCGCAGGGCTGGTGCCTTCTGGCTCCACCACTGGCACAGGTTGCTCAGAGAGCTGGTAAATGCCCCATTCCCAGAAACATTCACGGGGGGGCTGGATGGGGCTCTAATCTAGCTGGAGATGGCAGGGGGGCTTGGACTGGGTGACCTTTAAAGGGGTCCCTTCCAACCCGAACTGTTCTATGACCACCCCTGGTACTGCGCTCTGGAGAGGGTGGCAGCTGACCAAACCATTAGCATAAATGGAAAAAATTGCAAGAGCCGCTTCATTGTGAGTGGGACAACCTCTTCTCAGGACAAGCTTGAGCTCGTTGGCGTGCGAGATGGTTTCAGCTGAATCAGAGCCGTGGGATTTTTTTCCTTCTCTTATGCACAAAAGCATTAACTTTTTGGACCTAATCATCACGTTTCCCAGCGCGAAGCCAAGCGGTGTGCTTTCATCTTGCCTGGCTATTGTGCTTAGATAAGTCCTTGCTGTGGGAGTGCTCTGTGGCACTTGAATCAACCTGACACCAAGGACTTTCTGCCCGGCAGCTGTCTCGCACCGCGCTGCAGACTGCCTGTGGGGCTGGCTTAGAATTTGTGTGGCAGCAAAAGTCTTTGCTTCTGGTTATTGAGTGTGAAGCTGGCAGCGTGTGTGTTTGGAGGCAAAAAGAAAGGGTATTTGCATCCTCTGAAAGGTTATGATTTGCATTGTAACATCCCAGAGATGTTTTTGCTGCCCTGGTGGGGTCCCTGTGGGGGAAGGGCAGTGCTGGATCACTTGGGCTTGTCCTTGCATCAGAGTGAAACAAGAAACGGGGCATCCTGCAGGAATAATCCTCGTGCCTCTGGAGTAGTGGGGGCTGGGACACACAAAGCTGGGCGCTGGACCAGCTTCAGGGCTCTTGCTGGGTTTTAGCACGCTATAGAAACTGATAGATGGCATCTTTACCCTGCTTTAGCCCCTTTCGTGAGGCTTTCTGGAAGTGAAACGAAGTGCTCCATTTCCTAACATTAAAGGGATGTTTATGTAGCCTAATGTCTCAGAAGAAACGAGGCTCAGGTGGTTGTAGCCCTCCCGTTCTCCCCTCCAGGTTCTGAGCTCATGTGGCCAGTTCCCACAGTGACTTCAAGGAGAAAAAGTTCCTAAAACGATTTCTGAGTGGAGACCTCTGGTTCAAACACACGCACCTGATTAGATGTCAGGGAAACCACACCAGGCGGTGACGGAGACCTGCCTTGGGCACCCCAGCTCCCCATGCACCCCTTCTGGCTTGGGCTGCTGCCGGCGCTTCTTAGCAGCACCCAGCTGCAGCACCCGCTGCCCCTCCAGCCCCTCCTCGGCGGCTCGTGATGGAGCCAACAGCCAAGTCAGAAAGACACCCAGGCTTTGGAGCAGGTTTTACAACCTGAGATAATCCCTCACTTCATTATAAGATGGGATTTTAAAACTGCAGAGCAATGAAAAGCTTCCACTGGGCAGTGGGAAGAGAGCCCTTTAATAAACATAAAAATCCTATTAAAAATATATATACATAAACTGTGCTGCCACATAGAGGCATTGGCGACAGCTCTCCCTATTTATCATGAATTTTGCAGTTGGCAGCGCTTTTATTTTTAATGCCTGACCACTGGAGTCCTGCTATTGCAGGAGCCTTTTTCTCTATCTTTTTAATAAATGCAAGAGTCTAGCTGTCATTTTTGCAGAGGGAGGCTATAAAAGGTGAAATAAGTACAGTGTAAGGGATCTAAAGCCAGAAGGCTGGTCAAAAACTCCACAGTATTTTAAAATTTAATTATTTTTTAACGTTTGGAGTTAGCCGTGGCTGTAAACGTAAGTCCTATAATAATGAATTGAGCGAGCAATCGGTTCATTCGGAATACCAGAACAAATCAAAGAGTAGCACATCACCCAGAGTACTGTGCTATAATGCAAAAAATCGTGTACTGAGCGAAGGTAAGAGCTTAGGAGATGATCTGGCATACCACACCGAAGAAACAAACCAGCTGAGTGCCATCATTTCTGTCCAGGCACTACAATTAATCCATTGTCCATCCACAGTTTCACTTGAAAGCTAATAGATGTCATCAAGGGGAACAAGGTCTACAGAGAAGGGTGTCCTTCTGGAGGAAGGGGTAAGTCACTGGCTGGCAGGGCTTGGCACGCACCGATCCAGATAGCAGTGTGGGTAGGTGAGATGCATTTCTGCTACAGAGCTGTGCATCTGCCAGTTTCCCCCCGCCCCCCCCCTTAACTATAACCCTTTTATAAGAAATTTGAACCCGTTTAAATTAAGTACTGAAAGGGGGACAAAAATCCTGATGGCACTTTTCCAGAGCATTTTGCGCATTTTCCAGGGCTCTTCCAGGGGGGTAGGATTCTCTCCCAGTGCTTTGCCTCCTGCTGTACCCGAGGCTGAGGGGTCTGTGCAGGAGACTGAGGGATCCCCAGGGTGGAAAGTTGTTGTTTTCCCACCGTTGTACAGACCCCACCATTGGGCTGGCTCTTCAGCCAGGGCTGTACACGGGAGCTTTTCCTTCCCTGCTTTCTGTGACCACCTCGGCTGCTTGCAAAGATCTGTGAGCTGGAAGCTCATCATCTGGCCGGCATCCTCTTAAAGGTATTTTAAGAATGCCACGTGGAGCACCAGCTCGCAGTACTTGCAGCGTTTTGTAGCGCTCTGGTGGCAGCAATTCAATCCTTATTTGGGTTTTGGCCAATGTTTGTTGTCCTCACTGGAAGTGGTATTGATTATTTGAGCTCAGGAGCCAATTATGGCCGATATGATACTCACCACCTCGTGTTCCAGGATGACGTGTGCCATGGAGGCTACCTTCAACTGTACCTGCCAAATGGGGCAGTGAGGCCCCGGGCAGACCTCTGACCTTCTAAATCACCTGTGATGTGACTAAGCGGTGTAACTCACGCCCTAAGCCTTACTTGACGTGTGTCTGTTGGGTTTGGTTTGAGCAGGGACTTGGCGTTTGTTTAATACCTCCCTTGGGTGGTGCAGCGTCCCACATGGCATCTGTCTGTCTGCTTGATGGCACTGCAGATCTCATGCGGCATGGAGAATTTGGGAGGAGAGAACACCGCTGTGCCAAGGGCAAGCGGTACCATCGGAGCCCACCAGCCATGCAGCAGGTCCGCAAAGTGTCACGGCAAACCCATGAAAAGCTGAAGGCTTCACCCCCATGCGAGTCAAAACAAGGGACCCTGATTATAATACACAAAGCCCAAATCTGTGACCCCTTAGAGGTCCTCCTCAGCCAGAGGTATGTCCCTTGTCATCAGAAGCAGGAGTGACCTGCACTCTGATAAACCAGTTGCAGTTCATAGCCCACGGAGATCTCTGTGGGGACAGGGATGCTGCAGGGCTGAGGCTGGGGGGGTCGGGCGCTCTGCTTTCCTGGAGGGGGAAGTGCCGGAGATGGTGAGTTCGGTGGGTTGGTGCTGAAACCCAGGTGATTCCTCATCTTGCTTTTTATTTATTACCTTATTCTGCCTCACTGAGTCTGCGTTAACGTTATGTCTGGTGTTGTCAGCTCTCCTTGGGTTTTCTACATTTAACAGTTTCCTGGGCAAAACACCTTCCCGTGTGGCTCATTTGATGCTATTTAGATGAATCGGTTGAGCCTGTAGCCTGGGTTTGTTTCATTAAAATTTGGGCTGTACTTTTCCATCTGGCAGCCTAGTGGAAACAGTGTCCAAAATTGGTATTTCAGTCACTTTCTGTATATTTTTCGCAAAGCTAATTGAATTATGAGGAGCAGGTTACTTAAGCAAATACAGTGGCCCCTGTCACACCTCATAGGACCTGTTAAACACAGAAAACCAAATGTGATCAACACTTTCCAGTAATTACAAATGCGATGGGCAAATCAGCCTCCCCTGCCCCTAGAGGAAGAGGTTGACGAGGTCTTCTTGGGGCAGCTCCTCCAGCACCACTACTGCCGAAGGGAAATGCGATAATGCCTCCGTCCACCGTGAAATACTGCATCTTCATCTCATTCCTGACCCAAACCAGTATTTCAACTGGTACTTAATGAACTGCAGCCAGGCCCATGCCGTCCGTACAAAGCAGGAATATCATCTACTCTGTTCATAGAGGGAGAAAGGAGTTGTGATCTCTTCTCGCTGCTGGTAACGAGTCATTAGCGGGCTTGGGCACATGGGACAGGGCAGCGAGCACAGGACCCCGGAGCACGCGGGGCAGCCCGTGCATCCTGCGCAGCTGGCGCAGTTACTGGGGCAGCCACGCTGCTGGCGGCTTTTGGGGATGAGTTTGCAGAGAGGAAAGGTGTCACTTGACCTTTCTGTGATTGGGTTGCCTGGCTGCTTTAATGGCTTTGGGATGCGGGAAATGGAAGTGTAAATACCGCTGACGTGCAGGTGGCCTCGCCTGCGCCTGCCCGCTCTGTGCTGCCAGGGACCAAATGCACGTCCAAAGAAGGAACACATCTTTTTTTTCTTTTTTTTTTTTCCCCCTCCTCCTTATTTATTTCACAGGCAAGGAGCAGAGGTGGGAATAAAGGAAAAAAAGACGTCAGCAGCTTATTAGATCAGCAGCAGTTGTTTTGAGCCCTTGCTTTTCCATGCCAGTTGATGTAGTAAGCTTTGTTTTGGGGGTGATTTTCTGATGCAAAGGACTGTCTGATCAGAAAATGGTATTTTGTTGCAATAATTTTCTCCGAGCAACTTGGCAGTGGTCTCTCTGAGGTAACATGCTGTTGATTAATGCACAAACTTACCCCCTCTCCCTGGTGTCTAGTTTTCATTCCATGTAAGCTCTGATTATTCAGTAAAAAAGAAACATTGGCCTATGAAGCTAAACATCAAAATGCAGAAGCAGAACCCTCAGTGTCCCCACTGTTTGCAGTGTGTTTGCTCAGGGTTATTTTCATGCCACACACAATTGAGGTTATTGAGGAGAGCAAAATGAACAGTATTTGTTATTCAGTTCATTTTGGGTTTTCAGCGCTGTCATTGTCTCACAGCAGTGGTGCCTGGGGATTCAGAGGGTGTGAGGTTATGGATTTATTACATGGTGTCTGGATCGGTACAGAAACAGCTTCCAAAGGTCTTGCTGAAGGAGAAGGAAAGGGATACTGTGTGGAGGAGCCAGGAGTGGGTGGACAGAGTAGGAAACGTGGGTGTGGAGGCATGAAGTGATGTGCCTGCAGTGCCAGGGTGCTGTCTGCAAGAGCAGCAATACTGGGATTTATGCTTTCGAACCACTGGGCTGCATCTAACCTCTAAGCAAAGTGTGTAGGCTTCTGCTGAGACCTCTGCCGTGGCTTTGCTGGCTGGATCTGCATCTGAGGGCAGGCTCCTTACGCCACGTAGATTTAACCGGGTTTACGCATTTGTAAGTCTGGATCTGGACCTGAACTGGTTGTTTCTATAATTTGCCAAATCAAAGTCCGGGGAGTCTTAGAGAAGTTTATGCCTTCTTTCCAGAGTCCACGTCTGGTTTTACGGGCTGTTAATATATTAAAGTTTCTTTAAAACAGTTAATAATTTGTATTAAGTGGTTTAGCTGCAGATTTTTACTACTGAACGACCATAGACTTAGAAGCAAATGGAATGGAACTGGGGTTATTCTTAAAAAGATTCCCATGATCTTAGTGTGTGATCAGCTTGTAATTTCTCATATGTATGTTACACCATCTATCCCTGACAGAGCTGTGTAGCTCTTGTCTTCTGCTTTAGAGATGGAGACAGCAGCCTGCCGATGCATAGGGTACCTGCTCTGCGTCTCCAAAGCCTTGGGCTAGTCCCCAGGCCGCTCTGGCAACCTGCATCTCAAGTCCATGAGAAGAAAATGTGGGTTTAGAGCAGGAAAAAGGGAACAAAAGAGACCAGAAAAGCTGGAGTAAACTCTTTGGAGAAATTGTGTGATAGAAGGGATTCGAGTTAAGTCAAAGACCTCAGGCTGTTTCTGCATGGGGAAGTCAGCAGTGCTGGTCACAGCATCCGAGTGAATTGCTGAGGCTCATGTAGTTCCCAATTTTGTCCTTGAAAATCTGTGTGAATCCCGCAGTGGAAGTTGATGCGATCGGGATATCTAAAAAGCGGCACGGTCGGCACAGTACCAGCCTGTGCAGCAGTGTGGGAAGCCCAGGAGCTTGGCCGGATAAGTGGGCTCATCTCATTCCTTGCTCTGAGGTCTGTGCTAACCACATACGGACCAGCTGGTGGACCTGGCACTCTCTGCCTCTAAACCAAACCTCTGTCCTCCCCCCCTGTCTCTTTGCAGAGCTCCCTTCCTCGGAACACTTGAGCGTGGCCGATGCGACATGGCTTGCCCTCAACGTGGTGTCTGGTGGAGGTGGCTTCTCCGGCTCCCAGCCCATCGGAGTGACCAAAATTGCCAAGTCAGTAATAGCACCACTAGCTGACCAAAACATCTCGGTGTTCATGCTCTCCACCTATCAGACGGATTTCATCCTGGTAAGAGGGCATGAGAGGACCAGGTGGCGTTACCTACCTGCCACAGGATGAAGGTTCAGTTGGGCAGTTTTAATGACATTCCTGGGAACAAGTTGTTGGAGCAGCAGTGGAATTACCAGAGTCTGCTTTCCCCAGAGCTCTGTGCCTGGTAGTTAGGCTCAGTGACACCTCAGGAGCTTTTCCCATGGGAGGAGGATGTGTTGGTATGGGTTATCAGGTGTGGAACGGGAGTGCTGGCCCACGCTGCGGTCTCTCCCGTAGTGGAGGCACTGGCAGCATTTCCTGCTGTGGTGGGTTGACCCTGGCTGGAGGTGGGTGCCCACCAAAGCCACTCTATCACCCCCGTCCTCAGCTGGACAGGGGGGAGGAAACACAAGGAAAGGCCTGTGGGCTGGGATAAGAACGGGGAGATCACTCAGCAATTACCATCACGGGCAAAACAGACTCGCCTTGGGGAAAATTAGTTTAATTTATTACCATTCAAATCAGAAAAAACACCTTCCTCCCAGCCCTCCCTTCTTCCCAGGCTTAACCTAATTCCTGATTTCTCTGTCTCTTCCCGGGGAATGGGGCTGGGGTCAGCCCCTCACACGCCGTCTCTGCCGCCCCGTCCCCCGCACACTGCCCCGCTCCAGCGTGGGGTCCCTGCCCCGGGAGCCAGCCCTGCGCCCCCTGCTCCCACGGGAGCCCTTCCCACGGGAGCGTCCCTCGGGAGCTGCCCCGCGGGGTCCCCGCGGGGTCCCCAGCCCTGCCCCAGCCCGGGCTCCTCTCCCCATGGGCCACGGGCCCTGCCAGGGGCTGCCCCAGCGCCGCTGCCCGTGGGTCACGGCCTCCGTGGGGCTGGCAGCCGGCTGGCATCGGTTCCGTCGGGCACGGGGGAAGCTTCTGGCAGCTCCTCGCAGAGGCCACCCCTGTAGCCCCCCCACCACCAAAACCTTGCCACGCAAACCCAATACATCCACCATGACTCAGACATTGGTTTTCTGCAAGTTAGAGGAACACGGTGTCTGCTGTCAGGTTGGCTGATGATGGCCAAGAGGCTCCAAAGTTGTTTTGGGGACAGACAGAGAGATTTTCTGTCTCACACACGTGTGTGCACGTACGTGGGGCACAGCCACGTAAGCTTCGTTTCCTTAGGAAACAAGGCTGAAGAACAGGCAGTGCTGAGTTCTGGAAGGGAAAAGAGGTGAAACATCTCCCTCTTGATCGTCTCCACGCTCTTTCCACAGTCTTAAAAGCACTGTGGTGCTTAATCATAGTGATACTTGCAGTGATACCACCAAGTGTGCTTCTCTAGACACCTGTGCTTACACGTCTGCTGGCTCAAGCAGGAGTGATGTGTCCGCTTTTCTGTGCCCTGAGAGTACGTAACCTCCCCTGCAGCGTACTTTGCCTTCTGGTGGATACCATCATGAGCTAATCCTGTTGTCACCTTCAGGTACGTGAGCGAGACCTGCCCTTCGTGATGCACACACTGGCTGCTGAGTTCACCATCCTCCGAGTGGTGAACGGGGAGACAGTTGCTGCCGACGACCTTGGGATAACGAATGGATTTGTCAAACCAAAACTAGGTAAGGACCAGCGTGGGCTTGGCGTTGGTGTCCCTGGCACATGGGGATGACAGTCTGCCTCCTACCTTCCTTAAGCGTTTTGGTGGATATTTATCCTGTTGTAAAATAATAAACTGTCTTTAACTCATGCCTGAGTCTGTCCCAGTTCAAGCAACGATTTGAGTAGGTGCTTAACTTTCTGAGCGATGCTGACGAGCTTTGAATTTGAGCCTTGTATTGCTAGCTTCCCATCTCTAGAGGAGACATGCCTTTTGTAGGACAGAAGGTCAAAGTACAGTTAATTTCAGTTGCAAAAATAACATTGTCTGTAGCCTGTATTTCCATGTTTCAACATTTCAAAGGAAAGTAGCTTATATAAAAGCTCGTTGTAGAATTGCAGTGATTGATTCACAGAGAATATGGTGGTTCAACTTTCACACTTCAGTACCAGCCAGGATCAAGGCCACAGTGAGCCCAGGGCTGTACGGAACCTCAAGAGCTTTCCAGTCTAGAGGAGCAAGTATCAAGCAAAGGGCACAATTAGCAAAAGGAACGACTTAAGTCCATATGTTTACCTACACACCTGTGTGTAATTTTGTACCCATAACCGAACAAAGCAGGGATCAGTTATTGCGAAGTGCCACTCAGCCTCGTTACTCGATAGCTATAAATTATCTTGTTTAAAAAAAATGAGCCTCATACAAAAAGTGTGAAGGAAGGGCACAGTGAAACACACATTGATTAGGTACAGGTATGCAATTTGTGGTGTTTCTCTGTTTAATAGTTGCGTGCCTGAATACCAGCTGCTTCTCAGCTGCTGGCTACATGTTTGTCAAGCTTTTGGGTTTTAATTTTTGTAGCTACAGCAAAATAGGCCCCCAGAAAGGCGGGGAAAGAGGGTGCATTGCCAGTAACCACAGCCAGAGAGGTGCCTTCCATAGGTCCTGCCTTTTAAACGGTGGAAGCCTGAATTTATTTCTACGTTCCAGTTTGTGTTGGCACCTCCTTTAGCTTGCCCCTTGCCTCATGTGGATGCACACGATGACCTGAAAGCCCCTCCAAGCAGAGAGCTAACCTGTGCCTCGTACCCTGGGGAGAACACCACAAGAGCATGTTGTCCCCAGGCTCTTCAGTCCCTGTCTGAGAGCCAACAGGGCTTCAACGGTGACCAGCTTTCTTACAGGCACTGGCGGCGCTCTCTGCAGCCGCTGCAGGCGTGTGGATAACACATCAGGTGGGACGCGAACCCGCTGCAGACGTGGCTTCATCGCTGTGTGTGTCTGTCTCTTTCAGTTCAGAGGCCCGTCATTCATCCCCTTTCCAGTCCAAGTAATATGTTCTGCGTCACCAGCCTGGATCCAGATACCCTTCCCACTGTTGCTACACTCCTAATGGATGTCATGTTTTACTCCAATGGGTAAGTCCCGGCAGGGAGACAGGCTTTTGGGGGAGGTGTGGCTGGCGTCCAGAGGCAGCAATTCACATTGCTTCTGCACGATGCCCAGAGATCTGCTGTGGCCTTATGCTGCTGCAGTGCCCTGCACTTAGGGAGGGAGGTTTCACAGGCTCAAGAGGGTTGTGCTGACAGGTGGAAACCAAATAGGAGGTTGGGGGTGTGCCAAGACACCTGCTGGCTTTGTAAAGATGAACCTCTTCAGATTTAACTGAAGGGTAGCAATGTGATGATGTGCTGAGTGTCCACATATGACCAGAGGATGTACAGCTGGCTGTGCTGCTGCCCCTCGGTGCCTGTGCCTCCTGGCCCACAGCTCACCTGTGAGAGGACCCTGGGGCAAAGGTGGGAGAGTTTTGTCAATTGTGGGGATTGGCATTTTTTCCCCCCTGCAAAATCCAAAAACCCAAAAGCAGTATAACATATCAGGACTTGGTGCCATTTCTGTAAGTCAGCGTATGAACATTTCTGATTTCACTGGCTTTATCTGCTTTAAAAATCTTCCTTTGCTTTTCTAGCCACAGTTAACGCTGTTCTTTTCTATTTCTTCAGAGTAAAAGACTCGGTGGTGGGCAATGAAGACTCGGGACATATTCGCTTTTTCTCCTTTTCTCTCATTGAGGGTTACATCTCCTTGGTCATGGATGTCCAGACACAGCAGAGGTGAGTTTTGGTCTTAGGGTCCCCTGGACCCCAAAAAAGAACTGGGATGTTCTCAAAGGAGCAGGAAGGAACTGAAGCTCCTCCATGTTAATTCTTGGAAGCCTCATTGTGTGTGTGTCACATGCCTGTACACCCTGTCACTTTTCTGAGTGAAGTCTGGCATGTTAATTCTAGCTCTTGAACTTTGGGCTTGTTTGTCCGAGCCCTCGGTGAAATCAGTAGCCAATGTAACATAGGGTTATCTCACTTCTGAAGGAGGAACACTGGAGCAAAGTGATTTTGCCATTTTTATTCCGTTGTGCTTTTAATAGCAAAACCCCAAAAAGTCTGGTGTACGCAAGTTGAAATTTTGCTGCTAAAGGCCAAAAGCAGGGTGGGGACATCAGTGATGCTGTCCTCCCGCTTTGCTTTTACACATGGCTGGGCTTGGTGCAGAATCTTGTTGTGATGATAATGTGCTGAGTCATCCCTGTGCAGCAGGAGCCCATGGCTCGTTTATCTGGCAAGGAGAAAGTCAGCTAGGGAGCAAATACCAGCCTGTTCCGTCTGTGTCTACTTCTGCAGCTTCACATCACAGAGGTCTCTGAGGTCTGGGGGCTAGACAGGGTGCTGCGCTGAGATGCAATGCATAGATTTGCTATTGACACACAGTGCAGTGTTAGCTTTGCTTCTTGCCTGCCCTAGGGACTCGTTTTGCAAACTATTAATTGCCCCCTTGAAAGTTTCTTCGACTTTAATTGGAATAAACCTGTCTGCCTTCAGGAGAAGCTAGAGGACTGGAGCAGCAGCCTGGTGCTTGGGGAACCTGGGCAGCCAGTTCCTTCTCTGTCCCAGGCTGCCTGCTTAACGTTGGGCAAGTCTCTTAGCCACTGGTCTCTTTCCCCCGCTACGAAATGAGGATCTCTGGGGGGATTCCGGGGACATCCCAGGGATGGTATGGAAAAAAGCACTGCTGATGCTCAGACACAAAACCAGTGGTCCCCATTCGCCTGGTTAAGAGGGTAGGTACGGAAACACGTTCTGTCCCTCGGTGTTTCTGAATGCAGCTCACATCGACCCTTCAGAGTAACAATCCTGACATTTATAAAGCTGGGGCACAGCCTGTTTCATAGAAACCTTTTTCCGTGCCCTCTGGGTGCCTGTGCATGCTACCAGCATCAGGTGCTGATTTGCCACAGGACATCTGGAGGGGCAGGCAGGTGCATCTGTCCCACTTGCCTTGAGTTTTCTCCGTTTCACCGAGCTGCTGCTGCTGCTATTGTTGGCTTCAAACAGCACAGGGATACAGGAACAGCAGCAGCCCCGCAGGCAGAATCGGACACACTGCTGTGTTTTAATTGCTGCGTTTGGTGTTCTTTTCCTTTTACAGATTTCCTAATAATTTGTTGTTTACAAGTGCATCTGGAGAACTCTGGAAGATGGTGCGGATTGGTGGGCAGCCTCTTGGCTTCGGTAGGTAAACATTTGGGGGATCAGTTGGTGCACAGGTAGTCACTCGCCTTAGGGCCTTCAAGGATGATGGAAAAATCCATCTGAGGCTTTGTAAGAGCCAGCAGCTTAACACGACTTTGCAAGCTGAGATTTTCAAACAGGAGGAGTGTGACTCCTACCTAATAAGTCAGACTTCTAAATGTGCTTTTAAAAGTGCTACATACTTGACAGCTTCATCGGAATTGCGTTCATCTGCTGGACTTTGCAGGTAGCTCCTAGGGCTCTGTTTAAAGAGAAAAATTGGACAAAAAGATGGCATGGGAGTGCATTGTAGGTTACTGAACTCAGTGGCCAGAAGGCACTCCAGTGCAGTCTTTGGGCAACTCTGTGGCTTTGGTAGATTTAGTCCAGATTTATAGTGGTCCAAATGGGAGCCCTGTTCATAGAACTGTTCCACATCCAGTCCTGCAAGTGGTTTCTCCACCTAGAAGGATATCGGACCTAGGTAGCACAGAGCAAATGCTTCGTGTCTGCAAAGTGTCGTGGTTACTTCTATGTCCCCTGTAACTTCAAGGAGTCTGATCTGAATATGGCAACAGAGGCCTGATCTTCAGAAAGCACGGCTCCTTCCCATGGTCTGTGAAACAGTTAGGAAATACAGGCTTCCAGAACATTTCTGAAAAGTGTTTGGCCAATTTTTATATTTAATTGCAACTTCCACACCAGACCACTAAAAGTAGCCAGAAGGAAGTTTTCATGCACTTCATGCATCTTAGAGGCAAAATATGTAGAAATGGCACAGTGTGTGTCACTGATGGGACAGCAGTCCTCTAAATATGTGATGTTTAAATATGTTTGCTCCAGAAGCAACGTACCATTGATCTGCGATGAATGGGACAGAGGAACTATATAAATCCTGTCTCGGGGGCTGTGGTCGGTGGTGGTCTAGGAGCCATGTGTCCAGCCCGACCAGCAGGTCAGCATCTCCTCTCTCAAGAGATGCAGTGTTTGATAGCAACAGCTAGAGAAAAATGGAGGTTAAGGATGTATGAGACGGGTTTTGGTGCTTCCTTTACGAACATCATAAATTGCCTTTCTTTGGATCTTTGAAAATCATTCCAGTTCTAATGTTTTGTGCCTTTGAGGAGTTTACGTGTGTCTGCTGCAAAAAGATGGCAGTAAAATCAAATGTGCAATGTATTGTGGTGGCCCAAAGAGCCTGATTCCCTGAGAAAGAGCATGTTTTGCTACAGAGATCCCTTCTGATAGGAGTTTGTGCAGAGAAACTCCTCCCTGTGTAGGCACAGAGCTGGTGAGACCCAGGAGTTCTGTGAGACTGACAGGTGCCATTCACACAATGATTGATTTTTTTTATCTCCCACACAGATGAATGTGGAATTGTCGCTCAGATTTCTGAGCCTTTGGCCGCAGCTGACATCCCAGCCTACTACATCAGTACTTTTAAGTTTGATCACGCATTGGTGAGTATCAAGACAGCTTCTTTGGAATAGGGGAGTTCTTTTCCCTGGGAGAAAACTCCATTATGAGAACATTGCTCACCTGGAGAGCTTCTCTCCAGCCTCCTGGTTGTCCTGGCCCTGGGATCAGAGGCTCCTGAACTAAGCCCAGCCCTACCCTGGGCAAAGCTGGGTCAGGGGGTGTCACTCCTGCAAAAGCCTGGTCTGGGTCCTTAAAGACCTTCGCGACAGGCAGTCTCTTCCACTGCATCACCAGCTTTTATTAGAAACAGCCATAAACCCTCTCTGGTTTCCTGGAAGTGTAGCTGATGGCTCAAGGCTCAGGAGGTTGCCTGTGTGTGGGGGGAACCTTTTGGAGAGTCTCCCTGGAGCAGACCCCTGCTTTCATCTCTTGGTACCTGCACAGCCCTAACTTTTGCATGTTGAGACCCATCTGAGAGTCCTAATCAGCTCTTCTGGCCCCGCATCCTCCTCCTCATGGTGTACGCCTCTGATAAAACAGCCGTCACTGTCAGCACAAGAAGGGAAGGTGATTTTGGAGCAGGGAAGGGTGTTGCCATGTTTGTTCTCCTGAGTGCCCACCAGCAGTTGCAGCATGAGGGTCTCACTGTTTGTGCAGGGTTCTCTTCTCTTTTGTACTGGCTGGTATTTTACCTTCTGGGCCTACCTCTGCTCTTCCTTTGGCTGTGTAGGACACCCTGAAAAATGAGGAATTTCCCTGAAAAAGGAAAATTGCTATGCCTGTAGCCATAAACAGAACGGCATTTCACTTGGAGCCCATTCCCCAGGTCCTGAGGGAGGGAGTCAGTAGCCCACGGGCTAACAAAGCTAACAAACCTCGGCTGCTTTGTGCTTTTTGGGTTTGTTTCTTAAACATGCCCTTTATTGCATGACGCTTCTCCTTCCATCACCGTAAATTCAGTGCTCAGGCCCTGCTTTTGACCTGTAAAAGCTCCAGTGAGTTCAAGTCAGGGTTTTTTTTCAGCTAATTACTTTGGGTTTTCACAGTTGGTGTAAACCATTTGCAGCCTATAGGTCATGTGTGTAAAGAGTAAAAGTAAATATTATTCCAGATAGCAAAGGTCAAAGTGTTATATATGTTTGTCTTATTTTTTTTAATATTAACTGTGCTGATAAGATAAGCCAATAAAACACCATTTTAAAATCAATACTGTTAGCTTTGCCTCGCATTCCTGCCTGTTGCTGTGGCCCCAGGTGCATGCTTTCTGTGCAGAGCACGAGGTGTAGAGTGCTTCCAGTTGTCAAGCAATATCTAGAGCACTAAACCTGGTCAGTTAAAATAGATATTTCACTTAAAACTTGTGCCAAACGATTGTGATGACTCTGCAGGCAGCTCCACCTTTTAAAAGCGTCTCATCCTGCCGCATGTGAGCCCAGCAGATCCCAGCCCCCCAGCAGCTGGCAGGGTGTTATTTGGGCCATGCACTAAGGTCTGCAAGTCTTCCTTACTCAAATCAGTGTTTTAGTATTTTGCTTGCTACTTGCTGGGGTTGGTTTTTTGTACGGTTTTAAAAACCTTTTCATCTGGACAGTGGCTATTCTAGCTGTCAAACCTCTCCACCGTGCGGAAGGTGCATTCCGAGCCCTCCTTGGCTTGACGTTGCTCCAGGCACGGGGGCTGGGCTGTGTGTTTGCTGGCTGTAGGGTGGTTTTGTTGGCCAAGACCCTGACCTAGATTTCGTCCTGTTTTTCCTAACTTTGCTACCGAGACACCTTGACCTCTAGTGACATTTGTCAAGCTCTAAGTGCACCTTGAATCCTTTCTCTACATCCTCCCTTTATTTATTTAAAGCTGTTCAGTACTTGTTGTCAGCAGTCTTGAGTGCTTGACAAAGCTTGTTGTTCCGTTTGACCTGATCTTCTTTCTCCTGTGCATCTTAAGGTTTTTGTTGTTGCTTAATTTTGTATTTGATCTGGGTGTTAATACTCGGGTCTTCGGGTAGCTGTAGAAGTTTGCCCAGGAAATCAGGACCTGTGCATGAGAAGAAATCCCTTTGGGAGACAGTGCCAAGATCAGACCCTCCAGGTCTCTGGTGTGTCCCCTGGGTGACAGAAGGTTGGGTGGACAGAGCTACGGTTTCCAGCTCCCTCTAGAGAAAGCAAGTGAGAAGAGTCCCTTTTCCAGGTGCTCTGCTCTCGCTGCCTCATGCTCAGGGCTGTCTTGCTCTTCTTCCCCAGAATTTTGCATCTAGCGAGGCCAAAGCTATGTCTGGGATGTAGTTCGGAGCTTTGCTTGTCCCTTCATGGTGGATGCTTTGATCCACCCTCTGGCTGCCAAGTGAACGTGTTGCACGGCTGCCCTGGGGTAGGGGTCTTTTGGGAGGGGTAGGACTTCTCCACTGGTGGCAAACTAGGATGTGACCTACAAATCAGAACTGTTCACACATCTGTCCTGGAGCAAATCCAGCCCAAACGTTCGTGGTATGGTTGATAGCATTTCCTTGACGTTAAGAGTCAAGCATTTTGCAGTGGGTGTTTAAGGGAGGAGGTGGGTCCGTGCAGGTCACAGCCAGCTGGCCAGGGCTGGCCGGTTCTGCTGCCTTCTGCACCTGTGCTGCACTAAGAAAATGTGTTTTGCAAAATTGATTCCTATGTCTTTCCTTATTATCTTCTGGAGAGGCAGTCACACGGCTTCTCCCACTGCAGTGTTCACTGTACTGGCAAAAAAGGATGGAGAGGAGGCAGCGGAGAGTCCTGTCCAAAGTCCTGTTCCGTGCGGTGGAGGTTTGCTGGGGTTTTCTTTCTAACCCAGAAGAATTTCCTGTATGGTTGTTTTAAGATTATTTTCTTCCTTTCCCAGCTGACTTTTGTTCACATTTCATCAGAGTCAGCCGCTCCTATTCCATCTTTCCATTGGAAAATTGAACATTTTTCTTGTGTATTTCTCCTGGGGTTTTTTCCTCAGTTTTGTTAAAAGCTTTGCAGAAAATCACAGTCCAGTTGTATTTCCACTGTTTGAGCTCTGGAGGGGCATCCAGTGAATCCAGGTACCATACTCCTGGCCAGTGACTCAAACACCTCGCAGAGGAGACAGTCCCTTCTTCAACTCACTGAATGTGAATTGTTTTGGCTTCTTGCAGCAGCTTTTTTTTTCTCTCAGACCCCCTTCCACTTTCCGAGAGCTGTTAGCTGCCTGTCCCCTGAGTGTCATCTTTGAGTTTATGCAATGGTCGGACACCTCTTTTCTGTCCGATGTAACCTGTGATAGTCTTTTCTACTGATGAGAGTCGCTCTGAGATCTTTTGCATCTCTGTTACAAGAGTATTTTTCTTGCAGGAAGTGTGAAAAGATAATAATTTAATAACCCACTAAGAATTTTGTATGTGGACTTCTATGGTTAAGTCTCGTCACAAGGCTGGATAAGAAAGCTCAGGTGGTACACTGCACTATCTGGGATGCCCCACCACAAGCAAACTGGCAGTTGTCTTCTTCTGATGGCTATGTTCTCCTGTCACCCAACACGGTCTCCCCACCCACATTTGTGGGTCCCAAACCTGTAGGATGCCCTGGAGAGTTTCATGGAGCCCTGAGGCAGCCACCTAAACCCATCAGCCTTGCATGAGCGAGCTCCTGGCGTACAAAGGCATTGCCAGCAAAAGGAAGGGAGGGGAGAAGAAGAGGAGAAGGAAAGGAAAAGCCCAAACCAGTTGCCTCCCCATCAGCACCCACCATACAGACAGCAAACCAGCCAGCTCTGACTCAGAGTGCTGCTTGCAGGGGTGCTGGGGGTTAGCACTTTTGAACTGGAGGGTGTCTCTCATAGATGGAGTCCGTTCTCGGTGGAGGTCAGGTGTCCAGCAGCGACGTACCTGGCTCCTTGGGACTGTTCTGGCTCTGGCTCCTGCCTGTCCTTTCCTTGTCGTCCCTGCCTGGCTTTGGCTAGAGCGTGACCTTTCTTTTTGTTTTCTTGCAGGTACCTGAAGAAAATATAAACGGTGTGGTCAATGCACTCCAAGTCAGTCAAGCTGAAAAGCATTAGAAATCTTCTGAGCTGGTTCCAGATGCTTTTTATTATTATAATTATTATTATTATTATAATTATTATTATTATTATTCTTTTTTTTCCTCACAGTATTTCTTGAAAAATCTGATTCCAGAGAGTGACATGAAAAGAGACTGTGGAAAGTTGAGCAGAAACAGCTCCAATAAGCCTTCGTTTTAATTATTATTATTATTATTGTTATTTTATTAAATTTATGAATGAGGGGCAGGAGGAAGGGGAGTTCAGACGGTTTTCCTGACGTTCAGCTCCAAATCGAAGCGTAACCTGCCCGTGTTCTCGGTGTGGAAGGAGCTGCCTGGGGAGCCCCGTCTCCCCCTGAGCGCGGTGGCACGGCCGAGAGCTCCGCGACAGGACTGGGACGGACGGGCAGCTGGCTCAGAGAGAACCCTGGCAGCCATCAGCGAAATGAAATGTGGAATTAAACAGAAAAGACGTCACATAGTGCTGGCTTGTCTCCTCGCATCAGACTTTCTGAGGACTGTCTGTCATTGCCCATGTCGGGATAGGACGGGGATTGGGTTCTGTTCCCCCTCACAAAACGGTTTGGCGTTAGAAAAGGGGAAAATACCCAGTTGTCTGAATTTTCACCTTTTCCCTTTCTCCCTGCTGTCAAAGCCTGACTGCTCTGAGAAGGACTGGGCGGGGAGAGCGTGGCTTTGGCCCACCGCCTGGCAGGTGGTGTCACCAGGACTTGTGTCTGCGTTGAGACTTGGCTGTTTTCGCTCAGTTTTCCCCAGTCACCCTCCCACTGCCCCCAGTGCCCTCCTGCCATGCTCCCTGCTCCGGGGCAGCTGCTGTCCCCTCACCCCCACACTGAAGCCATTGCCAAGCCCTTGTCCCCCAGGGCCAGAAGAGGAGGGAGGCATCTTTTCTCCTGTCCCCTCAGGCTTTTTCCCATCCACTTTGTGCCCACTCACAAGGATACAAAGGGTTGCCCAAGGTCCCTGGGTAGCTGCTCGTGCACATCCCAGGCCACCTTGGCAAAGAGCCGCAGCAGGTTGTTGCCACCAGGGCCAGGAGGGTGCCCAAGCCCTTCTGGGACCCTCTAGCAGTTTTTCGTCAGCTCCTTCATCACCAGAGTGGAAACTGCTGCCAGGTGGCTTCTTGAGGGCTTTCCCACTGGGTTCAGTGGGCAGCCCTTTGAAAGCAGAATGGTGCTGAAGATGCATCAAATGCCAGGTGTTTCCTTCTGGTCGCAGGAGGGTGACGTGGGCTTTTCCCGTGAGGTGGCTCATATGTTTGCTCCTGGCTTGCATCAAAGCCGCAAGCCAGCAGCAGTTGAGGCCCATGATGGCATCTGCCTCCGAGTTGCACCCGTGGCTGCTCCCAGCCCCGGGAAGGGCAGCAGGGACTGGAGCCAGGAGAGCAAGCGTCACCCGAGTCGCGGGTCCTGGCGGGCTGCACTGTGCTGTGAGCGTGCGGCCAGGGCTTGGAAAGGAGAAGCCGTCTGCAGAGGGCTCTGCCTGTATGGCTGGGAGCCCACCTAGATCTTTGATTTCTAGACTTCTTCCCATTTCATTTTTGACATGAAGAACTTACAGGTCTTAGCTTAGCTGAAGAGAGAGCTGCAGCCTGATTGCCCTGAGGCTGCCTGAGGGGCTGAGTCGGGGTTGTGCATTAACCTGGAGGCAGTAAGCAAGCACCTGAGACGTGGCACGGTTGATGTTGGTGTGTAGGACATGCAGACAGGTTTATACTGGTGTGTAGGGCACACTGACACACACACCGGCTTACAGCTCGCTGGTGTTCTCCGTTCGTGGTGCTGGAGGGCTGAGCTTAACAGTTGTGGTTTCTGGTGCTGCTGGACCCAGACACCGAATTTTAAATCTTCCCGATTTTCCCATCGGTGGGATGTTGTGTGGCAGCTAGACCAGGAGCCAGAGCATCCACAGGAAACAATGTGTGTAACGGCCCTTTGTATGCCCTGAGTAAGCATCCCTGCTGAGAAGCACTTGGGCACACGTTTAATACCTTCCCGAGCAGTATGTTTTGTTGTTCCTTTACGTGGCTTTTCAGAATTGCCTCATGATATGTTACACTCGCTCCAGATTTCTGGAGTAAACGTTTATTCCAGGTGTAGCACCATGTGTCCCTGGATGTTTTCTGGGAAAGATGCTTTGGTCTCCTGCTGCACGCCATGGGGATGTGAGCACAGGCAGCACGGTGCGACGTTCAAAGGCGCTCGGAGATGTTTTCCGTGAAGCTGCGCAGCGTCGTCGGTGGTGAGCTGGGCTGAAGGATGCGGCAGGGCTGCCGGTACCTTATCACCACATGAAGTGTTGCAGGGTTTCTCCTTGGGACAGCAGATCGGGGTGTTTGTAGGGGTGCGCTGGATGTTTTTGGAGAGGGACATCATGCGTTGGTGTTCAGCTGCTGAGTTGCCAGCCGAGCTTTCTGGTCAGTTGAGTTGAGGCTGCGTTTTCTCTGTGTGCGTGGATCGTGTCACTGGGACAGGGTCTTCTTGATGCTCCCGGGTTTTGGCACCCACTGGAAAATGATTATTTGGCCACTTCCCGCATCAGAGGGCCACGTGTGTTGCTCTTCGTATGTGCCAGTGCTGCTTTCTAAAGACCGCGACATGTACGGTAAGATATTACTTGAAACAAGCAACAACTTTACTGAGCCTTAAGAGAAACTGAAAAAAAAAAATAGGTTTTAATTGTTTTGATTTTGCTGGGGTTTTTTTGTTTTTGTTTTACTTTGCACTCAGGCTATTTTAGAGGCTGATTTTTGAATTTTTCACTTCTTTTCTCGAGGGAGTCAGCCTTAAATTTGTGAAATCTGTGTAAGTCTTTGGGGTGTTGCAAAACGTCACAAAGCAGGTTGATGTCCCAGCACGAGGAAGTTAGCCTGCAACATTCACCAGGTGTGAAATGCCATCGAGGGGCTCCATCTCAGCCATCGTCCTCGGCTTCACCTTTTTATTTCATCTTTTTGTCTTGAGAACCAAGAAGATTGTTTCAGACAAATCGGGGTAGTTTGCTGCTTTCTCTTAGCGTTCCCCACGTTGCCTTGCTGGTGGGAACTGAGGAACTTCAAATTTAGCCAGAATTGGTTGAATCTTGAACCAGAGCCCTGGGGAGGGGCGGTCCAGCGTGCGGTCAGGATCAGCGCAGGCTTGTGCAGCGGTGTTCATTGTGAGACCTTCACTGGGTAAGGCAGGAAGGGGTCTGTAATTAAAGGGCTTTGTTAAAAGGAGTTAATAATAGAGCACCACAGTGCTTAATGAGCCCAAAGCAGTGGCTCTTACGGCTGCTGAACAGCCCCTGCTTCCCAGCACCTGGCCTTTGGGGTGGGGAAAAATCGGTGGGTCTTTTTTTTTTTTTTTTTTTTTTGTAGATACCTTATGATAATAATGTCTCTGAGCATCCCTGGCGTTGTGCTGTTTACCACTGTGTGGATAAAAGGAGGAACGTGTTTTAGCAGGCTGCCCTGCAGCTGGGCGTCTGCGGCGCTGGAAGCCGGGTTACCTGCAGCCCCCGCGCTGCCCCCAGCATCATCACCTGCCCGCAGCCGCTGCTCATCAGGGATCACCTTAATGCTGCCAGACCCCCACTCTGCCCTCTCAGTTCCTCTTGTTGCACAAAAATTCACCAAACGGCAAAATGCAAAAAGCGTTTCCAGCCCCGCAGGGAGGGGTGGGCAGGGAAGGAGAACGTCGCCCTCCTGCGCGCTCCTTGTTTCTCCGAGGCCTTTGTTTTCTTAGAAATTACCACTTTCCCACGCTGTGTGTGTTACTTGTGTAGGTTCTTGTCTTTTTTCCCCCCACCCCAATTAGATTTGGGCTGCAGATTCCTTTCTACTGTGCAAATGTGTGCATATGTTCATATAATTGTATAGTGTTTACATAGAAATACTGAGTATGTCTCTGTTGTACACATAGATAAATACCTGTGGTTTATGTTCGTATGGCTAGATACTGTACACAGCGTATATACTTGAGCAATATAGGTTAATATATACAGTGTGAGTACATGTGTGTATACTCTAGGCACACGCTCTGGGTGCGTGTATATATGTAGTAAGTGCGCTATACACACATTTATTCACCATATATTTTTAATTCAAGTATATAGGCAATATGAATACTTCGTGACGCTCTCGGGATTTCTCTACACGTTTTTAGCCAAGAGCAGCAGCAAAGCTGACCTGGAGCAAAGCCGCATCGCCTCTGCCTGGTGTGAGCAGACAGAGACCTACACCGATGCGCAGCGCTGGGTTCTCCTGCTTCAGAGACACCCCGAGCCTCTTCCGTTTGGTGCCTCAAGCCCAGAGGCTGTAGGAAAGTCGCTCCTTTTTCTTCCCAGGTGTTTTAGTACTGAATTGCTTCAGGCTGTGAGTAGCGGTGGCTCATTCGCAAAGTGCCTGCTAGACCCTGGAGGGGGTCTGCCCTGGCGCTCCCAGTCCCCACCAGCAGCAAACTGGTGCCCCAGCCACCCGCCTTCCCGCAGCCGAGGCTGGCCCCGGGTGCCAGCCATGGGGAGCCCCCCGACCCTCCCGTGTGCCAGGGCTCCAGGGGGGCTGGGGCTTGGCACCGTGTGTCCTCCAGAGCTGCTTTGTGGTGGCCTTGCCCAGCATCTCCGCATGAGGCTGTGGGCGTGGAGGTGTCTGACGGCGGCTGGGTGGCCAGAAGGCAACCCATGGCTAATGGGATGGGTTGGGGAGCTCACACTTGGTGGCCTCGAGGAGCTTAAATCAGTCGGTTATTTTTAAATAGGTGGAAATGTTGGCGGGTCTTCCCCTGTTTGAAGTAGGAGAGGCTGTTTGCACCCAGTCACGGGATGTGCATGGTCTTTGCATCTCATCCTCAGAGTTCCCTGCTGACTGGGAGTGCTGGTGGGGTCCAGGTGGGCAAAGCTTTTTTCTTGTTTGGTTTTTTTTTTTTTTTTTTACCCAAAACATCCACATCCCCTGTTTTGAGATTTCCATTGGCTTCACCAAACGCAGCGGGGGTGCTGCCTGGCAGCTGACCTGTCGGCACGTTCAGGTGGCTGATTTTCGGTCTGCCCCATAGACGCATCCCGGCGTGGGTTTGGGCACTTTTCTCTTCCTTGTCACTGAAGCCAGTTTGCTTTGCAGTTGATAGAGCTGTGAAATACCGAGCTTTAAGTGGCTCGTATTCATCTCTCTTGCGTGGGGAGGCCTTAAGGGAAGTATTTGGGTTTGCTGGAGCACAGGGATCGTGGCACCTGCAGCGGATGACATTAGTATTAAGACCTACTTAATGGCAATGCCATTTATAAAGAACATTCATCATATAAACATCATGCTGCTACTTCCAAATGTATTTTTAACTCCAAGCTCAGTGTTGCATTCCCAGGGGCTCAGGCCAGGAATGCTGTTGGTCAGAGATGAATCAATCCTCGTCTCTAACAGAAGCCTTGGTGTCGGGCGCTGCTTGTGGGGTTGCAAATGGCACCGAGCAGTGATTTAGTCTTTTAAGACGTGCCATGCAGAGCAGGCGTGGGGATTTTCGGGACTGACACTTGAAGGAAAATGTTACTGGAAGGTCACGATGAGTGCTTTAGCCGAGAAAAGCATCCAACAGAAGTTTTATCAGGTGTAACTTTTCTGAAGCATGGCATTTTGTCCTGCAGACTCTGGCAGGGAAACAAGGCGGTGCAGCGCAGCAGGCGCAGAGCAGAGAGGTCGCTCAGGCTGCAGCACAGCTCTGTGAGCACCCGCTTGTTTCCCTGATGCTCTTGATGCTCTCGGCAGCCTGCAGGCACCTGAGAGAGGCAAGGCAGCTCTGCGATGCAGTTGCAGGGGGCTGGATTTGCCATGAGCTCCCACCGTGTTCCCCCCCCAGCTGCTCAGCGCAGGGACCTGCCCGGGGTTTAACAGCTAAATTGTTTTAAAGGCTAAATTGCACGTGATTGATCAGTCTGGCTCTGAAAGAAGACATTTCCCGTCTTTTCTTAGTTTTGCTGTACAATGCTTGAATTTTCTTCTGTTACAAAGCGGGCAGCCTCCCTGGGGTAAGCTAATGCGGCTGTTCCTGCCCTGCCTGCAGAAGCCCATGGCTTCGGTCCTGCAGCAGCCACAGTGTTGGACCCAGCTTCTCTGGACCCAGCTTCTCTGGACCCAGCTTCTCTGGACCCAGCTTCTCTGGACCCAGCTTCTCTGGACCCAGCTTCTCCGGACCCAGCTTCTCTGGACCCAGCTTCTCTATTCCGTGAGCACCCCTGTTTCTGTCCCAGCAGCTTCCCGCACACAGTAAGGGGTCTGTGGTGGTCCCTGCTTGTGGCCAGGCGTGGAAAGGCCAGGGGAAAGGCAGGGATAGCTGGAGTACCGAGTGATGCAGAGGATTCTTTTTTTCTTTTTCAGTTGTGCAAATACAAATGTACAGGGCTTTGTTCCTTGTTGAAAATGCTTTCATGGTCGCTGCATTCTTTTCCTCTTGGAATCCAACGGATCTCCTCTCCCAGCCCAGCCCAGTGACCCCCTGGGGATGCATCTGTCCCGGCAGCACCATCCCAGCAAGGGTGGCGTGAGCCCGGTATTCAGGACTTGGTGTTCAGAAAATCTCCCGATGCTCAGGCTTGCCCTGGGAGAAAGCCTCCAAGTGTCGCAGTGTGTTTTAAGGTTGCGGTGTTGTCGGGCGCTGTGGCCAGAGGGGTTGGTCACATCCTTGTGGTTTTTCCCATCCGTGTACCCAAGAGCACTGGGGCATTCAAACTCTGTGCTTTAGAGGTCCTGTGTCGGCACAGTTGGTGCTCAATGAGAGCAAATGTTCCTGTCTTGGCACTGGATAATTGGTATTTTTCTAATGACAACGGAGAAATTCTTTGTTCAGCCCAAGCCTGAGCATTGGCTGCTAGCTCCCGAGCGAAGGTATCTCACAGCAGCATTTTATGATGGACAAGAAGTAATTTTCTGATGAAGATTTCTTTTCTCTCTGTTACTCTTGACTATTGTGGACATCTCCAGTAAGGAGCTTAAGGCATCTCACTTACCTGTCCCAGTCCTGCCTGCAAACGTTGGATTGGATTAAACTTTTATTACTTGTAGAGAATAAACCCCCGTAATCCTTTGCCAAATAGTATTTACATTTTATAGCATGTGCTGGGGTGTGTTTACATTGGCCGAGATGTGCAGATCTGCCTCCAGATTAGATACCTTCTCCCCATGAGCGTGCCCATCTGTCTGTCTGTCCATGGGCTGTGTGTGTCAGGAGCCAGCAGTATTCCCTGGGCATCCTGGCAGCGCTGAGCCAGGACAGAGACGCTCTGCACATCCCCTGCGAGGGTTGCGGGACCTTCCCAGGCACCTGGGGGGGAAACGCTGGACTGTGAATCTTGAGTTGTTCTGCTGTCTTCAGTCCCCTGTTTTCCATCCCTTGGCCTCTTTCTTTATTTAATCTTGGTGAAGCACAGCTCGGTGGCGATGCCAGCCCAGGGGAAGGGAGGGCTGAGCCCTGCAGCGCGGGACGTGCGCTGGGGGATGAGCATCAGGTCCTGCCCCTGCAGCAGCCCTGGTGAGCACGGAGTAATGCACAGACCCTGCTCTAAGCAGGGGAAATAAGTGAAGTATGGATCAAAGTCTATTCTAGTTTTAGGGTATGAATGTGCAGAGGAACATACCTCTTTGGAACATGTATAGCCAAGATGTCCCTTTCTTCGTCTCTCTCTAGACAGCACCAGCCATTTCTCCTGCAGGTTGGGAAGATAATTTGTATGTGGCAGCCTGGGACTGAATGTTCCCTTGTAACGGCCGATGCCACGAGCAGCTTCTTTTTTCTGTAACTCCCTCACGGAGATTACTTGTGCTGCTGCCCACCCTGGCCTTGGGGAGGGCCCGTCCACGAGGGAGCCCAAAGGCCGGGCGGCTCATCCCAGCTGGAAGCGCCACGTGCTGCAGCAGAGGCGGGGGGCTGCCCAACGGCTGTTCATGCTCGGGGCTCCCTCGGGTCTGCGTTTGCACCCTTTTTTAGCTTTCTGAAGAATTTTGTAAAGGAACTGAGGGTGGATTTTGGAGCGGAGACGGGTGGAATTGCCCAGCAGGAATCTGGCAGGATTGAAATTTTGAAATCTGAGAGTGGAGCGGGAGGACTTGGCTCCCCTCTTTCTTAGCTCCGTCCTTTGCCGGTACCATCGGAGCTGATCAGCTGCCGAGTGTCCCTTGCTGGGCAGACTCGGCAGTTCTACCGGTGTCCTCCCAACCCTAGAAGATGATGCCGAACAAAGGGCTCCCTTCGTCCTTTACTGGAGGGCTGGCTGCTGCTTTCCTCCCCGTGTGGATGTGGCAGAGGCAGCGTCTCTCTTGCACGGCACGGTCGGGAAGATGCCACAGATTGGAGTCCCCCTGCTCCACCCCAGCCTTCTGCTGCTTTCTCAGTGTCTTGAGGATTTGAAACCAGCTTTCTGCAATTACAGTAATAAGCTTTTTCTTTTTTCCCAAAGGATTCCTACCAGCTCTTTTGTAACTTGAAAAACATAGTTTTCCAGGTACCTGATGCCCTGGCCCTTGTGGGAATACCGCTGGAAGTCCCTCGCTGGCTGGGATGGCTGCCGTGCACATTAATGCTCCTTCAGGCCCCCCAAAAGAGGTGTTCACCCCTGTTTGCCTGCTGAAAACGTGGAAGCAGCCACCGGGCTCAGGCTGCCGGGATGCTGCTGTGGGGACCAGCCTGCACAGGAGATGCAGCCCCAGCAAAGGGAGCTGCCTCCCGCTCTGTGTCCTTGTGCCCGCGCAGGGTCATTCCCAATGGCTGGAAGGGGCTGCAGAGGGAGCTGCCATTTTGCTGAAGAAAGCCAGTGGTCTCCTGTTTGGGTTTGTGGTCGGTGGGAAGAGGAAAGAGCATTTGCCACGTGGGAAGCTGGTGGAAGGGGCGAGGGGGTTGTATGCATAGGGTGAAGGAGAAAAAACCCACAGCCTGTTGTCGTCGTTTCTTGTGATTACTTTTAAGGCCGGCCTTGTGATTTTCTTGAATTTTTGAAGTCACTGAAATTACCTAAAGAGTTGGCTTTGCTGCTACAACTGCAGGAATTGCAGACCTTCCTAGGGCAGCGTTGCATGGGGTGCAGGGATGCTGCTCGCCACGGCTCAGCTGGGGCACGGGGCTCTCGGGGCTCTCCCAGCCGCGCCGTCCATCCACAGCCATAGGCGCAGGGGGGCTCTTCGGCTAGTCCTGCTCGTGAGGAAAGTGCTGGATCTGAATGTCTCCTTTCTGGGAGCAAACCTCGGTGCCGTCCGTCGCGCTGTGCTTGGGGTTGTTCAGCAGGGGCCAGTCCTGCACCGGTGTCTGGGGGGCTGTGCTGGGCTCGGGAGGTTCGGTGCCGGAGCAGGACGCTCTGCAGCCGGAGCTCCCGGTTTTCCTTTGACCAGTGGGAACAGACACTCTTGGCTCTGGCTCGGTGACCTCCGCCTTGCTTTGGTTTTCTCATAGAACTGAAAAAATGAATCGTGCCCTTGCTCTCCGGCATGCCCTGCCCACGGGGGTCCCCGCTCCCAGCCCCATGCCATCCCAGTTCCTCCTCTGGGTTTTTAGCTGCTCTGCGTTTGTGAACCCCTCCAGCAGCGTTGGGTGGGCAGCAGAGCACGTGGCTGGTCCTGGGGCGGGGGGCTGGGGTGCTTTTGCAGCTCCCCAGAGGTGCGGGAAAAGTCTTTCCCTGGTGTTCTTGGTTGTGGTGGAGCCAGGGCTGCCCACGCCTCTCGTCCAAAAACCTCGCTGCTAAAAATAACCACATAATGCACCCCAGTGGCTGGCGATAGCGGGCTGAGACCTGCGTTTGGGTGCTGTTAGTGCCTGGATCCAGCGCCTGGCGATGCCGAGGGTGGTGGCACTCACCTGCCTTTCCAGCCCAGGGCTGTGTCACAGCCAGCGTGGTCCCATCCCTGTCCCCTGTGGCTGGGTCACTCCTCCTGTCATCCCTCCCCCGTGCGTGGGCTGAGACACGAAGGTGAGGAGTGGGCCGGTGGTTTTGGCACTGTGGCAGCTGTGTTTTCTGCCAGTGCCGCCACCTCCATGCCACCCCTGCATGGAGGGGATGCTCGTCCTGCCGACCCAAGTGCATGGCCGGCTCTTGGGAGAGGCAGGACAGAAGGAGGCTGCTGGGCTGTGACTCTCAGTGGCAGGATCTGGCTTTGGATGCTCGGATTCAGCCTTTGGAAGAGCCTGTCTCCCTCCCCCTCCATTAACTCCCCAGGCAGCCTGCTCTCCCCTTGTTTTCACTAAAATTAGGGGGGCAGCGATGACCTCAGTTTGGTGAACAGGCTCACCTGCTCCCGCCACCAGGCCGGGCCAGCAGGTCCTGGTGGTGCTGGGATTTGGGGTCTCCTCGGTGCCACGGTGCCCAGGGATGATGCTCTGGCTGTGCAGCCCCGCAGCACCATCACGCACGCAGGAGGGTTCGCTTGGAGGCAGTGGTGCATGGAGGTCCCTCACCATCCTCAGTGCTTAGGGGCAGGTTTTTAGTGAGCTGGCAGCCTGCAGGGTCCTGGTGCAGGTTTATGCCGTAATTCCACAGTGTTGGCATGTTCAGAGCTGGACGGGTGGGGGTCAGCCCGTCCACAGCCATAGTGCATCACCACTTTATTAGTGTCTCAACAGGCTTGAACAAGACTAAGCATTTCTCTCTTTCTCCCCTTTTTTTGGACTTCAGAAGGAGCCCAGATTTTCCCCAGAAGCTCGGGGTGGCCGTAGCATTAACCCAAATCTCTGGAACTGCTGAGAGAGCAGAGAGGTTCCCAGCGCAGCAGCTGCCCCGCTCTGCCCCTCTGCGCCCCAGCAGCTTGGAACAGCCGTGCTGGGCAGCCCGAGGAGGAAACATAAATCTTTTTAGAACCTTCTTAGAGAAAATGATACAGAATTTTTTTTAAGTGAAATCCCACTTCAGGCCTCAGACACCCGCCAAACTGGCTGACATTGGGCTGGGGCAGTGGGCAGCCCCAGGCACCCCGGCCTCCTGCAGCCTCTCCTCCCTGCTCGCCTCGCTCAGAAACCCCACAGGAGCTTTTCCTCTGGGGGGGGGGGAGCAAAAGATAAGTATTTTTTCCCTTTAATTACCAAACTAATGCAAACTGGCAGGGTGGGTCGGCCCTGTGCAGGAGCCCCTGCTGCAGCCCCCGCTCCAGGCTGCTGGTGCCGGTGGCGTGCGGTGGGGCTGGCACTGGGCAGGGGGGCAGCGGCTGGGGGGCTTGAGACGTAGGGGAGACTGATGGCATCGGTGGCCTTGGTGCCAGCCGCTGCATGAGGCAGTGTTACACCACGGGGCAGAGGGAGCAGTGGCAGGAGCTGAGGCTCATGCGGAGCTCGGAAGTGGATGCTTTGCTTCCCCAGCGAGTGCACACGCTTCTTTTCTTTGCTGGTCTTATGCTGAAAAGCTGAGATTCATGTACTGTATGAAACAAACCAACCAACCAACCAACAACAAAAAAAAACCCACAGAAAAAAAAGAAAAAAATCCTAATGTTCCAAAATAAATGACAGTATATTTTGTACTTTGTAAAGTGTTAATTAAAATGAAAAAGAATAAAAAATGAAACATATGCTGTCTGCTTTTGTACTGATCAAACTGATGAAAATAAAGCAGAGCTTGGCATTGTCTATAAGATGTAGCTCTCTCGTTTTTTTGACCTTTGGCCAGACTGGGCCTTACTCTCACCAGTGCCCTTTGTCTACCTACACCCCCCCCTTAGGATGGTCAGCATCCCCCCCCTGAGGCTTTCCAGTGTCCCAGACCTGTCACCAGGTGTATTTTACTCCCTAGGGATGGTACCCGCCACCATCATCTCCATCCGGCAACACTTTGTGGAGGCCACCAAGCCTGCCCCATTCTATTCCCTTAGGATAAGCCGTCGGTGGGATACTGCTAGTGTAGCTGCAAGACAGTTTTTACCTGCTCAGAAGGGTGTGAGATGCCTGGCGAGCCCCAGCAGAGACCCCACCGGGGCATCACCCGAGCAGGGGCAGGAGAGAAGTGTCATCATGACTGTACCCAGGGCATTGCTGTTGGGTGCTGTCCCAGTCCCGGTGAGTGACGCGGCTGCGCAGTGCCATTGCCACACGTGCCTTGGCAAGGAGGAGCTGAAGAACCTGGCTAAATATGCCAGAAAAACCAGTGAAATTAGATGTATCATCACCCCATCACGGTTATAATTTATACTGGGTGTTTAAAGGGAAGCAACTCATCTACGTAAACTGTGGTCAAGGAGAGGATCTTTCAGTTTAGCATAACCTGGTTTTGACTCTTCTGGTCAAGTGTAAAATCACTCATGGAAGAATTCAGTGTGGTCTTGCTAATCTGGAATTCAGCCGTAATACAGAGCATTGCCTAGAGGGTTTAATCCATTTAAAAAAAAAAAAAATACAAGTCAACACAGCACTGCCATACCATCGCAGCACTGCCTGCAGCTACCCGCAAAAGCAACCGGCATTTTAGGGTGAATACACAAGATTTTGGCTGTTAAACTGGGGCCTGGCCCCCTAAGACACTGCACACGCCGAGAGGATTTTCACATTAGTATTTTTCTTTACCTGCCTAGGCTCATTGCCCTTCTGCAGGAGGTGCTGGGCCACTGGGCATCCCCTTGCAAAAACCATAACAAAACCAGATTCTGATGAGTCATGACAAAGTAATATTATTTCAGAATTATTATGAATATTTCAGGCTAATTATTAGTTCTCAGAGGAGTTTGTTTTTGAAGGATCCTGTAGAGAAAAGCATTTGCTGTAATGCAGCAGGTGCCTAAATTAATCTTTGTCTAATAGGTGTGAGGCGTTTGCTGATGGGGACGCCCAGCCCTGTGTGCGGGGGGCTTGTGGCACAGCCGGGGGGACCCTGCTCCTGCATGGCACCACTGAGAGCCCCCGGGCACTGGGCCATGGTCACCCCTCCCGACCGCAGCTAACGGGGGTCGCAGCCCTGCGGCAGCGAGCATCTTGTCCTGACGTGCTTTCAGGCTATTTTTAAGCCAAACTCGACAGCACGGCAGTGTTTGGAGAGCAAATTACTCTTGCTAATCAATGCCAAATCAAGTAGGTTATTTTAGTTCTAATTTGAGCTGCTCCCCCTGTGCACCCCTGGCCCATACCCCCCACGTACACTGCCAGTATATTTAGGGATGCAGGTATATTTTGGGCTGGCTAATTTGTCGTACACTGAAGGACAAATGAAGCAAAGTTGCCTTCTAGCACGTACCTGTAATGCCCCGCGGCCACTGCACCACCGTCGGCCATGGGGCAGCAGCATAAACCGCTCAGGTTTATGTTAAAAGCTGCGGCTGCCTTTGCTAGGCAAGGGGGCTGGGGTCAGGGGAGAGTGCCTTTATTTTTCTATTTTCTAAGCCTTTTTTTTCTTAAATAAAACATTTGTCTGAGTTATTTCCTAAATACAGCGGTATGAGGAAGGGCGCTGCTGCCGGAATGCTGGCACAGACATTTTCAGCCACCATCTCAGATTTTCTTAGACCCAAAAGCCCACCCCACCATGACCCCCCTCAAAGCTCCAAATCCATTTGGACCCAGCTCATCCCCGGTCTCTTTGTTTCCCAGTTCGCAACTTGCTGTTGGAGCCCATCCGGCCCTGGGACCACAGGGAGCAGCAGGTGCTGCCCCACGGGGAGGGAAGGGGCTGCTAGGGGGGGGGTGTGTCGGTGGGGTGGGGTGACTCCATCACACAGGGATAAAATATGCTGAGCTGCTCTCAGCACACAAACCAGAGCAGAGAGCCCCCAAGGAGCGCTGACAAGGGATCTGGGATGGGAAAGGGCTATTAAAAATAAACTCTCACCTTTTCCCAGTGTGGTTTTCTCCTGGTGGGCTGTGTGGCCATGTGGACCAGAGCCTTTGGCTGAAGGCACATCTGGCTCCTCTTTACCTTTGAGGACTGTGAACCTATTTTGTAGCTGTGCGGCATTAGGTGGGGCAGGAGGCCTCCATCTCCAGAGAGTGCTCCCACCTGCGGGACGCCGCCTGCTTCTCTACTGGCAGCTGAGGACTCCAAGGTGCTGCATCTCAGAGCTGCTCCCACCTCTCTCCCGCTGGCTGCCTCCTGCGCAGCCTGCAAGTGCCTCTCCATCACCACGACTGCGAGAAGCACCCAAAGACTGACCAAAGTCAGCCACACCGGTCCCCTCCTTTAGCAAGAGCCAAAGGCCAAGTCCTTTTCCAAGTGACAAGCAAGTCTTTAGAAGCCCAGCACCACAGCAGCTCCCCTGGGAGCTTCAGCTCCATCCTACGGCTGCTGGGGCTCCTGCCCAGCCAGGTTCATGCTCCTCACAAGCTGGTTTCTCTGGGAAGAGCTGTTCCCGGAGCAGCGTGGTGCTGGTGGGCACCAGCGCCAGCGGCTCCACCAGCCCAACAGCCGGAGGGGCTGGGCAGGCTGGCAGCAGCCATCTGCCAGAGCCTGCTTGGAAACTGGACCCACAGCTGAACTGGGAGGAGCGAGGCCCAACAGGACATTTTTCAGCCAGGCTTGAGAGAAAGATGCAAAAAATTGGTACAAGAGTCTCCTTTCTCTTTCAGGTACTGGTAGCGAGAAGCAACACGCTACTGAAGGGCTCCCTTTGGTGGGGCGCATTCCTGCTGCCCACCCCCCAGAAGGGAACCCCGTTTGTAAGATCTCATTTTGTGGACGCTTCTTTGCACCGTCTGTCCTGGCAGCCGGAGCCCAGGGAAGTGCAACTGAGTCCCCAGCCTCAGTTTCCCCCTTCACAGCACAAGCTGCTGGTCTCAGGCTTCCCGCAGGGACCAGCTGCGCAGGCGGCGGTGCCACGTGAGTACCAGCTCCTGGTGGGTCCCAGCCACCAGCTCAGCTTGGACACCAAGAGCACGGCCTGGCCAGCCTGGGGTGGCACAGCGGGGGCTGCTCTGCTGCGGAGGGGGGAGCCCAAAGCCAATTCTTTACTCAGTAAAAAATAAACAAACCCCCCCCAAACCCCTTAAACAATACAAATCTGTTTTAATGAGAGTGGGAACCATAAAATAGTGAACAGGTTGCCTATATTAAAAATTACGTTAATAAATTTAAGACTACAATGTAAAAAACCCCACCCCCCAAAGCCCAGGAGTCAGGAACGTGGCTCACCTGCACTGACACGCGGGCACTGATGCCAGCGCGGCAGCTCCTGGAAACACTGGCCCCAGCAGAGGTGGTTCTTTGGCCAACGCACCCATTTGCAGGCTCGTGCATCTTCTGCATCCCCTCCTCAGCCTCTTACCAGCGGCTGGCAGCGAGGCCGAGCTGCGGAGCATCGCACAGTCCCACCAACACCACGCTGGCAGCACCACGAGGCTTCGGGGGTTGCAAGTGGTGGCCAAACTCCTTCTTCCCTGCACCTGCCGTTTGCAAGGGCCACGAGGGCTTCAGGCTTCCTTAGTGTTCCATGCTGAAGGCTTGCAGGGAGCAGAGGATTTCTGTGTGTGTTCCGACCGCTGGGCTCTGGGGCAGGACAGCAGCTGAGCCCACCAGCGCTGAAGCCAGCGCTCCCTCTACCCCTGCCGCTTGCTGCGGGGCGCAGCTCTGCACCTACAAGCACCAAACTTTTTCCACCTGCATTCCAACATCCACAGCATGGTGCCGGCAACTAGAAAACATGGCATTGCAGACAACGTTCTTCTCTCTGTTACCGCTCCAAGGAACCTTCTGCCACTCCGACTTCTTTCCGCGGCAGCCAGAGGAATGGGGGCCCTGCTTCATTCCTGCACTGATGTCCCCACACACCCCAGATCTGTCTTTAGAGGAGCAGAGCGTGGCACGCAGCCTGGGAACTGCAGCCCCAGCCCGGGTGACCACGAGCCAGCTCGGCACATCCCTGCGACGCAGCTCTTGCTGGTGGCGAGGGAGGAGAGCAGCAAACCCCTGGCAGATCGGGTCGCTGCACAGAGCGCACAGGCAGCCCCTGCATGTGGTCCAGGAGGATGGGGTGGGTTTGGGGCACGTAGGAAGCCAGCGCATAGCTGGTTTCTTACCTGAGGAGAGCACCAACAGCCGAGAGATGAGGAACAGAGCTGGCTTTTGATGTTAAAGGAGGTAGCAGTGGTCAGGAGCGTGGGTTACAGAAGCATTCTGTCATTAGCAAGGGGCTGCTGCACAGCCTGGCCTCCGCTCTGCCCCGGCAGTGATGGAGGGAACAAAACCACCTGGTCCCAGTTTCCCTCATCAGAGCTATGGTTAGGCTGGTTAAAAAAAAAGTGAGAAATAACGTATTTGACATCCAGCTCTGGCCTCTGCTGCCTGCTCAGGCTTTTACTGACCCATCCCACCCATGCAGCCACCCCACGGGCAGAACATGCCTGCTCAGGTAGGTCTGCCTGGCCCAGGACACACAGAGCAGCACGCTACTGCATCTGTACCGCCCCCGCAGCTCTCGCCCTCCACTTCGCACACTGACCCCTCTGTACAAAACTGTTGAGCAAATACAGACAGGCTGGGAGACGGTGCCACAGGTAACTGCAAGTAATGCCAGACACTATGAATAACGAAACAACTGCAGCCATGGCCTCCCTAATGGCTCTGGACACCCGCTAGTCCAATCGTGTGGATCAAATCACTCCAGCAGTGCCTGCCGGTGTTGGGTGGTGAGGGTCTGGCAGCAGGGGGCTGCAGGGGTGGCTTCTGTGAGAAGACACCAGGAGCTGCCCTCACACCGCTGGCCAAGGCAGAGCCCATCGGCAACAGCAGCAGCCTCCTGGATAATGTATTTAAGAAGGAGAAAAAAACCTGCAGAAGCGCAGCTGGAAGGAGAGAGAATACGTGAGAAACCACTATAGAGACACCAAGGGCAGTGGGCAGGGAGAGCGAGGAGGCAGAAAAGTCAGGAGTAAGGTTGAGCTCAGGAAGGGAGGCATGGGGGGAAAAAGGTGGTTTTAGATTTGTTTTTATGCCTCATTATCCTGCTGTTTCATTGGCAATAAATTAATTTCCCCAAGTCGAGTTCGTTTTGCCCATGATAGTAACAGGTAAGTGACACCCCTGTCCTTACCTCGACCCACAAGCTTGCCATTCTATTTCCTCCCCATCCTGTTGATGGTGGAGTGCCAGAGCCCCTCAGTGAGCACCTGGCCATGGTCAACCCCCCCACTACTTTGACCAAACCAAGGGTCAGCGCTGGCATTTGCAAGACCACAGGCTTTCCACCACTTAACCTTGTTCCCATCAAGCAGCATGTTCCAGAATGTCCACAGCCACTGTAATAAAAGTGCCAACACTCCCACTGCATTAAGCCATACAACACCTCTATTTAGGGCTAAAGACCTTGCTGGCATCTAATTAACACACAGAACTTGCAATTTATTGCACAGCAAGACTGCAACACAACCAGGTACACCACGGCATCAATTCTCACGCCAGCTCTCTGAACAGCCCGGCCCCAAGCTGCACCAGGGAACGGCAGTGACCGAGAGCAGCTCAATGCCCGCAGCGCTCCCCGCACTGCCCAGCCGTCCCGCACAGCCCTCCTCCAACAGCAACAGCCACAAAGGGAATCAGCTGCAACATCGTGCTTACTATAGCTCCTTAATATTTGTTTTCAATGCTTTAATAAGCTTCCTCATGTTAAAAGGGCACTGCTACTCCCCACGAGACCAACAAGACATGTTTGGGCAGCTCAGGTTGTCCAAGGCGCATGTAGAAGGTATAAATCCAAGCTAACCTAATGGGAATTCACAGCAGCGAGGGTCTGCCACAATTTAATGGCAGCTTTCTGCTTGCTCTCCCTCAACCCACCACAGCAATACCAGTTCCACGGTAACGTTAATAACAACTCATATACGTGTCTATTTCTGTGTACTTTGTTTCACCTTTCCTGTACTTTACACAAAGCCCTTCAAGCCTTATTTCATCAAGGCAGAGTTTACCCCCTGAGTTTTGGTAATTACACAACAGATCTGATACAGATTTTCCACTAATGGAGCCAAAATGTGAGTATGCCGTGTCCCCTGGGTCTGTGGATACCGTGCCTGCCCTGCAATGGTATCGGTCCTACAGGCGGGGAGGTGTCGCAGCTGACAAAAGAGGTTTCCTGTCACATCATTGTGAGCCGAAATGCTTAAGTTCAAATGCAGCGTGCAAGACAGAGCAGCTCATCTGTGAAGTCAAGCTCAACAATATTCCCATCACTACTGATAAAGGCTTTATGATCACTTTATTTAAAACATATTAGCTTGGATTTTGCCAAAATAATTTACACAGTAGAAGTATCCCACACAGGGAGAAATGATGTAACTGTGCCTGATGTCTGGAGTATTTCACAGCAGACACTTCCCCACACTTCAGTGTGAGATTTGGTAAGTACCTGCTACAGGTACAGATAGCTGCATCCCAAGTGCACTCACCACAACTTCTTTGCTAAGAAGGTACCAAGAAACAAGGCTCTGCTTCTAGCCCATTAAGGCTATTTCCCTGCTAGGCATGACCAAAAAGCCTGGCTAATTTAAAAGGGCTCTTTGCAACCAAGAGCCACCATATCCCTGAAGGCAGAAAGGGTGCAAGGACTCCCCCCCTAGAAAAACCCCAAAGGCCGCAGGGTTTGCGGTCAACACGTGAAGACAAAGGTACTTGAGCAGTGAGCACTGGCCCTGCACAGAGCTAAGCTGTTTCCAGCCTCCCGCCGCGATCAGGACAGACTGGCCACTGTCACTATCAATCCATCCCTCCCCAGCAACGGCAGCGCAGCCAGCCTCCGATTTATCTTTCCGTGCTGTCTTATGGTGCAAACAAGTTCTCACTCTTCCAGTTTAATGAACATGTTCCTTGGGTGTTTGGTCTTCAGAGCCTCCCCGGAAAGCCTGCAGCAGCCTGGGATCAGAGCCGAGCACTGCCCCCACCGCTGCTGGTGGTGGGCTCAGAGGGCGGCTGTGCTGGGCTCCCGACAGCCAGCAGGACTCTTCTTTCACATAAAAAAATAGTTATAAACCCCCCCCACCCCCTTCCCTTAAGAAGCAGTTCGGCTCAGCCCAACGCTGACACCCCAGAGCTGGTGACAGAGAACATGTCCATAAATGAATGTCCTGTGCTACAGCTTTCACCTCATGCCAGTCGTCCTTGAGGGAGATGCTCTTCATCCTCAGGCAGGGAGGGACTCGCCAGCCATGAGCTGCGCCCCAGACTCTTTGGGAGCTCATCATGAACCAGGCAGAACACTCCTTGTGTTTCACTCTCCTCAGGGAACATACAGACTTCCTATGGCCAGGCTGGAGCGTTTCAACAATGCAGAGACGACAACATACCCAGGCACTACCATGGCTGTCTCCGCTCACAGTCACGTCTTGCTCAGCTTCACAGAACAAGTCTTGCTATCCAAGAAGCTGGTCACCAAGTTGCCCCATCTTCTTAGCACAGCGCTGAGGCCCAGCAGTATTCTAGATAAAAGACTTGGCCATGCTTACCATATGATCAACTCCACACGCAACATCCACCACCTCACCGGGTACAGTCACCTGGATCAGACACAAGAGAGAGGATTACTTCAAGCTGGTGCTTTGCACCTGGTGTTTGCTATTTCTCATCCTCCTCCTGCTTAACACACCAGCTGGTTTCACAGGGGCTTGCACCAGTGGAAGTGCCATCTTGAAACCCAGAGGAAGCAAGATCCAGCACCAGACGTGCTTGTGCGTTGAGCTGTGAAGTATTCCCCTTCTCCCTTCACAGAAGCACACAAACCTTTGGAAGGACAGACAGCGAGGAGACTGTAGCCTCAGCCCATCTGTTCAGCAGCAGAAAAGCACGACCGGACAGAGCATAATCCAGGCAGGGGAAGAGGACCTGCCCAGCCACCACAAGGATTTGCCTCTTCTCTCATCAGCAAGGACTAGAACAAGGCAAAAGCTCAACTCAGCCTACGGCAGTTTTCACTTGGATGCTAAGGCCCAGCTCACTCACCAGTATGGTTATAGCTCTTTCACTTAGAGCTGACTTCCAACTCACGGGAAGCAGAGGCTACAAACACAAGTTTTTCCTTAGAGCTAAGGGAGAGGCGAGATGGCTAGTTCTAGGGCAGGAGGTCACAGGCAAGCAAACTGCCCTTGCTTTGGTACCATGCCGTAGGAGTGTCAGACAGGAGTTGGCTGCTTGAGGGAACACAACCCTCAGCATCCACACTCCAGGAAACCTGGACGTGCCATGCTTGGTGAAATCAGAAACCCCACTCTGCCACAGCAGCGTGGTTTTAGGCAAATGCTCCAGGGTTGGTCTTTTTTTTTTTTTTTTTGTTCATTTTTACAGGAAGGAAAAAGCATGCTACAGAAACACATCCACTGCAAGTTCAGACACAGGGAAAGGGACTCCTGGGTGGTCCAACTGATTGCCTCCCTCCTCTCCTACTTGGCCTTCATGGAGACTGGGAACATCTGTTAGGCTGAGTGCTGAACTCCAGAGCAAAGACTCCTCTACACCCCCAGAGTCTGGCTCTCAGAGCCATCAGAGAAGGGTGTGGAACTGGAAACGTTGCGAAACAGCTATGAAAACAGTTCAGTGGCTAAGGATCTCCTGTAAGTACAGTCAGTCCAGTGACCCACCACCATAGCTGCTTGACTTGGAAGAGGAGCAGGGGAAGGAAGCCCACTGCTATGTGGACCTGCTGCTACTATAGTCTGACCACCACGACCAAAACGTTCACCTAATTTAGATGCGTAATGTAAGGGTTTTGGGTCACAGACAACCAATACCAGCGGTTTTCTTTGCAGCATGTACAAAAATGAAACGCAAGTTAGAAGGGGAGGGAAAAGGCAGCAAGGGCCAGCAGGTAGAAGACTCTGGACAGGAGGAAGATTAGTTCAGATGTGATGGCACAGCACCAGATGTTGCTCTGGGATCTGAAATTGATACTGAAATAGCAGATAAAAACATTTACTGAAGACCTCCCTTTCTAAAGCAGGCTATGCAAGGACCTCTGGAAAACAAAGCAGTTCTATAGTCATCTTAGGCTTCCATTTCTTTCAGAATTGATCAAGAGAACTACATAGCAAATGATGTTTCTTGCTCTCAGAATAACAGACCATCTAAAGAATATACTCTTGGCCTTAATACTACCATCCTTACCCTCCAGGGGAAATACTGGTCTTCCATTCTTCCAATTCCCAGGCAGCCTCTTAGATTCTTGCCCCATACAAACAGTTCTCCTCTGTCTATACAAAATGAAAAAAAAAAAAAAAGAATAAAATAGGGCAGACTCATTAAAAAGGAAGAATTCTATTTGTGATGCTGACAAGTGTGGCTACAGTGCTTCTGGGAGTATAAAGGTTTACACACGCAATGCAAAAGCCATTGAGTTTAAGTCCAAGTACAATAAATGTACTTGTGCTTGAGGACTGAGGAAAACAGTGCCTAATGAGCAAGACAAGCAGCAAGTTCTGGGCATGTCTTTGCTTCCCCCTCTTACAGCTCCTGCTTTGGAATTTTCTTCAAAGAAAGGGTGCAGCAGAAGAGATTCCAGGGAATCATTTGTGGTGAATAATTTGTGCTGGAAGTTAAGACAATTACAGCTGACCCACACCAGCTATCAGCACAGCAAACCGGGTAAGCAAGTCAGATCTGTCCCAAGCCATCACCTGGGGACTGGTTAGGCAGCTGCCTGACAGAAGTGACCTTCTGGGGAAAAGAAAAAACTTGCGTTCAACAGAGTCGGAGAGTTTTAATCTCCTCAGCAAAACATGCAGATCCCCAAAGTGTTCAGATCAGCCCCACAGCACAGACAACCAAAACATGATCTGTAACACAAGTACAATTTAACCAGAATAAGGTAAAGCACCCTGTAACTGACAGTGTCACACATATCGCTTCCCCAAGAGATATCGAGCACTTTGGCACCTGGCACTTTTCATTAGTAAACTATTACTTTCACTACCAAGCACAAGGGTTTTCTGTGCTGCTGCCCTCTGCTGCCCATTTTCAAGTGACTCTAATACTCAAAACTTCCCTTAAAGGCTGGTATCAAGTACAGGGTGCGTGTACCGGAGTGTCATACCCCTGGACGTTACATGTGTAGGTCTTCCCACCTCAGATAGCTAACTCGGTTGGTCAGAAGAGCCAAGAAACCCTGACATCTAGCTCCAATTTAGACTCAGTTTTAGTTTGCTCATTTATCACATAAATTCCTGCTGCTTCTAAAGGGAAACTGACTGACTCTGTACAAGGAAATGAGAAAAAAAACCTTCCCAGGTTTCCTGTCTGAGAGAAATTTTTTGCTTGCTTAGAAGAATAACACTTTCTTAAAGTCAGTGCAGTATCTATGTTAGAAACCATGCTGACACCTGTAATTGTGCTGCCTGCCCCTCCTGTTTGCATTCCAATGTGCTTTAAGTTTAAAGATAGATGGGTGCTTTGTTTTTCTTTTAACTGCCAATAATATGGCAACGTGACTTCTCCATGACAGTAGGACTAGAAACTTACTTGTAAGCGCCGCAAACTGGCTGAGTCCACAGCGAACGTGAGCAACACGGATGTCCGGATTGAAGTCTGACCAGCCAAAAAGGCTGGGTGGGATCATCTCTGGCACTGCTGTCTCTATTAGGTTTGGTCCTTTCCCAAGAATTCCGTATCCCCAGACAAAAACATTTCCTTCTTCTGTATTACAATAAGAACACATTCAGTAAGAAAGTCTGTGCTTGTGAAATTCATGCCATAACCAAAAGTTAATCTGACCCAAAGGAGTATTTTTCCTTTCTCCCAGAGCAGTCCAGCACCTTTGGATTATTTAAAATTTGCAAACAATGCACTCCCATCCAAATACCTTAATTTTTCCTAAGCTATGCAAGCAGATCAAGCTTCACAGGCAAAACTTTCATGAGGAAATAATGTCAGCACAGCCTGGATCAAAACTTCAGCTTACTGACTGATGGGACAGAGGTTGAGTGTTTTATTATCACCGCTTTTTCCTTTGAAGTGTGGCCAAACCAGCAGTAGGCTAGTCACTCTGCCTGGCACTCTGCCTTAAACTGGGTGCCTGGGAAAGGCTGCAGTTGGACAGCGTAAGAGTAAGTTGCTGTGTCTGTGCCTTCACACTAGAGGCTCAAATGTCTTGTCATCACATCTATGAACATCCTCCTTCAGATGATCCTTCATGAAAGTAGCACAATCCTCTCCCTCCTTCATTTACTCAGTAAATGTAGTACTCAGTACTACATTACTTTCAAGCTGTACTCCCCCGGCCACTGCCAAGCCAAAGCAGCATTCACTAGAGAAGCCTGCTGCAGAGTTTCAGTGTTCTCAGAATGCCACTCTCCAACCTAGTTTATCAGGATTTATTTACATGTCAGATCTATATTGAGTCTGAAGGGCTCTTCTTTCTCTCAACTGTTGCCTTACTTCCTCCCTATATCCATCTTCATTATAGGCCACACGGCCCATGTGATCAGCAAACAAGATGAACCACAAGCAGCAACCATGCTCTTGTTCCAGTTTGCGTGAGTGCTTACTGGAGACACACTGGAAGCAATGCTCTGCAGCTAGTGAAAATAACTCCCCTGGTACATTAAGTCACAGCTTTCTCAGCCTCCCGGCTTTCCTCGTAACAGGCAGTACTCTGTTTCCAGTAAACAAGATGCTGGCTCCACGATGTTACAATTCACCTACTGCTTGGCCTTGCACTAAAGAGGATGACTGTAAAAGCCAACTCACCTGTTAGCACAATATTGCCAGTCCCTCCACATGCAGCCTCCTTTATCTTCCCAATCTTGAATGGCAAATGTCTGGGAACGTTCACCTGTACCAGGTTGTAAGAGTTGTTAGAGACAAGGTAAACTGTAAACTAGACACATTTTTAACTTCTGCTCTGGTTCTGGTGAGAGCTTACATACATTGAATTCCTGATACAGACAACCTTTACTGCCCGAATAACACAATGAATGCACGTCCCAAGCTGACAAAAACTACATGAAATTCCTTTAGGGTTGAGAGTGAGGACAAAGTGGAGAAAGTTACCCACTGGAAAGCTTACAGGCATGGCAACAAAGCTGGGAATGCTTAACATCTGCTTATATCCCTGGCTTTCTAAGTCAGACACAATGGGAAAGTCAATAGGCAAGCACATTTGCAAGTTTTCACAAGGACAAGATGACTAAAATTTGGTCTGCAGTGGCATTTTTGAACATACTGGGGGGAAGAAAAACCACCACTCTAAGAAAATCATTCTATTTAGTACAGTTCGACAAAACAGAACACTACACAGTTTGTCATACGTAAACAGTGACCTCTGATCTCACAGATAATACCAACTCCGCTATTCCACAATTTCAGCTTTTAGATATATATTGTATGTAAAACTCCCACTTTGGCAAACATGCCATTCATCTGTTTCAGAACTCTCCGGTTTCCACAAAGCACCCGGTCAGGAAACTGCTACTCAACTTGGTCATCGTCTTCAGGCCTTACAGGTCTCAGTAATTAGCCCTGTGTTAAGGATACATCATCAGGAGAGGCATGGGAAACAAAGGTACTTATTTTGCTAAAGCCATACTAATGCAATTGTCTGCTCTCAGCCTTCTGCCAAGAATATCTTGAGTATTAATTAATTCCCTGACTCCATTTCCTACAATAACTGTGAGAGGAGAACATCTGCCTAATTACCTCAGTACTACAATGCTTAGTGTCAAGTAGCACTATATTTTTGTCCCACATAAGTTTGCTCCAAAAAAACTTTTCTCTGTGAGACACTGGGATTTGTTTAGGACTCAGCTATAAACTTACTAAGGCTGTTTGTGAAAAATTTACCAACATCGAGGTTGGTGGGAAGGGACTTCCAAGGGTTATCTGGACTAGCACCATGCTCAAAGCAGGACCACTCAAATTCCAGATTGGCCAGCCAAAAGACTAATTCTTGTCCTGAAGTCAGCACAAGCACTCAAACTGGATCTCAGCTGGGTGCAAAGTCCACGGGATGGGGAAAGGAGAACACGGGGCGTACTCTTCCTTTATAACAGACTAACAAACTGAGGTGAGGTGACACAAGCCTTTGCCTATCAATAGCTGGGAAACATACTGCCCTAAAGCTATACAAACATTTTAGACAGATTGGTTTTGTAAGCATAGGTAAAACCAGCCTGCTAGCGGTGTTAGTTTATATTGATTTATACTGCTGTCAGAAGAACCGGAGCAGGAAGAAGTGTGTAATTTTTAACTCTGTGCAGCAGCTGAACCGAAACTTGTAAAAACATGCCCCCAGGCCAACTGACCTGTGTGGTTTCTGTGACAGATGCCAACTGCAAGTACTCTGAATTTCCCCAGCCAAAGACATCTCCTTCATCTGAAACAGCCAGACAACAGTCCCCATAGGAAGAGACCTGGATAATGTTTACTCCAGCAATGTCACCACGTAGCTTAGTTGGAACACTGGTGATGTTGTAGTGTCCAAGACCTGAAAGGAAAAAGGCAGAGAGATGATGAATTTTTTCCAGACGTACTTTTAATGCCTACCAGGACCATTTTGTCATGTTATAACCCAACCACCCACCCTCCAAAAGAAAGCTTTCTGTCCATATCTCTTTACTACCACCTTCAATGGCCAAGCAGCCATTAACACCAGTTCTACTACCCAAAGCTGCCTCTCAAGAGTACAAAACAACTTTACACAATCACACCTGGAAAACAGTATCATCTCTCTTGTCTGCATGGACCAAGGTGTTTGAGAGTAGTAACCAAGACAGGCAGATATTCTGACAAAGGTGAAGCTTCACAAACCAGCTGCACCCTGTCTTCTGCAAGGAGAGCCACGAGTGACAGCACACTCAAATCCACTCAGACAACAGCAAGTCAAGTGGCAAAAGAGGCTGGGAAGCAAACACTTCACGTGACAAACAACTGCCTAGAAAAAGGGGCCAGAATGCAGATGACAGGAACAAGACAGGCTACAGTACATCCACAGAAGAGAACCATGGGAACAACCCAGCTTCATGAGCAGCAGAAGGACTAAACACTAGGAAGGATTGAGAGGAAGTTCTTTGACAGCAGAAGCCACCAGAAAAAGAGCACGGCCAAAGATCCCACGCTGAGACAGCTGTAGCTGCCAAAGGTCTCTGTCAGTTCAAAAGGAGCAAGCAGCAAAAGACCCTGAAACGAGAATTGGGAAGGCAAAGCCTGCACAGAACCAGGGAGCTAACCTTCCCATGCCACTTCCACATCCTCTCACAAGCTTTATAAAGTAGGCACATTCTCCTCAGACTGCACGCTTGGATCGCCAGCATGGCATCCTAAGGCTCCTCTAAAATTGAACTGATTTGTCTCAGTTTAGTTACACAAGAGTACACAGCTGGAAACGTACCAGCCCCTTTCTGTCCACGCATGCATGACAAATACACATCACAAGCTCTGAATTAGGACAGCTTGCTATCTTCATCAGTTCGCTGAAATGCAAGCTGAGCTGAGCTCCTACCTGTTTGTCCGTCAGCTCCCCATCCGCAGGCATAGACTGTACCTTTCTTAGTTCTAAACAGACTGTGGTCCTGCCCACACACAACCTGCACACAAGCAAAAAGTCAGAGCTGGTCAGGAAAGGTCACGTGTTCAGAATCGATTTAACCAAGCATTACTGGCAGACAAATTGAGCAATGAACCTCCATGATGCCCGTCAGCTCAGATTTTGACCCTTCTCTCCCGATCAAACGGCTCTACAGACAAAGAAGGCCAAGAACAGCATGATACAGCACAGAAAATAGCAGAGTTTTCTTTGTGGAAAGTGATGGGGCAGTTGATTTGGTCTGAGATCCAAAACAAGGCCTAGTTAACAGAAAGCTCGATTCAGCAGTACAACACAATAAAACAGCAAAGAGTAGACAAGAGATCTCCCTTCCCAGAGTGCTACCACATGGCTCTCACTGCCAGCTACAAACTGCTATTGATTCCTTGCCATGTAATCGTTCTAGGAACACATCTGTTCTCAAATTGACATTTATATTGAACTAGCAATCATGTCTGTCAAAGGCTTGGCATGAATTAAGTCTAAAATCTTCAAAAGCAGACATTAAAACTTACCCAAAGATTAAAAGGATTTAAACCACAAGCTTAGAGTGACTACCAAGAATATTAAGCACATAACTGCTGTCAAAGTACAAACAGGTACTGATTATTCAACCCCCTTGAAAAAAACCAAAATTATGAAAAATCCAAGCAGAAGTTTACAAGCCTAAATCAAAACATCATTAGGATGTACCACCACACACCCCCATCACATGGACCTAAATGAACGACCTTCGCTTTCCACAATACTGCAAGGAACAGGAGCAATGTCTGCCCACAGAGACCTGCTAGAGGAGCATAGGGATACTAGTAAACTGCTCCTGTGTCTAGAAATACAGCAGCCACGTGCACACTCAGTGGCGTTTATGCTGCTCCACAGTCCCTTGCTCTCCTAGAAACCTGCTCTAGGGAAACGTTGGCTGGTCCAAGTGAATATTCTCACAGCTCACTTTTGAAATGGGGAAGACCAAATTCAAATAGAGTAGCTCCCAATTGACAGAAAAGTGACAGAGCGGAACAAGAGCAAGGAATCAAGACAGGAAGAGATGAGGCATCAGAACAACCTCCCTGCCGTGCAGGTGTTACCTAGGAGCCAAGCAAACAAACGCTGCATTGGCACTGCCATCAAATTCTTCAGTAAGTTCAGACCCTGCCTTGCCAGTTACAACTGCTCTGCAGAGGCAGAGAGCAAAATGCCACCTTGTGCTTTTTATAAGCAACCAATAGAGTAGATCGCTTTGTCATTTCAAAGAGCTTCAACTGAATGATTGGCATACTGGTATTTTTTATTTTTCTCTCATTACAGAATCAGAGACTGGTTGAGTTTGGAAGGAACCTCAGAAAGTCACCTGGTCCGACCCCCCAGCTCAAGCAGGGCCACCTACAGGCAGTTGTTCAGGACTGTGTCCAGATGGCTTTTGAGTACCTCCAAGGAGGCAGACTCCACAGCCACTCTGGGCAACCTGTGTCCGTGCTCAGTCATGGTAAAAAAAGCGTTTCCTGGTGTTCAGAGGGAACCTCCGGTGTCTCAGTTTGTGCCCACTGCCTCTGAGCTTGGCTGATCAGCCAGTTCTCAATCCACCTTCAGAATTCAGTTCAGATCCTCTTACCTGGACAACTCTGCTGTCAAACTCCTTCAGCTGATGAATTAGATGGCTTTCACTGGACACCACCAACCAACCACCGAGAAGAGAAAAGGCAACACACACGATTTCAGAGGACTACAACTGAAGAATGTGAAGGTAGACCTACCTTTACTGAAAGCCCCATTGCTATTATGAGAAGAGAGATTCTTTCACATGTTCTGTTATATATTCAAAGAGCATAGTTCCACTGTTAAATTACTGCACAAAGGAGGAAAGTAATTTTGCATTCTCTTATTTAAGAAGTTAAGAACCGGCACTTTTTAAATATAGCCTCTCGTGGGAATTAGGGGTGGAGGCAATCCTCAGACATGTTCCTTAGTCTAGAATGAGCACAGATACTAAGTAGTACTGCAGCACCTATATAAACACTACACTTAAGTAGATTAACCAGATATTGCAGAGCACAAACAATGTTGTGTTAACATCCATGTCATTCTTTCACAAAAACAGGAATCCTGAACAATCCAATGACCAACTTCCACAAGAAAAAACCCAAAAAACAGCTACCCAAACTACAGCTATTTTCTTAAAACTCTGCAGGCCAATTCTTGTGGATCACAGAGAGAGCAATGAGATCTCTTCTAGGCCCTGCCAGAGAATCAGTAACTTTCAACATATTCCCCCTATCCACTTACATCACTACTATCTCACAGAGCGTTTTAAGAATATGCTTTGGTGTGGCCCACAAAAGCCCTGTAAAGGAAAGGCACTAGAGATTTAAAGGTAGTTACAGCAAAGGGATCCAACAGAAGGATGCCTCTTTCATCTTTATGTGGCACTTCTAACACCTTCAGAAATAGCATTTGCACTCTGAGAGGCTAAAGGGAGAAAGAATGACTACTAACACCAATTACCTCAAGCAATTTACGAAGGCTGGGTTTTCTCACTACACCCTGTGAAAACTGTCACATGCTGACATCTTTCTGTCTTTTGTGAACGTGGTCAAAAGAGTGCTAGTGTCCAGCCTAGTTTAAAGCCAGGCTGTTTATATGATGTCTGCAGCATAAAAGCCTGCTCTCAGACACCTTAATCTTAAATGGCATCCTTATCCTACCAGATTTTTCCCACCTTCAGGCTTTTCTGTAGGGTTGTTTTCACACAATTATGTTTTTAACGTTATGGAAGTTCAGGATCTCTGGATTCTCACCTGTAAGTTTCATCTTCAACAACCTTCCGGCCACACTGTCCATAAGCATTGTTCCCCATTGTGAAAACTGCAAAACAATGATGAAATGCACTAGGTTTATTACTGTCCAATCCCCTGAAAGCATCTTTTCAGGTACACAAAATATTTTCATGCGTCCTCGGCACAAGAGAAGGACTTTAAGTGACTGAATCCATTTTCGTCAACAACATCCTGGCGATATTGTTGCAGGCACAGTAGAGGTACCTGGAGCCCATTGGCTGTTTTTCAGTAATTGCCTAGTTCATCCTGCTGTTGCCAAGGAGACTCAGAAATAGATCAGTGCTCCCACAGGAGCGTTAAATCAACCAACCAACCAGCTCACCCACTGACAAGCAGCACTGGATCGCTCAGCACAGCACTGAAGCCATTGCACCAGAGAATTCCCAGAAACGTGGAGAGCCAATTCACAAACAGGATCTTCTATATAAAGACCTACTAATTAATTGCTTTTATAAACGTAGCACTCTGGGGCTTCAAGGGGAAAGTAACACAGGAGTATTGGCATAGCCATCCAAAACAGAGTTCAAAAACATATCTGACTGAACAAGACAAACAGGCTACACTTCAGTGAGGCCTGAGGCTAGATAAACAAACCATATTTTGCAACACTTGTAGTGAAAAAGCTTCCAACACATTTATAGCTTGAGCCAAGCAGAGCTCAACACACTGTTATCAGCTCAGGGCTCTCCCTCCCAGCAGCAATCCCACAAAGGCTAACAGCTATCCACGTTGCGTTTACAGTGCGGACAGCCCATCTGGGGTCTAGTTCTAAAGGGCAGAAGACAATTTTTTTTTCAGAGTTTTTAATAAAAGCATAGTCAGGCATCTCCTGTCACCAGCACAAGCCATACTATACCTCCTTCACTATCTGTCAGGATCAGGGAATGGGCTCTCCCACAGGACACCTGCAAGACTCGAGTCTGCTGCGGCTTCTCCAGTGGTAATGGAATTGGAGATGGTTCCAAGACATACTCATAGCCCTTAGCTTAAAGAAGACAGAAATTTAAAGTGTCACTAGCTTCCACAAAGCAAATTCATCATACATTTGCCCACCCTGCTGAACACACACACACTCTCCTATTTTGTTACAAAAGCAGATATATTTTAGAAAGCCAAGAAACTAATCAAAGTAAAAGACTGACTGGGGTTCATCAGGGCAGGGATGGATGAAGCCAATAATGACTGCCTAATCAAAAAATCTACCACACCTAGAGGCTCAATGTTATTAAGGCTTCGTGTGGCCAGAACTGAGAAACTGAGGCTTTCAGCCGTATGTTCAACTACTTTGGCAAGTAAGGCTGGATTACCAGAGAGCTTAACACCAAGACAAACTTGTGCAACCGGGGGTATTGCAAACAAGGTACAACGGCAGCAATCAGAAAAAGACAGCACAGAAGGTGAACAAAAAAAAAAAAATCATAGGGCTTCATATTTAAAGAAGAGTAGATTAAAGGACCTTTCAGAAAAGAGGAATGCAAGAAATGTTAGCTAGCCTGGCTCCACAGGGGATAAGAGATCTAATGCTTACGAAAGAAAATGACATGCTGTACTAGAAAAAGAAGTTTTAGTAACTTGAGGAATATGTAATCAGTTACAGTCCACTGGGGGGAAAAAAATGGAAAAAAAAAGAACAGCAAAACATAAATCAGTACTAGGGAAAAGGTTAAGGGGAGATAAAAAGCTTTGATATCAAAGAAAGCCACTGTAACAAGTGAAACCAAATCCCACAGGACACGAAGCAGCATTCTGCTTACATGTAGCAGTGTTTTAACTAGTCCTCACTACCTTCAATTAAAAAAATAAAACAAACAGAAAATCTACACATACCCTTTTACAGTAAGGCACTACCTGATGTGAGGATGGGCATGACAACAGGCTGTTTACAAATGGACAGAGCCTGCCACGCAGTACAGCAGGAACAGAAAGGCAGCAAAGTTTGTATCTACCTAACAAGACACGGAAGTCACAAAGCAAAAACCTTTTCCTCCCTCTGTTCCTTCCAGCAGAGGGACACAAGCTACTGGGATCTGTAGTAATCATCACTGATATCCGAAAGATTTTGGAGAAAAGAGGCAATGAGATGGCTAAGGAAGAGGAGGGTAGAATATTAGTAGTTTAGCTGAGAAACAGCTGAAGTTAGAGCATGAAATACAATTATCCAAAAGCCAGGTTGCAAATTCCCCTGGAAAAGCAGCATATACAGGGACATGGTGCTGGAGCTAGTAGGTACCACAGTAAGTCTGTAAAACTGAGTAACGAGCAGCGCATCCAACAGCAAGCTTGCTCGTGGGAAGTTAAATACAGAGCAGTGGCGATCCCACTGATCTGCACCATGCTTTCAACAGATCCTACCAAACACTGAAGACTCTCTTACTTAGAAGGGCTTGAACTGCAAAACTATTTAACCTATCTCTGGATTCTCCAGAAAAAATAATCAGCAGGTCAGGTGAAAAATGAGAAAAATCACAGGACACTCCTGAGACATGAGCACACGCAGAACTAAGAGTAAGAGCTGAAACCTTTAAAAGCAGAAGTGAGTGGAGGCTTCTGTGTACCCTTCGTTTTGCAGCTACTGTTGAGGCACACACACTTGCTACATGCACACACTCTTGGAAATCGATCCAGTATGCCAGTAGCAATGCACAACAGCAGCACCACTGTAAACTTCAGCATTCTGCACAGTAGCTGCAGTTTTCTTTTGTTTCTCCACAAAGTTTAATCTTTTGCCCAATCTGATGCGCCGCACCTTAACAGATTATGCTTTTATACGCTATAAAGAGAAAACCTACTTTTACCATGGTTTTCCCCCCACTGTTTATGGGGGAACATTTTCTAACAGTTAGAGACAGCCATTCTATAAGGGAAGCAAGTCTGTACTTTTCATATCTTCTTAGGTGGAAGGTGGCAATGTTCTGCACAGAAATCATCATCTTAAATGTATGTGAGAGCTCGGTACATGACAGAATGACTGAATAACATGTTTTTCCTTCAAAACACATTCTGGTATTAAAATAAAAAAACTCTAAAGCTTCACAAAAAAAATCCACTAACTGTATAAAAAGATCCCTGCAGGAAAGGAAATTAGTTCATGAGTGCAAGGGCAACAGAAGCAGCAAACCATCTTGCCAATTCTGTTTTATTAACTAGTCCACTACATTGTCTACTATCAAAGTACAGAGATTCAAAACAACAACTTAATCAACGCACACACACTTCTGCAGAATAAATACTTAATTTTAGTTACATCCAGACAAGAATGGAAGTGCAGGGCATAGAACTGGTGCATACCTTGATCAGTTACAAAGCACACAAAAACACAGCAAAGTCCCCAAAAAAGATCTCTTAAAAAAGAAAAAAAAAAAAAGCAGAGCCCCACACCCTGCACCAAAGCCTCCTGGGCATTCTACATGCCTTCTAACAAGATTCCCATATCATATGTATCCTGTAGTGCTGCCCTGTAAGTCTTTAAAACAGTTCAATCCTTACTTTGATCTCTTCTGCTTCTCTGGAACCCAAGCTGGGAATCCTTGTTCAGCCCCATGCCCCACACTTTGATGATGTCCGCGGTCTTAGAGGACAGCAGTGTGAATCCATAACCGCAGGCAGCAGAAGATATCTTTGAAGACAAAGAAGAACCACACCATTCAGTTATAAACTATGGCTCAGAAAAACAAGTTTCACCCCATGCCATTTGCTCATCAGCATTCATCGTTCATTAACCTACAGTTCAAATTCATGGTATATATGGTTCTTTGCAAAAATTATCAGAAACACTTGTCAGTGATAAGCACAACGGCGTAAACTCAAGTCCAACAGTACCACTTCAGAGTTTTGTTTTTGTGTGAATGCATCTTTATTTTTGCATTTTGGACCCATTCAAACACAATAGGAAGATTTATTGGATGACACTCAGCAGCAGTAGATGAAAAAATCCACCCGAAACACAAAGAGATATTAAGAGAATAACATTCCCCTGTTTTACTTCTTTTGCCAAAAAAAAGCCAGCATAAAACTCCAGCCTTCTTTGCACTGGGCAGCAGAGCACGAGCACTGTAACAGGCAGGCAAAAGGACATGATTTGCAACACAAGCTTCTCGCTTCAAGAATAGCTGTGAAAGCCACTGAAAAAGGAGGCCCATTTTCTCTGATAAATGTTGTTCACACTCCTGCTTTCTTAATTAAGCCTCTGACAAAAAACCCAATTATTTTCCAAATTGCACGCTACTGTAGTTATACCAAAACCCATCCTGATTGATATCGCTATATCAATTAAAAAGAAAATTCACGGCAAAGTCTTTAAACCAGGTTACTTGAGGCCTTCCAGGGCTGAGGGAAGGCTCCGGCCCAGCCCGAGGGGCCCGGCAGCGCCGCCACCCCCCGCCCGGCTCAGCCCGCCTCGGCCCACCTTGGCCGCCGTCTCCAGCCGGTAGGGGGTGGGCTGGATCCGCCGCCGCCTCTTCCAGCCCGCGTCCGGCTTCACGAAGCTGGGGACGCCCAGGGCGCCCGAGTAGCAGAAGCCCCAGACGAAGACGCGATCCTTCCGCTCGGCCGCCTTCCCCGCGTACTGGAACACCGGGGCGGCCTCCTCGGCCTCCCTCAGCTGCCGGGTGCTCTGTGGGCCAGCCGGCCGGGCCAGGGCCCTGCGGGGGGCCGGGGGCGGCCGCCGCGCTGCCCTCAGCGCTGCCCGCCGCGCCGCCCACATCGCCGCCGTTCGCCCTCCCCGCTCAGGCCGCCGCCATCTTGCCGACCTCTCACCCGCGACCCCGCGCGGGGGGCGGGGCCCGGCTCCCTCTGCGCGCATGCGCCCGGCCGGCGTCACGTGCGACGCTCCTCTCTTAAAGGGGCTGTGCCGCCCTACAGGGGTGGGTCCGACCCGCGCCCAGGCGTCTGTCTTAAAGGGGCTATGTCACCATCGCAGGGGGTGGGCCCGGCCCGGCCCGACCCCGGCCCAGACCTATATCTAAATCTAGATCTAGGTATAAATCCAAACCCAGATCCAGGCCTACAGCCAGACCCGAATTCAAACCCAGACCCAAATGTAGACCCTGACCCAGACCCAAATGGAGATCCAGACCCAAATCCAAGCCCAGATCCAGACCCAGACCTTGACCCAGACCCAGAACCAAATGGAGACCCAGACCCAGACACTGATCCAGATCCAGATGGAGACCCAGACCCAAATCCAAGCCCAGACCCAGACCCAGACCCTGATCCAGATCCAAATGGAGACCCAGACCCAAATCCAAGCCCAGACCCAGACCCAGACCCTGATCCAGATCCAAATGGAGACCCAGACCCAAACCCAAGCCCAGACCCAGACCTTGACCCAGAGCCAAATGGAGACCCAGACCCAAATGGAGACCCTGACACAGCCTGGCAGCCCCAGGGGCCCTGCCGCCAGCCCCAGACCCCTCACACCCAGCTGCCACTTTGGGGCAGCCACCCTGCCCCATGGCTCCTACCCCACCTGGCAGACACCATGTCCCACATCCCAGCCCAGTTTCCCCTAGGAGGGGTGAAGCAGCCTCCTCCCGGGGGGAAGCTGCTGTCCTTTCACCTCCCTTGACTGACTATCCCCCCGTCCGCACATTTCGCAAGAGACCCTTGCCCAGCCCCCCACGGGTAAACACGTCCCTGCTGCCAGGCTGCCCACGCTACCCAGCCGTCCCGGCAAACTCTGAAATACAGCTTCAAAGTGTCTCTATTGATGAAAAACGCAAAATAATTCAAAATACAAATAGGGGGTCTAGTGGTGAGGGGTGCCTGGTGGCTGCGGAGGCTCCAGCCCCCAGGAGCGGGCAGAGGACTGGTCCCTCCTCATGGTGCCCTTTGGACATCTTCGGCTTGGCACGGTGGGGGATGGAGATGGGCACCGGCAGCCCCGGGTCCAGCCCTGACCCCAGCAGCTCCTGATCAGGCCCCGACCCTGGCATCCCCTGATCCGACCCCGACCCTGGCATCCCCTGGTCCAGCCCCCATCGCGGCTGCATGGGAGCTGGCGGAGGGACGGCATCGGCTGCCGCGGGGGTCCAAGGCCTCACAGGACCTTCCTGCGGGTGCTCTCAGTGCAGCGGTTCAGGATGAGGTCTTTGCTGGGGCGCGGAGGAACCGCAGGTTGAGCCTTGGGCTTGTTCTCCTCTCGCTCGTCTTTCTCAGCTGCGGGTAAAGCAGATGCACGGGTGGGTCAGAGCTCTCCGTGACCCAGCACCTGCATGTCAGCGCTCAAAAGCTTCCTATGGAATGGCCACCAAAGCTCCTGGCTTGCCTCCTGCCTCAGCTGCCAGTGATGGCCTCCATGAGGTCAGGAGCTCATGGAAGCTCCTGGAAGTCAGGAGCCCGCTGGAAGCCCAGCTCTAGGGCTGCGTGAGGAGCTGCTGTCCCTTGGGCAGGTCACCAGTCCGGCATGGGGATTACCAGACCTAAAGCTTCTACCTCCGTAGCAGCTGCCTTCTTCATGCAACCCTTCCCTCTAGGTGCTTTGCCAACAGCGAATGTATGTGATAACGGTAACGTAAGAGCAGCACGGGTGAGGTGGGGGGCATGGAGGAAAGTGCAGGTCCTAAATGTGGGCCGACCTCCCACCAGGACCACATCTGCTCTTTTCTACCAGACCTATAACCTCATTGAGAGTAAGAAACCTCACTGAAAAGAAGTTCCTCCCCACAGACACTTGCTCCATAGGAAAAGGGTGGACAGGCAAGGTGTGACTTGGGGCACGGCCATGCTTGTGGGGATTCAGCCTGTGCCCAGGGTAATAGCCCCGCTGGGACTTACTGATGACGTTGGCCTTGTTCTGGAAGTTTTCCCTCATGTTCCTCCGGCTCTGGATGTACTTCTTGCTGTTCCTCCTGTAGGTCTCCTGGCTGATCTGCTTCCGTCTCTGCTTGTGGATGCTCTTCGCATTTCGGATGGTGGATCTGCAGCGAGTTAGAAACAAAACTTCCAGTTTTCGTGCCAGCAGCTCTCACACCACACACTTACTTGCCCAGGTTTCTCCCTCCACGCTTCCTTCTGTGCCTCACCCAGACCCCAACAGCTGCTTTTTGGTTTTGCCTGGTGGAAGGCAGCAGGTGGATGCCAGCCCTCAAGGGCAGCTGTAGGTGGGACATGGATGTACAGCGCGTTAGGAGGCAGCTGGAGTGCTGCTTTGGAAGCAAATTCTGAAGGGTGAAGCCTGAGCACAAGCCTGGAAAGTGATGATGGGAGTGGCGAGGTAGATTGGGCGTAAGGTTGGAAGGACGAGATGGGCGTGAGGTTTATCCCAGAAAGCTCATGGAAGTGATCTATAGCTCTTTGACAAATGGACATACAGCATCTATACTGGCTGCAACACCCAGACCCCTGTGTGGGGTTTGGCACGGCTCCCTGATGCCCAGGATCAGTCCCTGGGCGAGGGGAATAGAGCGCAGGGTATGTGTCAGCATGCAGTGCTGAACCCACAACAGAGAAACTGCTGAGAGAAGTGAAAGGCTGAGCAGCCCAGGGCTGTAGGGCAGCACGCTGCTGCAGGGGAACCCCCAGTGTCACAGCTGTCCCGACAGGCAGACGAATGCCACCACTTTGTCATCACTACCAGGGCATAAGCCAGGTGGCTCCTGATGTCCACCACATGGCATCATCCTGCTCTGCTCAAGGCAACGTGCCCCTCTGCCTTCAGCCCCTCCCTGGTGGGGCCACGCGCCCCATTTTGTAGCCAGCTCCTGCCCACAGCAGCAGGTCACCGCCATTGCACAGGGCTCAGCTGGCTGCCGTCACCAGTGCCACGGGGACATGCGTGCACAGGGGGGGCAAGTCACTGGCCTTGCAACCGGCCACCTCCCCTCCCCAAGGGTCAGTCAGCATCGCTGCATCCAAATACGTGGATCTGGGCCATTTGACACTGTCTCACACTCAACCCGTGCTCCAGCAGAGCTGGATTTTGAGAGATTTTATAGTCAGGCTGCGGTGTTTTCTTGCAGGCAAGAAAAGATAGTGGCAAGCTCTGCCCTTCCTGGCAGTTTTCTTTGCTTTGGAATTAATGAGTTAGTATTGCTTTTTATCTTTTTAATCAAAATAAAATCCCTTCCATTAGCTCAAATCCTCCCATCAGATTAGGCCATTTGGCAACTCTGATTAGTCAAATCTCTCCTCGCTTCTCAAAGGTTCAGTGGATGCACTTAGGAAATAAGAAAAAAGGCCAATTTGAAAACTAAATGAGATTAGCCCAGAAAAGAAACTTTGCAGAAGGACAAGGAGAAATACGCCTCGCTGAAGGACCTGTTGGAGCAAGGATCATGCAGCCCTGCGTCAGAAATGCTGGGGTGCCTCCCCCGCTGTGCAAGTCAGGGAGCACAATGCTATTTTTGCTGCAGCTCTGCAGGATCTGCCTCCTTCTCTTGGTCTGTCTTTGCCCTGCTCACAGCTCTCCTGGGCAGTTCCTCATTGCCAAGGCAAGCAAGGAACATGGCAAATCACGGGCTGGTTTCACTTCACCACCCTCGAAGAAAAGCTTTAGTCCTCCCTCCGGCCACCCAGGGCTTCTCCTACCTCCGTGGAGGAGCGCTCCGGTTCCTCAGCTCACTCTTCGCGGAGGGGTTTGTCTCCCCGGCTTTCTGCAGGTACATGGAGGGGTAATAACCCGTGGTTTCATCCTTCCTGCAGTGCAACACAAAGTGACATTGCTTGCAGTTGTGGCTCTGCAACCACCACATCTTCATGCCTGTCCCCAGATGGTGCTGGGTGAGTTCCCATGCTGCTTGCAGCAAGGGGAGCTCTGACTGTCCCCTCCACCTTGTGTACTTGTGGCTCTCCCTGGAAGACTGAGGTCAGTCCCGAAAGGAGTAGGTAGCAGGCAGAGCAATGGCTCACAGCTGAAGGGTCGTATTATCTCCCCTAGGGGTTTTGCTGGGCTCCTGAAGCATTGCTCAGGGCCTCCTGCCAGCCTACCTGGCTGCTGTGTGCTCCAGACTGCCCCCCCCCCCCCCCGCCCCCTGCCCAATCCCCCCCAGCCCAGCACACCTGCAAACATCAGATCTCCTGGTGCCACCCGCCCGGGCACAGGCTGGGGCAGGGGGTCCCCAGGGTTTGCAGCCACGCTGTGCCCTGCTGTGAACACGCAACCTGTGACTCTCCGGAGCACAAATGCAGCTGGGGTTCCCCTTGGGAAAGCCTGAGTTTGCAGGGCAGGCCAGGGCTGGGGTGAAAACTGAGGGTTTGCAATGCAAATTGTGCCAGAATACTTAGAGGTAAAATAACAGATACATTTTTTTTTTTTTTTTCTCCATCTGTCTCCTTCCTGGGTATTTCTGAAGCCCCCAGCCAAGGAAGCCCCAGCTGTGATGTTTAACATTTGGCAAAGCCACAAGCTACCAGAAGCAGTCTTGCAAAAGGAAGTGCTGGGCATCAGCACCCAAGGATCCACGGCTTCCACAGCTCCAGTGTGGAGAACTGCTGGCCCATCCCTTCCCTCTGCGCGAATCCCACTTGCCTGATCTGTTCTTGGCATCTCTCACCTGATAACCCACCAGCCATCAAGGAGCTTGTGGATGACTTCGATGGTGTTGCCCTCCTGGAGGGTCAGCTCGTCCTCCTCCACAGCTGTGTAGCTTTTCAGGACAACGTACTGCTCACCTGTGCACAAAATCGGGTCAGGGGGTTGTGTGCTACCACCCCCAGGGAGGGGGCTCAGCCTCTGCAGCCCCTCAGGAGAGGAGGCACCAGAGCATCTACCCTACATTTTAGGCAAGAGCCAGGGTGCTTCAGGTCTCTGAGTTCAGATTCAGGCTTCCCCCAGCCTTGTCAGTGCCTGTGGCTCATCCCAGCCCCTCCAGCACCAGTGCAGGAGGAAGCCAGTAGATGCAAATAGTGGAAGCACCCCGGTCTCTGCTGAAGAGTATGTTTATAATTCAGGTGGTTAAATGAGGAAGAAGGAAGTGTTGCGCTAATAGAGTCTGTTGCAGTGTTTTGAAAACCACGAAGCAGCAGCCCAGAGAGCAATCAGCATGGGTCTGAGGATCCTCCCCCTGCTGCACATAATAAGGCCCCACTGTCACGGTGGGGTGATGGGGAGGGCTGGTAAGGACAGCACGGAAGCCAAGAGCTAGGGAAAACCTGCGCTTTGGTTCAGATGCTGCACTGTGCTCCTTTGCTAACCCAGCAACTCAGCACTCACCCAGCTAGCTCAGAACAGCCGCTGGACAAACACGTGCATCTGTGATCAGCCAAAACAAGCATCTAATGCTGAGCTGCAGGTCATAGGAAACTCCTGAGGTTGACACCGGGGCCACAAACCATGAGATTTATCCTTCCTGGCAGTCCCTGCAGCAACATGTCCCTGCCCAGTGGTCCTGCTCAGCGGGGGCCCTGCAATGAACCCTCCCAGCGGGGAGCTGTGGTGGGCTGTTCTCCAGTGCACACATTTTACCTGCGTAGTTGGGCTCTTGCTCTTCAGACTCATCAGGACCATCCATCGGCTCCAGATAGGCAGCTGGCACCCAGCCCCGTTTGTTCTTCAACTGGCAAAACCACCAGCCTGCAAGGAAAGCGGCCATGGGCGAGAGTGGGGATGTTGTGGGGGCACCATGGGGGTGCTGGTCCCTGGCTGGGGTAGGCGTGGGCACCCATGTGGCCTGGGAGGAAGGGATGATGCTGGGGCCAGTCTCTGTTTACACGGTGCAACCAGGGAGCTTGGCCGATTCATCCTGTTTCCTCCTGGGCAGGAAACCTCACAGGCATGTGAGGAGGTTGCACAGTTTTCTAGGATCGCCCCACACCCTCCCCAGCCAAAACTGATGGTCATGTGGCTCCATCTCAGTATGAAACATGTCCCAAGGGGACAAAAAGCACCAAGAGGTTCAGTGCTGCTGGTTGCATTTGCTCTGAGCCTCTCCTCTCCATCAGGAGATCCTGATACAACCGCCCACCCTTTAACTCATGCACCAGCGTAACTAACTCGCATGCTGTGCTTGGATGCAAGAGGCAAGGGCAGTCCCCATCCCCCCTGAAATGGTGGCCAGGAGGGGGCTGGCCCTTGAGGGCTCTCCAGAGGGATGGACACATACCGCTCTCGCTCTTCTCCACGACGTCCACCATGTCTCCAGCTTTTAGAGCCATCTCGGATTTGGAGCTCTTCTCATAGTCGGCGATGGCTCGGTATGTTTGCAGGACAATGGGGCCCGTGATGTCTGCAAGGGAGGAATGAGACGTTCCCTCTCTCAGCCCCCAGCGCAGAAATAGCCTGTTTCAGGCAGGCCAAAAGCAGCCCCAGGACCACCCAAAGCACTCTCCCAGCCTCTTCTGGTCTCAAACCAGCTGGATCCCAGGACAGGGACTCATCCCCCCTGAGGCTGTGGTTTCCTCCCAGCTACAGCTCTGGCACAGACTGTGCTCTCGGTCAAGGCATCCGCTGAGGGATGGCTGCCCCTCTCCCCACTAGGCTTTGCTGCTGCCAAGGCAGCTGCTTGCACCCCTCCGATGCCTCTTACCGGTGGGGGTTTTCTTGGCATCCTTTGGCAGGAGGAAGACTTCGGGCTTCTTGATCCTGGCCGGGTCAGAGCAAAGGCAGCTCAGTGCAACCAGCCCTCGCCGCTGGCAGCGGTGCCCTCCCTGCAGGCTGCTGCCAGCACCAGGGGCTGGGGACGCAGTATTTCCCCCAGAATGGCAGGCAGCTGGACTCACTGGCTGTCTGTGACGGGGTTCATGTCGTCGTGACGGACCTTGAAGAAGTTGACCACGTGCAGGCACCGGGAGATCTTGTGGGGCAGGTTGATCAGAGCGTAGCAGTACTCGGCCAGCGTGCCCTGTCTGTTCTGAGTTGAACGCTGCCCGTCAAACCACTTTGGGGCTGGGGAAGAGGGGAAAATACTCCGAAAAAGCAGACAAAGCGCACTGTTTTTACAACTTTCCCAAGCGGGCTGCTCCGAATCATTGATTTTGCCCCCAGAACAAGTGGATTTGGCTTCAGGGCGCTGCACGGTGCCCATACGGTGCAGCCCTGCGGGAGTGTGGCCCCGTCCCCTCCCTCGCTGCTCCAGCCCCGGCCCCCGGGGGGGCACGCACAGTCCCGCAGAGCTGGCTGGAGCTGAGGCAGGGCCGGGGCTGGTTTGCAGAAGCGCTGCAGCTGCGGGTTCCTCTTCCCGGCAGCGAGTGCAGGGCTGTGCCCAGCCCAGGTGCTGCAGGCAGCGCGGAGAGCTCTGTGCTGCCAGACTCGTCCCCTGCAGCCCACGGACCCTTGCACAGCTCATGCCAGCCAGAAAGAGTCCTCATTTGGCCCCATGTCGGTTACAGGCTAACTCCCACTCCTCTGCTTGGGCTAAGCCCAGCTGCTTACTCTGCTGGGACACAAGCTGGGGCTCCAGGGACTAGCCTGCGGCCGGGGCAGACATGCTCGTTCCTCCATCCCACTGGCCATGGTGCAGCCGCTCTTGACCCCAGGGCTCCAAAATGCTGCTGGCAGCCCCGACCCACAGCAGCGTTGCACCCCATGGCGGGGTGCATGTGTGCGGCCAGTGGCACACCCCCCAGCAGTCTGACGCCTGTCTCATCCCCGGTGCTTTCACTTCCCCAGACAGGACAGGGACGCTCCGGACAGCCGCGGCATGGCAGCGGCAGCATGTAGGAAGGGTCCCGGCATGGCAGTGTTAGTCCAGCCCCAAGGGGAGCCCCCCAAACACAGCACCTGCACTGCTGTGTGGAGCATGTTTATTCCTCCTCGAGAGGTGTCGACCACAACCTGCAGCTATTTCTCATGTTCCTTCCTCCCTCCGTTAAAGCAGGAAATTAAATAAAAGGGGGAATTTTGCTGACCTGCACCTTGCATGGGGACAAAACATCAGCTCTTTGTATCAGGAGTTCATTCCCTGCCATTGAAGACATGTTGCATTGTTTCCTCTTACAAAATAACTGTGTTGCCATAAGACCACTAAAACCAATCCCAGTGATGCTGTCACCGGAGAAGGGCTCAGCTCAGCTCAGCTCGGCTCAGGCTTTCCAAAGCCAGACCCTTTGCACCAGCCAGGGGTTCCAGCCAATGCTGTGGTATGTGTTTGTGGGGTGCCCAGCCTTCAGGTTGGAAGGATGGGGTCTGCGGGGCTGCGAGTGTTGGGAGTAACCACCGCTGATGCTCAGACCTTTCTGGGGTTTTGATTTCAAGCCCAGTGGGCAGGAACAAAGATTGCATCAAGCACCTGCGTGGGAGGCAGCTGGCAGAGCTCAGCCCGCCGGGGAATTTCCCAACCAGCTGCAATTTCTATTTCACCCCCCAGCCCTGGCGTCTGCCCCTCACCTGGCAAGCGTGGGATGATCCGCTTCTCCATGTTGATGTCCCCGGATTCGATGGGGAACATCTCCTTCAGTGCTTTCTGCGGAGCAGGACCAGGCACAGCCGTGAGGATGGCACCGGGGGATCCCCCTGTGGCACCCACTCTCCTGCCAGTGGCTTCACCCCCTTTGCCGGCACTTGCCCCGCTGCCACAGCCATGTGCTGCCTAGCCACTGTGCCTCGCACTGGGAGAAATCTGCCAGGGGAGCACTGAGCCACCTCCCAGCTTCAAGAGGCAAATGAAGGGTGAAGGAGACTGAAGCACTGGGACCCAGGAGCCTCTTGGAGCCAGGTTTGTTCTGGGGCAATTCCAGCTGGATTTCAGCCTCCTCTTTTTTTATTCCCACCCCCTGCCCTGGTGTGCTGAGCCGGGGGCTGGTGCCCATCCCGGGACAACTCACGTGGAACTCGTAAATCTCGGTAAACCGGCGGTAGACGACCTTTTCGGAGAGGTCATTCCACTTCACCAGGAACATGTAGACCTGAGGGGCAAAGCAGAGGCACTGCAGCTCTGTGGGCAAGTGGGACCCTGCACCCCGCTGTGCCAGGGACCCCAGGGAGCACCCCCCACCCCCCATACCCCCCAGACAGTTCAATTTCGGATAAACTGCATCTTTTTCTTCCGCCACCCCAACGCAAGTAGCTTTTGCTCAGGTGATGAGTGAGCTGGGTGCTAGGGAAGCTGGGCAGGGATGGAGAGGGGACACAAACATGCAGATGGGTGGGAATCAAAGAGGGAAAAGCCCTTTTCAAACCTGCAAAGTAATCAACAGCTTGCAAAGGAGGTGCCCAAAATCTTGTGTGTTCAAGACATTTTAGCCCCTGGCTGCCTCCAGCTCACGCTGTCAGCCAGGACTGCCCCCCTAAAAAAAAGGATGCTCTCAGCCCCTCAGTCACATTTATCTCAAGAAATTTGCTGGCCAGGCTTTTTACTCCGTCCAGTCCTCACTACTCAGCTCATTGGAAGGTCGCCGCATACTCACATAGTGCTGGCTGGGGAAAAACCTTTTCTCATAGCCCAGCAGCTCGATGTGCCGGATGAAGGCCTCCCCCATAGCTGCTCCCAGCCACGCGTCCTGCGCCGACCCCTGTGCCTACCTCCCCTCTGCCTTCGCCCAGCTCCGCTTTGCTGATAAAGCTGCCAGGAAAGCGGAAGGCCCCGTTGCAATCGCACCCGTAATTGTTTACCCGCTGTGGTTTGTATTGAGTCGGTGCTTCCCGTTGGGAGTCTCCAGCCCGGCCCTCCAGCAGCTCCAGGGCTGGGAGGAGGCAGGCAGCAGGGACACCTCGGGGATGCCCTGGGGGCACCTCTGCAGCCAGAGGACAGTGAAGGGCCAGGGCCAGGCCGGCTGCCCCCATAGCCAAGTGGACCCTCTGATGGCTGCCGCTGCGCTGGTGGTGGCACAGGGTGCTACAGCCCCTGTTTCGCAGAGGGTGGGGGACAAAGTGCCTTGGCAATGGCAATCAGAGGAGTCTTCACCCTCTCAGGCAGAGCTGGATGGGCTGGATGAAGCACGTAACGTGCTCCGCAAGCCCTGGGACAGCAGCGCCATCCTCTGTAGGGATGGGAGACCACCCTGTGCTTCCAGGGCAGGCAGGGACGCTGGGGCACGGTGTGCAGGCAGGACGTGGCAGCCACAGGCCATGTGTGCAAGAGCTCCTGCCCTTGCATCACCAGTTCCTTTCAGCCACCTGCTGCTTCCCCAAAATCTGCCACCCCAGGACCTGAGCCAGCCCCAGGTCCCCTCACTGCTTTGCAGTGCTCACTGGGTACAGGGGCTGCCCAAAAGCACCGGGCACAGGGACCCCAGGCATAGGGGAAGCCCAGGGTGGGCTGCAGATGGACCCCCACCTGCCACTGGGAGAGCACAAGGGTCCCTTGCAAAGCCCCTCTGAAATGGCAGCACAGCATCCTCCTCCTCCCCCGGCTCTGAGCAGAAAGGCCTGAAGGGCCACAGGGACTGCGCTCACCGGTCCTACACTGCTCACAGGCACAGGGGCACCCAGCAGCACTTTCGTCCCCAGCGAGGCCACCCTCAATGACAGGGCTGCCAGCGCTGCTGGGACCCGCTCTCCAAGGGATGCTGGGGATGAGCTGTGAGGCCTCGGCCCCGTCCCCCACTCCATCCCCCCCGGAGCCCATGCTCAGGCGCAGCGCTGCTCACCGGAGCAAGCCCAGACCCCCCACATCTGGGGCTGGAGCCACCCTGCCCAGTGAGGCAGCAGCCCCAAGGCACCCGCGGAGCCAAGACGGGCTCTCCCCACGGAGACCACCAGCAAACCCTGCCACAGGGCCAGCCCCCCCACCCTTGTGAGCTGCAAAGACAAAAGCTTGCTCTGGCTGCATTAAAAATATCAAACACTAACTGTAGCTTTGCTCTGAATCTCAAGTACGGCACTTTGTAGCTGTTGAGATCAGAAGCGTGGTCATTTACATTCGGTTTCTTCTTATCTTAACATGGGGACTTCCCTGTATGCAAGGCAAAATTATACAACCAAAATATAAAAAAAAGACCTCGAGGGCGGTTTGGATCTTCCTTTGCTGACGGCCAGATCGCTGCTGCTTATACAGAACCCCACCAACTTTGTCATGAAAGCTAATTTCGTAATGACAATTGTTTGTACTAAATTTAAAACTGCTTTACAGACAGTGTGTGACTGGAAACCGCTTAATTCACCATTTCTTCCCGTTTCCTCATTCCTCGTCTTGTGATGTGAGAAATGAGATGAAGCATGGTAGATCTCACCGCCGGCGAGGGGCTGGTGCAGAGCGAGACGCCGTCTGAGACACAGCTCAGCTTCCACCAACACTCACAGCATTAGTAGGTGTCAAGAGGTCCTAATTTTGGAAGAAAACTCTTGGAGGTGACGCATCTGATAAACAAGCTGGGGTTATGGAGGTCAGGAGCTGATTCATGTTCTGGGAAACAAGGCTGGCATCTGAATACAGGACCTGGCTTTTGCGAGCTGGAGCAGCTCCCACAACCCCTGGAACAGCAGACACGGGACCCGAGGGGATGGATTTCAACCACAGCCATGGAAGATGAAGCACGAGGGGGGTTAATTCCTCAGGCGAATGGACTACCCGCTTTTCTGCAGTGTTCCACCCAAAAGTAGTACCAAAACCTCCTAGAAAGTAAAAGCTGAAGAAAGGAACTCCACTCTAATTCTGTTCAAAATGTCATTTTTTATTTTTTTTTTTTTTTAAGCTTAATTCAAATCCAGAGCCAAGGGAGGCCCTGCTCATGTCACGTCTGTGTTTCCTTAACGTGGCCAAATTGGCCACAGAATTTCAGGTCATTACACTCGGCCTCTCTAAACTGCTACACTTTTGGCAGAATACAGTATTTTTCACTGGAACACAGTTGTGCAGCTACTGGAAAGTTCTTAAACTGACACTGTGATGGATCTGCACCTACAAGGCAGGCACTCCCGTGTCAGTCGGTACTAAATCTCTTTAGTACTACACGCTCCAACAGCCGGGGCAAAAATCACACAAAACTGGACATCTGCCCTCTTCCTCAGCAGCCTGCCGTGGAGGGCAGCTAGGAGAAGAAACCAAGGAGAAAGGGCTCAAGTTTCATAGGCGCAAAAACTTCAAATCCCAAGGGAAAACACACAACAGAGGTGCAGGACCCGAAAAAGCTGGTGTGCCGTACCCAGGGAACATGGGGCTCTGCCACGGGCACCCTGGATCTTGCACCACTGGGGTCCAACATTCCTGTTCAGGAGAAAGGAGCCAGCCCAAGGCACAGGACAGGCTCCTAAAGGTCAGGAAAACACGGGGAATAAATACTGGTCTGCTACTTCACCACCACGTGGAAGAAAAAAAACCATATTCAGAGCTCTGTTAAGTTGTTGCAATTTTATTTATTTACTTGTTAGTACAGCCAAGGTTTTTTAGGGCATTGTCACTCAATACCCAAACAGTGACACACCTCACGTATTACTAGTTTGGAAACGAGTGAGATTTTCATACATGGTCAACATCTTCCAAGTTTGCTACCTATTAGAACTATATAGATATTTTTAATATAAAATTGCTATTTGGAAGGTATAAATATTGGTGCAATTATTTTGTCAGTCTAATTTCTCTCTACTGGATATAACTCAAAATGTCCGAGACCAAAAAGATCCTTCAGTGTTGAATGCTGACAGCATTACTGCAAGCCCAGCAGCAGACCGGACACAACGCACACCACCACGCCAACTCCCAGCATCATCACATAAGGATTCCAGTCCTTCCAGTAAAACCATTGCATCAGTGAAACCAATGCACCAAACCACTGTTTGGTTTGTTTTAGCTCCTGCACGCCACGTTGCAGGAGGTCGGCGCTCTGTTGTTAGCTACCTGGCAAGGCAGGAGCCTGGATTTAGTTAATTTTCACCATTTTTTCTGCTGGTGACGCCTCACCCTCGGTTGGAGTGAGCACCAACAGCCACACCAGCAATAATACAGAGCCTGGCTGGGGGGGCAGCTGCAGGTGAAGAAGGGATGGACCATCCTTCTGCTTTTTTCAAGGGGAAGCCGAGAGCCCAGGGAAAGTTGCGTGAACTCATTTCCCCGTTGGAAACACTCGGAGCAGCAATCGCAGAACTGCCCATTGCCCTGATAACAACCCGTTTATGAAGGTACGTTAACGGAGCATGTCTACCCAAGTCATCATCAGCAAAATAGGTCAGCAGGTATAATTTGGGACAGGACCCACGGGGCTGAGTTAACGGGCTCGCTCCCACGGGTCTGCCGAGGCAGGAAGGCAGCGCTCCATCGGCCAGCTCCATTTCCCATCTGGAAAGATGGAAGGGACAACTGGGATGAGCGTTTTCAAAATGACTCGGCACGGAGCTCACCCTGCTCCTACGGCCAGCAGCAGCAGCACGAGGCCCAGACAGCTCATCCGGAGCACTTTTATCTGCACGGAGCAATTGTGAAAACACGGGGACTCGTCCTACAGCTCTCCCTCGCCTCTGGAATGGCAGGTGTGTGCTGCTCCAAATTCACCTGCTGAATTTCAGGTTGCTCCCAGGGAACAGATGCTGCACCCAACTGAATTTAAGCCTTGGAAATCTTCCTTGAAGACACAACCACCTCACCCTCCCCCGGGCTGGATTCCTGTCTGAAAGGCATGACTGGAACTTGCTTCCTTTGCTGGAACAAAGAACTTTGCTACAGCATGTTCTACCTGCCTACAGGACTACTGCCACAGCTTGATTCGTTGTAAAATATGGGACAGTCATGAAAACCATCAGGAAGGTCTTTATTTCTTCATCAGGGCATCAAGTTTACCATTTGCGCATAATGCAGTCAGCCCAAACTCATGCCAATAAAAGAGAAACCTTTACAATAATCTGCATCTTCTCTATAGAGCTTATCATATAGCCAGCGCTTTACATCTCTTATGTAAGAGGTTTGTGAAACTTAAAATGCATACATGAGTCTCTAGGTGATGTGGGGAGCAACCAGGGCTGTAGGGGACCTAACTTCTGACATAGTAGGACTTAACGAGTAGCTTGTAGCATAGGTTTCCATGACTAGTTCTGGATGAACAGAAGGGCATCCCCCACAGCCTTCAGGAGAAAAGCTCTCGCACAGGTCCATGCGAGTTTTGCCTATGTTAGGACTGCGAGACCAGACCCACCATATATAAACCGTGTGATATTCTGGTAACATATGCACTTACTACTTTGCATTAATCGAACAAACTATAACAGGGTTTAATTTAAATTGGTTCCTAATCCACACACTGAAATACTGACCATTTCACAGTCCATCTCATTAATGCATACTAACGGTCAAGTGAACCAGTTTATCTTTTATTTATGAAAAAACATGAATTGTGATAGATATCATAGGAAAAATTAGTTCAAATATACAGATACTATTGTCCAGTCAGCCATTAAAGGAGTAAGAACCAAAAAGTAATGATTTCTCCCCCCCCCCCCCCCCCCCAAAGTAAAACTAACAAACTGAACTACTTGCAGGAATTTTTCCTCATTAGAAAAGCTAAGATGCATTCAGGTATGGCGAAATTCAGCTTTATTGGGAAATGCAGACAGCCTCTGTTAAGTCCCTGTTGATTTTAATCCCTGTCATCTCCCCAGCATTGCTGCATGAAATTTAGTCCTTATAACATATTCTGAAGTAAAACCAGCCATTCCAAATCTACAGTCATTCTTTGCTTTAAGTCAATTCACAGAACTGCTGAAAAAGTAGACATTTCTATCTAAAAGTACAAAAAGGGTTTGTATAGAAGGTACTTCTCTTATACAGTTATATTACACAGCTCAAGACAGTCCCGGCAGGCTCTTCTCAGAAACGGATGCTTGTGACTAGATAAGAAAAATTACAGAAGTGAGTTAGTTTCATCACAGCTCTGTATCTTATCACAAATAGGAGCAGTTTGCATCACCTTTGCCAGTTCTTTAGGCCTAGATTCAGAAAGCATGTGGAAGCTGAATATTGCTCTCACTAAATACGAGATTAGATGTGTGCCTGAGCGGTCTCTGTAAGAATTCAGATCAAATATTTGCTTTAGGAGAAGTTCAGTGGATGGGCTAAAGCATCCACAACTCCGAACCGCTGCAGCACCACGTTGTGCAGCCATCGCTCCAACAAGATTTCCGTGACCTTTAACGGACAGCTGAGATGGCTTTTTATACCTCCACTGGGGGAAGGGCTTCCCATGACAAATCAAGTGTTTCTTTAGTATATTTTCTCCCACCGTGTTCAGTTTTACGACCAGTATTCCCAAAGCAGCCTTCACCCATTTCTTGGGAAGGCTCCTGCTGCACTCGCAACGCTCTGGGCACAGCAGCGGGTATGCTGGTATGTCAGATTCCCCCAGTTTCTACCAAATCATTTCTGGATTTGCCCCTTCAGTCCCTCATCCTGAAGCCACCAGCAGCCCCCAGTGCACCAGGCTGTGCTTATGCTGCCTGGACGGGGACCATGGCTGAGGCTGTCCCCATCCCAAGCAGCTGTCCCCATCCCAAGCAGCGGATGGTGCCCGGAGTGCAGCCCACGGGCATCTCTGCTGGGACAAACCGCCTTCCCACCCGCAGCCCAGCAGAGCTGAAGGACAGAGCTGGGGTTTGCTGGTGGCCTGCGTCCCCAGGACTGGCATGGTGCACAGATGCTTTGGTCTCCAGCATGAATCCCTGCCTTTTCCTTACTAAAGCCAGGCAGGCTACAGCTCGAGCGTACTACACAAATGCATCCAACTTGGTATCAACCAAATCAAACTGCTAACGTATCCAACACTACATGAGGAAAATATTCGGTTGGGAATACGAACAAAAAGCTCAATACAGAGCTGTGATAGCTTAAAATTGCCGTTTTCTCTGAACGAAGCACAGACACGACCGTGGGGGTCAGCCTATTATATCTGGTGACGTGACGGCATAACCGGCACTGCTCTCCACCTCCACCAAATTGCCATTTTTAGGAATGAGTGAAGTTAAGAATAGTATAAGAGAAAGATTCAGACATTTTTGCAATGTAAATGAAACGAAGCTTTTCATAAAAGTTAACTGGAAAAGAAAAAAATCTTTCAAAGGAAACGGGTTTGCCATCACGATTAATAGCTTTACCAAGCATCCCAAGCTCAGACAACGCTGCAATCGTAGTGAAGAGCTTTTCCTGCCCAGCTACAATTTGGAAATATACAGGCTTTACCAGGAATAATAATGCTTTTTCACACAACTATCTCAGAGTTCTTCGTAAACACTAATTCCCTAAGTTTTCCTTTACTCTGCCTCTGAAATATGTCATTACCATCACCCGTTTTTATTTACAGGCCACATTTTCCCAGGACTGTCTGCCTCACCAATGTGCACACCGCATGTTTTACGTTGTATTTGGATAAGGTAGGGAAAACATTCTACGTTTTACAGGTGAGAACTGAGACAAATAAATTAATTCGTAAGTAAAGGACTGGTGCCTTCTGGCATTCAGTCCTGTATCTCAGCCCTCTTCTCCCCACCCAAAAATATAAAAGTGTTACTCCTTGACAGGTGCTGAGTTCAAGAAACAGTAAATTCTTTTACCCAGTGTTGATGAAGTCTACCACGTTGGGTCTGGTTCTTGCTTTATTTGACAATTTTCTTCTGTTTCTGTAATATCTGTTGAAAAAGCAGTAATGAATGAAGAAAAAAGGGAAGTTCCCAATCAATTTTGTTGTTATTGCTGTACTCAGTACGTAAAAACCTATGAAAATATGGAAAGCATTAATTTATCCTCTTGAAATATTAACAGTAAATAAAAATATATTCACAACAATCTGATTCTGTGGACATCGCCATATTCATGTCAATATAAAGCAGCCTGGGCTCTTAGAGAGCTCTAGTTTTTGAAGAACAGAAATAAAAATTTAAAAGGGTTTTTATACAGCTGAAAGACTCACTGGGCTGGAAAGGTACTTAAACCAAAAAGGAAACACCAACACCACATAATCAGTGAAAAAACATCAGCTACATCACTGTTTTGGCCCTGCCTGCTGCTCTGCAGTCCTTCTCCCTGCTCTGTCAATCCCCAGCACCACTCCTGCCTTCAGCCACCTCCTCAGACACGCGATGCTGGGTGAAGCTTTTCAAACACTCACAGGTTAAGCCTGTAGCTCCTGACTTCAACTGCGTCAGGCATGATCGCTGTTTCACGTTTTTAAAGATGCTCTCTTCCAAAGGTACCTACCAACATCTGAAGCTACTCGTGCTCAAGTCATGCCTTCTGGGTGATTTAGTAAATTAACATTCATTGCCCAAACTCTTGTTTTCACAGCACTGACTATTTTTCAGATTTTTTTCCCATCTGCAGGACTGCTTCTCAACTTGATACAGACTTCCACATTATTTTATATTAATCTGTCCAAACCAAATTTTGACTCTAGCTCATTTTATTTCTTCAACGCACAGTATCACATAGGAAGGCTTTATGATATGCTTAAAAAACCCCAACAAAACAGAGACAGAAATTTTATCTTCTTGGCTGAAGCGTTCATCATCTTTTGATACAATTTTTTGCATTTCCAGGAGACTTCATTACAAAATCTTCACTTTTTTTTTGTTCACAGGGATGCTTGGAGGTACATCAAAGAAATCTGGTGCCTGTATAGCACTGCCTATATGACCCGAAGCCTGATCTTGTTCTTTTTATAAACAGAGAATATGATGTTGGAAGGAAATTGGTTTTCCACTGAAGTTGTTTGGAAGATTCAGAGCTAGGGTAATTCATCACTATAAAGCCAAGCCATTTCACGATCATTTTACACATTCCAGCCTAGCTCTGAAGTGATTTGAAGTTCTTTAGCAACTGCATGCCTTTTCTCAAGATCATTCCTCTGGTTACTGGGTCTGAATCCAGTTTGGGATGACAAATCCATACCCATGCTTGTCTGTTTCTTCACAACCATCACTTTCAAGGCTCATAGCTAGATTTCCTCCGCGTGAAGGTACCCAGGAACAACTGTCTCCCTCCATCATCTCACAGTTTCAGCAATCCCGCATACTTATGGCATTACAAAGACATCTGATGTTCCAGATCTTTCAATATCCCTGTATCTTTCAATAACTGTGAGCTTAAAATCTGCAGCTCAGCTCTTCCGTGGCTCTTAACACTCGCCTGTTTTTTGTTTTGACCGCTGCAACAGGATTGATCTATGCTCCAAGAAAGACCTGCTCCCAACACTGGGAGAACCTGGCCCTGAGCTTCCAGCAGCAGTTCTGGTTGAGCATGTCATCCCAGTGACCTGACAGGGAAACAGGGGCAATGGGCACTGGAAAGGGCATTTCCATGGAAAAGGATACAGAAGAATGGAAACGCTGAGATTTGCTGCTTTCTCTTTTGGAGGGACCCAAGCAGGGTTAGGGAATGAACTCAAGGTGAGAGTTTTCAGATGACAAGCACTGAGGCACGGCGGCCACCACCCCAGGGCTGTTGGCTACGCTGCTGGCACATCAGAAAGCCCCTCCAGGACCAGCTGGCACAAAGGCAGCAGCCTGGCCAACTCGGAGCACCTGCCATCCCCTGTGTCAGCCACGCCAGAGGCAGCCACAGCCGCCCCGGGCTGTGCTGACAGGCTGGGACTATAGCAGAGGCAGCATTTAGAGGACCAGAGCCCACAGCAGCCACCAGCATCCCAATTCTCAGGTCAGTCCAGCACTCCTAATGCTCCCAGACCATTGCATGCAATGCATGCAATGCTCCTAATGCTCTGAGACCATGCAAAAGCACAGGGGGGTAAAAGATCTACAGCCTCCTTGGTCTTGCATATATCGACAGCTGAAAAAGATACAGCTCCGGTATGTTCTTGGACAATAGGAAAGTTGGATGTTTTTCAGGGCTTAAGCTCTGAGAAACATCAATACTCCCCTTCCCTGCACAGCACATGCAGGCCAATGTGGCATTCAAAGTTCCTGATGGTGGCAATCGTTTACTTGCATTAATTGTGGAAACTACAGTGTTGAATAACGAGATGCATTGCTCAGGACATGAGCAATCACTCAAAGCCTATATATATAGTAATGACTCACCAAGCAAGAACAACAACTCACAAAACTCCTTTGTAAAATTATTTGAATAATAACTTTTGCTGCAGAGTGTTTTTCACATGATGCATCCTGATATTAATACAGACAAAAAAATGTCCTGGGAACAACTAAAAGCCCTTTTCTGTTTTGACTGACCTGTCTCCTTTAAAAAAAGACGCAACTTTTTTCACAATTACTTAAAAATGTTTGTTGAAAATAGCTGAAGACAAACACTTACCTCCTACAGATACTTCCATTTGGCTTGGTTCAGCTGGCTCTTAAATGAAAAAAAAAAAACAAACCAACAGTCAAACGAATATGAGTACAGTTTCAACAATATGAATCAGATAAGCATCTTAGAAAAATTATGGCAATTAAGCTTTCCCTGAAAAAAAAATGCCTAATTTTTTTCTCTTCTCATTAGACTCAAATAGCTTTGTCTGGGAGAAATATGTGTAATATTCTATACAGTCTGCAAAAAAAAACCCCACCCAGAATATAGCCAAGTATTTATTATATTACACTACCTAAAACTTTCTCTTCTGACTGAGTTTGGCCCACTGCAGCAGACATATCAAGTCCTGGCAGAACATAACACACACTTGCAGGAAATACATCAAGTTTGGAATGGCTTTACTCAAACCACTTAAATATAAAGCAGTATTTAAAAAAAAAGTCACCCCTTCTGGTTAGAGCACTGTCTTCCACAGTGAGTATGTGTATTTTGGGAGAGAGTGAGAAGGCACGGAATAGGGGGCAAAAAATACGTTTTAATTCCATAATGCTTTTTCTCCCCGCTATGTTGATGGATTATAGATGGCCAGGTGCTGGGCAAGCTCTTCAGCCTCTGTAACACTGTGGGTGAGTGAAGGACGGACAGACTGCAGTGGTTCACTGATCACAGCAGCCGTTCTCCTCCCTCCCACCGCCTCCCACCGCAAACAGAGCAGCTCGTAGTTTCTTTTGTAATTATTTCAGCCATACAAGCATCCCTTACTCTTAAGAGGTTTATTGAACGCTCTCTCTTAGTCTCCTCGTTTCTTTGAGTAACAGTTTATCCAGATAATTGCAAAAGTCTTTCCTGCACTACACCAGTTCGGGAGACACGTTTTTAAAAGATCTGCGAGCATTTACGAACCATACTGCGTCAAATGGAAGTCGCCCAACTACATTCACTTTAGCTACCCATAGCGTAAAGCTAAGTTCTCCATTCACACTAAGACAGGTGACGTGTGTGCGGTCTAGACACAGTCTAGCAGGGGTTACAGAGCTCTGCAGCAGGCAGAAATTCCATCAAGACCCCATTCGAGGTTCTCACATGTACACAGAGAGATATGCAGCCAAGTGAGGTTTCCATGTGGCTCAGACGCACACAGACTTTGGCTTAAGCAGGTATCAATAAATGGATACTGAGTTTGCTTTATGTATTGCCCCTACTAATCATTCTTCACAGCTCACTCATCATCTGCAAAAATCAAATCAATGAACACGCCAATGACACAGCTTGACAGAAGCAATAGCTCTTTCTATTAATTTATTAATATTTAATAGCTATAAAAGTCACCGTCGAACACCATCTGTCAAAATAAAACGGCTCATCACGAGCAGCGTGTACCCAGGACACGACTACTAGTATCACCTGCCAATAAGATCGAGAACTCCATACCCTACCCCTCCTGCAAGGACATGCATCGCGCTCTGAATCACCTGGTAGTACTGGTGCTGCTGCTGGTGCTGTTGGCGATGCTTCTGCTTCAGCTTTTTCCATCAGCTCTAAGAGTAGACATGATCACTGTTTAACTTCACAATGACAATGGTCCACATGTAACACAAGGGCAATCTTACTTCTTGAATCTGCAAATCCTGAAACTTGCCGCACGAACAGGTTACTGATGCTTGTGATTGAGTTGCAGTTCAGTATTTTTTGTTACAGAAAACACATTCCCTATCTTGCCTGCAAGCACCATAAAACTTCCTTTGAAGTTCCCACATGTTCCTCAGAAGAGGAATAAAGCATCGTACCTATAAGCAGCAGGCTCAGAGCCTTTCAGTCATTGGCCTTGGTGTCTATCAATATCAGATCATTTCCAACATAATTAACGGACACGAACAACAGACAAACCCCACATGTTCAATGGCCAACCTGCTCCCCCAGTGACGGAAGACGGTCGGATTACCTGTGTTGCTCTTACTCAGCCCTTAGCTAGCCTCAGTCCCAACACATGCTGAATAGACAACAGTTTAATAGCTCCTTTCATTTCTAATTGAATTATTTGGAAACGCTATTACACACTTATCTGCCTGGAAGGTCCCCTCTTACAAAGGGGTCCCTTTCCCACCTAAGACGGCGTGCCCGGGACCGGTAAGCATGTCAGTGTGAGTTACTAGCTACAATACCTTCCTGAGGACACCTCGTGCTTGCAGTTCGCAGATCTCAGCACATTAACATACTGGAATATACTGGAATTATTAAAATGGAATATACTGGTGGCTGGATACAAAAGCGGTGATGCCGGTGGCTAAGGCTCAGGCTGGCTCGGGCCAAAGGAATGACAGCAGGTTACCTGCCCTCTGAACTTCTAACCTGACCCTGGCTCAGAGAGAACCCGGCACAAGGGACACGGTAACAGCAGCGTTTCGCAGTTTCGTTTTTTTCTCTTAAAGAAGATCTAAAAAAACAGGTCACAATTATTTTAGGCAACTGAAAATACTACAACTTCTTTTTTTCCAACCCCAAACAATTTCATTAACATGGCCAAGTTGGCCACAGCATTTCAGGTCATTACACTCTGCCTCTCTAAACTGCTACACTTTCGGCAGACTGCAGAATTTTTCACTGGAACACGGTTGTGCAGCTACTGGAAAGTTCTTGCTTATTAACTGACATTGCGGTGGATCCGAACCTAAAATGTAGGCACTCCCATGTCAGTCTGCTGCTCAGTCAAGGTCCTAAATCTCTTTGGGACTCTGCAGCTGAAAAAATACAAAATCAGTATCTTGTGGTTTTGTATCACAGTTCATGTGCTAATCTTACACTGCTCTGTAAATGTACCACGCTGCTCTCAAGTTAATTGCACGTGCATGTTTAGTCAGGGAACCTTCATGAGACACAGACAAGAGTTACACACAGAACTGAACCACCCTGCAGCCTCTGCCACCAAACCCAAAGGTGGAAAACGAATCTGGGTAAGCTACAAGAATACATTTGCCATCAGCGTCTCATAAATACTTACGATTGTTAATCACAAGTCCTGGCAATGGTCTGCAAGAGAAAAAGAAAAGTTTACTGATTCTAAAAGATACTGCATGGGCCTTCCCTCCCAAAGCAGCCTCACCTAACCTTTCGGGACAGAGGTCATGCTAAAAAACACACAGGGAGTTGGACCAAAGCATAAGGAACCGTCACAGCAGCTCTTGGGCACCCTGGCTTGTGTGCTCGCACTTTGAAAAGGAACATAGACAGAAACATCAAAATCCTTCCCTCGCTCACCACCAGCTAACCAGGGAGTCCCCTCTTCTTCAGAGCCCAACTCGACACCGTGGATCGAGCAAGAGTCCTTTCAGTTAGGACACTTCATGATTAAGGGTTGAGAGTTCAGACCCCTTAGTAAAACATATCTAAGAGATTTCTCTCTTTAAGTATAAACTGAAGCATTCAGACTCCTGTGAAGCAGTCTGCGACTTGAGAAGTCACATAAACTGTTAAATTTGTATTTTCTATCCCTGAACTCCTCCCTAGTATGATTCCAGAGTTTCATCTGTTCTGCTTCATGCATACAAATATACTTTGTATATATGTGTGTATATATATGTCTGCGGAAATAAACACATATAAATGAAATCCACTTATGTTGTAATTGGGCAATATTGTATTTTTAAATATTGTAGATAAACTCATTTTGTAGGGAAAAAACCATTTATCAAAGAGTTTACTTAACTCAGGATGCGTAACATCTGAAATATTAATACTAGTACAAACACTATTTACTGTTAAGAGCCAACAAGCTGTGGACTTGTCTCTCAGAACTTGATCTTACAAATGGGAGAGCAAGGCCCACAAGACTTTAGGACTCACAGATACGAATGGATTGCAACTGCTGTAATACGCCTGTAAATAAAATGCCCTGTGCCATACTCAGTTGGACACATCCTCCAAAGAGTCACCATCTTCACTCATGCTATGAACATCTGGGCTCCATTTGACCTGATCTGGTTTTACCCCAAGGAGCCAACATCTTCCACTATTTAACGATGCGCTGCAACTTCTATTCTTTCCAGTCTCGATTTATTCCAGACACAGGGCTGTCCTCGCGACATCTGTACAATCTGATCAGTGGCAACCACTTACCGAATGACAGTAAATTTGATAAACTCCGCTGATTCCAAAATCTTCCTCATGGAGCTAATTTCCAGATAACTGGGAGCTTTGAACGCCACGCCAGGAGGCATCCCATCCACCACCACACAGCCAGGATTGACAGTGATCTTTCTGTACGGGACTTTCACAGGGAAATTCACACCAGTGGCTTCACCTAAGTGAAAGAGGTCATGGGTCATGCTTATTTTCAAGTCTACATAGTTATGATTACCTTGAAAATAAAGTCCTCAGACAATTAAGAAACTAAATGCAAATCCAAACTTTCTATTGGGTCTGAAACTAGGAAAATTCATGTGACAAGGAAACCATTACAGTGTTGGAAATAGGATGAGCTGGATTCCGCTCATCAACATCACTACAAGAGCTACAACTCCAGCTCTGGCAGCTCAGCAAATAAAGAACCCATGTTCTGTGTTTACTAAGAAAAGGTACAGAATGGGGTATCTAAGGAAACAGCTAGATGGAGGAAAAAAAGAAGCATCTCCTGCAATGCCATGAAAGCAATTCAGCACAGCCCTAGCGAGGGAATTTCAGACCAAGAAACTCAGGTCATTATTGCTGTACAATGCAAATAGAAAGTAAAAAAGAAAACTATACACAGCAAAAAGACTGAGCTGCATTTTTAAAACTACTCTAGTTCCAAGTATTAAGAGGACAGGACTATGAAGCCCTAAGAAGAATCATGGAGTGCCAGCACAGTAAGTATTCCATCCCTGTTTACACAGAAAAAAACAGAAAGGGAGTGGGGGGGTGATGACATAACACAATCTATACTCTTAGGATTTTTTGTTTAAAACACCAAACAACCTACATTGCTTATAAAAGATGCTTTTTGAAGTCAAAGTACAACATTCATATACAGTTCTCAAGTTCGTTCATTTTAATGATCAGAGATATATCATCCACTGCGATGATTCAGTAATGTCAACACCAACAACATTAACTGCATTCACACCCATGTAAAAACAGGGAGGAAGAAGCAATTACCAAATTTCCGGCTAAAAAGATCATTTACTTGCTCTCTCAATTGTCTGGCCTTTTCTACTTTTGACAGTCGCTCGCTTTCATCATCTGGAAAAAATTGTTAGAAGAGCATCAGCATCAAGCAGACTCCCCCCCTCCCCAAAGCTTGTTTACTGTTGCATATTTACTCAAAGCAGGTACACCCCAGTGCCTCAAACCAGGAGCTGTCTTTGTTCCTAGCTTTAGCAGCAACACAGAATTGTAGAAATATGCAAAAAGAGCTGGTGATTAAAAAATCCTAGAATGGTTTGGGCTGGAAGGGACCTTAAAGTTCACCCAGTTCCAACCCCCCTGCCATGGGCAGGGACACCTTCCACAGAGCAGGCTGCTCCCAGCCCCATCCCACCTGGCCTTGATGGGATGAATCCTTCCAGGGATGAATCCAGATTTACTGCCTAGAGATGATTTTGTAAACTGACATCTAAAATCACAAATTATATTTTCTTACAGTACGTATAACGGTAAATAATGTATAAAAGCCAAGTGACCATTCTATAGGTGGCCACAGCATGCAACGTTCCTGTTTCTAATCAACATGATACATGCCTAAGAAAGACAATGCAGTTCAGTCTGCATGGTTATGTGATTCAGCCCAAGCACCAAACTCCTGAAGTTGCCAAGAAAATTGCAAACCAATATTTAATTTATTGCATGAGAAAAAAGGGAACAATGTGGATACTTCTGAACTAAGGGTTGGACCAAGACTATTATAGACCTGTCACTGAACAGATATTAATGAGTGCTAGAAAATATTTAACATCTCAGCAAAAACCAGAATGGTAAATTATGTTCTTTGTTGATAGTACTTGTATTTCAGCGAGCCAGCTTGACTGCTGGAAAAACTTCATCAGACTAAAGAAATGTCACCAAGGATATAAGCACAAAAAGCGTGATGTGACCCCAGGCAATGACATACCTGGTATAGTCACTTGAATGATGTTCAGATCTTCAACCCCTGCGGCCGTGTTCACCACTGTGTTTGTTGTGGTGCTTGCTGTATTGGCTATGTTAGATGAATTATTTTTTCCTAAAAAGGAGAGGACTGATTTAAAAAACAATTGTAGACAGCCCCAAATCTTGAATGGCTCATGAAGAAAATATTCCAAAATAACAGGTATTAGCAAAGTTTTCAATGTGGACCCAGTTCCATTTTCACAATGGGAGCAGCTTCCAATGAGACATACTTATTGAAGGTACATGCTCCAATCCAAGAGAAAGAGCTAGATGAAAGATATTAAATCTTTACCTAGCTGGGTTTCTAAAAAGATTGTTATTAAAAGGAAAACAAAAAAAGAGTATATGGAGCGTGTATTTTGGTATTTTTATTAACAGGAAAATCATAGCACTTGCAGTTAACTCAGTAACACCTACCGTGCATTCACAAAAGAAACACTTTACAGTTATATTTCTGAATATGTATTGTGCCACACTGTCCAGTGGCACAACATAGCCAAGTTCAAGTAACTCTGCAGAGTTTTGCCAACCCATAGTAAGAGACAATGATATGACTCAAAACACTTCATCCCTGACCTGCCTGACACAATATTTTCTACTGCTTTTCTGCACTCCTGTCTGTGGAGGACTTGTCATTTAGATGATCTATGCATTAGAAGCAAATAATTTATCTCTAGACCTGAATTACTTCTGCAAATCACACATTCCTTGTTACATTTTGAGAAAAGGTAGTAAAGAACACATTAGAGGCATGATTATTATGAATAACTTGAAAAATTTAACACTCCTTTGCTAAAGCTATATTTAACTGTAATGGGCAAGTGCTTTCCCCATTGTTAAAAAACAAGAAGCAAACAAACCAACCACAATGTAGAACGAATCTTTCAGGAGTTCATTAACACCGTGCAGCTCTCCTGATCTGGATTTAATCCTTGAAAGAGACTGTTATGTAGAACATTAAGCAGTTGCAAAACTCACTTTGGGGGCTTCTAGCAGAACATTCCTTAATAGCTGCCTCAAACATCTCAGGCCTGCAAACAGATTGAACATTTAATGTACAATTAAAAAAAAATTACATTAATTGGCATTAAAGAAAATGCAATTTTCTAATATTAATCTATCAAAGGCAGGAACCAAGTGACAGCCTCTCAGCCAAACAGCCAGACAAGAACGCCATGGTCGGGAGGCTCCCCAACTGCTCTTGCCACTGTTTCTGCACTGGCACACAGGTATCTAAACCTATTCCAGACAAGAAAAATAAGTTCTTACAATGCCCAATTATATGAATCTCCACTTCTCAGCTCCTGGTACCCTCCCAGCAACTTTTATGAGTAACCCGTAAGAGCTCCATGCGGTAGGAACTAAACCAGTGGTGCAATAACTGAAATGGGCTAAAAAATCTGGACTTGCTCTTCCTCCCAAAATAGGTTGTGAGCATCTTTCAGAACAAAACGATTACTGTATCCTGCTCCTCCTCTACAAGAGCTTTCTGACCATTTCCTCCTTTACTAAAAATACTCCAGTGTGTACTTTACAGGGTAATTCAGCAATTTGGCAACCCAGTTTCATTTTTTGTTCTACATCTCAGTTCTCATGGAATAGATTATCAGAGAGAGACGGGAGTCTTACTTTTTAATAATGAATTTTATCTTGGATTTGTTTCTCAGGATCTTCTCTAGTCTTGGAATTCCAAAAGTAGAAGGTCGGCGGAATGGCACCCCCTCGGGCAATCCTTCCACGTAGAAAACCTCCGGGAAGGATTCAAACAATGCAAAGGGCACCTTCACCGGTTCGGTCAGCCCCAGTGCTTCCCCTGAAATGCAACCCAGCAAATAAGCTACCAGCTAGGCAACTGGTGTGTGTATAAAAAGGAAAACCTTAGGTATGAATGGTATAGAATAGCTGGCACATACATACTGGACTAGGTGGAACCAGCAGGCTTTGCCTCTCTTGGTGACAGCTATGAGTAAGCAGGAAGGAAATGAAACACAGCCTCAAACATAACTCATTCTGCTGCAAGTCTGATCATAATTTGCCGTGGAAAGTTAGTAATTTGCCGGCAGCTCATGCCACTGGCTTGGTCTGCACACAAGACTATCCCATTTGTACCCTGCTTTGTTACAGGCAATGCATTCTGTCGCTGTCTCTTCTACAGAGCAGCATCAAGGGCAGGTGCGACTAGAGATCTTGTTCCAAAAGCTGCACTCAGAAGGAATTCGGAGAAGTCATTAGCTTCCCAACAGCCTGCACTAGAAGCGCGAGGATATGATGGAGCATCTCTCCAGGTACCACCCACAACGTATCGAGTCATGCAGAAGCTGAACTCATGCAAACTTCCATTCATAAGCAGTGAAGAAAACTTAAAAAGATGCGCCAGGATGTGGAATCCCCGCGTCTCTGGGTCATTAAAGCAGCGGTAATCCGACCACAACTTCTCCATTTCCAAACCCAAATCAAATAACCAGTGGAAACGTGACACAATTGCAAGCAACCTACATGAGAATGAGCTCAAAGGAGAAATGCCTAGAGCACACAAGGATTGCAGGACCTTCGGAATAAACACATGAACGCCTCTCTCACACATCTTTACTGTACGTTCGTAAGAAAGACAGCGCAGTAAAAAAGAATCAATACACTTACCACATTTTTCATTAAAAAGATTTTCGACTTTCTGCTTTAAGTCAGTAATTTTGGCATTCCACGCTTCTGCCAGGAGGAAATCGGAAAATTAAAGCAACACTTCCACAATGAATCAGTCCTTGAAGAAGACTTTAATAAACGTTTAATAAATTATTATGCTTGATAACTGATTTACTATAACAGTAAGACATGCAAAATGGCTTTCATCCTGCAAACGGCACCAAAACATGCTGCTGCAGTCTAAACCCATATCCACATCAAGCCTCATTTTCCCGAAGCTTTGAAAGATACTGCTACTAGGTAAAGCAAGGGCAATTAAAATTGAAACCCAAGAGCGATCCACATTTACAGCAGCAGACAGCATCAAATTTAGTCATCTGAAGCAGCACCCAAAACAGCAGCAGAAAGTTCTTCAGACGTTCAGTGCCACAGCCCCGCAACACACACCACTGTCCTGAGAGCTATAAACTCCATCTATATAGTTTCAGCTTCAGTGGGTAAGATTAAATCTCCATCTAGCCAGGCATTTTGTTCCTGACAGCAACCCGCAGCAATTCCTAAACCGGTTTACCCTTGGCTGCAGGTAAGTGGTCCATAGCTGGTCTACAAAACTAAAAACTCAGTTGAAAAGTTTAAAAAAGTTGCAGGTGTTTTTTTTTTTTTAAAAAAAAAAAAGCTTAGGTGTAGCAATAACAAGAAAGTCAAGAAACCTGCAACAGCTCTGCATAGGACTGCTGCCCATGCCAACAGGAGCCGTCATACCCAACCAGTACTGTATATTCACGCTAAACTGGCTCAGTGGGAGTAAAGAACTCCTTTGTTTCACATTTTATGACTATATGGCTAAAGAACAAGCACGGGAGACAAACACGATAAAGCAAAAAACAAACTCCCATATAAATATAAGCAAATAAACTCTGAAGGTCGGGGTGCTAAAAAACCAGTTTCAGGAGACTGGGGGAACTGCTTACAGTCACCCTGAACACAGCCACTCGGCTTCCAGTCCTCCCTGGCTTCTCCTTCACTGATTTTTTTCCAGAGCTGGGGACATCCATAAGGGTGATCTTGCAAAATCAGCTCGGATAGGTCACGGCTTACTGGTTTGTTAAATCCTTCCTAGTTCCTATGGGCCACCTGGGTGTCTCTGCACAGTGGTGCTCAACATTTCACGTTTGTGGAGCGCTTCTTAAGCTTCTGCACCATGACAGATCTGGACTGGGTTGATGCACGCTGGGGGTGCTGTGCACCAACAGGTCCCTCAGGGGTCTGCAGCACCGTGAAACAACAGAGCAGCAAAAGCCTGAAGGGACTGAGTTTGAACCCAGGTTAGTGAGACCCAATGGACCTGTGCTGCACTTGTGCAGCCACCTCTATACATCAGCCAGGATTTCTCCGACGTAGATTATTCTACATGATGAAGAACTGAACATGCACGAAAACAAGAACTTCTGTCATCCACTAACTGTAGAATAAAACATGAATTCCAGATCTCTCCGTTATGTCATCACCAGAAATTTCAACACCAACATTAACAGAAAGCACGTGAGTGAATTCCCACAACATTTACCGAATGAAAACTCTCTTCCTCGCGGCTTGAAGCTCATATTGGACCCATTGGTTTGAGAATTAGTTCGAACATCTGTTGTTTGTGGTTTATTTGGACCTGTAGGAAAACATTATATATATACCTGCAGCGAGCAGAAGCAAGCATCATGGAAAAAGAACAACACATCAAACTTGAACAGTAGAGAAAACTTCACTTCTGAATTACAAGTGGAATAAAAAAAAACCTTAAGAAGTTCCTCTAGCGCAGTATTTTAAGCATATTTTAAGTATTTTAAGCCAGTCATCTGCTCAGGACCACACCAGATCCCACATCTCTGCTTGGAATAACATGCCCAAGCAGGCTGTCAGACGCCAACATAGAAAAATGAAAAATCAGCCTGTTTCTATATTAAAGCATATCTGAACCCCTGAAACAAAACTGAGTTTGCTACATGAGGTGCATGTGTAAGTTAATTACGGACTGTGAAAATGGGGAACAGAAAGCATGAGAAGAATAGAAGAACATTAGAAGAGTATTTAATGATATTTCTTCCATACCTTCATCGACAGTAACTTCAATCTCTGGGACCTTTGAATTGCCTGCAGGACTTCGTGACCTTTTTGAACTCTTTGGACTCATTGCTGGAAGTGAACATAATACAAGGTGTAACAGGCAAACCCTCTGTAACATATATCCTGCACAGCTAATGAAAAAGCAGCTGTATTCTGAAAATCCTGGCAGACTGAGGGATCACTTGTGTCTGTACAAGTACACAAAATCTGAACAACATGGTGATGCTCAGCCTTAAAAAGCAGGCATCACACCCAAATTTTCACTCCACTAATTCAGAACACAAGACTTTGTTGTTTCCAAGTGTGAGGGACAGCTTTGGTACCACTTATTATCTAAATAATACCTAAATCTAAATAATACCACTAAATATCTAAATATCAAAATTATTGACTTCTGAAATTTTTATAGACCACTTGAAAGATTTCCTTTTTTATTCTTTTCTTACAAAACTTCATTGTTATAGCTGTAAACTGAAGTATGTAAGTTAAATATGGTTTGGGCCATTAAAAGCAAAATAAAAATGGTCAAAAAAGGGGTAAATTCAATTTCCTGTATTAGAACAGCCTAAAGTAAAAAGTAAATAAATTTACGTTTTGAGTAACTTTTTCAAATAATAGCAGACTTAGAGGCTACTATGCTAGATCAGTTTAAATAATGCCTTTTGTTTGCAAACCCCTACTTTTCAACCACAGTTGAACCAATTATGAATTGATGGCAGCAAATAACACTTAATTGTTTACCTTTAGTGTTTATTTTACTAGCCAGCCCTGGAGGCAAATAGGAAGTGACAAGCTCAGGCCTAGAAGTCGAACAGAACACAACCAGTTACACACGCCAGACAAACAACACAGCAAAAATGTTACCGATTTCTCGGAATTCGGCTGCGTTCCAATTTACGTACTATCAGCTTTCTATAATCAAGTTCTCCTAGAAGCATGGGTGACTCCCCATGGACAATAAACACAAAAAAAGTTAGAAAATGTAAAGCTACGTTTTCTACTCCGTAATTTTTCTTCTGGGATTAATTCAAGCATAAAAATAGAGAAAAAGAAGGAAAAAAGCTGACAGTTAACAAGGTTATTTCCCCCCCTAGATCCTTGATGCATGAAACACGCAATTTATACATCTCTGCAAGTTTAATAAGGAAGGTTTATCCTTTTACAAGATAAAACACACGTGTAAAACGTTCTTTCTGTTTAATGGAAACAGAATTTAGTTAGCATTTCAAGTCGCCGGGAAGAAACTCAAATTAACTTCAAAATCAGGAGTAAAAATAACTGAATTACAAACATACTTTTTAACAACAAATTTGATTTTGCCACTCTCACGGATAATTCTTTCAAGGCGTGGAATTCCAAACCATGTGGGACTCCGGAACGGGATTCCTTCTGGCAAGCCTTCGACGTACAGGTACTCAGGGTTTGATTCAAATACAGGATAGGGAACTTTCACTGCCTCTGAAAGCCCCAGAGCTTGGGCTGAAAATAAAGATTTAAGGATAGTTTACACACTCAAATGGGTGGTATTTTACCTCAAGTGATTTTAAGAAGCTTGGCTGACAGAAGCTCTGCTACTCAGAGATAATAAAAAACTCCCAAGAGATATACTTAAATAGATTTTCTATTATTTTCTGTAGAATAACTGCGAACGGTCCATCTGGTTACAGATAACATGGAAGCCTGCAGTGCCGAGTATTTTGACATTCTGAGAATGTTTTCCTTTGAAAAGCTTTTTGTGCACATATCATCATCTCTTGCCACACAACTAAAAAAACCACGGCCTAGGATGTTATAAAGTCATTTATGCCAGTTATGGGCAAGAGTCAGTAAAAAGTAGGTAAGAGGAGTCAGGACTTCTGTATCTGCCCTAGTACATTTCTGACATTTAAACAAGCCCAGTAAAATTTAAAACTCCTTTTACAGATGACTTTTTAAACTCACCGAACTTCATATTAAAGATCTCTTCCACTTGCTTCCTTAGCTTTGTGATCCTGATGTTCCAGTCTTCTTTCACTGAAAACCAGGAATGGATACACGTCAGAGCATTACCCAGTTCTACACAAGGGGCACTCAAACGCATTTCTTTCCATGCCAGAACTTGTAAACTATCAACACAATCACATAAGGACACACAATGAGTAATGATTATTAATGGCAGCTTAAATGACAACACGCAATTCCCTCTACATAATGGAAAATCTGTTTCAACGGAGTTACAAATATCAAACATCAGCCCAAGTGGGACAACTTGTTCTTCAGAGCCTTTAGACACAGGAAGAAATCATTCTAGTGGCTCTTAAAAAGATGGAATTAATTAATCATAGTGCATAAGAATAACACTGTTTAGAAAAGAAGATGAGGATTCAAAGAGTGCTTTGCTAAACATCTCCATTAGCATTAAAAAAAATCATCTTCAGTCCTGTTCTCTATTGTAAATAAGTGCCAATTATAGGAGCACTAGCCAGAGCAGACAAATTGTAGTTTACGTAGCGAAGAAAGGACACTAGCGGTGATAAAACCCACTTCTTTTCTAAGGAACAGCATCATAATTCATTATTTTTCATCATAACCCACAAATAACAATTAACTGCTACCAAGCTAAAACCATTCAGAGCTGTGGAAAGCAGGCATGAAGGATGCGATACAGAATTTTTTTGTTTCTGAATCATATTTTTGACTAAGAGACTACCTGACCTTGTTTATTTCTAGCTTCTTATATTTTCAAGGCAAGATGTGTTAGCACCTTTTTTGCAATCTGGCCTACCAATTTGAGAGATTTCACAGGCATTGAACACCTGCATGTATGTTTATACCTAATTCATTTATATACCATTATATATACAATATACCAAATTCTGCATTGCAGTCTTACTGCCAAAGGAAGTCAATTGACTAATTTACTTTAAAAAAAAATTAAAATGTTTAGAGTTTTAGAATGGTTTGGGTTGGAAGGGTCCTTGAAGATCACTTTGTTCCAACCCCCCACCACGGGCAGGGACACCCCCCACCAGCCCAGGCTGCTCCCAGCCCTGTCCAGCCTGGCCTTGGGCACTGCCAGGGATCTGGGCATCTCATCATCCTCACAGTGAAGAATTTCTTCCCAAGAGCTGATGTAAATCTCCCCTCTTCCAGCTGAAAGACATTCCCCCTTGTGCTATTGCTACATGCCCTTGCAAGAACCCTGCTCCAGCTTCCCTGCTGGCCCCTTTGGGTACTGGGAGCTGCAATAAGGGCTTCCCGGAGCCGCCTCTTCCCCAGTGCTCCCAGCATGTCTCCATAGCAGAGGGGCTTCAACCCTCTGAGCATCCCCGTGGCCTCCTCCGGACCCTCTCTCACGTTCCCTGCCCTCCATGTGCCAGCGCTGGGCTCAGTGCTGCCGGGGGGGCTGCCCACAGCCCAGCCCACGTGCTGCTCGCAGGTTGTCTGTTGGTGTTTACTTTGCAACAGAATAATATTTTGCTTTAAAAAAGGCCTAACATTCTTTAGCAACATAAAATTTGCAGCCGCAGTGAGAACCCCTGCTGGGTTTGCCAGTGTGACACCAAACCCTGCACCCAGCAGGTGATGCAGGCACTGGTTAACACCGGGCTCGCCTACAAGTCGGTGAAAAATCTGGTGGAAGTCACTAGGGCAAAAAAAGAAATGTTATTCCCAACATTCAGACAGGCTGAGTGTTAAGAATCATGACCACTGTGTGTCAGTTCTTTCCCAAGGAGGGTTTTCTCAGCTGTCCTTTTACTGCTGTCACTGGCACCCGCTGTTATTACTGCATTGTCAAACTGCCAGTTATATTGTCAAATTTGACGACAGTCAGGGTTTTGGCAACAAAACAAAGAAAAAAAACCAAAAACCCCCGATGCTGCCTTTTCCTTCTGCTCACACTGAACACGGTCTTTTCTACTGAGCTACCCTCTTGCTGAATAGCAGCCTTTTCCTAAAATCCAAACAAAATCCACAGTATGTGGTGATAAGACGACTACTGATTACATGACTATTAAACCATATTCCTTCCTTTTTTTTTTTTGCTGCAGCGAGCTCAACACAGTTATCTCCTACAGCTGCAGTTTGTTTATCCAGCGAGATGAGTGCGGGGAAATACCCCGGCAGCGCTGGATCTCACTGGATCAAACAGATCCACACTCCTAGAAAAACCTAATGAGATCTGCACGATGTGCTTCTGCAGTGAGAAAGTGCCGGCACAGTCCAACCCAGACCACTCACAAATAAAACTCAATCTGATTCTTCTCCTGGGTTAAAGGCACTTCACACTTCCAAGAAGCCAGGACAATTCCTGGCCAGCAGAAACCTGATGTGAGCCCAGAGGCGCTGCAAAGGGTGCCAGGGCTCCAGGGCGCTGCTCCGGACCAGGGGAGCAGCTCCAGCTCGGAGCAGGACCCGTTCCAGTCATCCAAAGCCAGCTGCACTGCACCAGCAAGCTGCCCGCCTTCCCAACCATCAGTTAATTCTTTTCACATCAGCACACCCATGCAGCACCGTTAATTCTTGGAAAAGGTTGCACTGACCCACGTGTGTTTCCCCACCAAACCCTTCCATTCCCACCTGGACATGGCGATGTCCTACTTGGGGTCTTCGACATGGGATGAATAACTTCGGTCGAAGTGAGCGTTAGCAGCTCTGGCCTGCAACCAAAAAACAAATCATCTGCCCCATCTTTGACACAAATTACATACTGCTGCCTATCATGACACGCAGCGCAAATTTTGGGGTTTTCTGTTGTGTATTTCACACCACAAAGGTGCCTTGGAAGACTTGTCTGGATTGCAAATACCCACTTCATAATGCAGAATATTTAATCTACTTAATATTTCATCTTCAATATTTCTATTTATTATAACATATTTAACTATTTAATATTTAATCGACGTAAGTAGAGGCTGAATGCTTCGCGACTTAACAAAACCAAGTGCTTGCTTACACCAAGGGTGATCGTTTGGCCTCTTAAAAAACTGAACATGTTTACACATTAAAACAAACAACTTACCTTTTGATCACAAATTTTATCCTGTTGCTCACTTGAATTATTTTTTCCAGGCGAGGGATTCCATACCAGGAAGGACTCCTGAAGGGGATGTTCTCTGGCAGCCCTTCAACGTACAGGTCAGTAGGGTGGGCTTCGAATTTCTGGTATGGAACAGCTTTCGGCTCTGTGCTCCCCAAGGCTTCGGCTGTTGGAACAAAATACACCCAGTGACGGGGCAGTAGGGCCATCAAACTGAATTAAAAACCAGCCAAGCTAACAGTTCTTCAGGCTGTTGTCATCGTCACCCCAGCGCCTGGGACAACGCAAGGTACCTACAGCCAGCAGGGTCCAAGTCTCAGCACATCAAACCCGTAATGACCGACCCTGCTGCACCATGCTGCTGCTGCTGAAGACCACTAGGTTCCTCGCTGGGGCATCATACGGAGGTTTTATCCAAGTTTTTCATCTATTTTTTATAGATCTGTATTTATCTATCTCATGGTGCAATTTTCTTCTAGCTCTTAAGCAGCTGATTCTTTTTTTACATCTGAGAGAACATAAAAATGTCCTAATACTAATTTTAATGATACTGCAATGGATATAAATAAAGAAACAGTTGTTTTATTCACCATCAAAGGAAAAAAAAATCCAAATAGGAAGGAACTGAGAGCAATTAGAAGAGCTGCACATAAAAGACATATATATTTAACTATGAACTTGCCTTGCTGTATAAACAGTAGACTAATACACTCTTTTTCACTCAGCTGCCAGGATGTTAAATATTTGAAAAAGCTGATCAAAGGTCTCATTCATGTAGATGTTCAAAAGGAACAGTGAAAACAACTTTCAAGAAATACAGAGACATAAAAGAAAAGAAAACAATAATAGTGTTCTCACCAAACTTTTTACAGAAGAGTTGATCTACCATCTTTCTCAGTTTGGTGATCCTGGCATACCACTCCTCTTTCACTGTATTTGAGCATGACACAGAACAAAAACAACATTCCCTAATTATTTTGGTTATATTTTCAGTCATTCAGTTTATAGCATGCATAACCATCCTGCATTCTCAGGTAACCCAGAAAATACTACGTGGAAGAAGTATGGCTTCAACTCAGAACTACAAAAATTAATTATAAAAAAATGACAAAATATTAAAACGGTATAAAAATTCCATTGAACCAGTGACATCACTCTTGCTACAAAATACATACAGTGCGTTGGCATGAGGAACTGCAAAGCTTCCATCATCTGCCTCCAATCTGTAGATCCCATTTGCAGATACGATTGGGTTTTTGCCAGCTTCCTTTTCTAAAAAAATTATCCTGATACTCAGTGCAGAATTTGGTATGCAGATGGGATGAACACTTGCCTTCAAGGAATTTTCAAAGCACTGACAACCCCAAAGCAAGCTTTTACAACGGGTGCACACAGCAGTTTGCTCCTTGCTGTATATTCACGCTGAACTTCCAGCATCTGTTTCTCCCAGTTTGTGGGCAATACTTTTTAAATGGAGATGCATAACTGCACCCAGTGACTCTAGGGATTTTGTCATTCTTGAGATGACAAGCAGCTTAGTTCCAACTCTCCAAAATGCTTCCTGGACACCACCTAAGGCATCAGTTAAGTTGTCATTCAGATACAGAACCTAACACATGGCAGCTATGCAGATTGGCATATCCTGGTCAATAAACTAGATTAAACACAGTTTTTCCATCATTTTATCACTTGAGCATCTTTGTTTATTGGCTGATACCCACACAGCTTTGGAGTTCACGAGACACAGTTTTGCACCTGAGGATGGCCATGAGCCTGGGTTCTGCTCCTCTGGCACAGCAGCAGAGCACAACGGCAATGTTAGTGCTGTCACCTGTGGCAGCGGGAATGGTGACAGCTTTTGTTTTTGTTTGCCCATGTGTGCTCATCATTTGGGACTGCAACCGGTACCCCCTGCTCCCAACCCCGGGTGACACGGTGAGCATAACTAATGCCAGTTTGCAAGGCAAGCAGCCATTCCCTGAGACTGAGCGGGTCACGTATCCGTTCCCTTCCCCTCATCCTCAGGTCCCACGGACCAAGCAAACCAAACAGATTGAAATTTCTTCTTTCCCTCTCTACCAGCCTCAAGGTTCCTGTGCACCAGGCCAACTGCTCCCTTCCTCACCGGCCTGGAAGGTCCCAGGCACCTGGCCAGCCCGGTGGTGGGGATGTCCCCAGCACGGAGCTGGGAAGCATAACAGCACGCAGAGCATCATCCCGAAAATCAAGCAGTTCCAAGTCCTACAGGGGAGCTCAGACCAAAGCTGCTGGCGGCCACGGAGACCTGTGGCCCCTTCGTGGCCAGGGACACCTCCACCATCTTCTGCTTCCTCCAAGGGTTGAGCGACTCTTCTTCTTTTATATAGTTTTTGAGTCTAGATTGTGATTGTTGTACTGATACAAGATCTGACCCAATCTGCAGAGGGTCCAGGTGATTAGAAACCATATGTTAAGTTGTATTATGAATTCTGTATTACACTACTCATAGATTGTGCTGTCTTGATTCTGCTTGTATAAATCCTGTGCCATTCCAATCATAAATTCTATGCTATACTAATTGTAATATATACGCTATACTAATTGTAATATCCTGTTATAAAAAATAAAACTTTAATTGTAACTGTCATTTACTGCAATGGTCATTCTGCAAGGATCCCTAAAAGAACCTGTCGGTCCCCTCAGTGCCAGGTGACAGGGATCAAAGGGCATAGAGAAATCACTTTTTTCTTCTGAATGTCTTTGTTGCCATCAAGTGGAAGCTCATCAGTCAGACAAGATCCTGGAGAGCTGCGATGCTGGGGGTTTAGACAGCATACAAGAAGCATCCTCTGCTCTGGGCTGGACCATCCTCACTGGCACCTGCTCACACTCCTCCTCCCCTTTCCTGAGCCAAACCATCGCTCCATCACTTTGTCTTGGAGCCAATATCAGCCACCTCAGGGCTTCAGGGCTGAGGCTATTTCATAAACCTTCCTGACCAGCCTGCTTCCCATAGGAATGTGAATGAAAACCATCTTTCTTCCAGCAGCCCAAATACAGCCCCCACCCCCACCCCATGCCTCCCCGCTGGGGGGGACAAGCTGGCAGGGCAAGGGACAGAGCAGGACGCTGGACACGGAGCCGCAGGGAGCCCAGAGCAGAGGCTGGTGCTCCATCGCTCTCCTTCCCGAGACGGCAGCAGAGGAGACTGGGAGCTACTGGGAAAGGGGGAATCCAAGCAGCAAGAAAAGCAAACCGCGGGAAAGGAGGCTCAGACAGCTGCTGCCTTCTGAGCTGTGTCCCCAGGATACTATCAACGGCTTCCACAGACGGTCTCTCCTCTCCAAAATAACGCAGAGGGCACACAGGAATATAGGATCAGTACCAGTGAGTGAGACAAGCAACATAAAGTGACTGTTCATAACACTGCCATAAAAATGGGTTACCACTAGTCTTCTCAGCTGCAGGGGTTTTACGGGGTATGTAACGTATCTGCTTTGTCTTCATAATCAGTATAGCCATATTCAATACAACAAAAAACAACAGAGAAAAGGGACTAATTAAAAAAACCCACATAAACTTAACATAAAAGTTAAGTTTAAGACTCAGTCGTTAGCCTACCTACTATTTTTGTGTAGTCAGATTTGGTGCTCGAAGGAACAGCAGATTATTAAGACTCAAGGCACAAGGTTAACTGATACTGCAGGAAAAGTTTAATTCCTACACACGTGTTAAAGTGACGTCCTTATGACATAATTTCTCAGCTTAATTTAGATCCTTAACATTCACTTTAAGTACAGTCTTTGACACACTTTTTACAGCAGAAGACTATGAGTATATAATACAACACAATGGTGCTGCAGTAGTGCAGATACTGCCTTTTATATGCTTGTGTCTCTGTCTGAACTAAGAATTTCTCTGGAATTACTTAAAATTCACAGTTGAACCAGGCTCAGGTTGCCAGTTAGAAATTTTGGGGCTGGGAGCAACTTGTTTGTGTTGGTTCAGGCATACAAGCTTTCAACACTTTGCTTAATTGGACAATTAAAAAACCACCCTGAAGTCCAAGAGACAGTAGAATGCAACTCAAGAGAAAAACAAGCCCAGTAAAGTAATTTACCCCCTAATGCCCATACAAAGGCACAACTCTTTCGAAACTTGATTTTTTTTCCATGCTAAACTTTTTTTCTCCCGAATTGAGGGGAAAGAAGTTCATGGGCGCAACTGTAATAAAAGACTATTCTTGTAGTTTTGTTTTCACATTGTCATTTTTGTTACTTTCGGATGGGTGCTCAATGGAGCCAAAACCTGTAAGAGCACGAATCTACTGAGAAACATTCCTGGTGGCAAAAGCAGTGAGGACACAGTCTTTGCACTGCGGTGTGAAAATGAAGTCACATCATCCCAGCAAATGAGATTTCGACAACAACAAATGTCACTATAACCAGTATGGTTCATTACTGCATTTCAGTTCATCTAATTTTGGCAAATCGCATAAGCAAACAATTATTCCACGTTACAGCCAGTTCCCTACCCAGTAAACTCCACGAACTATGGGAACTGCTGCCTTTTCTCTGTATCCCCCCAGACTAAAACCTCGTTCATTGTTTTTTCCTTCTGGCTAGCTGAAGCAGATCAGTTGGCAGCGTTAAGTCACGCTGGCTGGGCCAAGCCAGTGGAAAATTGCTGTCACTTTGCAGCTACAGGACATTCAGAACAAGAGGAATTATTTGCAATGTGTTCTTAGGAAAAGCACATGGCAACTGCTGGTAAAACTGATGGATAGGAAATCACGCCGTGCTTGCACAACTCACACGTTCAAAGACCCACCTCCTGCAACAGGCTTGTCCAACGGTCCGTCTTCTTGTGTCGAATTCAAAAGCTCGTGCCTAAAAGATTTAAGATAATGTTCTTCAACAGTGATGTATACTTTGATAAACCAGATGTTGCAGCCTACACTTACAGCTGAAGGATTAGCAGGAAAAAAAAAACCAACCTGAAACCAAACCATAACAGGGGACGTCACAATCCCCAACTTTAAATTCCAATTAGCACCAAAGTACTGTAAGAGCTGGTTAGAAACCTACTGACAAAAACATTTTTCATACCCGATACTCATATCTGCCTGAGCCATAACATTCCACGGAAACACACAGATTACGTTAAAAGTATCTCTGAGGTCTAAAACACACTTCACCAGAAACAAAGATGCATATAAAAAAAAAATAACCTTTAAAAATTCAAATCTTAAAACAGGCATTTCTATTTCCCAAATACATCTTGTTTTATCCATATCAGAACAACAACAACAAAAGTAATTTTAAATTCTGACATTTCTCATAGAGCTGAACTGCTTTTTGAGCTGCTGCGGTTGCCGCACGTTACCAAACTGATGAACAGCGTAAATGAATTACTGTTAACAGCTAAGACAAATTTGACAAGAGCAGGTGTCAGTATTGCATAAATATTAAAATCTTTGTATAGTGCTTTATTTTAAGTGAGAGAGAAGGTAGATCTACACTTCTTCCTCTTTTCTGGTTAGCTGCAAGCCTTAGGATGACAGGGATGAACATAAACCTCTCAAATTTAAGCAGGACCCGCACAGACGGCAGCACGCACAGAGGCACGGGCTGTCACCACCACCACGCTGAGCCTGACCACTGCAACCAACAGGCTCCTCTCTGCTTGGAAAACCCTTGGATTACACCCTCCGTCACTGAACAAAAGGAAAACGTCAGTTGTTACCCACAGAAGCTCCATTTAAACTGTCAATGCCCATCTGCAGCGTGAAGCATTGTGCCCATCTGACGCCAAGCACCCAACCCTCCAAGGGAAATACCCACCCACCACCACAGCGCTGGATCCCAAAGTGCCCTGCAGCTCCCAGAGCCAGTGCTCAGCACCCACCGGCGCAGGCACCTCTCCCTGTGCACCCTGCGTTCAGGATCGGTGCCCTCCAGCCCCACCTGCCTCTGCAGAAAGTGATGCAGGGTGGTCCTAGGAAAGATGTCAAACAAGAAAGGAGAGAAAGAGAACGGAGGGAGCCCAGGACATCTCACGCCTTTAAAGGCAGACGTAATAGATAATAGACATAATAGATAAAAGGTAACAGATAGCAGGCTAGCTACAGCAGGCAATGGAGCCCTCAAGGAACTTCTATCTACATCCAAGGTCTCCCGTCATGTTCACTACCTGATCTACCTCCAGACACACCAAGGACATGCAACCAACTACATCACATGAACCAGTAGCTATTTTGGGCTCAAGCCTGCCCCAGGAGATGCTACATAAAGATAAGGCCATAGACACCTTGGTACGGCATTCCAGCGAGAAAAAAAAATAAAAGCCCAAGCTGAAATTGAGGCCAGGATGCTCAGAAATATCCCCAAGTCAATGGCTTTCAACATGTATTACAACCAATTAAATTAAAACAGTACAAAGAGATGTGCCCAGGAGAAGAAGTCCATGCCATTGAAGAGATCTGTTCAGAAGGTGCTCTGGTGATCTGATAAGCTGAATTTATCAGAGCGAACATCAAATCCACATTACTTGTTAGTAACAGCAAAAGAACACATCATTAGAAATCGATTTGGAAGTTCTTGAAGACAAAATGAAGCAGAGCAGAGCCAGCAGAGAATGACGAGCAACAGACGAACAAAAATGCAGAATTCCTTACTTTTTAATCACAAACCGGATCCGCTCTTTTGCTAGAAGTATCCTCTCAAGCCGGGGAATGCCATAGGTGGATGGGCGCCTGAAGGGAATTCCTTCTGGGAGCCCTTCCACATATAAGTCCTCCACATGTGACTGGAAGAGTGGGTACGGGATAGACACTGGCCCTTTTGCTTTTATAGCTTGAGCTTTAAGAAAGAAGGAGAATAGAAACATCAGACTACCTTGTAGCTCTACTCAAGTTATCTGTTTGATGCCCCTCTGAAATACATTAAAACGAACAGACGGGCAATACTGCCCTCAGCACGTTTCAACATGCAAGCAAATACAAATTCATATTTGTAGGGGTTTGGTTTTGTTTTATAGCAAAATCACTCCACATCACAGTCAACAAGCTGCAGAGCTGCATACATACACAGATGCTCCTCTTTGCCCTTTACTCTGCAAACATTTAGTAACAGAGACCGCACGTGTAACAGTGAAGTTTCACAGTATTTTGATTTTGTTTAACAGCACATTGTGAAAGCTGAAATTATCTAGACTTGATGATAAACCAAGCATGTTTCAGTTCATTAGCTCTGATTATTATTATTTGTTACTACTACTGGGTGTAGAAGTGTCATTAATGCCTTGGAGGTGGGGCACACATCCCTTCTTTGGAGCGAACTCCTAAACTTCAGCGTATTTTAGAAATCCAAGGAACCGTGGATGAAATAAACAATACACTTCCAACACTCCTGAGAAAAGCATAGCCCAACTGATGAAATCTGGGAAGCAAATGAAAAGCAAGGAAAAGATTCACCCACAAATGGGAAATAACCAAAAGTATTTTTTTTAAGTCCGGAGGATGGCAATCATAGCAATACAGCTACCAGGCTGGCAGACCCTGCAGAACATGAGGATTTGCAAATACCAAGAGGGCTCGTTTCTTTCTAAGAAACGAAACTCCGTTAATTTTGTGGCCCATGCAACAAGAATTCTCTGTTACCGTCCGACTGGTCTGCAAACACTTTGGTACATCCTGTTGTTTTGCTGTGGAAATTCGATGCAAAAGCTATTTGAGGAGAGAAAGGCCAAGTTGAGGGCAAATTCCTGCGTTTCTGAACACAAAATTACTCAGGGCGCCTTTTCAAGCAACTTAAAAGGCAAAAATGGCCCATGGTTCAGACATCGGTGTATACAAACCGCTCCCGCTAACTCACAAGTTCTTAAAAGCAATAAAACAATTTAGGGTTAAAGGTGTTTGGGTAACACGCTCTTTCTGCCACTTGAAAGCAGAACAGTTCTAGGTACGTTTATCACAAAACAAGAAAGCTTTGAAAATACCCTGTGTTTCTTAGTCTTATATTCTGATGAGACCTGAGTATGAAAATTTTGGAAAACTGTGAGAAGAGCTGTGTTTCTACTCGACTTGGCTTCCACTGCCAAATATAAGATAGCCAAAACTGGAGACATGGAACAGATACGCAGAGAGATGGACAGGAACTTGGAGATGACTCTTCAGCAAACAGACTAAAGACACCTTCCTCAAACCTGCGCCAAAGGAGCTGCAGAACCACCACCAAAAGGGATGATGTGCCTCACACCAGTCCTTCATTAAAGTAGATTTTTATTGCAGTCATATGCCTCTTCCAAGAAACTAAAAATCATTATTCTCAGCCCTCGAGGCTGCTGTGACAAGTCATGAAAAGCATTAACAAACCCAGCAGGCAAGGCTCAGATGGCAAGGAGTGGTTTTGAACCAGTTAGCCACGGGACAAAAAAATTAAATAATCAAGAACATCACTAAAGCCTAGGTCAAGACGCAGCATTATGAACAGCTTCAGAGGGAAAAAAGAAGAAAAAAAAGAAGAAAAAAGAAGAAAAGAAAAAAGAAGGAAAAAAGAAGGAAAAAGGAAGGAAAAAAGAAAAGGAAAGAAGAGGAAAGAAGAGGAAAGAAGAGGAAAGAAGAGGAAGGAAGAGGAAGGAAAAGGAAGGAAGAGGAAGGAAGAGGAAGGAAGAGGAAGGAAGAGGAAGGAAGAGGAAGGAAGAGGAAGGAAGAGGAAGGAAGAGCAAGGAAGAGCAAGGAAGAGCAAGGAAGAGGAAGGAAGAGGAAGGAAGAGGAAGGAAGAGGAAGGAAGAGGAAGGAAGAGGAAAGAAGAGGAAAGAAGAAAGAAAATTAAGAACGAAGAAAAAAGATGAAAAAAAAAGAAAAAAGAAGAAAAAAGAAGGAAAAAAGAAGGAAAAAAGAAGGAAAAGAGAAAAGAAAAGAAGAGAAAAGAAGAAGAAAGAAAATGAAGAAAAAAGAAGAAAGAAAAAGAAAAGAAGAAGAAAAGAAGAAAAGAAGAAAAAAAGAAGAAAAAAAAAGAAGAAGAAAAAGTGTTTAAAGAAGTAACTAACAACAGGTAAGTTTTTACAAGTGAGAGTCTCTACTTGTCTTAAATCGGCGAATGTTTTGGCAGATACTCTTCCGACAGCCTAAGAACACGACCAGCATCACCGCCCACAGCAAGGCTTCTTACACTGGGAACCCTACACGTTTTTGCATAGAAATCCTATAGAACATAGGTTTCCTTTTTATAAATTTGTGTTTGTGAGCCATTCCCTTGTATTTAAAGAAAAAGTAATCCCATTTTGTTTACAACTGAACACAAAAATAACTATTTTTTTCCAGACAGTTGTAAAGTATGACCGCAACCGACCCTGCACAACACTTCGGAGCTGCAGAAGGCAGCGAATTCCAGGATCGTTCTGGGCATCTTGGACTTCCAGAACTGATAATGGTAACTGATAACGCAGCAAATAGGAAACCACATGCTCATATGGATAGAAAGAACTGGAACCTGATATGGAATTGGTTTGTGCCTCAATAAAGTGCTGTCACCCACAGGGAAAAAGGGGATAATTTCATACAATGTGGCTGGCTATGTAAAGTCAGGAATAGTTCCATATGCAACAGATTTTTTGGCTGGCTGCGTGTAAACACCAAAACCAAAATTAAAGCAGTTCCCCAAGAACGATGCCCCTTTCTAGAGCAGTTAAGATCCTGCAAACCACACCCTGAGCTCTATTTACTTGGCGTGAATTGCTTTGAGTGGGCTGTTTCACGTCAGATGACAGTCACAGCCAACACATGTAATAACGCTGAATCACACGCTTCCACTTGGTAGGGCAGAGCAGCACCACCATTTATTTTGAAATTCTTGCTGATGCTGTTTCAGTCTGTGGACACAAAATACGTCTAGATGCAGCATCTGGAGACAAATGCCAAAGTCTGCCACGTGAGCTGCTTTTTCTCTCCAAGAACCATTAACATGTAATTCTTGCCTCACTGCAAAATCAATCATCATCAGAAAGGAACAATCCAAGAGTGGTAACTTCTCCCCAGAGCCATTTTAAAGGTTTATTTCACTTAAGGACTCGGTGTAATTACAGAAGAAAGGCCAACTCTCTCCAATGTGGGTGCCCAAGACACGAGCACGCTGGAGCTCCAGGAAACTGAGCACGACTGAAAAAAACAACAGAATCAACTTTTGCACTTGGGCGCCAAACACAGGCACTCAATATTGAAATCACTCTGCTCATCAAAAAAAACTACTTTTCCCAGTTTTAAGCCTTCTAATAATATGCCACCCTTCGGCGCGGTCAGCAGCGGTGTGCTCCTGAGCCAACAACAAGCTGCACGCCAGAGGGCTGTGACTTCCAGTGTCAAAGGACTAGAGGCGATCATCTGGAGTGGAACACATACCGTATTTTTTTTCAAACAGCTCTTCAACTTGCTTTCTCAAGTCTGTAATTCGCGCATTCCATTTCTCTGCAAAGAAAAGAGGAGGACACATCAGGCTACAGACTGAAAACACGCCATGTGATTTTACTGCTTGCTTGCACACAAGTGCCCGTGGAGTACGGTACAGGCTATACCTTCACATGTATGGACACATTCAGGAAGAAAAAGGACAGAACAAAAGCTTTAAGATTACCTCCAAAACTTGTGCAGATATTAAATCACGTTTGGGGAAAAAAAAATAAATAATAAAAGCAAATCCAAACATAAATGAGGCCAAAGTAACTTCCCAAACTGGTTTCTCTTTGATGGCTCGGTCAGCAGCTCTCGCTGGCATCAGGGTAAAGTCAGTTTGCAGCTGCTGTTGGTAGTTATCTAAAGCTGGGTGCTGAAAAGCTTAATTAGTGAAGCCTGATAAAGCTTACAGCAAGTACATGAAGTTGTTTTGGTGCAAATCTGTACAACTATCTGGGTCAGGAGGTACTGTGCCATCCTCTACCTTAATCCAGCATTTCTCCAAGTCCTGATGTTGCAAAACATGCCCATAAATCCTCTTTCTGAAAGAAGATACAGGCTGCAAGACAGAAGTTATCCAAATCCAATCGTGTGTTCCATGGAAAGCTGGATTAAATGGCAGAATTTTAACATCTCATTTTCTGCCTGTGACAGAGACTGGATGTTTTCACAGCTTTTCGTCCTGTCTCAATGCTCTTAAATGCCACAATCCTTTTGTAGATGGTACCAGATGCTGGCTGGCCTTTTAAGAACAAGTTAATAAGCAAGTGTACTTACACCTTATTTCTAACACCAAAGACTTGAATCTAGTAACGACAGAAGTCAAAAAATGAGGCCATTCAAGCTATTACACTTCCAGTTGTCAAAAAAATCTTGTATCAGACAAGACGGAGGACTGAGTTTTGAGTCCGTATCGAAAGGGGTTTAAATATTCATTCTCAGACCAATGTACACAACTTTGGTGGCCATGTTTAAGCTTTTACTTTTTAAAATATAATTTCATGGATATCAATAGGACAGCACGCTTCAGATGTGGGCAAGAATAAGACCTGGTTTAAGGGGGAAAGAGTGTTTTTGCATGCTGCCTCGCACCCACACCTAAACTTTTTATTCTAGTTACCTGGTGTACCACCTACATCAATTAACCTGTTTATATTTTGAAGGAAAACACCCCCTGTGGATAAATATATATAATTGTTTTTGCCACCCTTTTTACCGTTCCCCTGTAGTGCACAGCTTCTTAGCTGATAAACACGTCTTGGGCTCAATGTTTTCTATTCCTGTACCCATCAACGTTGTAGTATTTCCCCCTTTACCTGCAGATGCATCAACACTGCATCAACAGCAGCTTTAGCAGGAAGAATCAGGAAAATACTTCCTGGCCTGAAGTGGAAATGCTGCTTTACTCCACGGAGCTGGGGAGCACACAGGGACGGTGCTGGGACAAGGGTTCCCCAAGGCAGCTGTGTCACCCCAGATTGTCACCCAGAGGAGCTGCAATCCCTTCAGTTCACCCAGCTCTGTAGCAAACGTGGTGAGCGATCTCCCCTAAAACTCAGGCTGGCTTTTGTCAGAGGGAGAGCAGCCAGGAAGAATGTCACGCTGCATTATAGAGCAACCGTAAAAAAGCACAGAAATAACCACTCTTCCGAATATTGGTTGTTGCTGCAATTTCAGAAGCTGCTCCCACCCAGCCTGGTCTCCCTCTGCTCATTAGCACGCTCATGAGAGCATTCCTATGTGAGCCACGAAGTTGTCAAGGCTTCTTTTTCTTTAGCTTCTTGCCACCAAGCCCCGCAATCCCTGGCCAAATATTCCATGTGAATCTTTTCAAGCAACTACTTCCATGGCCCCTCTCCAACGGAAACACTACAGGATTAATAATTGAACACACCGCAATACTGACACGTTTATTTGGAGTGGTGGCTAGACCAGAGCATAGGCATTCAAAAAACATTTTGATCAGTACACTGGGTTTTTTAGCTATTTTTGTATTTGATGAGCACATTGCCAAGTAAGGCAAGAGAAAATAAAAATTCAGAGGAGTTATCAATCAGCATGATTTCCAATTAGATTGCTAGCATTATTAACCTCTTGGATTCAGACCAATTACTGTAAAAACATCCTTTTGTCACACATGTCGCGAAGCTGAAGACCCACCACAAAGCTAAGCTGATCCTCTGTTTTGTATTTTTTTTTTTTTTTTTGCAAACACCCTGCAAAGCAGTTTAGTTTTCTTGTAGGCACCAAGGGAAGTGGTAGCTGCCTTCTGTTCCTATACACACACCTTCTGACACATGGGCAACACCACCCCAAATAAATAACAACCCTGAAAACCTTCCCAGCCTGTCCACGGTCTCTTCAGTTTAGCCCATCCTCTGCTCCTTGGGGACGTGCTCCAGGATAACGCCCATGTCAGCAGGGGCAACCTGCACAATGCACACAAAACGTCGCTCAGGTACTAAGCACATTCCTGTTCCCATCAACACACCACACAGTGCTCTGGGGGGAAATAAAAGGAAAACCACATAGCAATTCCAACGACGCTGCAGGCTGGCAAAACCCGTGTTCAGGGGCATGTCAAAATGGGGAAAAACCATGCACACTTCCCATCACTGTCGTAGTGAGACAACAGCTAAGGGACTTTTTTCCACTAAACTGGTATGACACAACTGCAAAACACAGCTTGAAGCTTCTGAGCTTTTGATAAAATCTCTAAGCACGCAAAAAACCACAGAAAGGTATTTTTACTGACAATGGCAATTCCTTTCAGCAAAGGTATTCTTAACCTTAAATAGCTGATTCAGAAGTATTTTTGAAATCCAGCCTCCCTTCTCCAAAGATTATCCGTTGCTATCAAGCATTTTACCAGACATTTTTCATCCCCCGCCCCGGGTACAATTATCTTTTTTTCTTGTTTCCATGAAAACTAAGGGCACAGCACATCCCCCTGTTTCTCAGGCCACCCGCGGTACCTGACCTGACTCGGGGCTGATGTACAGTCAGTGTCTCCAACTCACAGCCAACAAACATCTGCATCTCTGTTGTAGAAAACACTGAAAAGTCATCAGATGAGAGGAGGTTTGTCTCTCAAGCACCTCTAGCTCCCTCCCAGCACGTGTGCCTTTGTCATTCTGCAGCGACTCGTGACAGAATTAAACACCTCCTTTCTCCTCTCCAAATATCTAATATTAGATTTCATTAGACAAAGGTGCAAAGTCTTCTGTAACGTCCCAACAGCAGCACTGCAACCTACCAACACTTGTTCTTTCTCATGACAGCTTCTCACGTTCATTCTGTGCTTTATGCAGACCTTGCGATGCCGCAGAGAAGCGCTGCTGTCCGCAGGCGAACCCCAGAAGTGACTAGGAGGGACAACAACCTCGACACAACTTAGGAAGCCCAGGTCTAAAGATCTCTGATAACCTGTGAGCTGCAAAAACTGCACCGCTGGTGGGTAGGAGCAGTTTACTTGAGAACAGCTCAGAGGGAGAATCTACCAAGTCAACTCAGAAGCAACGGCGAGCAGATAAGCTGTGAGAAGTCCTTTAATCGGCGTTTCAACATCGAAAGATCAAACTTTTATCATCCACATATTTTATTACCTTTGCTCTCATCAGCCTCACCGCCTGTTCTCCCCAAACACTGCCGGCCTGCCAAGCTTAGATGCTTTTTTCTGCTAAGGGAATATATTCCAGCAAACGCTTCTGCAGTATTAACGGCTCCATCTCCTCCTCTACTAACACTGCCGTTATGTTGGCCTGACCCAACCAAAACTAACTGATGCTACACGTGGAACTGCCTATTAGTATTAGCCATCTTTTGAGAATAGAGCTCGCAACAATGTTTTATTCATTTTCACTGAAATTAGCATGAAATAACATGTTTCACGCAAAACAGATGTCAGGAGAGGTTCTGTGGGGATTTTTCAATTGACCTCAAATCCCAGCATTCCTAATAAACATCTCAAACACTGTGCCAAAGGACATATTCCCGATTATGCAGAACCTCACAGAAATACACAGATTCATGGGCTGTCTGCCCAGAAACCAAACCAAAGCAAGAAATAAACGAGAGGTATGGGGCCGGGACACATCACATGGATAAAGTATCCTTAACCAGAATAACGACGGTGTGGGGGTGCGTTTCTGCACTGCGAACTCCACAGAAGGTGTGCTAAAAGAACACTGCCAAGAAGACCCCAACCGCTGGTGTGTCGTCAGGGACCAAAATCATCTGGTTACCTTCCTTCCCACATGTGGCTCCCCTCCGCACATCTTCGTGGGTCGCAGCACGTATGGAGAAAGACCAGCCGGACGGGCTCCTGCCCTCCCGTTTGCTGTAATTCAGCACGCCAGTAAACACAGGCTTTGCTTCTGGCCCAACAAATCGGCTGGCAAAAATCTCGATTTATCTTCATTTTATGAAATCACTTGCAGTGTCTATTTAGACGGTCACTTGGAATAACAAGAAGCAGAGGTAGCTGCTGCTGCTGACGATTAGACTGCTGCAATGCATCTACGGAGAGCCCTGGGCTCTTACATGAATGCTCACACCGGCGTGTCCCACCCCTGCCACGTGAAATTGTGTCGTATCTTTTTTACAAAACAAAGCAGAGACAAAATAATCTTCAATTTTTATCTTACCAAAATTGAACTCTCTCACTTTTCTTCTCCCAGTATTGGTGGCTTCGTTAGATGACTCTGTGTTCTTCGGTCTCTTGTTAGTGGGCAGGTAGTCATCATCATCTTACAGAAACATAAAAATATCTGGTTTATGTCCAGAGAAACTCATGTGCACCCTTGGAACTGCTTTGAATTTCAAAGCTCTAATGCAAGTATTGAACTTTAAATTATTATTTTTATATATAAATGCATCACATTTTGCAACGAATTACTTATCTGAGTAACTTTAGAAAGCTACTGGCCTGCGTAGGAACAACTTGCATAAAAGAGCCAGCACAAGTTGTAAGATAGCAAAGAGCAAAGCTTCATCTGTACTTCCTAAGGAAAATAATATTGTGTTCTGAAACGCAACTGGACATCTCATGACCGTAAAATGACAAAAAGAAATCTGTAAATAAACTGTACAGACATAAACTACAAGTTTTTTCTCTCATTGGAAATAACCTTCCAGTAACAAGTCTTGAAATCCAGTACCTAAGCTGTATCTTGAAGAGCTCAAAGGCACTAAAACCGGTTTCAAACCCATGTAAAATTGATTGATGAAACTGAAATTCATTTAACAGGCTCGAACACACACAGACAGGGGGGAAACTGCAAACCCCAGTTATTTTTCAGTGAGCTGCTACCTTGCCAGTCACTCCCCAACTTGAAACACTACCTTCCCTACCAGTTAACGAGTTTTTAAGACTGTCCAATTACCGATACCTGCAACCTTAGAGAAAAAGTAATGGTTCAAGCAGAAAAATTAAGAAAATTAAAGTTAATTTCACACACAGAATAGCATCTGCCCAGGTCACCAACGGCACTTCCTTACGTAGGAAAAGTAATAGTCCATATTGACATCTCTCGCACCTATGCGGTTGCATTATATTCTGTTAAAGGAAAAACTTTTCAGAACATTTTTACTTTTGTGGTAAAGGTTTTTACATGTATACACAGAACTTCTGCTGAGGAAATGTAAGAATTCTTTTACTGCTGGATTACAAAATGGTGAAAGTAATGCCAGAAGTATCAACTTTGTCCTAAAATGCATCACCTAATTTCTAAATCACTGATTTGGTGGTCTTAATCTTACCCATTCCAGAAGCAAGCTTTGCAAAAGCTAATCTCAGAAGTGTTTTAAAGCAGTTACAGGACACATAATTCACAAATAAAAGAAATAAGCTGACCTCCAACACACATCCTAGCACAAAACCCACAAGGGTACTGGTTAGTGGCTTTAGTGCTATTCAGATGAGAAAGGGAGGTGCCAAGTTTAGTGTTTTTTATCTCATATTTATCAATATGAAACAAATAACATGTGTAACTCATAATTTCTGTTATGGTACAATTCTTCCCAGAAGCTAGTGTTATGTAGAAATTTTATATAACTACAGTGTGCTTGTAAAAGGATGTGCTCTTCAGAACGAATGATGCAAAATCTTTTTAAAACCTAAATTAATGCTATTAAATAAGGAGTATTCTTCACTACCGAGGCTTGAAAAATATGCAAAGATCTGTCGCACATCATTTCAAAACCAGCCCAGTAAGTCCAACACGCTTCAGTGCACGATGGTGGTATAACATAGACTTCTGGAGTGGGTATGTTTGCCAAGCAGTGCAAGAATCCAAACTGCAGGCAACGCTGGCACATGATCCTATTTAATCAGTGACAAGTAAGGCAGGCATTGTAAAACATTTTTTTTGGCTGTAAAAACGCCCAATGGACTGAAGTCAATGAACCGGAGAACTAACCTTCGATGGTGACCTCGACCTCCGGATCCTCGCTTGTTTCTGACGGGGCATGCTGGGAGGCATCTGGAGGGGGAAAACCAGGATTGCTGACAAACGCACACGGAAAAGGTTTTTAACCAAGCACTCCATGACTTTGTCTTTGAACTAACACTTGTCAAAGCAGCCCCCTGCATTCACAGCGTGCAACGAAACCAGAAGCAAAGATATCTTACCGTAAGCCTTTAAGCAATTCAAGACCAGGGTACGGAGGTGGGGATTATACTTGCTAAATTGCATGTGCAGCAGTGCAGCGTTGGTGTTATCGACAGTGGGAAAGTCCTTAGTCTTGGCTTAATGGGATTAATACAATCAAAAATATTTTTCCCTTTGATATCGAGGATTACCAAAAACATAAACAAAGGCTCTGTTCCCCTTCAGATGATGTATTTCTTTACCATTTATACAGACTCTTAGCTGTTGCACTGTAATGATTTCTGTAACAGGCTGCAAGGGCAAGAGTGAGGAATGGGAGGGAAATCCATAATCCCGCTGCTTTTGCCAGGGCAGTCGGGACCAACACAATAAATAGGATTACGCCTATCAATACTCGGTGGGAGCAAGAGCAGACTGCGTTTAGCTGCAGTAAAATTTTAAAAAGTGAAGCTAATTATATTGGAAACTCTTTCAAAACTAAGTAGTGGCATATGAAGGAATATATTTTAATTATTCTGGCAGAGTAACGCTGCCCTTGTGCATTCTGAAGAGTATCTTCTTTCAGATCTCTCTAAGCTGGATGTGCATCACTTTGGGAGCAAGTCTGAAGGAATCTCTGTTTCAAAAGCTCTTCACATGATGTCATGTACAGTAGAGATTCAGCAACATCTACTGAGACACCTTAAGTATTTATATTCAAACTATGTCAAATGTATCATCTAGTTCATAGAAAACATTGCATGAGGTTTTGATCTAATGCAGAGTGAGTGCTGGGCAGGTAAGTAGTGAATGCAAAGCACAACAAAAGGAAATAATTGGGAGGGAATGGTCTTTTAGCAGACATGAAGTGTGGTCATAAAAATAACTATCACCTCAATTAATCACTTAGAACCTTTTTTGAGAGCATTGGAAAAGTTTAAAAAAAAATTAAATAAGAATAAAAAAAAAAACCAACCATAGTTTTTGGAAATATAAGAACAGCCACAGAGACTGGCAAATGGTTCAGCCAGCCCAGTACCAAATCCCTGAGAAATAGCCGTAATTATGAGAAACATGCGAAAACATCAGAGCAGATGGTAACAAAGTTATGGAAGAAAACTCCCAGATGGGACATCTCTGAAGTCATACTGAACCAGCTGGTTTAAACACTACAGCAAGGGGTTTTTTACGGTAAAACACACACAGCTCCTAAGCAGCAGCCGCCTTCACTAAATGTTGTCGCTCACGGGCGCTGTCTCCTGTTTCTCAAATGTTCTTTCGTTCGGTTTAAAACAACTTTGGATGTGCATCCCCTTAACCCTCTGATTGCTGCACCTCATGCTCCCCACTCCTCCGGTCCCACGGACACCTCGGACACCTGCACCAGCTGCTGCTGGTCTTGGGCATCCCAGGCACGTGGGAATTCTGCCGGTTCCTTTTCCACCCTCTTGTCCAGGTTACTGGAAGGGAAAACCAGGCAAAACCGCCAGCACGCCCCTCTGATGTCTTCCTTGGCAGAAAACAACTGTTTCTGCCAATCTTCTGCATCACAGGCTGTCGCTTTCAGCAGAACTTTAAATGCCAATTACATGTATTTCTTTAACAGAAGAATATACACCAATGACTTCATAAAATCCAAACGCTGTCACTGATTTTTCTTTCTTACTCATTTTTGCGAGGATCAGCAATAAAGAATCTTATTTTACAGAGCCCAGACAAGACAATCTATGCTGCATGCCTACTTAAACAACAAACGGAATTTAAGAAATTTAAGTTAAGACGGTTGTTTGTGATTTTTAGCCACTGCCTATAGACTTTTTCGTAAATACTACTTTCACAAACAACAGATTTATTCTATTCAGCAAAACCAGGGTCCAACTTTCAGCATTATTTCTTACAGGAACTTGTAAAGGAGAACAGATTTGAGAAAAGGGTGTGTAACAAAACCCCGTATTCCGGGTTAAATCCAGGTTAAACCTGTATTAAACGAGCCATGCTCAGCATCTGTAGCTATAAAATTCTACATAGTCAAAACCAAAGCAAAGCCACTCAGTCATTTCATATCTTCACGGTCAGTCATAAAGCTCATGGTATTATGCTCAGGAAAACAATTATTTTTTTAAATATATTTCAAATCTCCATATAAAATTATATAAATTGTATGAATATATAACAAAATATAAACCAAAATATGTAACAAATATATATATCTTAATACATATTTATATTTTAAATATTATAAATTTATTTCTTCTCAAATAAGTAGATTTAATAGCGCAGTCAGCAAGAGCACAGAGCTTTATCCTCCTTTATCAAGAAAAACGCTTTTGCATTTCACGTAAGGGTGCCCTTACCTGTGGTGACACTGCCCTGCAAAGCAGAACCAAGGGGATTTGTTGCACACCGTGGCCCTGACACTTAGGACTCAGGATTGAGAGTCAGGTGCTTGGGCTGAAGCTGTCTGCAGAACGTCAAAGCACTAAAATGTTGGGTGACAAGCATCTTACAAATGCAATTTCTGATTTAAAAGATCGGCAGCTCCCACCACAATTGTTTATAGTAAGCCACAGAGCAGCACCATTTGGGAGATTAAAAGCAAAACAAAAAAAACCCAAAAGCCAACCCTGTGGAAAAGTGGAAAGAGAATGGTTGGAGAAGATGTACAACTTAATTAAAGTGCCATCTTTTCAAATATTTCTGTAAAAAAAATATATCCAATGATGTTAATTTATTCTCAGGAAAAACATTCCCTCTCTCTGACCTTCTACCAGGATTCCCACATCTGTCCCTTCACTGTCATCGGAACCCTGGTGGCTTCCTTTAGACAAACATGAAGTAAAAACCATATACCACCATGAAAATACAAAAGGAACTTTTAACACCGACTATTCAAAGTAAGGATTTCTGTTAAGCAAAAAATCCAGAACTAGAATGTTCACCTGAACAACATACAGAAAACCCAATTTCTGAATTTTAAGAAGAAATTCGCGGGCTGGACCGACTGCAGATTAGTATTTTTTTGCAAATGGGCAAACAATATTTTAAATAAAAACTGTAAGAAGCTGAAAAAAACCTCCTACAATTCTGGGATAAATTCCTTCCCGCTATTGTTCCAACCCAGTAAGGAACTCCTTCCACCGAGCACAGACGTCCCACATATTTTTTTCCACATGCGCCTGCTCCCCTCATGCACAGCTGAATTAGCAGAGATTTATGAAACTTCATAACTAACCATTAATTGGACCGAATTTCTTGAGAAACATAAATTCCCACAAATTACTTTAGTGTGATCAACCTGATGCTCCTTTTTGACTCTAGAAAAGAAAGGAAGGCGATTCCCTCCTAGGTGTCTCTCTCCTTGGACACCTGAAAATGAAGGCAATGGAAATTTTCGCTTCTTGAAATTTAATTCACAGTTTAAATTTGAAATTGCAATTCCAGTACCTTAACTCTTACTTCAAGTGAAGGAAGTGGACCCCTGGAAAGTTAACACATGCAATTCCCCAAGCAGATGTCAGAAAAATACAATGGAAAGACCTACCCGTGTAACTTTTTGCGAGGGCGATTTTTTCATCCATCTCCGACGTTTCGGAAGGGCCTGCTGGGGAACAAAGGCATTTATTTTTTTTGTGAGAGAAATCTCACAGCAAACGCATTTTTCAGGTGCACAGAGAAATTTGCCAAATCACTCTTCATTTCAGTTATCACGTACTATCTAGAATACTGAACTCAGGGAAGATGGTGCAAAATAGGAAAAATTTATAAACCCTTCCTTATCCAGTTCAACAGGGTAAAAATGTTGAGGGGCTGGGGGCAGGGTGTGCATTCCATGGGATGCTGAACAGCCAGAGACTCACGCGGAACAGCAGGTTTTCAGCTCTTTTGGTGTTAATAAACTAATTTTAAAACACGAAATGTCGATGGTTCTGCCCTTTTCCACTGAATTCTTAATCAGCTAAATCTTTTCCCCGTTTGCTAAAAATTTGTATTCCTAGGGGGTCCCTTTCTGACTTTACCATTTCTACCAACGTTAGGCAAATTCAGAGAGATTAAAATCATTCACCGCACTCCAAGGCTGTTTGCTTCTCACCACAGCCGCCCCTTCGAAGGCGATACACGGACCGCTTTCACAAGGCTGCTGCAGAAAGCAGCACGCAAATGACACTTAAAAAGATTAAATTAACACCCCTAAAATCCTCCTGCTTAATGCACCGGTGCTCCTGCAGTTACACTGAAAGAGGGAACTGCTTACAAGGGCTTCACACTGAGCCACGGACCATTCTATACCACCGAAACAGTATAGGTATACAAAGGTATATATACCTTTATATACTTATATATATATATACACACACACATATATACACACATATATATACACACACACACACTCCTCATATATATATAGGTATATAAAGGTAGCCTATATATGGCATATAGGAACGTCCTGCTACGATTAACTGCAGCTGAAGGCTTTGGACTAATTACTAATTGTGCCGTATAAATCAAATCTTTTCTGTGTTCATTCGCAAAAGGGATCTGCGGAAGATCACCGAGCTCCCCAGCAAGTCTGGCTGTTCAGAGGTAGGTTTGTAAGAGTATCAGCAAAGCTTATTAATCGCTTCACAACAGAAAAGCTGTTGTTAACTAATAGGGCAAGTGAAAAAATTTAAGCTGTGTTTCATATGCACAGTAATTTGCATAAGAAATAATTTGCCACAATCAGACGCTGGAAGTATTTCAGTCAACTGAATGTACGTACGCAGCATCAAATATGAGTTACTCAAGAAAAATGAGTATTTAGAAAACATGATTATTAGGTCGTTACAATAATGCTGACTTGAGATCGTCCTGCCTAATCTGATTGCTCAGATTCTCAAAGGGATTTTAAATTAACAGGATTTCAAGTGAGGAGCCTATGCAAGGTTCTTTGTTTTACATGCATCTCTTTCAGTAAGTGCTGCTTCAATCTGCTGTCACTTTTTCTTTGCTGGGGCAGGGAGGGGGGGGTTTGGTTTTTTTTTTTTCCTAATTGTCTGTTCAGCTCAGAGGAGCTCCCTGATTTGCTTTTAAAATACAGCTCCAGAGCAGGATGGGCAGATCCCAAGACGGGAAAAAGCAGGAGGAGGAGGAGGATGGCAGAAGCCAGGGACACTGGCAGTGCTCTAGGACACCGAGGAGAAATGCTCATCCAAAAAGCAGGATTTGCACCCATGATGGGTGAGTGGGAATAGAACGCAATCTCCCTGGGCACGCTGGAAAACATCTCCATGGACTAAACTTGTTTTTATTTCAATAAGCATATTGAGTGCATGCAGCCAGACGGGTATGTCATTTCCTAAGGACTCCTCTGAACATGCAATTATTATAATTCATAATGCACTGACACGCAGAAGCATGCATGCCATTATAAGCAAATATCCTATTATAAGCACACATTTTTGTGTTTATTCCTTTAATTCAGAAATCCTGACAGGATTGTTTTTCCTACATATTCTGCGGTAGTCTCGATACTGCATTATTTACATGCTGTGACACAAATAAAAAAGGAAAAACAGAGTCCGACACATTCAAACTTGAAGAAAGATTTCTCTAGTTAAAAAGAGACACTCACTAGGCTTACAGCCCTTGGGATTAAGCACAGAGTATTCAGTACTTTCAGCTTTAATACAATGAAAACTACAGTACATGCAGTAAATCCATCAGATTTTTTAAGTGACCCACACAGACTGTTTTATGAAGCTTTTTTTTTTTTTTATTATGAAGCTCTGACAGAGGGAAAAAACAACATGAAAAAATTGTTTCAGAAATTAGAAAGTGTAAAACAATATATCCCACTAGCTTAATTTAGTAAAGGCTAGAAAATTAAATTTAAAAGAATTCGGAAAGTTCTACCACCAGGAGATATTAACAAAAGCAGATACATTTCCACCTGACTGCACTCATGCACTTAATGGTCAGACACACACATATCACATAACCAAGAAAAGCAAAAAGGTATGGCGGTAACCAGATCAGAAGAAGTTCCATCTAAGAATAAAAGTATGAGGAAATCAGGAAAAAAAAAAAAAAGAAGCAAGAGAACGCCAGAGACAAAAACTTAACTCCACAGCAGCAGGTAGGATGCAGGAGGGAGGATGGACACAAAGGTGGGAGATTTAATTACTAAAACCACAGGACACATTAGAATCTTGCAGTACAGCTAAATCTTGGGGTCCAAACTCAAGACGTCCAGGCAGAGCTAAGCAGCATCACCCTGCACCAGAACAAGCACCAAGCAGGCTTGCCAGCTGACGGCCGGCTCTGCCACCCAACACAGACACCCAGGAATTCTCTAACAGACGAAAACTGGGTCTTGCATGAGCAAACACCTTGTTACGTATCGCACCTACACCATGTGCTGGGCTGGCACCTGCACTGAAACAAGACCTTTGTAAAAAGATGTCTATTGCCATAAAGTGTACGCTGCCGAAATGCCTCTTACAAAGATGTCATTTTTCACATTTTAACAATGCCTGTAAAAACAAGAATCACGTCACTCCCTCGGCAGCCGCAGCTACTCCTGCTGCTCACCCACCAACAAACCCTTCACTTATGCCTTGTTCAGATCCCTCAGCCTGTTCCCAGTGGATTACACCCGAACACTGCAGTGCCAAACCCGTGGCACTTGGCAGAAGGAATGGATTTATCATCTTACGGATTAGCACCGTCAGCGATGCTCACTTTTCTGGCGACACAGATGGCAGCGATGTGAGCAAAATGTAATTCCCAGGGTAGCAGCAGAACGCTTTTAGGAAACATGACATAGTGCTTACTTGTTTTCTCCATATATTCTCTGGAATGTCTTGGTTTAAGACGGTGCGACTCACACTGTGGGGTTAGAGCACTTCCAGCCCAGCTTTACAGCTTCAGCCCCATTAAAATGGATGTTATTTCTAGTATCATCTCCAAAGGAGGAATATTTTGTTGTTAAGACACACCAAAGGCATTCATGACTTTCACCGTTCCAGAGTGAGAATAAAAGCACGGTTTACATTCCCATTCTGGGCTTGAACGTCAGTATCTTCCCGCAGAAGATATTTTCAGTTTCATTTGGTTTTGGATGAACGTCCTGTATTTTAACTGCCTCACTAATCTTTCCAGAAATTCAAAAACTGACAGCACTGGTCAACCACATGGTGTTTTAACGGGAAAAGATGTCAGGCAGTTTTTATACACTTGTAAGTGGTTTATAAGCTAAACCAGTCCATTCAAGGGACAGCAGTCTAGAAGCTGACTCAGCCAGCTCGCAGGATGCGCTCTTTACAGCCTTTTCCTTCCTCTTCCACTTCTCTTGGGTTTAACTTCAAGGCGTCAGTGGTAAATTCACAGGAAAACATGCCTCTGAGGAAAGGGTCGGTCCTTAGTCAGCAAATTGCTCCGTTCTGCATGGGCTGTCTCCAAAAAGCCTTGCTTTACTCCGTGCTGATGAAGGGGATTGAAGGTGGCACAGATCCCCAAGAAATTCTCTTAATGTATTCTTGCTTCTTTGTAAATTGGGGGGGGGGGGCAGGGAAAGAAAAGTATAGCTCCTAATTCTATCATGCTAATTGATTCAGAGCTGCTCTCATTCTGGCACTGATATTTTGACCTCATTTTTTCCATCAAAAGCCTTCAAGGTAGCCTTGCAGTCTTGCAGGCAGCCTTCCAGTCTGAAGCTGGGATGCGGGTCTACTGATGTCCAACACACCAGCTCAGCAGCCCCCCGCCTGCAGGGAAGCCCGTACAGAAGCTGGGAGGGTCTGCAGGCACAACGAGGCATTTGCATTAATGCAAATTAAGGCAGTACAGAGCACATGCCCTGCTGCTTGGCTTTAGGCTCGCACGTTCCTGGCTGGTCTGGCAGAACAGAACGCCGGTCCCTCTGCAACAGCCATGGAAACACATCTATTCCTACAGCGTAGTAATAGGCTTAATCTAAGAGTACAAACCACAATTCAACCACTGAACTCAGAAACAGCATTTTAACTAACATTTCTTTTCATAAGAGCCATAGTAAGTTGGTACTTCTAGATAAGGTATATGCAGGACTATTAACTGTAACAGCTGGGATGCTCCAGTATGTGCTGTTTAGTCCTGCAGATCTCTGCTCAGTCCTTTTCCTCATTTAAGCAACAGTCAAAATCCAGACCTTTCTTCCACAACAGGTTGTCTTTGGTGTCACTCAAAGCATTTAACACTGGAGTGACATTCCCATCTGTCCAGGACACTGGAAAAAACCCACCCACTGCCACCAGTGCCTACCAATGGAAAAGCACCCCTAACGCTCTGTTGAACACCCATATGCAGTTTTGGATGGCTAAAGTCCCTATTTCTCAGTCTTCTTCTTGTGTACTGCTAAAACATTTCTAAATTTAGTAATTCAGCATTAACTCGTGGAGACACCCAAACGGTGCAGCCTGCTCCAAGATAATAAGAGATTAAAAGAATGTCCACCTACAGGTGTAATTTTCCCCGTGTTTGATTAACGGGGGGGTTTTGTGCGCCACCGAGGCAGACAGCGCTATGGTTAGCAACACAGATTGGTGAGAAGAAGCAAACTCTCAGGGAAAAAACAATAACCGTGAAATTTCATCAGTAAATCATTTTCTCCAAGAAGCCCGAAGCAGATTGCTGTTCTCTAACAGTTAAGTTGTTTTTTCTCCTAAATCGATAAGCCTGGCTTTTGCTGTGGGGTATTTTTAGTAAGAAGGGTGACCCTAGCCATTTTCTTTTTTTTTTTCTTTCTTTCTTTTCTTTTGCAGTATGTCTCCACAAAGGCAGCGCTGGGCAGACCTGCATCATTCCTCAGGGATACACCTCGGGACAACTGCGCTTGTCTAAGGCTCGCGGCTCTGCACCACCACGCACACACAGACCCCTGTACGCCTCTGGAATTTATAGCGCTCCGCACCTCCAGCCACCCTGGGCTGGAATCTGAGCAGCAGGAACTTGGAGAAATGCAGGGGACAGAGAAATGCAGGGGACGGAGAAGGAGAAATGCAGGGGACGGAGAAATGCAGGGGACGCTGCTTTCCTGCGGGGTGACATCTTCAGCTCGCACATGCCGGTGCTTTTAACCATATACACACTCTGGTCTCCTGTTCAATGCAAGTCTGGAGGGCTACGCTGGGAGAGGGGAAAGGGGGAGTTATTAATCAAGCATCATTTCATCGGAAAGATAAATACCAATACCTATTCCTCTCCACAAATCAGAAGGTTTAAATGGAAAGTTCTGTAAAAGACAATAGAAATGCCACCCCCCCAAATCCATATTGCTTAGGCTGCGCCGTGGAAGCATACTGCATAAATGAGATTTTTTAGCTCGGACGTGCTGCGCTACAACAGGTGACTATTCTGTAAGGAAGCGATTTCAGTACAGACTCGCTTCAAACAGCATTGGATTACACTTTGGGCTACTGGCCAACTTCTGACATTGCCTTTATGCATGAAATGGAAAGCCACAAAGGGCTGGAAAGCAAAAAAGATGACAGGACTTGAGCTTTAGAAGAAACAATGATTAGGTTGTCTCAAAAAAAGCATCTATTTTCACTACCTTAGATCATGCCTGTAAACCCCCCCATCCCCTGAGGCCAGGCAATGTACAAATAGGAACAAACCATTATCCTAACACTGGAGAATTCACCTTTCCAATCCTGAACTCGACCAGTGACGTTTTGCAGGGCTGTGCAGTTAAGATCTCTCTGAACAGCACTCGCACACTACTTGAGACTACCGAGTCCACAATCCTGTAGTTAGTTAGTAGAGCACATTAGAAAATAATCGCAAGAATCTTTGTGTCTAAGCACAAAAAACATCATCTCAGTAATATATAATATTACAAAATGAAGGGATAAAGGATGGGCTGTTTCACACTTCGTTGTTGACCATGCAGCTATCCTTCAAAGGTGCACGGCAGCTTGCCCGAGCTCTTTTGCATTGCTCAACTAACCTAACAACAAATGCAAACAGGCTGAAATAATCAATTTAGGGTTCTAGTTATTGTATATTCCCATTCATACTCATGACTTCTTAATTACCGTTCATTTCAATCTACAGACATAACCATTTCTTGCTTTCCACAGTATTATCTGGATACGTAGAGATGCCTTCAAACATGCACACAACCCAAGTCATACGGACCTCACGTTACACTTTGTCTATAGAAATAAACCTTTCAAGATTTCAAGACAATTTTGACACATACTGGTCATTCCATACAAGGGAAGTGATTGATAGACCATAAAATTTACTGCAACTTTAAAGAAGCGGTTGGAGCGGTGCTGTGGGCAGTATTGCTGTTGGGGTTTGTTTCCTGTTTAAAGAGGTCACTGGAGTCAGAGTCTGCATACTGGACCATCAGAAAAAACCCAAGCAGTTCCAAAGCCTCCTGGAACTTCTCCCTGAGCCCAAACACACACACATGGGAATGCTGAAGTTGTACTTTAGCTCTTTTGGCATTGTTCAGAACAACCGAAATGATAGCCAGTGCGGAAATGTTGTATCCCCACAGAGCTAAGCACTGGCACATTTAATGACCAATAATAAGTAAAAACAGAAGCACACTTAAAACCAGCAACACTTAAGCAATCAACCCTTTCATGAGTTGATTATGAGATATATTATATTAATGAGATAGTATCATTACCTGGAATATTATATTGATAGTAGTCAGGATCATCTGATTCTTCCTTCACTGTTACTGTTGCCATTTCTAAAGAAATTCCTGTAGAAGCAACAAAGGAATCAACTACGGAAACCAATAATAACCAGATTCTTAAAAAAAATCCAAACAAAACAGCTACCAAGATCCTAGCTGGTGTCTACTAAAAAAAAAAAATATTTTGAGGTGCTGAGACACTAAACAACTGTTGAACTAAAACAGCAGTAACAAAGGGACCTGCTGGTTTCTTGCATTTCAGTTTGGTCACTGTCAGAAAGGATTCAGGCTCAAATGTTTCCCTACAAACTCAGTATCCTTGGGCATTTTTTTTTTTAAACTGATAAATAACACATTGTGCTATTAGTTATTTATTTATTTCCATTTTAGCTAGAAAACAGACAATATTTTAGGTCTTTCTTATACCTATCGAAAGGTCGCTTTCGATATTTTAGTAGCATTAACAAATAAACCGAGTTTTCCTCTCCCCATCACAAACCAATCTTGAATCAGAACAAAACAAAGAACAAGAGGGTTTTTCTTCTTCTCCACTTTACTTACAAAAATACCTTATTTTAGGCTACCAAATTTTACAAATCTCCTCCTCCTAGAAATGGAAACATTTGGCTAAGGTTCAATACTTAATAAAAACTCCAGCTGCAAAGAGGACAATTTTAAGGAGAGAAAAGTTTTTCCTTCTCACGAAGGATGGCTCTCTGCTGCTTTTTTTCTTGGAGCTTCCCATCTTTGCCTAAATTCAGCCTTTGGAAGAGAAACTGACCATTTCTTTGCAAAATTTTGAACCTACCAGAGTCCTCGCTGGGTTCCGTTTTCACTTGGATAGGAGGACAACTACAAGAATAAACAAATCAAGCACATTGTCACTATAAAAAAATAAACAACACATTTCTGGAAAGTTCCTCAAGCTTTACAGGTTTGTCAAGCAAAATCAATCTCCCACTATTTTTTCCCCCAGTGTTTTTTTTCCCCACTAGGAACACAAAAATAAAAACTCTGCATCTTGGCTTATCTGATTTATCTCAAGGAGATTGCCAGGAATCTCCCATCCCTACATTTTTGGTATGTACACAATATTCAAAGCACGTTTACCATTTAATGAGAAGCAAACTCAGAAGCACAGAAAACTGATCCCTGTTTTCATGTAAACCAATTTTTTATTTATTCCAGACATAATCCCTTCATTTACTAACAAAAAAAGTTATTTCGCTTTTTTTAATTGAGGAGGGGGAAGGAAGCAACATTAAATCTGTTCCCCATAGCTGCTGGACCATAAAACATGACAAACTCACCCCTGACAGATAGACTGTGAATTAAGAACACTCATTGGGCTAATTAAACCAAGGGGAAACTTTGCCATCTGTTTAATTCTCAAGTTTCCCCACAAATAACGGTCAAAAGAAAGACAAAAATTCAGCTTCATGCTTTTTATAATCCCAGGCAAGCAAAAGTTATCCAAAGGTCAGCGGGACAGCAAAAGCACATTAAGAGAAAGATAAACTGTATAGTAATACATAGTTGATACAAAAAAACTACATTATTTTAAATTCACCTTCCACCTGGAGGTATAACTGAATGTGAAGGTTCTGTCATATGAGCTCCTGAAAGTTAAAAGACAATCTTTGAATTTCCTGCACTCTATTTCTCTTAAATACAAATTGAAAATGTAACATTTATTTCACGAACGAAAAAGCTGATCCCATTTTACAAGCATATGTGCCTATTTTCTGTATTCAGTTAACGAGGGCGAGATCTCATTAAATTGTTTTATTAATATATAAAGCAACACCAATATACAATTACTTCAAATGTGCATTTCACCATGCTTTTCAGTGCTCCCTTTCATAAGGCTAAATGAAAATCTTGGGAAACGAAGGCAAACAAATCTTTCACCTCAACTCTGCTAGAAGAAAATGGACCATTTGATAGAGACTCAGCTTAGCCCTAATTACAGCCAGACACAAATAGGTTATGTTTTTAGAATGTCATTTACCACCCTGAAAACCTGCCTTGCATTTTCAACAGAAATATATTATTACCACAACCTCTATAATTTCCCACTCTCCAGATCTCTCGCTGGGCACAGGCAGCACATTTCTGATTTCACTAACCCAGCATCAACTACTGGCTCTTTCACCTGAGAAAGTGAAATTTCTTTTTTTCACTATATTCCTATACAGATTGCTTCATCCTCTCCGTAAAACAAATCCTCACATATATGAATTCTGCAAGTAAAGCAACGTGATCCCATGAGAGGAACAGGAGGGATTTCTTCTCAGCTAGAAGGGAATCTTCGCAGTTTTAAAAAATCTCACTTTAGCTCAGATCTTTTAAAATATAGAGGCCTTCATAGGAACTACAACACCCAGCCACTTTAGAAGATCAAATTAATTTAAAAAATGAGATATAAGTGCCGTAATCAGCTACGCATTGGAACACGGAGCACTGGAAAGTCTTAGCATCTTCTAAAAAGGCGATGCAGCCCTCCATCAGTTCACTTCTTTCCCTGTGATACTATCCAATTCACATGACATTTAAATTCAGTAAAAGGAGGAAGAATATGATAGAACAAGCTTTATCTCTAATTAGTTGCTCCTGGCAGAGCGCAATAAAGGATAAGGTTATAGCTCCTTAAGTAAGGCACCTCACAGTCTAGGAATTTCTGCACAGTTTGCCACTTTATCCACGTGACCAAATCTTGTACCTATATTGCTGACTATATTAATTTTTTTGATCTGTTTCTGTTTAGTCTGAGTAAGTAGTAACTTACCTAGGTGTTTCTTTGGCTCTAGGAAAGGCCTGTGTGGAAATATGGAAAGAAAAACCCACAGCTTTAGCAAAGGCATCGTTACTTACTTGGTAGCGTAACATTAAAGAGAGACCACTCCTGTTTAAGAGAAACAGGCTGCAATGTATTTAATTAAAATTAACCTGAATTCATTTAAGTAGAAAGCCAAAGTGGACAGACAGAGCAGCAGAAGAAAGACCAAATAACCTTTTGATGATAAAGGAGATCCCAGACTTGTTTTCCAAAATCCATTTCAGGGTCGAAGCATCGTAGTTCGCTGGGTGTTTAAATGCCAGCCCTTCAGGCAGACCCTGCACCACGACAGCAGACTGGTCCCTCTGGATCTTCTCATATGGCACAGGCACCACTGTTGACTTCCCTAAAGCTTTACCTGGAGAAAGAAAAAAAAGAATTCCACCATGGTTGTTTCGAGGTCAAGAATGCTCAAGAAAAGGACAAGTCCCTGTAAAACTCATTATTCTGGAGAGAACTGGAGCGAATATGCAAGGTGCAGGGGCTCACATCCCACAAAACACACCAAGAAGAAAACTATCCAATATACAAGTATGGTTTAGAATTGGCTACTAGAAGTTAAACTTAACACCTTAACAGCAGTAGAGTTAGAAAGCTAAGATTGTGCAGTACTTTCTTCCCAACTGCAATAAATATTTAAAAATGCAGAACAGCTCTTTAGAAGACTTTAAAGGACCCACCATAGCAAAAGCAGAAGAAGTCCTCCACTGACTTTCTGAGGGCTTCCAGTTCCACAATATCCACCGTCAGTCTGTTTGCAGGTAGTACAGTCTTCGTTTTCTGCAGTTCTGCAGCCCCCTCCTCTTCCGTAACACCTTATAAAAATAAGACAACAATAATAAGTTATTAAATCTCCCAGTGCCTAGTCCCTCCAGTTCAGACTACAGACAGTTGGGAAGGATTCCTGCCAGAAAACCCTAAGAACTTCTTTGCCTTAGAAGCAAATGCACTTATCTATGCACGTGAGCAATTAGCAAATTTGAATTTACATCAAAATTATTACATCCTCCTTACAACTTTTATAAATATCACCCTCGGAGGTGTAAGAATTAAGCGACACAGCTTTTTTTTGGCATGAAGAAGTAGAAAACACAATTCATCTCAGAAGAGGATAATACAGTAGAAATAAAATGCAAAACTGCCAAGAAAAGGAAGACCAACAGAGTCACCAGGGGAAGGGTGAAATGCCTGAGTGGAGGGTCCCACCGCTCCCTAGTGCCGTGCATGATGCCTTACATAGCAGTTACACAGCAGTTATGTTCTAGCCTGTTTTGTTCACGCTGTACGTGCTTAACTCTTTATGGAAGGGATCTGACTTTTGCCACAAGAGCTCCTCTACCTTTCAAAAGACATGTTAAGCACACATCTCGTCCAGCCGACCAGGAGGAGCTGCAAACAAGCCAGCATGCAGCACACATATTTCAGCCCTATGCCTTGTTCCAGCCTCTGAGCAAAAGCTGCTGCAAAAGGAGCGAGGGAATGACAATTCCAATCCCCAAAAGCAAACAGAAGCGACCGTTGAAGGTGGCAGCCTTCCTTTACCAGCGCCCCAATCTTGCCAAGATTTCCTGAGAATCACTCAGCAAAACAACAGGGATATATACATCATATCAAAGAAAAAACATGGGAGATGCTCCGGTGTGCAAGGGTGATCAGTGCTGAGGCTGCCCTGGCTTCGCCCTCAGTGAATTTTACTATCTAATTCTACGCTAATATAAGAAAATAAACATCAGTTTGAACAACTGATGACACACAGGTTGTGAAATAAGCTGAAGCAGTGATGCTTTTAGTAAAAAACACTTTCCTCATCTTAAAAACTCCCGTCTTCATTTAAAAGAGACTCTCTTCCTTCCTCTGCAGATCACACGTCTGCTTTGTGCCCTGGAAATCCACCTCCACGTAGCATCTACCTCTCCCAGCTGCTCAGACCTACAACTTCTCCTTGTTCTGCAACGTGACAGGGCCCACTGTAACACAAAAAATAATGCAAAACCAGAATATGATTCTATACCAATAACACAGGTGTTTAATTAAAGACAGCTTGTAAGGTCTGCCTGCAGACTGGGGGATAAGAGACATCAGCTCCCATTTATAGCTACATGCAATGCTGCTTTCTGGATGGATTTTTTTTTTTCCCTACATAAGAGACTGATTCACTGAAAACGCCTTTACTGCCAGTAGCTTCTCAAGAGTGTACCCACACTTTCTAAAAATAACGAGGAAAACAAAAATAAAATGACGACACCGCTCACTTCCCATTAAGATGAAAAGCAAAAAGACACAGCAATTTTCCTACTTAACTGGAAAACGTTGTTACATGATTTTTATCCATATTCTTAAGCTCACGTTAGGCATCTACCTCCCTATCTCTCCCGCATTTGTTGGCCAATTTCAATCAAGTCTGACGAACAAGATCAAGTCTCAAACACAGGAAGATTTACAAGAGCTCTGCACAACTTTGATCTGGTTGATCCCGATAAATTGTGGAGTGATGATGATAAGGATAGGAACAGAAATTATGTACTGAACGGGTGCTACAAAAATGGAAAACACCCTGAACATGCTTTTTATGAGTTCACCTTCCGAAGGTTTTTTTGATGACCATGGCTACCCATCCAACCATCCAAAGCCCATTGAGTACGAGTACGGCAGTTCCCAAAACTCAGAACAGCAGTCAGATGATGATGCTGATGATGAACAGGTAGGTAGAGGAATTCAAAATCATGACCTGGTTTATATTTAGTAGAGAAATAGAGATTAAAAACTAAATAACCACCCCCAGCAGCCATCCATCTCCTCCAGATGGTGGTGCAGAACCGGTGGGCAGTCTCCACTTGCTGGAGGTTACAGGGTTCTCTTGAAGCCCCCACCCCAATTACTGGAGCACTGAAGAAGGATTGAGGCTACACTTGGGAGAGGATGCCTGTGACATTGTCCTGGTTTCAGCTGGGATGGAGTTAATTTTTCTCTGGTAGCTGGTGCATTGCTGTGTTTTGGATTTGGTAGACAATGTTGACAGCACACTGATGGGTTTGGTTGTCGCTGGGTCATGTTTTCACTAAGTCAAAGGTTTTTCAGTTTCTCAGGCCCTGCCAGTGAGATGGCTGGAGGCACACGGGGAATTGGGAGGGGACACGGCCAGAACAGCTGACACGAACTAGCCAAAGGGCTACCCCATGCCACATGATGTCATGCTGAGCATATAAAGCTGGGGGAAGCAGGAGGAAGGAGGGGGATGTTGGGCGCGATGGCATTTCTCTTCCCAAGTCACCGTTACAGGTGATGGAGCCCTGCTCTCCTGGAGATGGCTGCGCACCTGCCTGCCCATGGGACGTGGTGAATGAATTCCGTGGTTTGCTTTGCTTGCGTGTGTGGCTTTTGCTTTGCTTACAGAAATTTCTTTACCTCAGCCCACAAGTCTTCTCGCTTTGACTCTTCCGATCCTCTCCGCCATCCCGCCAGGGGGGAAGTGAGTGAGCGGCTGCATGGGGCTTAGTCACCAGCCAGGGTTAAACCACGACAGTCCTCTCTGGTACCCAACGTGGGGCATGAAGGGTTTGAGCCAACAACAGATTTGACAGGAATGTGCTAGTCCAAATCCATAGCTGTTACCGCTGTGTAGCTATTAATCATCTGCTTGCCATGGGGCTTGCTTGCCTCACTGTGTATTACAGGCTAGTGCTCGTTAATGGCTGGTTTTTTTAATTTTGCTGCTCGCTCTGCTGCTGCTGATCCTCCTGTGCCGTGCCCAGGAATGTTTTGGTAACAGCAACAGCGATGTGCCTGGGCTGGCAGATGGCCAGGGCATCGCTGCTGTGCTGCCCAGGCTGGAAGTCCAGCGTGACCTCCAGCCAAAGGGACCTCAACTTGGGGGTGAGTCCACCTGGGAGCAGCACACCCCAAAGTGGCTGTGGCCATGGGTAAGCCCATGCCAGAGCAGCTACATCGCAAAGTGTCTGTGGTCATGGTTATGTCTGTGCCGCAGCAGGGATACCTGCAAAGGGACTGTGGCCCAAGGACAAGTCCATGCTGGAGAAGGTACACCTCGAAGCATCTGTGGCTGTGTGTAAGCCCATGCTGGAGCAGGTTTGCTTCTGAAGGGACTGCAGCTGTGGGGAAGGCCATGCTGGAGCACAGCAGTAGTCACGGCCCATGGATAAGGCCACGCTGGAGCAGCATCACCCTGATAGAACCACGGCTGTGGCTAAGTCCACACTGCAACAGTTATCTCCCTGGAGAGACTGCAGCGTGTAGCTGAGGCTCCACCTGGAGCAGGTACAACCCTAAGGGACTGCAGCCTGTGGATAAGTGCAAGCCGGAGCAGGGACAAGAGGAGGATTTCACTGTGGCGTTAAACCCCATGAGCTGGTCCAAAGGGACCAGGGGTGGAGACTGTAACGGATACATTTTTAAATTGTTGTAAGCCATGATTTGAGTTGCATGTTATAGGAATTACTATAGCAGGAACCATGACAGAGGTGCAACAAGACCTCATGGGGAAGAGGGATGAGGGGCTGTATTTACACCATAAATGACTCAGAAAGGCTGAGGAATGGTTATGTATGTGCATTCTCCACAGCTAGGAGTATACCGCAGGATTAGTCCAGTTACTCTGCAAAAGCTATTCCAGATTTAGCAGGATTACAATGACCCAGCTCCTAATAATCCCCATTTTGCACTGAGAGTCCATATATGATTGAGTGTCTCTTATGTTCCTGTACTATCCAGGTGTCCTGGTTATTCAGAACACTCATCACTCTTACCTGTCCTGGGTTACTCTTACCTGACCGGGTTTGACAGCCCAGTCTCCCACTTGGCCAGAAAAGGAATCTCCAACCTGCCACCACCCTTATAAAATGGATATACTATAAAACAAATAGGCTACTTTAAATTAAAAAAGAACCGTCTTACAAAAATCTTTATGATGGAACAAAAAAATCAAATACTTGACATGATCCAGTTTTAATTTGGCCATTTTTTCTTGTTGCATGGGAGCAGTTACATAGCGACACCCTGCCCTCTGTACGGACAGATGCTGTAGCTTCTTGCCTTCAATACATGCTGTTATGCTTATAAACTGATGAAGACAGTTACAGCTCAGCAGTGTTACACAGCACTTACTCTGAAGGTTCACTAAAGCATCATCTGAGCACAGCAGACTGAAATAGGGCACAAAGTGCATCTGTCTTTAGAGCTCCTGACCCCAAGATAAGGGGAATGCTGCTGTTGGGAGGGGGCAGGCAGCACTTCTCCTGCAGAGCAAAGTCACGCCACAGACAAGCGATAAAAACATCTCACCCAAGAACAGGAAGCAAAACCCAAGCTGTAGAAGAGAAACAATTTACTCAACTGAAATTTCCTCAAAAGTGTGACCTGAAGATGAGACGCAAACACAAAAAAGCTGGTAGGATGCAGTATCTGAAGCTGATGAAGCTCAACACTCTTCCAGCAAAAGAGCTGTCAGTCCTGTGATATATACATCAGATGTGTACAACATCAGAAGGTTTTTAATCAGGTGGGGTTTAATCACCCAGGTAGAGAAAGCCAAGAAATGATTGTAAGAGTATGAATGTCACCCCTGCACAGACACTCTGAGAGGCAACTTAAGGGCAACAAAGATTTTATGACAACGCTCAGGTACATATATTTTACCATTTGTGCTTATGGAAAATAAGTTTCTGAAAATAACTACGAGCAATGAAAGAGGGAAAGTAACTGTGTGTGTGGCTAAAAGTGTTTTGCTTTGTTTTATAATGCATCCCCCCAGTTCATCTGTGAGCTTTTTATGGCCATCCAGTTTTACAGTTCAGGAAATTGGACAATAACCTCAAATTAAAGGAAAAAATCATTTTATGGTTATCAAAGGATGGTTTAAACCACAAGAAAAGCAAAGCACCTGAGGCAGAATTTAAGAGTCAGGGAATTTCAAAAAGATCAGCCATCTACAGTAATTTTCTGTCTGTTTATGACCCCGAGGGAACGAGATGGGTGGTCTCCACTGGAAGGTGACTGAACTTTCTTAGCAAGGTTTTGTTTTTTTTTTAAATTAGCTGTTAACTTCATACCCCTTGACTGGCTAGGCAGAGAGAGAACATGAAAGGTTTCCGACGAGCAGGATGAGCAGCCTAGCTCTAATAAGGTAAAGGTGCGGGAAAGAAAAGGCACCCAGACTGGCACACGACCTACAAGATGCTCCTGACATTCCCATGGAGCCAGAGAGGGACCTAGTGGAAGCAACGGAAGCACCCCTAAGGAAGGCAGGCAGAAAGTGATTGTATAAAACTCTTTAAAAAATAACTTGTGCCTACCTATTTAACAGAAGGTTTGAAAATTCATTGTTCTTTTCCTTTCGAGAACTTGGGAAAAAGGGGTAAACTGACCTGTAAAACAAGGGAAACTGCCAGTAACGTAAAGCTTAAGAAAAACAGATTAACCCACCCCTAATGCCATGAGAAAGGGTTTGCAAAAGAGACCATCAGAAATGCATGGCTAGCCAGGGCTGGCCACCACCCAGTAAAGCCCTTTTCCCAGTCTGGGAAGATGGGGAAAAAAGAAGGGAAGGAGAACAGTAGTATAAAAGAGTATAGCAGGCCACAAGGTAAAGCTAAAAGACGGGAGAGTAATTTCCATGTTTTTCACAAAGATCTAGGTTATTAATGAGGACTGCAGCTAATGAACATGTATTAATATGTGAGAAATATGCAGCACAGGACAGCTCAGAAACTACATTATCTGCATTTCAAAGGGTTAGGCAGAAGGCAACTGTAAGCTGAACGATTTAAGCGAGCTCCAGCAGAGACAGCAATGGCAAACAAAAGCAGCCCTTACAGTGAGAAGGACGGGGACAACTGCTTTGGATTTTATTTTTATTACTTGTAACTGCAAATGTTTGGTGCCCGCTAGGAATGTTATCTTTAAACTAATTCCTAAGTGCATGATTCATTAGGAATAAACTGATCAAATCTTTAAAGGTAGATGCTTTAACTCACAGCTACATTCTGCAAATACAAAATAGAAAGTGGAACTTAAATCTTGAATCAAAAAAGCTGTTGGGTATTCCAAGAATGAACACAGTTCAGTTCATTTATCAAGCAGTTACAACCACAACACAAAAACTCCCCCAAAAACTAGGGGTGAGGCAGAAACAGATACAAAATATGAACTAGTGCTTCCAATAAACAGAGTACAACATAAATACTTTGACTGGGAAAGCAGAAACCCAGAGTGCTGGAGGCAGTCACAATGTATGTAGCAAAGTGCCTTTCCAGCAGGAATATCTGAAGCTTCATGCTTTTTATTAAATAAACAAAAATATCCCACAAGCTTTAGCAATCAGGGCACTCCAGGCATCTTTGTAGCATCCTGGGGAGATGGAGACCCCCAGAACTAACCCACAGCGCTAAGGTTTTACAGTCAAACAGTGGTCTGGGCACAAATACAGAAGACCATCAGGCACAGAGAGCTGCGGAACAGGAAAGGAGATACACAAGAACAGCAGTTACCATACCCACAGCTCTCCCAAGCAAAAAGGATTATTAAACTGCTCCCTAATTAACTGCAGGCAGAGCCAGCCAGGTTAGCATTAACACCTCACTGAACAGGCACGATGCAACCTGGCTCACGTAATGTAAAACGGACAAGGGAACACTTATGTGATCCCTTCCACTAGCAGGGATGCAAGGTCTTAGCTCTCAAGGGACAGACACGGTAGGAGTGAATACAGCATGTTTGCCAGCATGGTTAGTCTGGGAAATGGCGATGGGCTACAGTCAGCACGGCCAGGAGCAGCTCTCTCTCTCTTCTGGTCTTACAATCTGGAGCAGTACAAGTTACTCCAAGCCATCTGTTGCTAAAAGGGAGGTGAAAACTCAGGAACACAACCCAGAGCCACAGCAGAGTAAGTTCCCATTAAAAGTGACTGGGAAGAGCCTGTTGTAGCAGGTACTCAGACAGAATAAGCATTTAGCAGAGGTAGTTTTTAGAGAGGCCAATCTCTAACAGCTGGAAGGAAATCTGCTGTGGGGAAAAAAAAAAAAAAAAAAGAAAAAAAAAAAAGAGAGTTCCAGAGTCAGAGGTGTAAACCAGCTCTGGCTTGGCAAGGGGAAACCATCCTGACAGTCACAGCTGTAAAAAGCAACTATTCCAACATCCTTCTTTCCTGCTGTGCACTCCGTGAAGCATACCCATTTTGAGGCGCACTGCAAGACCAAAGCTACATCAAAAATCATAGATCCAGCCCCCCATTTGCATTTAAAATGGGTAACAGATTAGTAATGGCATATATGCAACTCCACAAGTGTTCTGTCAGGATTAATCCTCTGCCTGGCTCTTACAGTCTTCCTTTCATTTACTATCTGCATCTACGATTTGATGACTCCTTTCTCTTCCAAAATACTCTGTAGCTTCAGGAGCAGCGAAAGCCACATAAGTCTCAGCTGGCCACAGAACAGTTTAGGGCCAAAGAAAATGACTGTGGGAAACCAGTTTCCACACCGGCACATCAAAAAGAAGTGGTATTTTTAAACTAGCTGCATTAGTGTCAAGGGATTAGCCTCTGAGCAACATAAAAATGTCAGCTAGTTACAGAATGGTACTTCTCTATAATACCGTGGCACATAATCGAGACAAAGATGATGATTGTCCTTTAGATATTATAAAGGGGACAAACACACACAATCATTAGCAGTTAGATCAAGCCACTAATAACCTCTGTTATTAGAGTAAAACTGAAAATAGATTAGGCTGCTTCCACGCGGGTCAGGGATTCAGTCTGTGCTCAATTTCAAGTCTGAGACATTCTGCTTCAGAGCTGAAAAGCTGACCACCTTGTTCAGATGCTACTCCCGAATTACTACAGGCATGACAAGTAAGATATACAGAATCAGAGGTAATCACAGTTGTAAGGAAGAAGCAAATCAACTGTATTAATACTTCACTTACATCGTTACTGGAGCATCCAAATGGTACCATAGAAGGACTATGGCCTGACTAGCGGTGCAGTACACACCGACGAGCAAGCTGCCAGTGTCAGGGGCTATCTCAGCGATTTAATCAAAGACATTTTTAAGCCCAAGTCCAAAATTAACCCAGAGCTACCAAGTTAATAAAAAGATTCACACTACTGTTGTTTGACTCCCACGTACCATCTCCTAAACACGAGATGCTCTCGGGGGTGCACTACCACAGGTTGTTCAGCGTGCCTTGTAGTGAAAGCGCACAGGCAATACACAGATGGGATTGAACACGTCAATAGCTTCATCCATTAGGAAAATGGAAGCAAGCAGCAAGATGTGCAACCGAGCTTCAGCACATTAAAATTTATATTTATACTAATTTCACTGAGCTTTTATTAAAAAATACTGGCCATGTATCTCTACATCATGCACTTGGGATATCATCGCTTACAAAGAGAACACAGTTCAAGACAAAAGTACTGATTCATGAGCTATTTCGATGCCTACAGAACTTTGCTCTAGATTTTTAGGTACCTAAGTTGTTTTGTAGATATGGTCCTGTTGCTAGCACTGCTTCTATTATTACTAATATTAGAACTAACTGCACCTGTGGTGATGCAGTGGCAAATATTAATGTTCTTTAAACCTCCATCACAAGAGAAGTATTAACTATCTTATTTTTCAAAATCATATTAAGCCATTTGGAGTGCACGTACATCCCGTCAGCAAGACACAGCACAAGACAGATAATGACAGGCACACAAACAATGGAAACTGCTGCTCAGGGCTGTAGTGTCCGTAGGCACTTTTCCATAGGGGATGACTCCAGCCAGCGCCACAAATTCCTCCACAGCAAAGTCCTCATGCAGACAGCAGGCACAGAGCTCGCGTTCACCTCTTGAAGCAAGCAAAGCCGTCACTTCTGATCAAAACATACCCAGAGCATGCAGCCTGCCTTCCAGCTGCCCAGGCTCTCAGCACGGTGCACGTGATACCGTGGCACAGCCCCCGTCCCAGGCAGGTGCACTGCATTCCCTGACAGCACTTCTCTTACTGCGGTATTACAGCCAGAGATGCTAAACAGCGCCCTGGGATGTCCGAATAGCTTTGTCCTGTGCAGACATAGTTTAAACATTAACATTTAACGTAAGGAAAAACTATTTCTGTCACTCAGAGAACAGCCAGAGTAAGATTGCACAAGGAGAATCCCTAGAAACAGATCAAAATTCTGCCACTGAAGGGAACACAGAAAGCAAAGACAGAAGCGAGTTGTACCTCTTTGGCATAGCTGGGAAGATGCTGCCTGGAAAGCAAGGTCTAGGCAGTAACAGATTTGCTTTAATCCCACACAGGCATCCTCCAGCCTGTGGGGATGAACAGCGAGGCACAAAGTAGACTGACACTCTCTGGTGTAGGTGTGATGTGCAGATGGACTACTCAGAATCCCATTTACACATTCTTGAAGACCAAAGGATTTCTCTAGTCTTTTCGTGCATTTGAAACCTTCTTGGATATTAAGCAGAAAAGCTCATTCTCCACAGAGAAGAGATCTTGCACAGTGAACTGCAGCTTCTGTGGAAGCCAAAACCTGAAGCGAGGACAGTGACTGCTTAGCTGTAACTACAGCTTTGGAGTAGGAACCTGGAATATACCACAGCAAGACCCTAGACGTGGTGTAACTTTAGCCAGAGTGCTTAAATCTCTCTAGACTACAGGGACAAGGTACTACAAGGCCAGAAATGCCAAATTCAGGTATTCAGATGGAAATTACAGCAGGCCAAAGTAGTCCAACAGTTGCCAGTCCAGTTAGAGACTGTTTCGAGTTTGTTTTGGTTTTTAAACCAGCAAGATCTGGCCTTTCAAGGTCTCTGGTTTTGTTTGCTTTTTCAATCCCCTCTAAACTGCTTAAGCATCAGGTTAGTTATGGAGTCAAAGAGATGGAGCACAATGCCAGAAGAATTGCCCAGAAAACCCAATACATCTATTTGCTCAATGGCTGGAAGGATTCAATGAAACACAAGCCTAGCTGCAGATCTTCAAGCAGGTCCACCATCGCCTAGTCTATGGGAAGAGTCATTTACTTGCCTGCAGATGATGCAGGATACCCAAAAGGGAGCAGTAATCCACACATCAAAGATACTGAGCAGCCAAAGCTGAGCAATCTTACCCATAAGGTCTTTGGAGCATCGTGTGTCGTTCATTCACCACAGGCAGGAGGAACAGCCGTGCCCAATCAAAGCACTCTGATTCTGAGCATCCTTGATGCTACAAGGAGTTCTTGCAACCTGTGGCTGGATGGACATGGGAGGTACAGGTAAGAAGAGTAAAAGATGCTGGGACAAAGCCTCTAGCAGGACTTGAAGCCAAACTCTGGCCCACACCAAATGCCTTGTTAAGATCAGCGTAGAAACATGAGGCCACCAGAAGGAAAACAAAGGCTCCTAAAAATAAAGGACCTATCATCCAAGATGAACCATCTACCGATGCAAGAGGGCCCCACCTCCAGCAAGCGAGCCCAGAGCCCTGGCACCAAAGGAGGAAAAGCAGCACGACTGGGAGAGCTGACAGAAAGTTGCAGAACAAGCAGCATTAAGCTTCCGTGCAACCTGTATACCGATGGTGCAACAGCTGGTACCAGTGGAAAGGCTAGCAGAGGCAACCGGGATTCTTGTGGAAGAATCAGTTCCTTGGCAGATGTGATGGAACACACAGTGCTGGGTAAATCTCCAAAGTCCAGAGCAGATAACCAAAAAGGTGCTTCCGAGTCAGGAAGCTCCTCCTCCTCTGAAAGTTCACTTCTGACAGGCAGATACAACCTGGAGACGATGAGGCCTCTTCTGTTTTGGTTTTCAGTTGTTTTCTAAACCACCTCCGGCTCCACTCAAAAGAGAATGAATTCCACAGAGCTGACACCAAACCTTGACCAAACCTCAAGGGAAACTGCCAAGATGACAAAGATGAATGCACGAAGGGAACAGCATCCTTGAGACTCCCCTGGAATAAATCTCCTGTTCAGGATGGCTGAGAGCCCCCAACTCCACAGCACTGCAGACAGCAAGGAGGTGCTTCATCTTGCCAAGGCCATCCACGAGGAGCCGAGGACCAACAACACGCTTCAGCAGGGAACAACAACTAGAACAAAGAGGTACTGGTAGGGGCAAGAGGCGTATGACTTTGCCTGCTCACAGTGCCCAAGTATCCATGCTTGTCCATGTTCTGAGGATGAGCAGGCACTCACAGAATATACTTTGTATATTCTCAGGCTGAGAATAGGCTCAGCAGGCTGAGAATAACTGACACTGTAGGTTACCCAACTTAGACATCAGGCGTACAAGCACATGCAGTCCTACATTGATTGAAAGATACCATTTCACCTTTAAATAGGGCTAACAGCCATCTTAATTAAGCACAATCCTGAAGGATGTATTACCTGACCCTATTTTAAATAACTAACGCCTGTTGACTGGTTCCTCAACACTCACTACGAAACCCATACTAACATTTACAAAAAAGCATCACTATGATTTGTTTCCAATGCCTTTTCCTGAGGTAAGGAGGTACAGGAGATATGCACAGGGCTCCCCCTTCCCCCACACCCAGGCGCTGGGGAACCCACGTGGGTGAAAGTCGTTATGGCTGAAAGCCACAGGAAACCAAACCCCAGCGCCACTTTCACTTTTTTTGTCAGTCCTATACTGCTAGAAAGCGTACATGCCACTTCCTTCATAAACCTCATATAGCCATTTCATCAATTTAGCCCGCTAAATTATACTCATTACTAAAAATAAGCAGCGGGTTTGAAGCCTGAGCCCTCCAAATTCTGAAAACTCCTCATATTTACTCAAACTATACAAAGGAGCTGTGGAAGAAGTGGAGTAAAGACTGGAGACACATGCTGGCTTGTCACAACAGTCAGGCATAACCAGAGGGATGCTCAGTAATTACACTTCTGCTTCCATACTTAAAGAAAAACAGAGACCCACACAAGCAGAGAGCTAATTCTCAATATTGTCAGCACCACGTGTTCCAGAGACCTGACATCACTGTCTCTGTGATGGTCTTTTTGGGGTTTTTTTGTTTGGTTTTTTTAGTTGTTTTTTTTTTTAAATGTTTAGTTCTAATAGCAATGTAAGAATCTTTTGGAAGCCTTTACTAATTGTAAAGGAACAAAAAAGGCCCAGCTCTAACTTATTAAAAACACAGAGAACTGTGGCCTTCCTGGGTTTTTCCAAAACACCTAGTAAAACTGCAACTAACGCTGCCCGTTGCTAACTTTTACATTTAATCAAAGAAATAAGATGTGAGGGCGAAAGGAACTGTTGCCTCCACAGCTCTAAGTTTAGATCAAAAGACATTACACCGTAAACTTTGCCAAGACTTCAAAGTTGTCAAAGGCAGCGATGGAATCAGCACCACCAGGAATGGGTAATGCTATTATTCCTAGAAAATGGTGTTCTGAAGTCAAGTTTTCTATAATTTTCAATATCTTTGTTTGCAACAGCAGAAAACTACCTCCAGCATCAGGACTCCCCAGAAGGCCCAGGGATATGCACCTAGTGAAACCACGGAAGCAATGGCTGAGGTTAGCTGGCTTCATTCACACGGACCTACAACACAACATTCTGCAAGAAGCACGAGGAGGATGCCGTTTTCAAAGTGAACATTGTTTAATCTCGTTGCCCTAACAGCACAAAAGCACTGCCCAAGAACCACACCTGAGGTGCTTGAACACAAGCATGGATGAGAAGCCGGCGCTTCCCATGGTACAGCACCAGAAATGCAGACCTAGCCAAGGCCACCACGGCCCAAATCCCGCTTTTTTTCAGACTCCCTACCAATAGATGTGCCCAATATACCAAGTCTTCAGTATATCAGGGCCCGTGATACCAGCATACTGGCAATAAACCAAAATACCTAGGACCTCAGGGAAGACTTTTAAGGAGCAAAAACCACCACCACCACAAAAGAAAAAGTAAAAAACTGAACTCCCCCCCACTATTCAGCTAACAGTTTTCATAACTACCAGTATTAGAAGGCTGCCCCTGTAAAAAAATAAAAAAAAAATAAGTGATTCATCTTACACTTGATTCCTTAGTGAGGTCGTAATTCTGCATTTTTATATCAGTTATCTGTTGCAGTGCAACACTGCAGTGACTTGCCTTACAGTAAATATACTTCAGTGCACAGAAAGTCACTGTCCGAGCAAGTAGGACAGTGGCAAAAATCCAGAGCCCCACCACAAACAAATGACCTCAGGATAAAACCTCCAGGACAATTTTAGCTAACAGCAAAAGCATTTTTAGGAGAGAATGTTTCTGTTACAGATCCAACATAGTTGCTTTCCAAGTGGTATTTAATTAGTCAAGCCAGAACATTTTACACCTGTTGCTTTTAAACTCTCCCCTTCCCCCCCAACTGATTCTTCTCTCATACCTGCCTCTTGACCTGCATCTTCTCCCTTTCCCTGGGCAGGTAAATGTATATTTCGTTATTGACTAAGCAGTGTCCATCAACAACACTTTACTAAATGAGTACATTAATGCTTCCCCAAAGAGTCACCGAATCTTTGTAACCTAACTCCTAAAAATACAGTCCTGTACTCAATGGGTTATATGAACACAAAAGATCCACTGTTTTACTATTAAAATGAAATCAAACAAAAAACACACCCTAGATGTACTTAAAAGGGTACAGAAGTTATGCAGTTGTAATTTTAAGTCATTATGGTGTAGATACGTATTTCTGTCTACTAAATAACAGTGATATAAAAAAGCGACATACAAAAATAGCATCCTGTCAAAAACGTGCATGAAGTGATCTGAAGAACCAGGACCACCTGAGCTGACAGAAGTAGCCCACCACCTGTTTGATTTCCCACTCCATCTTCACGAGCGGGAAAAAAAGACTTGGAGGAGGGGATACAAAGCAAAATTCACATGCACTAGGCAACGCAGGACATGTTGTGAGGGTGGACAGTCTAATGCTTCTTGTTGTACTAGTTTGTCACATTATCTACAAGAAGAAATGAACCTTTCCAGCCACAACTGAAATAACACTCCAAACATGACCACCGTTACTGATCACGTTTATGTTCATTAACAGCTGGTTTTGCCATCGCCAACGTAATTATAGCATGTAGCCATGATACACGGAACTTTGTTCTCCAAAGTTATTACTAGTATGCAATACACATTAAGCAGCTTGTGAAATACAGAAATACAACATTGAAACTTACAGTATTTGACAAAATCCTTCTGAAAATCTTTCCTAGAATTGACAAAGGCTCTTCCTCTCTCAGTTCCAACTACAAACACGTCTGTTTCATATACAGCAATACAGGCAACTTCTGCCTTGGACTTGGCAAGTTCTTTACACTATAAAAAGAAAAACAAGAAGCTTGTATTACCATCGTTAAGAGTACAGTTAATAGAAATGTATGTGGTATCATATAAAACAGTTATTACTTCTGCTGCCAGCATCCACCCTTCCAAAGGTACTGCGAGCAACGTAGCATCAGCCATTAGCAAAGGATAATTTATACATCTGGGGCGCTTTTCATCAGGAATCTTAAAAGCATTGTAGATGCATTAGTGAAATGAAGGCCTCGTCTAGACTCCGAGATCACACTGTTTTTAATTAAAATGATTTATGACATCAATCCATGTGAAATTATCACTTCCCTGTTAAGATAATCATATTGAGCATCTCGCTCCAACTCCCAACTTTCAGCAGAGCGTACAGGGGTTTGGTTCATTCCCAGCATGCCGATCACACACGTTCTGCTGAGCAAGGCGTGGACTCTGCCTTGCCCTGCCTGCCCTGCTCAGGCTCAGGGCAATTCCTCCGGAGCAGAAACATCGCACCTTCCCTGTGAGCACCTACGTGCGTTCTGCTGGAAGAAACGTCAGGCAAAGGAGTAAGGCAGGAAGCCTGCGGCGCAAGGAGAGAGCAAAGATCCTAAGAAAATTAGTGAGATCATCAAGAAGCGATCACAAAAGGTCAGTTTCTCCTAGGAGCTCAGACAGGAGTTTGCTGCAGCCTATAGACACCAACTGCAGCATGCGGGGGGAAACGTGACACAAAGCCTTTAGGAATTTAATATACCCATTGGGAAAAAAGGCTGGCAATCAATTATCTTATAACCATCCCATTCAAAGTTTCATTGCTAAAAAGAATTTTTTATCATTTCAGAAAACAATTTTAAAGAACCAAACCTTTGACAGTGTCTCAACTTTAATGAAACAAGACGGGCAGTTCTACTCACAGCCCTGTTCAACCACACAGTGATTAAATAACTTCTACAAAACAGGTTATATGCCAGCTTTAAAAAAAATGATAACTAATTCCTGAACAAGTTTTGTTGAATTAGCACGGCAGCTGAGGACAAGGCATTAGCCTCAAGACCATTTATTCACTCTATGTTATGGATGACAAAGACCAGAACTCTTGCCTTTCAACCACAGTCTACCTGAGCAATCAACAAATATTTCCCATTCGTTTATTCAACAATTTTTTTTAAAACCACCACCCCAAAACAAGAAACAAGAGATGACTGTTGAAAAGACTGTTAGCATGGCGTTCCATCAGCAAAGAGCCAGACTTACACCTGGTTGCACAGCACACAATAAGGTAAAGATAAAACATTACACCTTCCCTGCTTCCCAGTGGGAAGCAATACGTCGGTGTCATGCTGCACACACCAAGACAGAGTTACGGAGCAGCTGCGTGACTGCTCTACTAACCATTGACTCAAGCGCTGACATGAGGAACGTAACCACCATCCTGTTTTCAGAGGAGCCCTCATTACAGATGGACGATGCTGGTGCAGTAATTTGGGCCATTTTCCTCCTATAAAAGGAAATAAATAAAAAAAACACCTGTTCAGAGACACACAACAGTGCAAGAAAACAAAAACCTCTCTTAAGCAAGCGAAGAAAATAAAAATATTTAAGACCCCCCAACACCCCACCACACACAAGCAACCCAACATACAGGTCAATTATCAGGAAGAAGCGCTTGCTTTTTTGTTCTTTCATGGTTCCTGCCATTCCATCCAAAGCAGGAGGTAAACTTTCCAAAGTTAAAACACTCTGCCACGACTAGACTGCAAGTTGCATGCCTAGAAAGATGCACGTTAACCGATCAGCTGCATTTACATTGATTTTTCCTTCTAAGCATGCCTGCAACTCCAGCAGTCTGGATAAACACAGCAAAACAGACCAGCATTAACATTCAGGGGGAAAAAAAATAGAAAATCATAGATCTGACATAAATATAAGAGCAATCCTTCCTGTAATTATATTATTTTTTATTTATTTTTAATTATATAAGAATTATATAATAATTATCACAAACTAGCTCAAAACCAGCCACCGCCACCCTGCCCTAAACCCACAGCCTCAGACACTACAGCATCAGTAACCACAACGTGACGGGTTTATTCTCCCATTTTTCAGTTGTAGGAGTAACACCAAAGCTAAATAGTCCCAATTAAGGTGCTAAAATTAAAAACTGTATTTCAGCAGTGACACAAGATTTAAACCTATTTTCCGTATGTCATTCAGGACACTTTCAACTTAAGACGTAACTAATAATCTTATTTTATATATATAATATATAAAAAATAAAGGGATTTTTTTTTATGCTTCTGCTGGCAGAGCTGTCCAGACAAGAATGAATATCTTGAGACCCAAGTTCCAGCAGCTGCTAAGAGCGCATTTTTCTATCTGAGTGTTGCAACCTGTTACGTTTACACGTATCTAAAGCAATAACCTGTCTGGAGGAGGAGAGAACCAACCAGTAGAGATGTCACTGTTACCACTCCACACACAAGTCTTGGGGAAAAAAAAAAAATCACCTCAAAAGTCAAGACAGCTCAGCTAAACGAGACATTTCGCAATGGCTCGATGGGACAGCTTGCTGCTCCTGTAGAACCTGGGCACATGACGTGGCTCCAGTTTTCCAAGGTGATGGGTATCCTCTTGGATGTGCTGACAAGTCAGGGCAGCTGCCTGCGATCATATGTGCCTACACTACAAAAAAATGGCACTGCGTTGTTCTTCTGGTGGATCTACAGCACTTCAGGTAACAAATGGGGGGGGGGGGGGGGGGGGGGGAAAGCAGCTAGGATCACTGCAAGCTCACAATGGACATTCAGCAGCCTTCTGGCTCTCCAGGCACAAGGCCAGCGAGGTTAAAACAGTTTTTCAACTGCGTTCTGGATGCACCAGCAGCAGCACGGCCAGCAGCTGTTTGGGGATGCTGCGATGAGAGGCTGGAAGAGCAGCACCTGCGACACGGAGGAGCAGGCTAACAGGTCCAGCACCTGGGAAAGGAGCTAAACATCAGGAGTGACTATAAAGGGCTAACTGCTGAATAACAGCGATTCCTTCAGTGAACTAAGGGAGGGTCAGCTGTGGATGGGGAGGCAGAGGCTGATGGGGTTAACCTCCAGAGGAAGAGGGGCATCTTGCTTACGGGTTGTGGAATACAGCAGGAAAATGGAGAAGGGGGGGGTTGACCTTGGCTGGATGCCCGGTGCCCACCAAGCTGCTCCATCACTCCTCTCCTCAGCAGAATGGGGTGGGAATAAGATGGAAAACAAACCTTTTGGGTCAAGATAAAGGCGGTTTAATGAAGCAATAGCAAAAGTCATGTGTGCAAAAAAGCAAAGGAACACAGAAGATGTTATTCTCTACTTCCCATCAGCAGCGATGTTTGACCACTTCCTGGGAAGCAGGGCTCCAGCGTGCGGAGCAGATGCTCCAGAAGGCAAATGTCATAAGTAACAAATGCCCCGCTTCCTCCTCCTTTCTCTTAGCTTTTATATCTGAGCAGACGTTATATGGTATGGAATATCCCGTTGGTCACTTTGGCTCAGCTGTCCTGGCTGTGCCCCCTCCCAAGACCTTGCCCACCCCCAGCCTACTGGTGTGGGGGGAGGCTGGAGAGGCAGCCTGGATGCAGGAGCCGAAGCCCTGGTGTGTTACCACCATCTTTCCAACCACTGAGACAAGCACAGCCCTGTGAGGGCTGCTGCGGGGCTCAGCCAGCCCCAGTGCAGGAGATTATGATGAGATGTAAATAAATCAGTCTTCACTGAGCCATGATGTCTTGAAATGCAGTAAGAGTTCTCAAGCTCATCTTTGGAACTCCTTTAGATTTGGGATGCTGACAGTGATTTTAAACATGATAGCTTTTAGACTTTTTAAAATGGTATCTTAACAATCCGATATTAAAGATGAAATAGAACATAACTACACATTTCCCCTCTCTTCCCGGTCTCTGCTCACTGTCTGATGCAGTTGTTCTGCACCAGTTCAACACCTTCCAAGGCAGCAGTGGCACAAACATAGGCACCGACCCCATGCTAGGTGAAAAATCATGCTGTATAAAAACAAGAGTGAATTTATTTTCTATTTTGCAGAAGTACCTGGGTCCTGAAAGCAAAGGAAATCCCAGCCATCATTTGAAGGCTGTGGATGCACAAGCACATCAGAGAAGCACCAGCTCAGGCAGTCTTCCCCCATGCAGAATTGTTCCTGTCCCTGGCAGGTGGTTCCTGACCCACAGGCACACAGTGAATCCAGTCAGGGAGCTTCTCCTCCCCATTCCCTGGACAAGCACCCCACTGGGCCCGGTCCCAGTTTGGTTCAGTGCACAGCCCCGCAGACAGCCGTCCTGGCTCCGTGGTGAGGACAGCACACCCCAAGTGACCTTGCTGCTGCACATCAAGCCACAGCCTCCGTATCTCAGAATCACACTTGGATCAGGAGCTGGGTTGGGTTATCATGGGTCTACTTTTTTAACAACATTGGAAAGAGTCTTTCCAAACTGTAAAGTCATAATATCTTGTATTTTCAGGATACCCATTCTTTAACCAGTTTGTGTAGTGCCACTTCAGTGCTTCACGTAGATTCAAGAGACACCCTGCTGCACCATGGCAGCACCAAGAGTACTTCTTCCTACCCACTTGACACCAAGTCACACGTGGGGGATTTCTCCCCCCTCCCTGCCATTTTCCCAGTTTCTCCCTTTCCGACAACAGTTTTCTCCACTATCCTTACCCATCCCACTGGGACAGTGTTTATTATTAGGAAGAGTAGGGTATGGTTCAGCAGATCCCATGAACCTGGCTGCTTTTCCAGCCCGTAGGAAGTGCGTGACCCCGCCACTGTCCAACGTAAATCCCCAGTGCAAAGCCTTGGAAAGTGTAACGCCTTACCCATTACCAACCTGCTACACAAGAAGGACAATTTAAAAACCATCCTCTGAACAATTATAAGCCGGCTGCCAGAATATCACTTATGATGTATCTATTAATCTTAATCACATATTGCTAAAAAAGAACTTCCAGATCAGTTAATATTAGTTATAATTACCTATAAATCCTTCAGTTTAACTGTGCCAAGATGAGCCTTTGCCTAAGGCTTGTAGCAACGAACAAAGCTCAGCAAAATACACAGGCAGAGTACTGAGGATGCAGCATTTAGCCATCCCTGCTGTAGTTTAACCCCAGCCGGCAGCTCAGCCCCACACAGCCGCTTGCCCACCCCCCAAAGTGGGATGGGGGAAAGAATCAGGAGGGCGTAAAGTCAAAAAACCTGTGGACTGAGACAGAGAAGAAAAGCCGTGCTCACAGGCAAAGCAAACCACGTAATTCATTCACCACGTCCCATGGGCAGGCAGGTGCGCAGCCATCTCCAGGAGAGCAGGGCTCCATCACCTGTAACGGTGACTTGGGAAGAGAAATGCCATCGCGCCCAACATCCCCCTCCTTCCTCCTGCTTCCCCCAGCTTTATATGCCGAGCATGACGCCATATGGTGTGGGATAACCCCTGGGTCAGTCGGGGTCAGCTGTCCTGGCCATGTCCCCTCCCAGCTCCTGGTGGCCCCCAGCCGGCTCGCTGGTGGGGTGGGGTGAGGAGCAGAAGGGCCCCCACACTGTGCAGGCGCTGCTCAGCAATAATGAAAACATCCCTGCGTTATCAACGCTGCTGCCAGCACAAATCCCAAACACAGCCCCATACTGGCTACTGTGACGAAAATTAACTCCATCCCAGCCAAAACCAGTGTACTGCGTCATGAGAAGGTCACCTTCATACAGAGCTAAAAATCCCCCTGGATGTTCCTTTCACAAGGAGAAAACCAAAGACCAAAACTAGCAGCTTTTCAGGATGCCAAATCAAACCAACATGTATCTTACTCCACATGTTTCTGGCTGGCTTCTACTTTGAAGAACCTAAAAATAGAAACACTGAAGGCAAGAGAGAACAAAACAAGACACAGTTCCTTTCCATCCTCCCTTTACTCACCGAGGGGCAGACCCACCAGCCTTGGTAAACCCAACAGGAACAGATACGCTCCCTAGGACTTGCTTGTTAGACACACAAAAAGCAAAAGTAAGAAAATAATTAAGCTTGATGAAAAAAGACAGGTACCGAAGCACAGAAAGAACCCATATGGAAAATTAGGGGGTAAATAAAAATGAAGGAATATGCATTTCTGCATAGTCTTAATAAGCAATATCACACATTTTTACCAGATGTAAAGCAAGTGGGTATTCCCAAAATAGGACATCTATTCATTGTCTGCTCTCCAGACGGAATTCTCTCCAGAAAAGCAGCTGTGAATGCCAAAGCATACTTCTCTCCACTAACCCCTCACCAAGCGTAACAAACACTAAAACAAATCTTGCCACGCTGATAGAAAAGAACGTTCCTGCAGTACAGCTGGACACGAATTTGCATGAGCCCATCCTTACACGCCACTGAAGATGTGCTGCTCCCTACGGGACAGAAGTCCAGCTCCTGCTCGATGCCCACGGGCCACTTCTGTTACCTGGGGAAAACCAGTTATTCTAGCGGAGGAAAAAAGCACACGTTTCATTATGAAGCTGGAACAAGAAGAAACCTAAGAAAATATATCATTAAAAAAAAATAATAAAAATCTCATGAAGCCAGACTGCTTCTTGGCTGTTGCAGCTTTCACCCCTTGGCTTCTCTGCCTTCTGAGCCAAGGCACAATTTCAGCATATTTAACTCTGCCCCAATATTGGCCTTCTGACAAAGGGCAGAAGCTGGTTCCTTCCAAACTGTCCAGATTAATACTCACAAGCTGTTAAGTGCAAATGAATCTTTTTAAACAGATCTTGGTTAAAAATCTGTCATCATCTTCTTCCTACAATTTAGTTCAGCGATCCCACGCTTCAGAGGAAATGAAGTCTGACGGTCCTCAGCTAAGGCAGCACAGAAACTCTGTTGGGATGCAAACCTACCACTGCCGGCATTCCTGATTTTCTGTAACCCATCCACCCTAGCCACGGTGCACACAGGGTTAGGAGACTGCCACCTGCATCCTCCAGTGTTCGTTCGCAGCTGACATACGCCATCCCGTTATTCCTTGTTAAGACATGTCACTGATCATCTTAAAATTATACAAATAACTCTATAAGCAACAATTTTCTGCTCCTTCCAGCCACTAGACTGCTCACACGTAGCCGAAACACAAGAAGCTTAAGAGCAAGGGTGCTCCGGCTGCGCGGCATCCCTACCTTCAGATACACACAACGATTTTTGGAAAGGAAATATTTTCAACAGCCACAACCCAAGAGAAACAGAAGCAAAGGATCCGGGAGCGCCTTCACAAAAGCATTGCCGGTTCTTCACCATCTGCATCTGGCACGTGTAGATTATGAATCAAATTGGATGAGCAACATCCCCGTTAGCTCTGTGAAGGACCAGGCTGCCGTGAACCACACGGAGTGCCGCAGTGCCGTCCCACACCAGGCAGGAGCAGCTCCAGACAGTCCCAGCCAGCTCAACCCAAAGCGAAGAGGCAGAGGCAGGTCTGGCAGCGCTTCACTCTGCTCACAGCCTACACCGCAAACGAGAAGGCAAAGCTTCCCAGCATCAGGAACAGGAAGGAGAGACAACACGGAGCTACCGGAGGGCATTTAGTCAACCCAAACCCATCGGGGTTTCTCTCTTCTGGTTTACTGCCAGCTCCTCCAGACAGGAGGTGGCTCCCTTGGAGGTACACAGCTGGGCACATCTGCCAGAGCCATGTCACGTACACAGGCATGTCAGCCCTTAGCCGAGACTGAACCCAGGCTACTAACCCCCTGCTAAAAATGAATAAAAGTGACTCTCAAGGACAGCAGAGCAGCCCTGAAGAAGCCTCGTAAGGTCCCGGGGAGGCTCTGCCCCTCTCCCCCCACACATACTCCCTGAAGCACCCCTGCTGTCTTCCATGCCAGCCTCAGCCACAGCAGCAGGGTGGCCGACTCCAGAAAAGCATGCAGCATTAAAGTCAACCTTCATTTTCCTTTGCTCACTAAAAAACCTGTTTATCTCCCCAACCTCGAGCTGCAGCACCTTCTAGCCCCAGCCACCAGGAACAGAGGGGTGGCACTCGCTGGTTTCATACCCTGGTGAGCACACCCGTGCCGTTCATCCCTGGCACCACCACGGTGCAGCACAGTGGCCATGGCACACGGCAGCTGGGACTTTCACTGCCACCATGTCAATCCCACTCCCATCACAGGGATTTAACTGGCAGCAGCAGAATCAACAAGACTCAGTACGGAATGTTTGGCTTACCCCAACAAACCCCACCACTAGAGCACCACATCCCTCTCTAATTAACAGAATTTGCAAAATCACGCCACTCGGAAATACCATCTCGCTGGAAATCAACACGCCGCCCCACACCCCCACTGCAGTGCTCACCGATTTAAGCTTGCCTTCCCCCCCCGCCCCTCCCAGGGCAGCTGAGCAGGTCTGCGACCACAGGCAGTCGGGGAGGAGGAGAAGGGCACTAACGAACCAAGGTCGGAGGGAACACGGGGTGCCCAGTGCACCCAGCACACCCAGCCAGCACAGCCACTCCAAACCAGCAGCGTCTTGCTGCGGGCAGGGGGAAGCATGGTTCATGACACAGCTGTGAGACCCCCCCTTCACAACCAGCAATAATTAATCCCCATTTTTCTAGGTACTTTTATGATACTCAGCACTGCATGATGACTTAAGTCAGCCTAGATGGCAACTACCTCCACTGCTTCTAAGAACCATTAAAAAAGTAAACCAAGATTCCAGCGACTTATTTTAAAAGCACCTCTGATTCCTCTCATTCCACATTCCACGTAATGTTTGCAAAGGGATATTTAAATCTGATTTTCACCATTTCTAAAGATTCCTATAGACCACAAAATCTTAGATAAAACGAAAATGTGGTATCTATATACCTCACAAGGCAACTATATAAAAGCGAACGTAATTAAGAAACCATCAGTGTAAAAGTCCCTTTCTGTACTCAAGACAGACCTGGGGAACAACTCACTTAGCTTTTGAGTACACAGCATCCTCCTGCAGCACGTAGGCATTCGTAAATTATGGTGAAATCATGTAAACAAAATTAAATATTAATCACAGCAGTCCTGACCACCTGATAACTTCTGTCTTTACCAGCATAATTATATTTACTTAGTCAACATGATCGTCGAATAACAATGACTTTAGTTCTGTGTGTCCATCAACACTTACTCATAATATTTGAGAAGTGAATTAGTCTAAACTCTTTTGGTATTTATTTAATTATAAGAAAATTGGTGCCGGCGCCTTTTCCAGAGCGACAAATTGATGTCCTCCCTAGCACGAGCTGTTCCTTTGGATTTCCGTGCCATACCGCTAGAGTCACAGGAAACACAAGGGCAAACAAAACAGTTCCGCTGGCATCCCCACAGGGAGCTAAAGTCACACTAGGTACCCCTCTGTGGTTTAACACCTTGGAAAAAATTAAAAAAAAAAATATATAATCACCCCATCAATTTATGTTAGGTGGTACTCGAGGCGCATCCCTTTGCTGCCCAGCACCAGCATCTCGTGGCACTGATTGCCCCATCACTCCTCAGCAGCACCCGGCCCTTCGCTTAAGTCACCTCCTTCCCTCCGCGTTTTCCTCCCTTTAGTCCCATTATAGTAATTAATTTAGTCTTTAACCAAACGGGCCAGCACACCCATTTCCACAGCACTGGGTACAGGTGTTCCTCCTGGGATTGAAGCGTTTATGCCCATCCCATCAGAAGTCACTCTCCTCCCAGGATCGGAGCCCAGAGATAAAAGCTAATTCCACCAGCAAGCGTTTGGGAACGTGTCATTTTTTGTTGGAAAACTGACAAATTCATCGGTTTTCCAAAAGAAGACCAGTTTCAGCCAAACTCCTGGGAAAAAGTTCCCATGCCCTGATGGACAAGGGACCCCGGCAGCCTCTCACCGGGCTGTACAATGGACAACCCTTCATGCCATCTGGTCTACCTCATGCATTTAAAAGAAAAAAAATATATTCAAATGTTAAGAAAAAAATATTCTAAATTCCACCCTAAACTGCTCTAAACGTTAAGAAAAAAACCACTCTAAAATCCACTAAAGGTTAAGACAAAAAAATATTAAAATCTAAACTCTTCTAAAAGTTAACAAAAAAACATAAAAAAAACTATCCTCCCCTAAATGTTAAGGTAAAAAAATTAAAAACCTCTAAATGCCTCTAAATGTTAAGCAAAAAAACTCATTAACTCCTCTAGATGTTAAGAAAAAAATAAGAAAAATGTAAACTCCTCAAAATGTTAAAAAAATAAAACGAATCTAAAACCCTCTAAATGTTAAGAAAAAAATATCTAAACTCCTATGGATGTTCATAAATTTAAAAAAAAAATCTAAACTCCTTTGAATGTTAAGAAATATAAAAGAACCTAAACTCCTCTGAATACTAAAAATTAAAGAAAATTTAAAAACCTCCAAATATCAATAAAAAATCCAAACTCCTTCAAATATTAAGAAAAAAAATTAAAATACTAAACTCTACTAAATGTTAAGAAAAAAAATATCTAAATGCCTCTAAACGTTAAGAAAAAGAAATACAAAACTGGAAGAGGCTGCGCTGGGACCCGCCGGTGCTGGGACCCGCCGGTGCCGCCCCCCGCTCCGTGCAGCGGCGCGGCCCACGCGGGCCGCGGCCGGGAGGGGGCGGCCCCACCGCAGCTCCTTTGCATATCCCGCCCCGCCCCCTTCCCGCCTGCGCCCAATCGCCGCCGCCCCTCGCAGGGCTCCGGCACGTGCGCGCCGCCCCGCCGACCAATGGGAGGCGGGGGCACGGTGGCAGCGCCCACCCCCCCCCCCCCCCGGTGGCCGGGGTCCCGGGGGAGGGGGCGGTGAAGGGCGCGGGGCCCCGCCCCCCCGGCGCCGAGCCCCCCTCGCCCCCGGCCCGGGCGGGAGCGGCGCGACCGGCCACCCCGCTACCCCGCGGCTGCGGCCCCCGCCGCCCCTCACCCCCCGCCGCGGGGCCTCCCCTCGGGGACCGGCGGGGGTAACGGTGCCGCCCGTCGCGCCGGCCAGGCCCGCTCCCGCCCTCCCACTCACCCGCCGCCGGGCGCGGGCAGCGCGGTGCCGCTGGCTGCAGGCGACGAGGCGCCGCCGGGCTGCGGGAGAAGGGCCGGGCCGGGGGCGCGTCTCCCCGCGGGCTCGCAGCGGGCACGGCGATAGGCCCGGGCGGCCGCACGGCCCCGCTCTTATCCTCACGGTGTCGGGCAGAGCCCAGCGCCGCTCCGGGGAGGGGAGGGGGCAGGTTTTTTTGTTCGCGGAGCCGCGGCCGCGCAGGCGCGTCCCTCGCGGGGGCCGCCGGGAGCCGCAGTCCGGCGGCGGCGGCCGGGCCGGGCCGAGGGGAGGGCCCCGGACTGCGGCTCCCGCCGTGCCCCGCGCCGGGAGGGGCGGCCGGCGCCCTGCGCCCCGCGGGGGCCGGGACGGAAGATGGAGGCGCGGGGGGAGCGGCCTCCCGCCGCCCCCGGGCCTGCCGCCCCCCTGCGGCCTGCCCCGGGGAGCGCCGGGCCTCCCGACGTGCGGCGGCCCAGCCTGGCCAGTGGGGCCCGGGGCGGTCCCAGCGCTCCCGAACCCGCGCTGCAGCCCTTGAGCAGAAACCCCTGCCTTTTCCATGTATTTTTTTCCATTTAATAACGAACCTCAGAGCAAAACCATTTCCCCGTTGGAGAAAGTTCGTTTCTTTCTTTGACAAAGGTGCTCCGCGCAACGGATTCCACCGCCGAGGTCTGTTCTGGGTGCAGCCAGGCCCGCATTGCGGCTGGCATCGCTGTTCTCATCCTTTGAACTTGGCTTCAGCACGGTAAATGCGGATAGAAAGTTTTCCGCTCACCAGGAAACGTTGCATTGCAACGTCAGTTCCAACACCAAAAAAGTGCTCTTAAAAATAAACTCTTTCATAAATACCAACATTTTTCTTACAGTGTGTATAGGACTGTTGAGATCTAAATAAAACAGTTAATGGTATTTTCAAACATGAACCATGTCTAGAGTTGGTCAAGAGCAACCATCAAACACCACGATTTCAACTAAATTTCCCTTGTAAAGGAAACAAGCACGCTCAGTTGAAAGCATTCAGCTTTCCCCTCATTGCAATACATAGCAATAAATCAAACTGGAAATTAAAGCTTAGAAGCTGTCTGCTTGGAAAGGGCCCTGCAGGAGATGCGTGGGCCGTTCCCGTACCGTGGCTGTTGGGGCTATGGAGTTTGTGCAAAACAAACACCAATCTGCAAACCCTGACCAGCGTCCCTCAAGCAAACGGCCCAAGTGATTCAAGATGTTGCAGCTCTCAGTGGTTCCCTGCCAGTGTTCAGCTGGATGCAACTTCTCATCATTGTGGGAAAGGGACAGAAGCATCCTGCAGTGGCACAGCAAAAAAGAGAAAAACACCAAAACCAAAAAACCCCACCAAAACACTAAAAAAAAACCCAAAAAAGACACACACACAAAAAAAAGCCACCACCAACTTTCATCACTACCTTAAACTAAACTAGAAGATTTTGCCTTACAGCACTTGGGCGATTCCTTCTGGCAGATCCTGTGTAGGGAAAGGCATCACCTCTGGTGAAGGACTTCAGCATTAGAGACACTGAATCTTTCTAAGCAGCCACAACTCTTTTGTAAATCCACATCAGCTCCTCTTGCTGTTCAGATGGCATTTTTCGCGGAAGGCATCGCTCCTCCATAACTGCATACTGTCATCTTACTGTACCTGACTGCACACGCAGCCCATAGTGGCCATTTCATGCAGATTTCGATGTGCTAAGGACACCCTGTCCAAAAGTTACTCAAGCAAATCCTCCTGGAAGACGGGAGAAGTTTTACCTGCCTAAGAAATGGAAGCTCATTGCCAGGACATCACTTGGAGGCTGTGTCCGGACCCTCGTCCTGCTGGCATGAGCTGTTCCTGGTGGCAGAGGAGATGCCTTTTGGCTACGCAGCATCACCTCATGATGTATTTTGAGGGTCACGTGTGGCAGCTGCTTCCTGCTGGAAGGACTGTGTTGCTGCCACGTGGGTCCTCAGAAGAGTAGAAATTCGGTATTTCTCAGGGACAAGATTTTGTATGCCTCTCTGCCACCCGACCCAGCCACGTGAGCTATGGAGCTGGATAAAGTTTAGGAGTTAACTGAAGTCAGAGAGTTAAACTTAAGTCATGCTTCATGCAGAATAGTGTTTACCCAGTGTGGCTGCAAGATGAGTAACTGAAAAATTGGTTCCTTAAGGCTTCTAAATCCATCTGAGACATTCGCTGGGTGTTGTAAATCAATGCTCAGACTAGAAATAACTTGTATGTTTTTAGTAGCTAGAGTAATTAACAACTGTAACATATTACCATGGACCACAATGGTTTCTCCATCAGTTCAGAGCCTAGAAATTCAGGAAATACCTTCTAGAAAAGACGTTCAGTGTAATACACAGCCTCTGTGGATTTTTACCCGCAGATTCCTGAACTGACCGTTACATATAACATCTGACCAGTTAATCTTTACATTGTTTCTAGATTTAAAATTCAAGAACGAGTCTTCTAGCTTCAGAAAATATTTTGATGTAAATTCCTTGCTTCAAAGTATTTTGTATCCCTTTGCTTTTCCCTTGACTAGTTAACCAGCTGGGCTTCAACTACAGATTGAACGAGATTTTCACACAACTACAAGGCAAGCAAAACATTTATTTTAAATAAGGGAGCCAGACTGTAAAACTAAAAACGTTGGAAGAGAGGAGTCGAATTCAGTTATTTTTGTCATCATTTAAAAAAAAATAATATTCCATTTCAAGTTCATAAGCCTTCTTCTGAAAATAAATTGAGACCACTACATTTATTTTTTTTAACTTACTCATTAGTTTGGGGAATTATTCTGTTTCATCCCCAGAAACATGCATTATTCTCTTTAGCACTGACAAAAGCTAGGCTGCCTTTATCAGAAGGCTTTGCTTCACTGTATGGAAGAAGTTACAAATTTAACCTCAAGCTAAGTTAGCGTAGGGGATTTCAGTCAACTCACCCTTGAAGTTTCTATGGGTAAATCTAAATATCCTTGACAACTTCCATCTAACATCTGAGAGTCTGAAAACCTTATCGTATGCCCTCTGGAACTACTGGAGTCCTTAAAAATGTGTGAAGGGGTGGAGGGCACAGAGAAACCAACCAGTCTTACACTGATCACCACTTGCTTTTCCAGGCAGGAAAACTTCAACACCCCTGCTAAAAACTTCATGCGTGGCAGGTTTGGATCCAATCCCAATTCTTCCACCCCAGTACTGCCTTATCTTTGTCCAGCACAGGATATGCGCCTCAATTTGCCAGCCTTTACTTGGTGTTTTGCCATTTCTTCCTCAAAGCGTTTTAGTTCCGAGATTCATGTATATAACCTTTGAATAGAGGGGGAGTGCAGACGGAGAGGAAGCCCCAACGTCTTGTAAAAAAAAATAACACAGAATTATATTGTCTTTTATATTTAGTGCAGAAGTCAGGCTGCAGAGTCTGGAAGCTATGAGCAAATCTGTCAGACCCCCAGAGCACTGGGTTCGTAGTTCCCCGCTGTGTGCTGTTTCTTTTATATGTAGATGTAATCTCTTTCCTTCTCCCAAATTTTTTTTTTTAATTGCAACTTCCAATCCAGTATAGCTCTACTACAGCTCAGGAAGAGCAACACGCTCTTTGTGTCAGAGCACAGTAGCGATGACAGACCAGAACAAGACTATAGCGATTCACATTTTTTCCAGCACACGGCTCCAGATAAGCTTATTTCATGCTCCTTTACCAATTTTCCTTTGCTCCAGTTCTCTAGATTCCTCTGCAGTTTTCTTTCACCAAGTTTTTTTCTCTGTTAAATAGTAAATAAGGACATCCTGTATTTTTCCTTTGAATGTGGTGCATGTGATAAGGCTGGTGAACACATGGGCAGTACAAATATTTGGCCAGTAGAAGCACAGGCACTGTTTTCTCATATCATTTACTCATCTTCCCTCAGTTACAGATGTTCTGGGAAGTTTAGCAAGGAATGTTTACTAGAATGTCTTGGCTCTCCCCTCCACATCCCCCCAGAGTGGTGATCTTAAATCAAGAGCCTTCTATTACCATTTTTAATGTCAACATGAAATCTATAGACTAGGCAGAAATTCTGCACTGGCTTGTGTGCTGTAACTTGAAGAAGGAAGCATTTAAAAATAATTCACCTTTTGTGACAGAGGGTTACAGTGACAATAAACATGTGTTTTTCCAAAGATCAGGAAAAAAAAAAACCCACAAAGCAAAACCAAAAACTTGACATGCTCTCCAGAATTGCAGGCGCTAGCAGTAGGTCACTGGGACCCCTAAACACATCTACTTACAGCACAAAAGAAGTTGCCACTCTGAAAATACCCAGCAAATCTGTGCGGTAAGATGCTTTGATGAGCACAGTGGTTAACGTGGACATGAAAAGTATCTGCGGCTGCTGAGTAATTATTCATGTCTCAGAATGGTCGGTGCCCTCGCAGGCTCATGCAGACGTTGCTGCATCCGCTGGTGCTTCCCAAATTTTCCTCCCAGCCATGCCAGCCGGGGACCGAGTGTTTCTAAAATGAAAGCCGGGAGGGTTGTGCACAAGATGGCAGAGCGGGAGATGTGCCAGCATCCCGCCACGCGCTCCTGGGCCCGCTCCAGCCCAGCGCCAGGCTCAGGCCGGCACTGCAAAGCGTCCCAGGCAGCAGAAAGGACAGCGCGAGCAAACACGAAACGTGATAGTTCAGACCTAGTGCAGGCGCGCTGCAAATGAGTTCAGCTGTGTAACCCACATCTTCAAGGAACGCAGAAGCCAGCAGTGCTTGTGTCTTGTGTGTTTAGCCAATCCCTCAAATAATTTTTTATTTTTTTTCTATTAGGAGGGAATTAGATCGGGGGGTTGCCAGTGATGCTTTATCATCCAAGAGAGGGTTTGGGGGATCTTCTAATTTTGTTTGGGTTTCCCCCCCCACCCCCCCACCCCTTCATGCTCCTCACTAAGAAATCTTTGCTAGTGTAATTATGGAGCCTAGATCAAGCTGTTGACAAACAGACCAGCAATTTGGGCACCTACATATTTGATACAAATACCCACAACAGCAAAGGCTGAAAAGGGATTCTTGTACTTGCAATAAAAGATGGACATTTCTACTCAACCTACGTTTCTAGCAGAAAGGAGTTTGGGAGCATTTTTGCTTTACATTACAGAGCAATTTCATTGGCACCTGAACAAAAAAAAACCCCAAAATATCTTTATACAAAAATGAAAAAAAATCAGCAAAACCAATAACCACTTTAGAGCATTGCCTGTGCTCAGGTTACGGTGCCAGTGTGATCTTCCCAGATGCTGTCCATCCCTTCCCTGCACGAGCTGCGCGGGTGTGCCGGGACCACGGCAGCGAGGAGCAGCAGCAGGCTGCCGGGGACCAGGGTCATCTTCTAGGGTTGGGGGCTCTTCTATAGAGCTGCTCTAAACCTGACTCTCCCCTGGATCAACTCCCCTGCCCCTCCCCAGGGCACACAACTTCTCCCAAGGGGCCAAAAGCCACCCAAAAGCAGAAGTGAAGGAGCTTAAAACTGAGCAGCAAGGAGCAGCCAGGTGTTCCTAGCAGGGAGCCCAGGCTGTGCGAGCGCTCTGCGCCGATCATTGTGGAAGTGAGAAGTCGAAGCCAGATGCAGTTTTCCTCAGCTGCAGAGCTGGGCATTTTTTGTGCAAACTAACCATTCGGCATTCCTCAATGAAGGAGAGCGTGTTTGTCCACATCCATCACCACCTTTGCCAGAGAAGTGATGTTCCTGGGGAGTGCCTGGCAGCACCAGCATGAGCAGCGCTTCACACAGAGGAGCTTTCTCACCCATCAGTGCCATCATCTGCAGAGGCTTCCCCAGGCAAACACTGGGCCATCGTACTTATTTTTGGCTGAACACAGTTGGCTGTCACCATCACTTACATATCTGCAGATCTATTAGTGCTTCTAAACATAATCAGCCTATTGCATCCTTATCTCCAATTATTCTGCACTCAGGTCTGTTGACATTTGGGTGTGAAGAAGAGGGTCTTTTTTTGTCCTGGTTGCAACAGAAGACTGATTTACTCATGCAGACATCAGCAAGATAACCAGCATCTTTAAATGAGCCATTAATATCAGTAGAACAACTGCAAGGAAACTCACTCCGGTAGACAAGTGAGATGCACCTCTTTCCTGAGGATTTTATAATCCTTTATAAGACCTTGAGCCTGCAGTCAGCGCTCCATAGACTGGCACCAGCACCACCAGGGTCTGTCCTGAAGTGGAGGCTTCCAAGCTGCCAAGCCAACGTAGCATCTTTATAACAGAGAAGAAATTCCATGCCACCACATAGCAAAGCAGCGATGGTGCTACATGTGGTGGTGGTGGTTTTCTTAGCTCTCATCTGTACGGTCGTGAAAAAAACCCCAAACCCAAGCAAACCCAACAACAACAGATAAGCTGTACTGATTTAGCCAGAGAAATGGGGAAAGCGTTTTGGAGAAAGCTTTGAAGCAGGACAGGAGGAGAGATGGTTATCATGGGCCACTCAGCTGCAGCCACTTCTAGGAGCTTTCCCAGGACGGGCCGTGCCTCAGGTGCAGCAGCACCTCGCTGCTCGGTGATGCTGGATTGCACCCTGGCACACCCCCATGCAGGTGCCAGAAGCAATTCCTTGGTGTTCACACAACATAAGACCAGAGAGAACAAGCCTGGTGGGTCCAAACCAGGTCAGACATCTTGGCTTGGGTCCAGCAGGACCAACACCAAACCAGAGCTGAGGGGCACAACCGAAGGAGTAAAAGCAATGGCCTTCCCCAGCACCGGTCACCTGTGACCCTCCCAGCTCTTCCAAACCCCAGGAACAGAATTGCTGGGCAGATCTGCACATACTTCTACAGCTGTGTGTCCAGAGGACCAAGCAGAAGAGCAGCGAGTCTCCATGAAACAAGCCTCCCTACCCAGGGCGCTTCTCCAGAGCGAGCCCTGGGTTACACAGGCATAGCCACGCTCACTGGGGCTGCGGGGCTGGGGCACAGCGCAGGCAGATGCTGCTGTGGTTGCACACGGGTGGCCCAAAGAGGGAACAGGGCAAGCACAGGCAATGCTGTCCCCAAGTACTCACCCAGGCTGTGGTTCGCCTGCTTGGCAGCCCTCAACCCAATGAGGTTTGACAGCTTGGTAGCCTTCAGCAGGTCTTGCTTCCAAGTTACTTCTCCAGCCTCCCCTTGAGACCACAGAAACTCTCCACAGCATCCTCTGGCACTGAGCCTCCCCGAGCCTCGATGAACCATTCCCAGCACCTTCCCCCTCCTCCCATTTCCCTTAAAAAGCTCCTGCCCCGACCCTTTTATGGGAAGCACTAATGTGCAGGTTAACGAGGAGCCTCGTTACCCTCCTGTGACCACACAGCTGTTCCAGGGGAGATGTCCATCGGTCTTCTCTGCCACCAGTTGCCACTGCGGAGCAGGGTGAAGCAGCGGAACTGCTGGCTCCCCGAGCTTGCCGATGGCAGCGGGTGTGCCACAGCCCTACGTCCCCAAATTGTGCAGGCAGCGATGAAATCCCAGCCCCTGCCGTAAGGACTATGAAGCCACTTCAGTAAGATGAATGGTCTTGCTGGAGATTCAGCCTGTCCCTTCTAGGAGTGCCCATTTTATCAGGGAAAATATGAATAAATAATGATGGCTTCCAGAGATTCATTCCACTTAAACATCACCCCTCAAAAAACCCCACTCATGCAAACACGTTAATCTTCGCATGAGACTGCGCCAGTTCAGTTCAGCTACATCAATCTGCCTTTATACCCCACAGACCCGTTAATCTGAGGCTGAGACCGCTATTGAACACCTTCATTGAACAACAGACTCAGATACTCCGCTGGCAGCGTCTTCTCTTCATGAATTACAGCACTGCGGCTCCCTCCCCGTGCTTGACCCTGGAGCCTCCAGCATCGCCGCTGCCCACCAGCTCACCCATCCAGTGGCACATCGGCAGGATTTCTTTCTCTGGATTAGGTAATCCTAATCAATAGGGTTAGCAGTTTAAAATGAACAGTGTTTGAGCCGTTAACTGGGGAAAATAATCCAAGAAATGGCAAGGCACAAGTTATACGTTATATACAAGTGGGAAAAAATATAAATGTATACATATAGAGATAGATACATTTATATACACAAATATATATATATATATACACACACACACAAGTTACGTAGGGGAAGGAAAGCCATGGCTGAAGGTCACACAACTCGCAGGCACATGATATAAATCGAAGTCCCCGTGCTGTTAGGTGGCTGCCACCCCTGGAAAGGCTCGGTGTACGCTTGCTGGAGAGAGCCGGCACAGAGACCTGCGCCTGCCTCTTGCTGAGAGCACAGCAAGTTTTGGTGTGCAAAAGCATCCGCCGGGCTGCCCTCCCCATTGCACCACCCCGCAGGCTGGCACACGGGAGGCTTTAAACCTCCCTACAGCAGGGTGGGCACATGGGGCTGGACCCGCAGGACAGTGCTGAGCCCCGGCCAGAGCCATCCTGGAGCAGCCAAGCCTCAGCACCACCTGAATGGAGCCTCCTGCGATACCTCAGCCTCTGTTTTTTCAGCTTTAGCTTTTGATAAGCAACAGGCTATAAGCTGTATAGGCTACAAAGGACCACACGTAACATATGTGCTAGCCATACTGCTTGCACGCTGCTGGAAGGGGATAGTTACTGCGGGGAAACAGCCCAAAACTTGATTGTATCTCAAATCAAGTCTTGCTTTGGCATCAGCTGAACTCTTCAAAAATAAAAATTAAATAAAACACCCCAAGAAGGAGGCCAGAGCTCCCACTTGGCTGCATTATTCATTTCCCAGCCTTGCCGCAGCATCAGGGGAAGGGGGGTTCCGCACGCAGCCAGCCGTGCCGGCCCGGCGAGCTGCAGCCCGCGGCTCACAATTGCTCCGAAAGGGCTTGCAAAGTGCTTCCTCGCCAATGCATTCAGGCTTCTGAATAAAAGCACAGATGCTGTTTATGCCATTCTCTAGCATCTCAGTGCACTATATTTTTTAAAAATGATTTGAATCAAAGCTTTCATTCTTTAATTAAACTTCATTTAGCTGCCATCTGCCTGGGATCAAAATGGCTTCATGTTTTGCAACTCTTAATGAGGATTGTTATTGGATTTGTAAACACATAAACAAGAACACACACACACCCGCCCCAACAAAGTCTTTGAAAAGTAATAAATGAGAAACGTGGCTCAAGTGTTAAGATCTGAATCTTCACTTGCCTAATTGCAATGGAGCAGATCCTGTTCAGCATATAATCATGTTATACACAAAACGCGGGTATAAAAATACCCTGTGACTGCAGGATCAAGATTATGGAAGCTGCGAGAATTACAACTGAGGGAAAACACTAATAAAGTGATACCTGTCATTTTTCCAAAGTGGGAAGGGTCAGCGCTCCTGGGTCAAAGCAAACACAGGCGCCAAGCACAGCAGTTTTCCACTCTGGCCACAGAAACTTAAAAGTGGATGCTGTGGCCCTGAAATTCCAACGGGAATTACTGCCATTTGCTCCCAAAGATATGTCTGTCACCAGAACCCAGCAGCCTCAAAATCCAGCCTGGGGATACTGGAGCTGCCAGGCAGCCGTGGAGCTTCCCAGCTGAGGGCAGGGCACGAAGGGCCACAGGGGCACGCAGAGCTCCGTTGAGAAACTTTGGGAAGAAAACACAAGCTTTGGCTCAGCCCATGCCAAAGCGGCACAGCAAGCCTTCCCGTGCCACATCCTGCCATCCAGGCTGCGAGCCGGGGATGCTGGCTGGCAGAGAGGGAAGATGCAGAGCGGGGAAACAGCCCTACGCTGCTTCCTTGCTCAGCTTCCCTCCCCCCCTACCCACTTACAGCCTTTATGGCTGCATTCAGCTTTCTGAACTACATCATTAGTCCCCGGCGTAGCTCCCATGCCCTAATTTAACTCGGCTGCCTGTGCTCACCCCTGCCTTCCCACAGCAGCAATTAGTGCCCGCGCAGGGCGCAGTGCTGCAGACCTGCATCCCGCCGCAGCATCCCCAATGCCGCTGGCCTGTCCGTGGGATGCCGGGACCAGCAACAGACCTGGGGCAGCCCCAAACGTCTCCACTCATTACCGAGCTGTGCTGCCGCCTTCGGGGCTACAGCATCAGACCTTTATTTTTTTAATGGCAAGAGAAAAGAAAAGTCAAAATATAATGAGTCTCTCTCTTAGGAGACACCTACTCGGTGGGGTTTGATCTGTGAATAAGCCCCTTTCAGACATCTGGGAAGAGAAAATCATATTTTTACCTCTGAATCGTGTTTCTTTGTTTCCTAATTGGAGACGCCACAGGTTTGAGCATCAGGCAGAAACATGAAAGACTTCAGATTTTGATGCCAACCGCTCAGATGTCAAACTCTATTTCTAATTGGGGTCACTGATACAGATCTTTGCCCTTCTTTTGGCTGCCGCCTTTGTGCAGTCTCCTACATTTGTTTGGGCTTTTATTATCTCATGTGATCATTTGTATCCAACTCTGCAGCAAATGCAAGTCCGGAGCAACTGCAGCTGCCTGGAAAAGCTTCTACCCACCATCAACACCCTCCCACTGCCTGAAAAGACAAGGACTCGAGCAGATCAAAAACCTGTAAAACAAGTAAATCAGCACATTGCACTCAGAGAAGCTGCTACCAGCGACCTGGGTCCTGTGCCCGCTCCCGTGCCCCCTCCCGCGGACCACGGCCGCTGCTTCAGGGACCAGTTTGCTCAGAGAGGAGGCTGTGACCCATCCTGCCCAGCAATGGCCACCAGTGGTGACGCCCCACCTTGCTGCTTGGGCTGACACCAAGGCTACAAGCCCCAGGGCACCTTGCTTCACCGGTGGCTCATGCTGGGCTGCGTTTACCTACATGGGATGTTTCTTCTTGTTGGCTTCTCATGCCGCCCTCGTGCCGTCTGGCCCATGCACGGCTCTCAGCAAAGACAACGCACAAGTTAAATACGTGCGGTAGTCAGTTACAGGGGTTGGTGCCATTAGCTTCTGCTGCCAAACTCCAGGAATGGAAGTAAAATTGCAGGAATTTCAAATATCCCTCAATTTAATGGGTTGCTTCTTAGACAGGGTGAAGCGGCTCAGGGCACGCGGAGGAGCCCAGGGACACCCCTGGATGCTCTCAGCAATGCCACTCGCAGCTCTTGGTCCAGCGTTATGGAACCTGTGGAGCATCAGTGGGATCAGCCTGTACTTACTGTGGGAGCTTCTCCCCCAGTAAGGCATCAAAACCTCTTAGAAAATCATAAATAGTGAAGAACTTCACCAGATGAAAATCTTTTCCTGGTTCAGAAGCCAGTTAAATGCATGCAATCGAACTTGCTTCTGGGCCTTTCCAAGTCTGGGGTGGCAGGAGGCCAGCCACGAGAGGCCTTGTGGGGACCCCACTCCTTGGGGGGGCTGGAATCTCCTCCCCACTTAATCCAAACCCACTTCTGCTCCAGAGCCAACAGGACTCGCGGGCGCAGGTCTCTGGTGCTCCTAAGGGCTGGCTCCCTTGTCCGTCACCGCTGCAGTTTGGTCCCGCTCCTCCTGCAGCTCTCTATGTAAATTTTTACACCTTTGATCTAAATTAAACAAAGCATTAAAACGTTTCAGACCTCTTGGTTTCAAGCACTGGTGACATTAAGGATTTTATTGAGCAGCCAAAGCACGACAAGGTCTGTCTGGGGGTGCCCTCCTGCACTTACTCTTACCTGTAAATGCTATTTATCAATAATATATGTAATAAAATAAGTACTTTTAAGAGCAAGGCAACACTTTTTATCTTTATTTAAAAAGGCCTTAATGGCAGGAATATAGTGTAAAAATCATTGGAAAAACTAAAAGGCATTGATACATATTGGAATATACACTTTTTACATAAATTACATTTATTTATTTATTTAGTCTTTCATTTGAGGTTCTTATTCGGTATTGAGGTCTAATAGTTAATAGGTCCTGGGATCTGGACGTTTAGACCACCATAGTCTAACATGTACATGTTCATGGGCCATTGCTGAAAGAGAGGGAGAGAAAAAGAAGGCAAAAGTCTCTGTTAGGACACAACACAAAACCACGCACACATCACATCTCTGACATGTTCCAACATGGGCTGTTGCTCCCACTTCCAAATAAGAGAAAAGAACCAACCCCAAACCAAAACACCACCAGCAAACCTGACAACAAAAACACCTTTTAAGTTGATGTTTCTCGTGAGCTTTTCTTTTTTATTATTATTTTTTTAAAGCAACTGATATCATCCACAGCCGAAGCCAAGCCCTGAGGGAGACCAGTGGGATGCATCGCCCTGATTTCGTTTCCTATTTTCACAGTCGCGCTGCACGCTGGAGCTCTGTGCGGCACCCAGGACGGGGCCGGAGGCACGACCTGGCACAGCTCAGACCACGGGGGACCCACCGGCTCCTGTCGAGCGGTGCCACGGGGCTGAAGCCAGGCCACCAGCACCGCTGTGCTAACCCGGTGGGGTCGGGGATTCGCTCGAGCCTGTCCCATGTGCGGCTCCCGCTAGTGCCGAGCATCCCCCCGTGGCCCTCGGCAGGACTGATGCAGGAGAGCCCCAAGGGGCGTGGGTGCTTTGCTCCGCTGACCTCCCCCAGACAAACCCGGCAGAAAAAGGCAGCCCCAGAGGTGCGTCCCCTCCTTCGCCAAACCTGCTCGTGCCATTTTACATCACACTTTACAGTGTTTGTCAGGTGGAGGGAGGTGGTGGCGGATCGAGGAGAGCAGAGAGCAGCATCCTGAAGCAGAGAGATAGGTAGGCAGTAACCCCCCTAATATTTGGAAGGCTTTACCACAAGTGAGATCTGATTTGTTGATGATGTAGACTCCATATTGGAAGAGGAGGAAGAAGAAGATGAGGAAGAGGAAGATACTGAGTTCCCTTCGGAGATCCTCTTCCGCTTCCGTTTGGGAACGCTGGTGTCTTTCTCTGCAGGGGGAGAGGGAAGGCATGAGGTGTCCGAGCCCTGCGAGTGGTCCCTAAACGTAGGGACCCTCCCGCCGCTCCGACCTCGCCTCCCGCTGAGCATCCCCCCGCGGCCATCTGCTGTGCCACTGTTGGTGATGCAGGCTTGGCCTCCACGACCTGGCACGGAGCTGCCAGCTTTCCTCAGGCACTGGCAAAGAAAATCCCAAAAATAAGTGAATCCCAAGCTCCAGCACTTACAGAGCCTGATATCCCACAGACTTGTGTCCGTGCTGGGTGCTTTGGGGCTGTGAAGGTGCCAGCTGTGATGATGATATGCCCATATTTATCTGCAGGTATGATATACCCATATTTATCTGCATATATCAAGTTTCTCATGCGTCTCTTTTTACATCACATTGCAGGCATGCTCCTGCTTGCCACATGTCCCTTCTCCACCTAGCCACCCATTTTCATAAAACTAATAGGATCCTAATTATCTCTGGGGCTGCTAATTCTGACACATTTGATTAAAATTGCCTGAGATTTATTGGGGAGGATGGGACAGAGAGAGAAACGCATTCACAGCGATCACAGAAACCTTGTTTCCTTAGAAGCTCAACTGCTAGACGATGGCTCAAATTAAGGGCTTTAACCAGTGAATAAATTGCTCATGGTGAGTAAATTGCTAATGGGAAAGGGATAATCATATTCTCCAGAATATGGTGAAAGTTTGAGTCTGACAGCCTGGTCTCTCCGCAGCTCACAGAAGTGGAATCATCTGTGAGGATGGTTTGCTCCTGAGCAGGCGCTGAGCCTGACTCTTCTTTTTCCAGGTAGGATCTTCTCCCCAGCCTCCCCTGGGCATGTGGGAGGTGCAGACACCTCCCCACAACTCCCATCCATTTCGCCTGTATGTTCTCTCCGCCACAGGGCAGGGAAAGTCACGGTGATTTCTTAGCCCTCCCCTTACCTGTTTGTTTGGCCTCAGTGCAGATTTCGGTGAACGGCCTGTGTAAGAGACAAGGGGGTGAGAGCAGGCGGGTGCTGTTGTTTCTCCCCCACGTGCCTGCCTGTCCTGGGACACAGCCCAGATCCTGACCCCGACCTTCCTCCTCCAACACCCTGCTGCATGGAGATGGGACACGGAGCCTCCTCGGTGGGAATAAACCCAAAACAACTCAGCTGGGTCTCTGAGCCATCCCACTGCCTCCATGTCGTGCCCCTTCCCAGCATCATCATCCCAAACTGTGCAAGAAAAAGGGGATAAACCGGCCCCGCGAATGCTTTATATATAATATATAAATGGATGGTGGGTGCTGGGGACGGAGCTCTGGTGGCCCCTCAGTGACTTACCCCACTCGTGGCTGGAGAAGCAAGGGCAATGCTTAGCGAACAGAAACCTTCCCCGGCCACAGAGCTGGGGGAACTTACTGGAGCTGGTTTATAATCACCATCCGGATGCTCTCACGAGCCTTCAGGATCTTCTCCAGCCGATGGATGTCATAGGTATTGGGGTTTCTGAAAGGGATATCGTCCGGCAACCCAGTAACCTCCACAGCGTCGGGACTGTCCCTGATGAGTTTATAGGGCACCATGACGGGCCGGTTCAAGCCCAGAGCCTCTCCTGTAATGGCAGAGCAGAGGACAATGCACCAGCTTTACCCCAGAAGGCTCCGGATCCAACCAACCATAGGACCAAGAGCCCTGGGAGGACCTGGGGAAGTCACGGCTGCTGTGATGCCTGACCTTTGCTGCAGCCACGTACCACCCAGACGTTTCACATCTGTCTGCCCTATTTATTGCCTGCTCTGTTAGTCTCCACTTGGGATCCTGCCAGAAGCCTCAGGTCAGGACAGTTTTACAGCACCAGCACTTGTGCACCCACCTCTCCTCCGTGCAGAGCACACCCATGGCCACACTTGCACTAGCCCGTGGCTGGGCCAGCAGCAGCAGCATGGGGGCCAGCCCAGGAGAGAGGGCAAATGGAAGAGATTTGCCCATCTCCTCTTGCCTCTGGCTGTCAGCAGGTTTGGGGGTCACTGGGGTGGAGATCACATCCATCGCTCATCATCACATCCCACCGCTCCTGCCCAGTTTTTGAATCACTTTATCCCTTTGGCCTGCACAATACCCTATGGCAGTGAAATAACACAATTTAATTCCTTGCTGCATTAGAAGTACTTCCTTCTGTGTGACTTAAACCTACTGCCCACCTCTCTGGGTACCCCTTTAGTTCCTGCACTGGGGGGAGCAGTGAACACCTCTCCCTCCTGGGCTGGTCCTAACTGTAAAAGCCTGCTCTCACCTCGCATCTCTGCAGCCCCCAAACCTGAAGGTGTGAGCTGCCCCTCAGCCACATTTTGGGCTTTCCTTGCAGGGAGCTCGTCCCCGGAGCCCACCTGGCATCTTGTGCTCCATAAACAGTGCCAGGACCATGGGAACACAGGGATCTGCTGTGGCCTCAGCCCCCACGTGGGGTGAGGGCTGCTGAGCTGGATGGGGATGCTCAGAGCACAGGCACCAGCCTCCCCGGGGACCTGTGCCCACACACTGGCACCTCCAATGGGGCAAATCCACCCCCAAAGCAGCACACAGCCTGTGAGCAGCATCCCAAAATGAACAGGGTCTGTGGGAAGGGCGAGCAGCCTTGGTGGATCAGAGAAAGGAGGGGGGTGACATTCCCCACTGCTTTGCTATCCTTTTGTCTATTTTCCTTCTCCTCCAGACAATTATTTTGGGGAGGGAGGCAAGACACGGCACTGACACGGTGGGGTAGCACTGAGCTGCCATGGCCTGGCTGCACAGCCCTGGGGAGTCACACATTGAGAAATAACCGCCCAGCATTTACGCAAGCTGTGCCCCAACTGCGGCAAGAGGACAGCTGTGAGCAGGAGCAGCGGCAGCCCGTACCCACGGGGCTGAGCCGGTGACACTGCCCAGGGCTGTGCATCCTGCGGCTGCCTCCTGCGCTCCCCCCACCCAGCTGCTACCCCCACTGCACCTCTTCCCAGCAACGGGTGGAAGGATGGGTTCGCCAGGCAGCGCAAGGAGCCTGCAAATTTCAGATCTTCAATTTCCTGACCTCCTTCTCCACCGCAGCTCCATCACGCTTTTCCCCAGCTTTGCCCCACATCGGGCTGCGGCTCCAGCCTTGCTGCCAGCCCGGCAGGTGGAGCAGGCAGGGGCTGGCAGCCAGCAGGCTGGCACAGGGCAGGCACGCTCAGCGCGCACGCCACGGCTCATACCGGCTCGGGACAAAAACGCATCAAAGGCTGACACCAGACTGAACAAATCCTGCTCCTCAGCTGCATTTTTCCATCCTCCCTCCCCTCGCCAAGGATGAGCTGTCAACAAGAAGGTCACGGTCCCACCTGCCGCGAGCGAGACATGGGAACGTCCCTGGGGACGGGCTGTAAGGTGAAGCAGTGGGACGAAACCTGCGCTGCAGCAGGCTGCTGTGCGCTCGGCCTATAAATAGAGGCCTTCAGTTGAATTAATTTTAACTATGGCTGCTGTCAGCATAAACAAACTCGCTCAGTGATGCGTGCAGATGGGAGACTCACCGTATTTTTCATTGAAAAGCTCTTTCACTTGCTCTCGGAGAATCACCTTTTCTCCGAGCCTGTTGGCATCATCCTCATCTGCAAAGCAAAAAAAAAAAAAAAAAAAAAGGAAGGGGAATAACATACCCTGTTTCTTTCTGAGCCCCTGCAAAACCCGTCCCACTGTCACAACGCATGACCGTGCCTCTGTCTCTCTGCCCCAGCGCGGCAGGGGGACACCTCAGAGGTGGCTGCTTTGCTCTGGCACCTTGCGTTGCCTTTTAGAGCCGTGCAAAGTAGCTATAAAATGCTGCCAAATCTGCATTTGCCACGCGCTGCCACGGCTGAGAGCATTTTACATTCACTTTGCGGTGCTGTAAATGACTGCAAAATATGCAAAGCGATGGAGACTCAGGCCCTCAGTGCCACGAATGCTCCCACAAGTGATATCAAGGAATGAGATAGCACTTTTATAGCTGGGCTCCTAAGTACAGTATTGTTTTATAATATGCCATATAATCAGCTTGGCTTTACTAGCTTTTTTAATTGTCCTCATCGTGCCAGACAGTTTCTCCTCCATTCTCTCATTTCAAGCGACGTGCCTATGTCAGTAGATTTTCCCCCCAGCTATTCAGCATCCTCTGGGGGCTCCAGGAAAAACGACTGGAGTCAGTACCAGCCTCCTTTGATGCTTTTTCACCCCGCAGGTATAAAGCACCAGCTGAACGAACCTTACCCACCTCTCGCCAGGGTCACCCCTCCAGCCCCACGCCAGCTGGGGTGTGCAGCATGGGGCTGGCTCGGGGGCTCTCCTCCCAGCAAGGAGGCACCACCACCATGAGCCTCACGGCACCCAAGGCAGGCATTTTCACTCAGGTGGGCACGCCATGGGGTGGAAATCCAGGCTGGTTATTTACAGCATCAAGGTGAGCCCTGCAAACCTTGGCACGAGGGATCTGAGCATCCCCTGCCCCTGGTCTGCAGCTATTTAATTTGATTTTGAGCAATCCCATGATTATGATTTTGATTATTTTGGCCATCCCCTGATTTTGATTTTGATTTAAGCAAACACATGGCTTGCAATTTTGTTTTAAATGCAAGCTGAAAACCTGATGCGAGTCCCTGCCTCCCTGCACAGGACCCCAGAGCCCAGCGCCAGGCACCCCCAGCAGAAATCACACGCCTTGGCCACCCTGCTGCTGAGGAGCCTGGAGAGAAGCTGGCACCCTTACATCTCAGCACCCTGCTACTGCAGGGTCCGGCCTCAAAAAAGCCTCTTCTCCACCTGGAAAACAATAGTTTTGTCTTGATATAACTAGGGGAAAAAAAAAAAAAAAGGGGGAGAAGCTTCTGCGAAGGAACCTCAGGGCCAAGTCATGCTTCCAATCCAGAAATGGCAACAAAGCAGCCTGAACGGGAGGGAGCAAAAAATACATAAAATAGAAGAAAATCAAGTAACTGTTGCCAAGGAGCTCTGCTTTCAAGACCCAAGACCTTGCCTTGCAGTGCTGTTCCCGAGGCTGCGGCAGGCCAGCAGGAGCAAACCCTGTGGGCTCCCTCTGTGACTTCCTTGTCATTGATGCTCAGTTTCTGGGCTGTATATCACACCCGTATGGATGTGTAGATGGTAGCAGACAAAGAAACACCAAATTTCAGTGTTCTCACTCATTTAATTCTCTGGGACTGAAAAATGCAGCAGCTCTTTCCTTTCCGCTCATGCCCCGAGCAACCCGAGTGCAAGAAACAAGATCCCAAGGGGGGTTTTTTCCACCTTGTGGTGGGCAGGACTCCCAAATTCCTATCCAAGGACACAAATAAATGACATGAAAAACCTGGAACTGAGCATGCATAACAGAGAAGCCAGAGAGGAGGCTCTGGCTGGTGGTGCCGCTTCCCAGGGACTTGCTCCTCCATCCCTAGCCAGCTCCGGGCGAGAAAGTTCTCCAGCTACCTTTGACTTTATCCATTTCGGTTTAGGAAATAATCAACTCAAGGAAGCCACTGGCACCCCTGGGATGTGCTAAGTTCTTCCCATAAAGCAGGTTTATGCATGCTGCTGGCTTCAGCTCTGTGTTATCTTTTTTTTTTTTTTTTCCAAATTAAAAAAAGTAGCCCATTGATTGACTTACTTTCTTCCCAGTCCTACTTGCCTGAAGCAAGGACCCCTGCACTCCACAGGCACTTACGTACAAGTGGTCACATTTTTAAAGCACCATTTGCTCTTTTCCAATAGGACTCGTCAGAGCTCGGCATTTCTTTCAGAAACACCAAATTTACAAGTTATTAAAAATGGGGTTTAGGTGCCTGCTGTGGGACAACAGGATCCAGAACACCGCCTGTTCTACTGACTTCAAAAAACCACCACAAACCCAAATCCAAGGTATCCCACGGATAAAGATGGGCTCTGTCTGTGTCTGTGACGGCACGTGCAGAGCCCTGATCTTGGCGGTGAAGCTGTGGCACAGCTGGACAGGGTCCCCGGTGCAGCCTTCCAGCTCCCCGTGCTGCTGCCAGCACCCCGGGGTGCTGCGCCAGGCAATGCACGTCCTCCACCCATCCGCCGTGCTCAGAGGGACAACCTCCCGTTAGCCGGACCCCCGGCGTGAAGCCCATTCCATCAGGAAAACAGCCACTGCCCAACACATCCCACTGGGAAAGGGGCTGAGGTCCCTCCTGCAGGTGATCCAGTGCCAAAGAATCACCCAGCCAGGGTGGGCTGCTTACAGCGGCCAGGGTCTGGCCCTGAATCTGCAGAGGATAAATCCATACCCCTTCCCTGCTTCCAGCTTCAATGGGTGCAATTCAGTTACACCCCCGTGAAAATCTGGAACCAACCCTCTGACTTCGCTGAGGCTGTTCCACAGCAACTCAGGGTGAAGTACAGTTAGACTTAGCTCAGCATATGCATGTTTTCAAAGCGGAGCTATAAACTTGTGGGAGCAGGCAATTAACATCTAGACACATGGCCAGAATCCCAGCGGATGGAACTAAGGCTGGATCTGCCGGAGACACACCGTGCCCTAGCACAGACACAGCCAGGCGAGTTCTTCTTTACTCCTGTACGTTAGTATATATGTTAAATCCTGGAGCCTACGTGACTGCACACCGATCCTGGCGCAGAGTATGCGTTAAAGCAAAGCAAGAAAACCCCAGACCCCGTCTGTGTGAGCATTTCTTGTGAATGGCAAGCGGATTTTTGAACAAATGAATTGCTCGGACACATGGATGAGCTGAGGATAACGCGGCAGGTTGGTTTGTCTGGAGCGGAACCGGCACCGATGCCCAGGGACTGCAGCAACGGTGCTTAGAAATGCAGAGAGGATTAATAACAATAAAATACTGTTAAACACATCCTGCATCATTCAGTTCTCAGTATCACAGGGAAACAGAGCAGAGAGGAAAAAACAATACCTGAAATTTGGGGGTTTAAGACATTTTCATTCCCATATTAAAACACAAGTGCATTTCTTGTCTGCTACCATCTACGATGCATCAACTGAGCTACGTACCATTCAAGGCAGCGTAGGCTTTTTCCAGTGATGTTATCCGTCTAGGGGCTACAGCGCAAGTTAAAAGAATAAAAAAAAAAAAAAAAAAAAAGGAGAGAGAGAAAGAAAAAGAGAGCCATGAGTGCTGCAGCTTGGTTTCTTTCTCAGTCACAAACAAAAGCAAAACCCAGGATGACACTGTCCCTAGCAGCTTAAAATTCCTCCGGTCCCAAGGCCCCTTGACACAGAGATGCTTTCAGTAGCTAAATAACTGCCCAGTGAGCTGGGCGGGCGGGCTGGGCTCTCCACCGCGCACCAGGGACCTGTTTTGGGATGGGCTTGAGCCCACGAGCATCCCTCGAGCTACACTGCACTCCTCAGCAGCTCAAGGTCCATGCGGCCGAACTGCAGCATTTACAGCAGGTGCCAAAGCAGCAGTGGTTGTGCTGCATGGTCACGCCAGCATCAGAGGAGGAAAAAAAATATCTGAGGTTAAAGCAGATGAAAAGCAAACGGGGAAACTGTGTCAGTTTTGCAGCAACAGAGGAAAATGGGAGAAAAAGAGATCCCTAAGGAGAGGCTGGTGTTCGCCGCTGACTCCAAAGTGACGAGCGGTATCAAAATGAAATAAATTTCCTGGGCAAAAGCAGCAGGGACGGGGCTAGGGGCAGGATTTGCATGATGGGCAAAAGAATGAAGCGGCTCATCACACTGAAGCCGGCAGCCGTGGGGAGAGCCAGTAGGGAGGACGGGGTCACAGCACCGGGGCAAGGAAGGGGCAAGGAAGGGGAGCAAACTGCACATGTTGGCACGGGCAAACTGGAGGGGCTGGGGGAGAGAGCAGGGGCGTGTGTCTGGCTTTGCTGAGCAGAGACATAAGCGATCCAAAGTAGCTCAAAATATGTATCAGTCATTTCCAGCAGGCTCAGGAAAGCAGCCGCTGCAGCACAGAGCTCTGTCAACTGCCTGCGCGGGGAGAGCCCGGCACTTCAGTGGCACCAAAGGAACCAAAAACCAAGGTTTTAGGCAGGGCAGCTGCAAGCGCCAGCGTCTGGGTGCAGATCACGGTGAGCCGGGGTGCTGAGCTGAACCCTGCACCACCTGGGCTGCAGGCGGACAAATCCTGCTGTCAGCAGCTGGTGGCTGCAGCACCGCCGCTCACTGCCACGCAGCAGGACCCAGCTGGAAAATACAGGGAGCTGCATGTCGCCTGCCGCCCCAAAGCGCTGGGTGACATCCTGCCCGTGTGGGCACCCCATGGGCAGCGCCTACCACGCACAATGTTTCGGCAAACACGCAGTGCAAAAGGGGAAGAGATGTAGATGGGTCACGGCGGCGTCAGGAAAGCCAAGCTAGGGTCCAAGCCAAGAGGGAACAAGGTCCTGGCATAGCTCCCACCAAGGAGGAATGCAGGCAGGAGCATGGGCAGGAGCGCAGGCAGACTGCAGGCAGGCAGGAGCATGGGCAGGCAGCAAGGAAGAGAAGCATGCAGCTGCAGCTTTCCAAAATGAATCAGAAAGAGTTTGGGAAGGGTAGCATGGCATTTCATTTGGTTGGCGGCAACTCAAAGGCATTTGCAGGCTTTCAGGTGAAGATTTCAAAATGCTGTTACGAAATCATGCTGATTAAGAAAGATAATTAAAATTTCTTGTCCTGGTAACCCACATGTGCTGCTCAGTTTTAACCATGGGAGGCATCCCACCAGGCTCACAGTCACGGAGCACATCCCTAAGTGCCAGACCACAGCCGGGATGGAGCTGCACCCATCCTGCCATGCGATGAGCACCCTGAAAAATGGGGCTTTTAGGGTCTCTGAAGGACACGGCAGAATATAAGGCTGGCCGGGAGTGGGAGGGAGGCAAAAACAAAGCAAACACAAGGGCTGGGATGAGCCGGGCAATGGCGGTGCCTTCTCATTGCCACAAGGATGTCACACACACAGGCAAAAAGGAAAAGGAGACAGAAAACAGGTGGGAAAAAAGGTGATTGGAATCGCAGAGATGCTTATAAACAGGCTTTGAAGCTCCACAGCTGTTCAGACTACCTGCTTCAATTTTTCACCTTCAGACTAGAAACACTGACCGGCTGAACACTAAAAAATAATTCACCCCAGGTAACAGGAAGGTGGATCAGAAGGATAAATAACCCGGCTGCTCCCACGGGGGTTAAACGTCGGGGCTGGGGGGTGAAGGGAGAGGGGCATGGACCTCGAAAAGCAACCTGGTGATAGAGCAAGATGCGCTCAGCTCCCATCACTGCCCCATCGAGCGCTTTCCTCTTTTCTTTTTTTCTTGCTGGGAGTTTCCAACGCGAGGCACATCTCATCAAAGTCTTGAGGAGGATTGTGCTCTTGTGATTAAAAAAAAAAAATATAAAAAGGATGCCTGGATGTGTGGGTTTTTTAATTAAAGAACACTGCCTGCCCTACTTTATTAATTGGAGTATGGGAAATAATCTATCAGGGTGGTAGGGAGCTTGGGGAATAGGACAGATGGAGCTGGTGTACATTTTCAATCAGAGCACATAAAAATTAACATACAGAAAGATTTTTGTGTGTGTGTGTGCTAGATTACTTATGCTTGATATTTTTTTTTTCAAAGGCTCAAATTAAGCCTGTTTTGTATCTCAGTGCCTCAGGAAAGAAGAAAAGAAAGGATAAGTGCTGCGTTTATAGTGCTCAAGCTTCACCCCTGCTCACCCACTTCTGTTTTAATGCCGAAAGAACATTCTGCTTTCAAAAAGGGGTTTTGAAGGTCTTTTTCACAGAGCAGAGACCAACGGTGGGGAGACAAGAAACTGGAAATCAAAAGGAAAATCTGTGGCTGCCAGGAAGGCTGTGCTCCTGGGTTAAAGCCCCCAGAGGTGGGGAAAGCGCTGCCATCATCCCACCTCTGAGAGGCTGCAGATCTGCACTGCAGAAGGGAGTTGCAGCCACTGACCTTCTCTGAGCACTGGGGAGCACACCGGCTTTATTTTCCCCCAAATCAGCCTCATTTCACCCCAAAACCCACCTCTTTCTGCAAACAGCATCTCTGCAGGTGCGCACCCCCAGCCGCCTCTGTGCCGGCAGCCTCAGCCCCCGCACTGCGACCCATTACAGGGGAGATACCATCTCAACAGAGAAATTACAGATTATCTTGAGAAAAAAGTGTGCGAGGTGCTGAGATTACAGTGAATCCTTTTATCTGTTTCTGTCACACTTGAAAAATGGGTGTCCCCAAAGAGGGAGATAAGGAAGCCGGTCCTCCACAGTCCTGCAGGTATTGAGGATGCTCTTTGCAATGCAAGAGGTGCATGACTTGTTTAAAGCAAATTAAACTCTGTAACGTAACCTAAAGGCAACTAAAATTACCCCAAAGGTTGTTTTGGTTTTTTTTTAAATATATTAAACTTCCCTTTTCCCTTAAAACGTGTACTTTTCATGTACATTTTTGCCAAAATAATCCACAAAACCCATAACTTCCCTTATATTTATACAGTCGCCTCCTGAGCTTTCCAGCTTTTAGACACTTTTGCAGTGCCATCCTGCTTGGGAGTAACTATTGCTTTCATTTTAACGCTCTTCTGTGAAATAAGTGATTTTCATTGATTTTGTTTCAATGCCAAGCACGCACTTCTGCTGCTCCTCTTCATTTTACATGGCAGGACTTTACTACACAAGATTGAGGTAAAAAGAACACTCTTAAATTTAAATTTTTAACGATCTATGGCTAGTTGGAAATCATTAATTTTGTTAAGGCAGATGAAAAGTGATCAAAGCCAAGGCACTGTGTTGCCACCATCCACTTCAGTGTAATGGGGTGGAAAAGCAGATGAGAGGTTAATTGCTGTCAATGGGGATTTTTGGGGGGCAAAATACAAGCTTTTTTCTCAAGGAGACATTCCAGTGGTAGTCTGACTACTAGAAAATCATTATAAGTCCTGGAATTGTCTCTGAAGTTCTAGCAAATATATGAAAGAGTCTATAACAAATTGAGCAGTCAAGTAAGAAAACCCCCTCACCTGCAACTGCTCTTATTTAAAACCCCTGTGGGAGGAGAGGGTGCGAAGCACTGAGCCTGGCAGGGATGCTGCGACCTCCTCCCCAGCCCATCGGGTATCACAATACACAGAATAAAATATGTCTTTGTGTTTGTGCTAGTATGGGCCAGCTCCTGGTGGGAGCGTTCAGCTGGAGAAGGAGGAAAAAAAAATGTTGTGCATCGAAAAGAAAATCGATTTCCTCTACATCTCTATTTATCAGGCTGCATTTCCCAGCCAGCTGGCAGGTTGAAGTATTTGTCTTCTGATATGCTCCTTTGTTAATGGTGTGATTTGTGTCAGATCAGCGTCTCTTAACATAATTATACCGATTACAGCAGAGGAATGGGAAGACAAGATGCGGCTGGAGGAGTGGATACATCCTCGGCTCACGCCGGCGTTACAGCCACGTAATTCCATGGAAAACCAGAGTTCTGCAAAACTTGCATTTCACCGAGGGCTTGTTTAAGGTCCAGCTGATGTGAGCCAGCACGTTGCTGCTTAGGACCAAAAGATTGGAAGTCTACTGCCGAGGTCCGTGGAGGTCTCGGGGGACCTCCCCATCATCTGGGCTGGGCCATGCACAGGGATGCAGAGGGCTGACACACAGGCGATGCCCTGGACTGAATTTCCAGACAGCTTGCCTTTTGTTGGAGCCCTCTCAGGCATCTAACACCTTTCTGCTGTTCCCAATAAGGGCATATAAATGTTTTCCTCTCCGTTATATTTGTCTTCCCTAAATTGTGCCATCCCCATGGAGGCTGGCCAAGGAAATGGGAAGCCATCAATAAAGACGACAATGTTTTTTGCACCCATCTGTGCTCTTCCAACAGTTGTAATTACAGACATTTAAAACCAAGACAGGTTTTTACCACGTTTCTGACGGCAGCTCTCTTTTCTGGTCAGCCTAGAAGCGAGAGACAGAGCTACCGCAGCAGTCCACAGGGAAAGACGCAGCTCCGGGATGATGATTTCTGCAAGTGGGTATGACACGCACCCTGGACACCCAGTCCTGCCCTCCCCTATGTCTCCTCTGGTGTATCTGCATGTGGGACTATCCACCATGAGCCAGAGAGGGCTTTCACTGCCGCGCTGCTGCAGCCCCATGCGCACCCTGTGGTTAATTACCCCCTTCCCTTGACCCTCCCTTGCCATCAAACCTGCCAGCTCAGTGCAATACACACTTATTTTAAGAAAACGCTTAAGAAAGTGGGTGCTTTCTTAACTACAGAACACAGATCCCTGCCCTAGATTAGCTCTTGAAAAATGCTGTCATTACAAGGCAACTGCAGCAGCACTGATGGGTGATGCTGAGGCCAGCTGTCTCGGGCAGGGGAATGTCAGCAAATGCACCAAACAACAAAACCAAAGTGAGAAGCCCAGGAAAGCGAGGTCAGGGGCAACTTTCCTCCAGCTGATAAAATTATCGCTTGCCATCCACAGCTTAAAACTCCCAGACCACCACTAAACACTTGGCCAATGTATTGCTAAAGGCAAAAAGGCATCATCTCTTACCGGGTTTGGGGATGAGTCCTTGAAAAGGCCTGTGAAAAATAAGGAAAACGGGAGATTTAAAATGGAACACCACTGGGAAGCCAGCATGCCTGGACTGAGCATCCTCCGGCAGCCCAGGGATCACCCCGTCCTTTGCAGGCTGTGGCACAGCTTCTGCGGGACCGGCAGGAGCTCTGTGGGGATGGGCTCCCCACAGTCCCGCTCGGAGCAGCATGTGCCCCGTTAGTACGGAGACAGGCAGCATGGCTCAGCCAGAGCTGGTGGAGCCACTCTTAAAGCCAGTTTTTTCCCTTTCTCACTTTACAGCAATACACTGATAAAGTGCTTTTTCCCTCCCACTTGTGTCCATCCCCTTCGGCTGCAAAACCCACAGGACCCTGGCATGGTCGGGCAGTGCCTGGCACCTCTCCAGGTGCTGTGGGACCCCGAGCGCTGCCTTGCACCAGCAATAAACCAAGAAACGCTTCTCCTATCTCAAGTCTCCCAGTAAAGGGGCTGGGATTATTCTGCCTGTGCATCCATCGCGCTGAGCACCATTTTCTCCTGTCAGTGCCTTCCCCACTGCCTCCCTGGGCAGCAGACAGAAGGAAAGAGCAGGAGCTTCTATTTTATGGTCCCCTCCTTTCTGTCCAGTTGTTAGCTGCCACCTTAATTGCTGTCTTGGAGGACGGGGGCATATATAGTATTTACAGCCCTGCCTCAAGGGGGCTGGCAGAGCTGGGGATGCATTTAGGTCAGCTCCTTCCTCTCCTGCTCCTGGTGGGGTGGCTGACACATACCTCGTCACGGTGAACTTGATTTTATCGGCAACGGCCAAGATCCTCTCCAGGTTCTGTGAGCCGAAGGTGCACGGCTTCCTAAAGGGGATCCCGGGGGGCAGCCCCTCTATAATCACTGACCCCGGATTGCTCTTGATCCGCTTGTATGGCACTTGCACAGGGTATTTAATCCCCAAGGCCTCACCTGGGAGAGAAGTGAGTGGTAAGTGAGCAGTAAGTGTGCAAGCTGCCATTTCTACCACGGCTCTGGCTCCATCTCCGGCCCCGCCAAAGCATGGCACAACGTGAGCAGGCTGCTCAAGGTACCACGTCAAGCGTTAGATCAAGGACCAGCATTTTCGAGCTGCCTCCATGATGGGAGCGGAGCCACATGCATGCCACAGAGCTGGGGGGGGCGAGGAGAGGCGCCGTCCTGTGTGATGATGCCCAGGCACTGCAGTGGGAGGGATGGAAAGCTGCTGCTGTTTGCTTTGGGACATTATTTGGAGCTGCATGTTCCTTCTCTGAGGTCTGGCTGCAAGATCAAGGCCTCATATTTCCTTGCAGTAATTGCTCTTGCAGGTACATGGGAACCTGCACAAGTCTTACCCCTGCCTGGAAAACGGGGATAACGGCATTTCCTTGCCTCGCTCAACAAAGAACAAGAGACTAGGGCAGGCAGGCTGTGGGAGTGCTCTGCAGAGCCCCAGTAGGTGCCCTGAGGACAGGAGAAGCAGCATCCACTGTCTCCCAACTCTCCTGCGAGTGCTTGCTATGACCCCTCCTTATTCCCTTCCCCACCTCCCGCCACCCCCCACGCTCCCACAGCTCCGCAGTTCTCCATTAATGAATTTACCAACGCTGTTCTTCATGGAAAGGGGGGGGGGGAAAGAAAAACCAAACCGTGGCCAGAGAGAGCAGGCGGTGAAGGACTGCAGCGGGGAGGGCTGCAGCACGCTCTCCATCAGGGGCTTCCCTGTGCTGCCTGGGAGCTCCCTAAGCAGCAAGTGCCTGCGGCAAAGAGCACCAGCTCCCAGAGCCGCTGTTCCCATTCCCTTCCTCCCTGGCCCTCCGAGGTGCCAGCCGTTCCAAGAGGCATCTGGCAAGGAGGGATTGGGAGGAGAGGGATAGGGAGCAAAAAGTTAGGAGGAGGTAAGGGGAGAATAAACCCAACTCCCCCCCGGTTTCTCACCGTATTTCTTATTGAACAGGTCCTGGACTTGCTCCCGCAGCGTGTTAGCGATGTCTATTCTGGAAAGCCTGGCATCATAATTTTCTGTAAAATAAAGAAACAATTATGGACTTCTGCTGGTAAATTAAAAGGCACTCTGTGACTTTTAAGTAATGCCATTTTCTAATTATAGGAAAGTCCTTATCTTGCAATTAGCTAATCTCTGGAGTGGGCCATTCAAAGTCCTTAAAAATAATCTAAACAGAAATATGGTTGTTTTTTTCCCCCGCCTGTTTGCTAAGAATAAAAGCCGCATGAAATCGAAGATTCAGTTGCGATAATTACTAGCGTTAACATAAAATGCGCTCCAAAGCCTCTCTGAAAAGCCAAAGCCTTTGAAAAGCTTCTGTCCCTCCCTGCACACCCTCGCAGTCCCCCATGGCCCGAGGAAAGGGGATGCTCAAGCAGGGCAGCACTTGCCCCCCCAGCCCAGGGGCTTCTCACCGCAGGTCCTTCCCCCAGCGGAGCCACCGCACCAGCTGCCGCTGCACGCCGGATGGGAGCAGCGTTTATACAAACATCACCCAGGTGGAAAAAGCCCCAGAAAAGGCAAACCCTAAGGCTTGGAAGACTTAATTATGCATCTCGCAAGGTCAGACGGTGAGATAAGCAAAGCTGGTTAATTAGGGCACCATCCAGAGCACTTCGAGCCTCTTCCTTGGATCTACGGGACCGCCTGCCCCGGCTGTGCGTCTTGCCTTCTGGCTGCCCATCCTTTCCATCCTCTCACCCCACCTCCTCCTCCCTTCTCCTCTCCCATCCTTGCCTTGCCTTGCTCCTCTGCCATCCCTGAGCCCCGTTACCCCACGGCTGCTCCCTCCCCACGCCTGTTTGCTCTGCACAGCCCCCGCCAGGGGCCAGGGGCTCTGCCTCAGCCCCCCCAGACCCTCACCTTGAAAGCCCTGTCTCTTCACAGTGTCCTCCAGCAGCACCTCGCTCGAGTCCCTCTCACCGGTGGCTGGGACAGGGGACAGAAGAGGAATTAGGATTCATGGCATCGCCAAGGGGGATGCACGGGAGGGGGTTTCCAGCCAAAAAATGAGGTGGGGAGGGAAGGCAAGAGACACACTGTAGGAAAACACTCTCACTCCTCTCCTACCTAGTCCTTAATGGCCCGGCTGCCGGGCATCTCGCAGCCTACCTTTGGCTGCCGGGCTGTCCGACGTCGGCTCCTTTACACCCTCCGCCAGCAGCTCCGGTCTGGAAAACAGTGAGAAAGAGGGCACCGTCAGTGAGCTCCCTGGCTGGAGACACCCCGCGGCTCCAGCATCCCCTAGAAGATGCTCCTACTGCCACAAACCACTAATCGTGTCCAGCTAACACAATTTTAAAGCTCCTGCAATGCAGTGGGGGAACTTTGGATGTAATTTTCATGCCGACAGACTCTTTAGTGAGCCAATGTGATGCTCCTCGGGATGAGATTAAGCTGGTGATGGCTTAGCAGCTTAAGTCAGCCGCTACAGACTTTTAGGAGACATGGTCCTGCACGTTTCTCAGGGATGGGAGAAGCTGTGCACAGCTCCTTTCAACATGCAGTTGGCCCCCAAAATTGTCACTTGAATATCTAATGCTAAAACCGAGCAGCGAGATGATAGCAGGGCTCATTACGAGCTGCACTGAAGCTGTGTCACACAGAAATGGGTCTGGGATGAGGATAGGAAACATCCCAAAGTGTGGTCAGGCTGGCCTGGGAGCTGCTGGTCTGATGCCACAAAATGCCACACTCCAAACGTTTATTTTCTGTTTCAGCCACCCACTGTGCTGGTTGCATCAGCTCCCTCTCTGCAAGGCAGGCTGAGTCAGCATTTGGGTGAGAAACCCCTCAAAATACCTAAAGACGTTTTAAAATCCATCTCTGCTGGTTTCATTCCCTCTTCTAGGGCAATGGTGTTGCACTACATTGGTCATGGCTTTGCACAGCCCCCCAGGCTCCTGTGATACCCCCTGTTCCCCAGCGCAAGGACAGCATCTTCCCTGATGCCTGCAGCATCCCATGTGCATGTCTGGACCTCAGCTGGAGCTGCTTCCATAGGAAAACCCTCTGGAGCAACCAGCCCCTCTCCTAGCCCCACACCTGGGCACCCTGAAAGTTAAAGGCTCTGGCTTCTTCAGCCACCCTTGGGTGCTCCCTGCTCCTGTGGCCAAACCTTTGGAAAAGTGGGTTAAAAACCCAAATGACATCAAGGGAAAGGTGACACCACCACCACTGCCCCCCAGGGATAGTTCCAACAAGGCAACAACCCTTGGTTGCTTCTAATCAAGCACATTTATGGAAGGTGACCAAGTGATGGATGTTCCCCAGGACACTGCACAGCAGCAGGAGCTCCGAGCAGGAACATCGTTCCCAAGGGATGGCCATTCCACCAGCCTTACCTTTTAATGACAAACTGGATGTTGTTGCTCGCTTGCAGGATCTTCTTCAGCTTTGCAATCCCGAAGCAGTTGGGGCGCCGCAGCAGAATGCCTTCTGGCAAGCCCACAACAAAGAGGTCCTCGGGGTACATCAGGAACTTGGAGTAGGGAACTTTGACCGGCTCTGATATTCCTATGGCTTTCGCTGCGTGGGGACCGAATCTCATTAGTTTGCTGGACCTCCACATCGGGTCAAAGTGGCAGCGATATGATATGTTGGCGGGAGGGGTTGAAGAGGTTTTTTGGAGAGTTTGTTGTCACTCTGCGCCTGCTGGGGATGTCCCTGACACTGGCAGACATGAGATGAGGGATAGAGCCAGGCAGCCACCCGAAGCTGGCTCTTGCTACGCTAACACAGCCTGCCTTTCGGTAGCACGCATCGAAGGGGATTCCTATAAAGGTTGCAAGCATCTCTCCACAAGGCAATGGGACCCCGCATCCATACCTCCATGGACATCCCTCTGCTAGATGAGGGGACAGGGAATGTGTCTGGGGGTGCCCTGCCAGTCTGTGCAGCCCACTAAATTCAATATTTAGCTGGGCTCTGCTAAATATTGCCAAAAAGCAACTGAAGAGCCAATGCCAAGCAGCGCTGTTTGTCTAGAGGTGAAAAACCAGGACAAAACCCCACGAGCGTGGGCCCAGACTCCCAGTCTGCTACTAAAGCATGGGGTGCATAAGGGCCATCACTCCACCAGCCACCCCACCTGCAACCCCAGCACCCAACCCTCCCGAGAGCATCCCGGCCCTTCTTTCCCTGGTCACCATGGGCTCTCCCAGCCCAGGACCCTCAGCTCAGCTCTGCCCCCAGCTTCTGGAGACCACCAGGAAGAGCCACATCTGGTCCTGCCAGTGGCAAAACCTTTCTGCTAGGTCTCAAAAGGCATGTGTGACCTCACTTGTATTTTTTTCTGGGTTAAATAACCTTTCTAAAAAAGGGGTGAGCAGAACATGCCAAGTGCCAGCCCCTGACGCCAGGGTGCCACCTGCCTTCCTGAGCCACACCACAACCACCTCCGGTGGAAAACCCTCTCTGATATTTCACACCAGGCATGGGGGGAACCACTTTGGTCCTTCCCTCCACAGGGGAAGTCTGAAGGTCACGGCGGCAATTCCTGGGCTGCAGCGAATGAAAAGGCATCGAGGAAATCAAAGGGAAGAACTGCAATAACAAGGCCCGGGGAGATTTCAGATGCATTTGTAAGTCCAGCAGACAGCAAACGAACAAATTAGATTGCACCTTTACTCAGCTACTGTTTTGGAAATGGTAGGTGATATTTCTGAGCAATTAGGAGCTCCCCACGGCAGAGGCCGGCACTCGGCATGGTGAGCATGTGTTAATGACTACCTTACCGTATCTTGTGTTGAACAAAATTTCAACTTGTTTCCTCAAATGACTTAAAACGTCCCCTATACCATCTGCAAAAAAAAAAAAAAGAAAAAAAAAGAAAAAAGAAAAAAAAAAAAAAAAGAAAAAGAGAGAAATGCTCTGAGAAACCAGCTGCCTCCGGGGCAGGGCAAGCAGTGCGCAGCGCGGGTGAGCAGCCCCTGACCTCCGGCAGAGCCGGCCACACGCTCTTTACGCCTCCCAAATCGGTGCCAGTCCTCTGGCAGCTGCCTCCAAGCTCGTCACTGAGTGAGGAAGGGCAGCGATGCACCACAGAGCTGTGCCAGCAGCCAGGAGCAAAAAAAAAATAGGGGAAAATGTAAATCTGGGCAAGAGAGGGGAAGACATAGCCTGGGAACATGGCAGCGCCCTTCTGTGCTGAGCTTTTTGGAGGCTGAATGCTTTGCTAATCATGTCAGAAGACCACAAAACCCAACCCAAAATACATCTTCGAAGAACTTGCAATGATGGGCAATGCTCAGAATTCATTGCACACTCACCTGATCCCTCCATCTGCTTTTCTTCATGTCGTGACTCCTCGCTGGGCCCCTTTTCTGTTCCTGCTGAGGAAGAGGAGGGTTACCAGCAGCTGGCACCAGCAAAACCAGACCAGACATGAGCAGTTCTCTGGGTCCCCTGCTGTCACTGAAGTGTCCCCCCTGCCCTTCCCAAGCTCTGCACATGTGTCCCAGCACAGGCTTGGGCTGGCAGCATCATGCCAGGGACTCTGCCTAAGCAGAATAAACCCATCACTTACATCGAGAGATCTGCCCACCCCCCAGCACGGACTTCCTAGGAGAGGCAAGACCCAGTGCCCGGCACGAGTGAGCGCAGCTGCAGTGCCACCACAATCCCCCAGGTAAATCCCAGCTGTGAGCCGGGCAGAGGAACCATTTTTTTGGTTTGTTTGGTTTTTTGGTTTGTTTGTTTGTTTGTTTGTTTACTATTATTATAGTTTTTTGCAGCATGCTGGGGCTGGAGAGGGGCTGGGAAGGAGTGGTGGTGCCAGAAAAGCCACCAGGGTTTGTCTATTGGAGCTCCCAGCTGGCTTTATTGGGGCCACAAATCTGGAAGTGGGTGCCAACTCCATCACCTTGGCTCATAAATGGTATTTACTCATTTCTGACACGTGCACAAACTCCTGTGCCCCTGCGCGGTCTCCTGGATGCTTCGTTTCTGGTACCTGCTGGCGTTTCTAGGATGTAGTTGGGCTCCTCCGAGGCCATGTGCGTGGGCACCGGGTCGTGCATCTCATCTGAACCGGGTGATCGGTCTGCAGACAAAACCCCATGGGCAGCTTTGTTTTGATGTTGGGGGGGCACTGTCCCCAAAAGAGGGTTCAGAGGGTCCTGGCCCATCAGCAAGGGCTGAGCCAAGGGCCCCCCGCTCCTGGGAGCCCCACACATCACAGCCCCACACCAGGAGCTGCATCTGCCTTATTCCTCCCTGGGACCTCCCAGAGCTCATGCCTGAAACACACCTGACCCCTCAAGCCCAAGGGAAAGGAGCAAATGTTTCTTCCTAACCTGCATGGAAGGTGAAGAGCAAAAAGAGTTCAAAATTATTTACTGGGCTTGATTCCATCTAGACACTCAATTTCAGCTTAAAAAATTAACACTGCTTGACTTAGCTGCTCCGCTGTGGGAAAACCTTTTCACTAATGCTGCCTTCCCTCCACAAAAATCACACTTCCTTGGGTTTCCCTTCCATAATCTGCATGCCCTCTCCATTTAAACCTGTCTCCCCTAATGCCGGGCTCTCCAATGCCCTCAAAGAGCTATCCAAACTTAGCTTTAAATAAACCTTCAGCTAGTTTAAATACTTCAGTCAGGTCACTTCTTAATCATCACCTCGCAGGATAAATAATCCAAATTTCATCAATTTCTCCCTGTAGGTGAGCACCTCTCTTCTATTAATCCTCCTCCCCGCCCTCAGCTGTGCTCTCCCTGATTGAACTTGATCTTCAAATAAGGGTAGAAAAGGTGGACTCTGGACTTGAAGTATGATCTACCCGGCACCAGAGAAGTGATAACACCTCCTCCTCCTCCACCTCCTCCTCCTCCTCACACGCACTGCCAGCTTGCCGTGTATTAGCTTTCTTCTCTTCCGTTAGCTGCCAAGTTGAAAATTAAAATGTTTGATCTACCACTGTACCTTGTTCCTTCTTCCCCTACATTAACCGTAGGTTAAGTCTGTTCTATAGTAATCCCGAAGTCGCTCCCCAGATATCACTGTATTTAGGGGACTGCTATAATTTGGGTGCAACAGAGGCGGCAGGGGTGCGGCAGGGCCGGGTGTCACTACCGTCCCCAGCATCGCTCGCCCTCAGGCACGTTGGGAGTCCTGTTGCTGCCCTCATTCTAGTGACATTATTAATTAATGTTTGTAAAGCACACTGAAAATGCAAAGTGCTAACTATCCACTCATTAAACTCTGAGGCTCATCCTATGGTTTGCTACCCTGTACAGGTCAGGTAAGTGGAAAAAGACTCTCCCAGCTGCCCCCTCAAGCACCCAACCACTCATCTCCATCATCACCCATCGTCACCAACCTCTCCAGGCAGAAACGTGCAGAAACACACCAGTGCTACCAATTCCAACACATTTTCAGCACTTGCTTAATAGTAAACCTGTTCTTATGAACTCTTCCTAATCAAGCTGTTTTTTCTAAATTAAGGACCTCATCAAAAGCATCCCGTGTTCGATACCTGAAATCCTCCAAGCCCGTGTGTGAAGGAAAGCAGCAAACCAGGCTCGCTTTCTCCAGGGGGAAGGCAAGACAGAAAAGCAACGAGGGAGAGAGAGAAACAACAAAGAGCCCTAAAACACCCTCCACTGTCCCCAGGAAACGAGTTCATTCCCAATATGCCCCTTAAAATGTCTTTCACCGAAGGAAGACCATTGTGCAGGCACGGGGGACCTTCTGTGCTGGGAGATACCCTGCAAACGCCTCTTCTCAGAGCAAAATGCTGAGATGATGCGGCAGCCCTGCCTGTGCAGGGGCTGCTGCGCACAGCCGGTACCCCAGCGCCTACCTGGCACGGTAATCTGGATGATGTCCAGCTCGTCGGGCTCGATTTTGATCTGCCTGATCCCACCCAGCTCTCCTGAGGTACCTACCGGGGAAAGGCAACAAAAGGCAATTGCCAACAGGAACCAGCAATGCTGCGTCTGCCCACCAGTGTGGGCAGGGAAATCGTGGCCGGCTGCCACTTCAGTGCCAGCTGAGCATCCCGCAGCACCCAGGCTTTGGCCAAGTGGCCCAGTGGCATCAAGCCCACAGCACGGAGGTACCCGAGGGGCACCCGTGAGCATGGCCTCGGCCAACAGCCTGGCTGGCAGGAGCTGTTGGTGCCCTCACACTGGCCGCCAGCCCCATTACATGCTCATTTCCTGGCTGTCTTCACTTAAAACAAACTGGGTCGCCAGCAAGCATTGGTGGGGACGCAGGGGGAACCATCCGCAGCAGGCGCTCCTGGCATTTTTACTGCTCCCCAACTCATGCCTGGGTCATACCCCTCTGCAGACCCGCGCTCTGGGAGGGCCAACCACAGCTGCATCACAGCAGAACACGACCAGCTGAATCCTGGCAAAATCCAGCCTGGTTTGAACCCCGCCGGCCCGGCTGGCTCGCAGGGGCTGCCCTGGGAGGAGGCTCTGCTCGCTGCTTAGCCCAGCTGTCTCCCATCTCCAGATAAATGTCCTCACTTAGGGTGGGACTGATTCACTGCAAGGGGCTGAGTCACAGCTTGCAGCTTGGGCGGGGAGGACAGTGAGGCTCCGTGTGGCAATTCAATGGGTCCAAGCCCCTGAACCTGGGGAAAACCATTTCTTTCCCATTTGCGGTGCTCAGAACCCCAACACTGCTGACTTCTCAGTGACCCGACCATGGGGCTTTCAGGGAGAAGGGAACTCAGAGACTGAAGACTTCCCTTAGCTTTGCATTTAAGCACATGCTTAAGTCTTATTATTTTAATTGACGCACTTTTGGAACCCAGCTGGAGGGCCACGGGGTAAGACCCCTCGTCTCTGCATCTATCAAATGGGCATAAAGTCCTTGGAGAACTGTACTGTGGAGCAACGAGGCAACTGGTGCCACACACCCATGTGCAGGAGCTTTCTCTAGTGCCCCCTCCCAATATCACTATTTGGCAAGAGAAAATGAACTGTTCCTCACCTGGTTCACAGCTTTCAGAAACGCTACACTTCTCGGACCTGGAAGGGTAAGAGCAGACAAGAGTGGTCATGGAGCAACCAAAGGGAGAGCACCCAGCAGTGTGCACAGGACTGATCCTGGCAGGAGGGAGAAATGTTGCAGTCCCTCCCCTGCGTGCCAGGCAAGGAATGCAGAGGGGTCCCCTGGGGATGCTGCATCCACAGTCCCAGCATCGGCACAGCGTCTGTGACTGCAAGGGAAGCCATGGTCTGTGGGTTTCTCTGCAAATAAGCCCTGCTCCCAAACCCTCCCTGCTCCTGCACCATTGTTGATTGCAGCCCTGCCCCTGGACACCAATGGATGTAACTGCAGCACAGAGCTCCTGAAAGCGAGAGGGGTGTTAAGCCCAAAACCTGGTGGACTCCAGCCCTTTGGAGCAGACAGCAGTGCATAAAGCATCATTACAATGTGGTTACTCATGGAGCTAAAGCAAATAGGGAGAAAGGAAAAAAGTCAATTGATTCAGTAAATATTTATTCTGCTCAAAGCTTTTCTCCCCTGAAAACCGGGCACTATCCCAAACTCATGTCTACAGTTAACTTCACATGCTCAGGAATTTACACAAGGTGTTCAGCATCCAAATGGGATTACTTTGCATTCTCAGGATGCATTTACTTTCTATCTCTCTCTTTTTTAAACAAGAACCACCATGGCTCTTCAGCAGGAAGAGACCCAAGGAACAGCACTGGAAAACACACTCCTCCACGATGCTGGTCCTTCATGGGGGAGGAAAACCCTTCTAAGCCAGCACCACATCCCTCGTGGCTCAGCGGGGATGTTCAAAAGCCCTCCTCACTTGCCTAAATCCACTCAGCAGCATCAGCAGAACAAACCACAGACAATGTGAAGGAAGCCAGGAGCACTCCTGAAATGTTCTTCCTAAATGTGGCATGGGTAAAAAGGATCTCTGGTCTAGAAAGTACCGTACACACTACCTAGTAGTCTTGGGGAGGGTTTTAAACTCTCCCACTTCATGTCAAATTCAACCCTTCACTAGGGAGATTTGGGAGAAGGGCTTCCCGAGGAGTGCGTTACCCCTTGCAGTGTCTGGCCCTCCTCCCGGGAGTATCTGGCACTGCTCTTGCCCTGGAACTGGACTCTGACCTGGGTGGGCCACTGCTATGGAAACACTCTGCTCCTACCAGGGAACACAGGTTCCTTGTTTGCAGGAAGAACAAAGTGGGATTTGAATATCCACCTATATGTTCCTGCAGACTGGTGTTATCAATGCATTGGGAGATTCTGGGAGATTTAAGCTTACCCCTAGGGCAGGCAAAGCAAGCTGCGGACCACCACTGCAATTCACGATCACCTTTGTACCCAGAGGTACACATGAACCTTGGGGTCCGTGACCTGATTCAATGTGCATGCAGACAGCGTAAATCAGGAACAAGGCGTATATACACACAACTAGGATAAATTCGAAAGGGACCCAGGGTGATCTTCAGGTTATGCCAGATTTTCACCAGTGGAACGTGGTCAGCCCAGCCCAGTGCAGTCCACATCACAGCACCACCACAGGGAGGGCGATCCGAATCTGGCTGCATACAAACCACCGCTAAAACCCCTTATTTTTCCCCCATAGCGTCTTCTAAAGTGGTTTTACTGCTCCATGGAACCCCTGCCTGGCCCACAGCTGGAGTGCAACGGGAGAGATAGGGACACTGCAGCATCAGTGAGGGCTGCACAGGGACCACGAGCCTCCAGCTGCTCTCAGAGCTCTGCAGTGGCAAACCTCAGCTCCCACCCCGCTGGCATGCTCCCACGGGCATGCAGCAGCTGGCTATCTACCTATTGCCTTGCAGAAACCAGCCCAGCATCCCTAATATCCCATCCTTCCACCTTGTTTCCAGCCACACCAATTTAACTGCACAGTGGGATCTTCTGTTGCAAAAATTAAGTGTCCTAATTGCAAAAATTAACAAACAAATGGGAAAATGAGAAGCCTCAGGCCAGGTTTCAGCTGCACAGCATGCTCAGAGGCCAGCGCTATCTGAAGCATCACCGTTTCCCCTGGCATCCAGTGCACAGTGGATGCTCTGCTGCTCCCTGGATCCAAACACCTCCAGAGACAGAGTGATTCAGCAAGGTGCAGAGATCAAAAAATGGCTGAAGTAGGGTTTTGTGGCTAAGCCCTAGCTGAGGATCCCGGAGATTTGAGTTTATTTCCCTGTAACACCAGTGAAGCCCCTCAGGCTGGGACCCAGCCCAGCCGAGTTCTCGTCACAGACATCTCTGGCTGAGGTTGTCATCAGAGTCCCTTCAGCATCAGGAAGAGAAACAGACACTCGTGGGGTGTGATTCCTCCAGCCTGTTTTAAATGGTTGAAAAGGGCTGACTCACCCGGTGCACTGAGCCTGCTGCTGCTGAAAGGTGCCAGAGTGACTCAGCCAGCCCTGCTCCAGCACAGACTCCCGAAGGAAGCCGTTGCCAGCTTTCCTCCGGCACAGCAGGCCAGTAGCCATGCTGTGCCGTGGCCCTGCTTCACCAGCATGGCATTTGGGGGTGCTGTCTTTTGGGGGTAGCACCTGCATGCTGAGCACTGACCATTTCAACCCATGTACAATACCAACGCACGGAGCAAATCGACATCAGCCACAGAGTCCCGGACCAGGCAAGCCAACCCAGCCACCCATGATCTTAATGTCCTTCCTCATGCTCACGGCTGACTCTTCTCCCCTGCAACCATTGATGGTGGAGCCACACATCTGAGGAGTCACCTTCCTTGGCAGAGCTTCAACACAAAGAAGCAGGGACAGTGTCTGCGAAGCACAGGCAACTTCACCATGGCATGGCACGGCACAGGGCATGACTAGCACCCACAGGGTGCTCCTGGCACCCTGTTCCTGGCGGAGGAGAGGACAAGAAGAATTTGGCTTGTTCCATTTAGCAAAATGAAACCTGGGAGGGGACGCGGTTGGTGTCCCGCAGCCAGTGGGGCAGCAAAGTTGTACAAGGGCCACCCCAACCAGGTGGGGTAAAAACACCCCCAAACCCTCTTTTGAAGCTGGGGATACCCAGAGGGCCGGGGGACAAATGCCAGCCCTGCAGACTGGGCAGCTCGAAAGGTCTCTGCCCTCCGAAGCTGCGAGATTTCAGTGCTCGGCACACCGCTGGGCTGGCTGCCTGCTCCAACACTGCCGACGTGGCAGGTTCCCTGCCCAGGGCGAGCACAGCTTTAGGCACGCGTGGCAGCCACATCCAAGGGGACAAACCTGAAGCAGCCCTGGGAAGAACTAGAAGGAGACTCAAACCTGTCACAGGTTCATGTCATCGAAGAGCCAAGAAAGGAGGGGAACCCAACAGAGGCTGCGGACGAGACAAGTTACCCCGTCTGCCCATCGCAGAAGTTACCGACCCCATGGCACGGTCCGCAGCTGTGACTGGTGGAGGTGTCGGTGCTGGGCAGCGAGGCTTTGTGCCGGAGAGGCTGAGGGGCACTTGTCAACCCACCCATGACCGATCCAGCTGTGGGAGCATGGCTGGGAAAAGGCTCCTTCCCCTGCAGCACAACCTCCCCCACAATCACCAGTTATACCACTATAAACCACTGCCCTGCTGCTCTTAATTAAAGGGATTTAAAACGTAAATGTCGAGGCTAAGTATTTCTTGCTTCTGACCAGCTGAAGCAAAAATGAAGGAAACTGGGGCTAGACAGAGAAAAAAACCTTCTAGATCTCCCAGCATGTGTTGGAAAGCAGTGCTACATGCTCCATAGGTGCTGCCAGCGTGTTACAGACCGTCTAGCTTGTGGCATGGTTGTACCAGAAACAGGTACTCTCATAAAAAGCCTCCTGCCCTGCTGAACTCTATAACCCCACCTTTATTAAACCATCTGTTAATCCGCTGTTAGTCTCCCTGTGAGCTTTATAAACAAGTAACGCATAACGAGCAGGATGTTGTGTTACGGTGCCAGCTGAGGGTGAATCCCTAGGTCCCAGCTGAGAGTGAATCCCTAGGCTGTGCTTTATCACCAGAGATTGCTCCTGCAGATAATCCCAGCCTGCCTGGGCACAGCCCCGATTTCATCCGTTTTGTACAAAATCAATGATTCCAAACTTTGCTATTTTGGCTTGCAAAAGGACGGGGCGCTCGGCCCCCTGCTGTGCTGGCTAGCTGTAGCATCACAGTGGGATTTTAGGGAGGCAGGAAAGCGATGCCCTTACAGCCACTCGCCTTCCCACCACATTACATCTCCCCGACGCTGCAACTTACTGACCTGCCCCCACCACACCCTCCCGCACCCATCCTTCCCCGCCGATGTGTGCAGCAACTTGCTGTGCCCATTAATGCCCCCAAAATAACCCCCTGAGGGATGTCACTTTGGTGTGGCTGGGGACGGGAGCACCACTTACCTGCTGTTGGGCTGAGAGGTCCCTGCCAGGTCCAGCACAGCCCCGCGGTGCGGCTCCGGGGAGATCTCCCCGGGGGGGCTGGAGGGCTCCACCTTGGTTGGATCTTTGGTAAATTTGCTTCCTGGTACCGGATGCACAGGGCAGGTTTGGAAGGAAAAGCAAAACCAGAATTAGCAACCAGAGATGCCAATGCTGCAGCATTTCCACCTCCACTTGTTCCCTTCCCAGTCCCAGGGCTGAGGTCAGGGAGGGGGGGAGAAGGTTTTCACAGGTCACCTGCTTGCAAAAAGAAGGGTGCAGATTTAATCAGGTATAAAAGTTACAATAATAGCAAGATGCTTGCTTAAACCTCTGCATAACTAAGTGTGTGCCGGGAAGCCCTGCTGGGGATGGAGCATCTCCAGAAAGGGCTGGCTGCCAGGACAGGGTGCTGAGAGGTGGGGACTGCGGCTGGGACACCCAGGGAGGGCCAGGGCCATGGACCAGTGCTGCAGGAGTGAGCCCCAAAGTGGGGAGAGCCCTGTCCCATGGGAGGGCATGTGCTGTGCTGGATGGGAGCCTGGCAAAGCCCAGAGCAGCAGTGACGCAGGTAGACCCATCCCGCAGCTCCCAGCCCCACACACAGCAGGAGAAATCTCTACTGCAGCAACACAGAGAGGGACAGAAACACCCTGTCACCATGAAAAACCTCCTCTCTCCCTTCCCTGTTCCTCAGCAACCTGGAAGGAGCTGAAACAAAGCCTCAGCAATGACCTTGGAGATGAAAAGAGTGATCTGAAGGCAGGGTAGGAAATGAAAATCAGGCAGGGAAGGTGAGCAAAGAGCTGAAGGATTAGTGCTGGGGGAAGGAGGGAATGAAATTACGCTGCGAGGCTGCAGAAACCATATAGGTGTCTTGTTAAATAGCTGCTGCCAAAGGCTCTTTGCTGGTCTCAAAGCGCCATCATGATATCTCTACCCTTCTAAAACACATCCCGTCCGTGGGAACATGAAGCCTTTTTCCTTTCGGCTCTAGCCTGCAAGGAAGGGCAGGGCTCTGGCAAGGGGACCAGCAGCAATATAGAGCCTTGAAGACACTATTTATCTACTGACAGTCCAAAAGGCTCCTTTTAATTTGTGCTTTCTATGGACCAAATCTTGTTCTTGCAGCAGCAAAGCTTGCCTGAAGCTGCTACCCAGGGGAGTAGCAAAAATAGGTTTCCTAGCAGTGGTGGGTATTTTAATTAAAGGGTGAGCAAAACTGTATGGGGAAGCTTTGGGATACTTTGCAGTTGGCAACTTAAAATACAGCTCCACTCAGAAAATAGTGTCTTTGCAGAAATGGCACCTCCTGACTCAGCAGATGCTTTTTTGTTTTGCACAGTCAGATGTGCTGACGCGAATCACAAAAAGCCAGGTTTAATGTGTTTTGCTTCTGGTAGCCCTGCAGGGACCCAGGCAGGGGAGGGAGAACTGCCATCCACCCCAGTCCTGCTGGCTTTGCTTCTTCATCTCCTAAATTCCACCTGCACCTCCCTGCCGTGTAACCCCTGAGCTCACGGCACGTTGCTTTCCATCAGCATACCTCTTGAGCTGAGGTACAGACCTATACAATGCCTCCCCCCAGATACCGTGCAACCATCATGGATTTGCAAGGAAAATCCAAGTGTCCGAAGACACGGTTCACTGCTCCATCCCTTGGGGGTAGGTTAGAGCTTAAAAAATCCTTTTCTTGAGGAAAAAAAAAATTAATGGGGCTGGAGATGAAGAAATCCCCCCCGGAGGTGGGACCCCCTAAAGGGTCTGCTGGAGGTCCCCCTTTGGGTGGCTGTGGTGTCCTCAGCCCTGGGGAGCACACTTAGGGCTGGGGCTGTCACGGAGCCACAGCGACTAATTTGGTTGATGGAGATATCTGAGGAGAAGGTGCCTGGAAAGCTGCCAGCGTGCGGGGTTGGCAGCTTGGGGAAAAAAAAAACCAAACCCAACAACAACTCCAAAACATGTCTTTACTTGCAAGCCAAGCCCAGGCAATGGGGGAGCAGGGCTGGGCGGTGATACAGCTGGGTACGGTGCCGTATCTCAGGCAGGTATCAGGGCAGTGGACAGGGGCAGCTGCTGGAGCGAGGGTCGGGTCGGACATCGCTACCTGTCTCCTTTTATTTGCGCTCAGCCTGGCTTCTCCTGCTCAAAGCACAAGGAGTGAAAACGCAGGGCAAAGAAAGCCAAAGAAACCCCCTCCCCAGGGTTTTGTCACTGAAAACAGGGATTTTTGTTGTTTTCCTTTTAAAAACAGTCAGTGGCTGGATGCTGCTAGAAAGAGAATAATTTACCAGTGAGGAACCCAGCAGTGATTTTTCTTCCTCCTGAAAGCACAGAACCATGCCGGGTGCTGCCTGTAGCTGCAGCTCAGCCTGGCGCAGGGAGCCAGCCCAGCCTCATGCACCAGGGAATTCTTGCTTAAACCTTCAAACCACTATTTAAGGGGTGCACAGTGCTTGCACCGGTCCCAGCAAAGGCAATCTCAGCGTGCCCTGATGTAGGGCACAGACAAGGCTTCTCCTCACTGAGCATAATTGCATGTGTCCTGCACTTTTGCTGCTTACAGGTGACATTATTTCAGCTCTGCTTCTCTGAATAATCTTTCAATTTTGTGGGCAATAAATCAAAGGACGGGGAGAACGTACCTGTAAAAATTCTCTCATCAAACATCCTAGGAGGAAAGGGAAAAAAAAGGGATTAGAAATAGGTGCTTCTAATGACTGAATTTTAGGTTTTAATTAATGAACAGCATTAAACCAAGTCAAAATAGTCATTTTATTCATCTCTAAAAAAAAGGAATGGATTTTTCAGTGAAAAAGAGAAAGCCTTTTAGCCTGTTGTGCAACCAAGCAACCTTAGAGCACATGCTTTTTAACTAAAGCACCTTTAAACCTGCTTATAAGTCATTCTCTTAATTTAATTAACTTATTAAATGAGGTTGCTATAGGCTGGCTTTACCAAAACAGACAGTGGGACCAAAGTAGCTGTTGCTGGACCTTCACTTCATGGCTTGGACCATCAACCAGATGCCACCTGTCGCCTGAATACCATATATTGATGCCACCCACAACTTCACTCGTGGGAGCAAAGTGTGTTTGGGGCCACATGCCGGGGCCCGATCCAGCACAGCGCAACCTGAGCAACGTAGGACATCTGGAAAGCTAATTCCTTTTAGGATGCCTGAGTCCTGTTGATGCTGGTGATTTTTAGCCCCCCTGGGAGCCTCAGGCAGGGCTTTCCTGCACCGTAGTTTCATACCTCTAAGAGGGAAACAACACAAACGCTGCACAGGCAGGGAACGAATAAATAAATACATTATAGAGCAGATTTTCCTGACAGGGAAGCAAAGAGGGATTGCATGGTGCTGAGATAACCAGAAAAGCGTCCACTCCTCCTACTCCAGTGCAAACACAGATATCAAGACACAACGCCCTGCCTGTAGGCGACACATCCTCATCATTGTATATATAGAATGTCCATAAGTGATCACTGCAAAACAAGGTGGAGGGGAATCCCTGTGCGTTGTGAATATGGATGTTCCTCCTCCCACCCGAAGGCACTGCTCCCATCCGCCAAATGCCTTTAGAAAGAGTTGTGCCATGATCAAAGGGTTCTGTTACCACCTGAACACTTAGGGTGGCACCGGCAGTGGCTGCACGGACTTACAACAGGGTGGCAGGGCTCGGGGGCAAGCGTGGTATGGCCAGCCCTGCCACATCCTCACAAAAAGGGAGAGCACGATGGAAACCAGAGGTTTGGGGGGAAAAAACTGCTTGGCTCTTTTCCATAAAAAAGGGTGAAAGGAGTTTTGGGCATCAAAACCAACCCTGTGAGCACAGAGGGAACACAGCTTAAATCCCTAAGCCCCCTTGAGGCCATGCACTCTCCCTTGCCACCCACCTTTTGATGACAAAATGGATGTTGTGCCTCTCCTCCAGTATCCGCTTGAGTTTGGGGACGCCGTAGGTGCAAGGTCTTTTGAAGGGTATTTTGTCCGGGATGCCGATGATTTCCACGGCCTCGGGGTCACAGGCAATCTTGCGGTATGGGACGGGGACCATGTGGTCTAACCCCAAGGCTTCGGCTGAAAGGTGAACACATGGTTTTCACTTAAACACACGCTTTTCCTTTTACAGATGATAAAACGAAGGTGTAAAGGCTTGAACTCCAGAAGAGCGAGTGCCTCCTGCCCTCTTCTCCTTTGCTTCTCCTAGAAGGTGAGCCCCGTGAACAGCTCCCCCATGGGAGATGGTACAATGGGGGGACAATGCAGCAGCAAATGCAGCTAACGGTGTCCTCCAGAACCCCCAAATAGGCCCAGCGTTGCTCAAGCCAGGGGCAAGCTGGCCCACGTGCGGTCCCCAACCTCCCCGTGCCTGCAGCTGGTTGCTGAGCTATATAACTCGCAAGTTGCATAGCACATATATGAATTGTAAGTTGTAGAGCTCATCTATAGCCCATACAGAACTCACGAGTGACACAGCAGGCATCTGTAGCCCATACAGAACTCACAATTGACACAGCAGACACCTATAGCCCATCTATAACTCGGGAATTATAAAATGAATTAAAAAGAACAGCCTGATGGGGATGGCACAGGCAACAAGCTCCAGCCCATCAGCCCATTCCCGAGCAATTTCCCAAGCTTACAGCTGCCCAAATGCCCTGGAACTAAACCAAAAGTGCTGCCCACGGCAAGGGGAGCACCAACGACACCCGTAAGCTGTGCAGGTGGAAAAAAAAGCAGCTGCAACACCAACCTTCTTTTTCCCTGTCACGCTAATGTAAAATGGCCGCATGGCACCGCTCCCTCTCGCCTGCCGGAGCTGGCGGTGCTCGGCTGCCCTGACCCGGTGTGCCACGCTCCAAACCGGGGCTGCTTTACAGCCCAGTTATAAATTCCTCGACGGTGGAGGGAGGGGGGGGGCTCCAGATAGAAATATTGACATAACCTTCAGCAGACACCCAGAGACTGGGAGCTGCTGGGCTAAATGTGTTAGGATGAGAAGGGAGCTCTAGCATATGGCTTCTGCTGCTGTGTTAGGGAACAAAAATGATTGCTATATAATGATATGCAAACCACAAGCGCTGCAGATGCATAATGGGATATTAACTCCTACTCACCATATCTGCTGTTAAACAGAATTTGCACGCACTCCCTAAGGGTGTTGATATCTTCGGTTTCTTTTATAAAACTGTCCCACTTATCTATCAAAACAAAATATAAGAAATAAGGAACTTCCATATGGTTCGTACACAGCAGATGCACTTTTCTCCCGCGAAGCGCTGGGAAACAGGAACAAGACTTTGCTGCTTTAAAAATAATGATTTCCCTCTTCCTGAGTGGATTTTGCCAGGCTGGCAGACAAGGTCTGGGCTTCCCCAGCTCCAGCCCCAGCCCCAAGCAACCTCCTCTGCAGCCGTGCATGTGCAAAGCAGATTCCTAAGAAATGACCCCATAAAACTTCTCAACCCTGAAATGAAAGACCCTCCGGGACACAGCAAACTCAACCTGAAACGAACCTTTGAAAGGTACGGCCGTTTCACAGAGGAGCTTTTTATCTCCTTCTCTTCTTCCCAACTTCCCCACCCGTATTTTTCCCCTTTATTTAACGCAGGCAGGCGAGGGTTGTGATGTAAACATGTCAGCATTTTTAGGTTGCATTTCCCTTGGGTGGGGTGAAGGTGGGGAAATGGCAGAGTCCCCTCTCCGTTGCTGATCCCCCCCCCCAGGCACTGCTGCAGAATCACACCGGGGTTAGTGGGTTTCAGTTATTTTGAAATAATGCCAAGCTTTCAGCCCCTCTTTGCTGTTTGCAGCTCAGGCAAACGGCTTCACCCAAAGCCGTGCATGAAGCCAGGATGGGCTTCCCCAGCCTGCCGGCAGTGCTCGGGGACCAAGCATCACGGAGGCGGCAGGGATGAAGGTCTTGGCTGTGATGCTGAGGCACACAGCAAGTAGAGGGAATAAATCTTGCCACTGCAGCACCTCCAGCGCTGCCAGGTCCCTGGAGCAGATAGGAGACCGCTGGGGAGCGATAGGGCCAGGGGACACCTTTCCCTAATTGCTGGCTGCTGGCTGCCTCCGGTACCGGAGCAGGACACAGACCTGTCTTGTCGTGGACGATGGAGAAGAGGATGCGCTTGGACGAGTGCACGTTCTGGATGAGAGGACCTCCAGAGACAGACGATTTCTGTCCTGGACAAGAGGGGAGACAAGGAGAAAGGGCTGATGAGAGCCTGACCGATGCTCCGGGCACCCGAACCAGCCCCCGGGTGCTGTCCCCCGCCAGTGACGCTGACCCGACCCTTCCAGCTCTCCTCCATGCACCCTGGCCTGTGACCACCCGCCAGGGTCCTGGCCACACCAAGCCCCCCCATGCACCCCCCTGGGGGGCAGCACCCAGTGTTTCAGGGCAAAGATGGGGGTGCGCCCTGTCGGCACCTCACAGGCACGCGGGGAGGGGCTGGGGTGGCACGGCATGGCATGGCGGGGGGCCCTCATCTCCACAGGGGCTGAGCTTTGCACAGATTTTCATCCAAGGATGGCCAAAACACCGGGGCCTGTCCCCGGCCAGCGCCTGCGGGGGGTGGGCTTCACAGCAGGCCCCCGTCTGAGAGCAAACTCCAGGCTATTACCACAGCAGTCGCTGTACTCCTGTGAGGAAGGCACCTTCAGCTCTCCCGCCGGCCTGGGCAGCAGCGCCTCGCCCGCCATGTTGGGCCCGGGCAGGCTGGAGGACACCTCTTGCTTTAGGTCGACGGTGATCTGGGCTGGCAGCGAGACGCCGTACAGAAAGTTGGTGACGGCGACGGCGGAGGGGGTGTCCTGGCCGGGGGGTTTGGCCACGGGACCGTTGGCACCAGAGTCTCGGCCACCCTTGGAGGCGAGGGAGGGACAGGTCAACTCCACGCCGGGGTTTGGCTCTCGGCTGGGCTCCTCTGCTGGCCTGAGGGGAAGGAAGGAAAAAAGGGGAAGAAAAATCAGATTCCTTTCGGTCCCAGGACGAGCAAGGGTGTGGAGGGGGAAGAGCCATGCCTGGGAGGGTGGGACACGCTGCGCCACGGCTGCCCGGCTCTTTGTTTCAGAAATTACAGCCATCACCCAATACCTTGAGCTTCTGCAGCCACCTGGACCCTTTTTGTCTTCTTTAAGTGGGGCAGGTTGGTCTTAAGGTACTTCAACGCATTTTTATTAGCTAGGGCAAAGCTGCCTAGCTCCACGGTCCGGTGCATTTAAGGAGTAAAACGATTTGTGACAGTAACAACTTGACTCTGTCTCCTGTCCCAGCCCCCAGGACCCATGGCACCTTCAAGGGGGACCTCAGTCAGCCCAGGGACGAGCTTCAGACCGAGGAAGCCCACGTGCTTCACATGAGACAGGCGGCCGCAAGCTCACAGATGGCTCAAATTCTGCGTGTCCTACTTTTAGCTGTCTCAGCCTGATTTTCCAGAAGTGCCGAGCCTTCAGAGGAGGTATTTGGTAGCGCTCAGCATTTCTCTGAATGGATCCGAGGTGCCGCCAGCCAGGCAGAGGCAGAGGAAATGCGCCTGAAACCACCAAGCCGCTTGCAAAAACGTGGCCAAAATGGGGAACTAGCCCCGCCACGGTCCCCCACCTCCCTCCTCGCCTGGCGTTAAAAACCCAATTTCAGTCTGGGAAGAAGCCCGCAGCATTTATGCTGGAAACCCCTCTGGAGACAGGAAAGCACTTAGCTTTCTGCAGCGGAAGTTTTGGCGGAGACACATAAAGTGATGCGGTTAATGCGCATGTTTACATGCGCTTATTATAGGAACAAGTCCGAAACAGTCTCGAGCCACCTGACACTGATGAGCCTCCAGGCTGGACCCAGGTTTCTGGGTCTGGGAGAGAAGCCAGCACATGGGAAGGACCCTCCTTGCCTGCTCTGCACAAAATCTCTGCATTGTCTGGCTTCGTAACAGCTGCCATCCCAAGGGCTCACTGCCCTCCCGCCCCTTGGGGATCCCCAAAATTACCTTTTTAGCCTGAAACGGATGCTGTGGCTGTGTTCTAGGATGGCCATCAGGGATTTCACATCGTACTCCATGGGCTTCTTAAAGCTGATTCCCTCAGGCAAGCCAGCGACTGCCAGCGAGCCCGGCTCTTTCAGGAACCTCTCGTATGGCAAAGGGACCACGCTGCTCTTCCCCACAGCTTCACCTGAGGAGGGGACAGAGTTACACACCGATGGACACCTCGTGCCTCCGGCCACGGCCGAGCCAGGCTGGAGGAGTAAACTCAAGAGGCAAGAGATACCAACGGAAACGTTACGAGAAGAAAACCTCTTCCTACCTCTGCAGTTAGTATGCACAGCCCTACAAACCCTTTCTAGAAGTGCTAACTAATAAAAAACTCACAAAAGCCAATAAGCAGATGTCTCATCTTTTGGGCTGCACAGTAAAATCCTCAGCTGGGGTCACTTGGCCACAAGCTCACCCCCCAGGAACGCCCAGACGCGTGCCAGTGAGGAATGTGGCTGCTGGCAAGCCAGAAGGGAGCTGAAAGCTGACAAAGGAGGCTGAAGGGCTCACACTGATTTTTATCTCATGTTTACCGAGATATTCTGGGAACCTTATTTTCAGTCAGTTTTCTTATTTTACCTCCTGGAAGAATCAAAAGTACTTTGCTTGCTGTTGCTGTCACACAGCCTCGATACACTTTGAAGGACAAGAAAAAAAACCCAAACCTCAACAGTCTCCCTCCATCCCACCATTCACAGGCAGCACGAACATCGACACATTTGACTGCGCAATTGCATCCAGCAGCACAGGAATCCCACCCGCTCCCCTTGATTTGGGCACAGAGCTCCTCCATGTTCCCACCAGGCGGGGTTGTACCTCTAAGACCAAAATCTCCCCAGGCAGTCGGGAGCAAACTGCTTTCCCTTCCCCAGCAGCAGCAGATGACCAGCGAGCATCACAGCTATACAGAGCTTTTCTAAATCAGCTAAAAAGTCCACATGCCCAAAGTAGGGATGCTTAACAGTGCTCTCCAGGCAAGACACTGACAGAAAACCAGTTCCCTCTGAAGAATTTCAAAGAATGGCCAAAACCCTTGAGCTACTCTCTGTGGAAAAATTACTTTGGAAACCACCCCAAGTCTCCGTGACCAATAAACCTGGTGCTGAAAGCATGAAGCAGAAGAAACAGCCATGCAGGAATGCGACCTGTCTGGCAAAGCAGCGTCCAGATGCAGAACATCTGGTTGCATGGCAAGGTGTCTGTGCCTTCTCCTCCAGGCTGAGGGGCAGGCAGAGGAGATTATGGAACCTTTAAAGAGCTGTGGGATTCCATATTGTTGGTTTTCTTTAAAATCTTTTCCTTCTCTCTTCTTTAAGGAAAAAACCCCAAAACCCACACCAAAAGATCTTACAGAAGCCCTGGAAATCCTTGTGACACCGTCAGCCAGTCCTTATTAAAAGTGATTTCTTCAACATATTCTTTGAAGGAACGCGTGATAACTAACAACGTGCGACTTGCATGAGCCATCAAGACTCCTTATAGGCGGCATGGATAATGTTTTAATTAAGCCAATAACAGAAGTTTCAAAACGAACCTTTGAACCACAACACCACGAGTACACTTTCTGCAAGCTGACAGTTTCCCTGCCCCGATGTGCCAGCTCTAGCGGCTTTCCACCTCCCTCCATCACCTCTCTTCGTGATGGGGAGAAGCTCCCGACGCCCACGGAGGCTCCTTATCAACCCAACACTCAGTAACTCCCCAAACATATTTTTATGGGGAACGCGTTACTGTCAAAGTGACCTTCACCAAGCCTTGCGCTGCCGTGCAGAGGCTCACGGTTTAGCTAAAGAGAGACAATAATCATCATTAATGCCTGTTTAATAGAAGCCGGCGGTAATCAGTCATCCTGTTGGCGCAGAGATTACCCGGCTCTGGAGGGAATACGCGATCTTTTTGACTGAGCATTTTCTAAGATTTTTTTGTTTCCAATCCCTGTTGATGGGAGGCGACTAAAAGGATAAAAAAGAAAAAAATAAGAAAGATAACTGTTAATTTCTGACAGTCCTCTTGGTGTTGGAAACAGAATCACCCTGGGGCACTTATTATCTCCTGCGGTATTTCTCCCCACTCAACCAGGAGAGGTTCTTCCCAATGGGCATGCTGAGAGGGGAGCATTCGCCCAGCGGGTTTCACCATTGAGCGGCTCTGGGATGGAAACAGCTGATCCTACTGAATCAGCAGCAAAGCCAGAACTACACCCAATGCCAGAATTACACTCAAAAAGCAAGAACTACATCCAGTGCCAAAGCTACACCCAACACCAGGGCCAAAACCACCAGCCTAGGGATGCCCAACCTCCTCCTGCTGTGGCAACACTGGCCACCCCACGTTGGGACCTGGCCAGCTTGTCCCCGCACACATCCACACACCTCGCCAAGGTAAAGAGCATCACAAACCCATCCCGACGGACGGGCTGCCTGGTTTGTTCGTGGGATGCACCCTGATCAGGCTTTTTTATGCGATTATATATTTATGGTATGTCATATACGAATAATTCCCACATTCCCAAGAGACCTGCAAAGCCTGGCACTCTCCCAGCTCTGCAGCTCACAGTGGGGATCCAGCCAGTGCTGAAACACCCTCCCCACCCTGCTCCCTTGGCTCTTCTGCATTGCCCCTTCCTTCCCTCTTGGGCCCAGGCTTTTGAAGGCAGTCAGAGGGTTTGATTACCCCCGTTAATGGAAATATCACCTCCAAGTCCTCTAAGTGGTTTCAGAAAACCTCGGTGACTGTCAGTCCCTGAAGAAAGGGATACCATCTCCCTTTTCTGTCTGTGAAGCCCACGGCAGGCGCTGGTGGTGAGCACTGAATGACAGCCAGCAGCAGCAAAGCCTGCGCAGGGGCCCAGGGCAGCTGGTGGGAGCACCCGTTATCCCCCTCCCGTGGTGTGGGAGTGCCTGTTCCCAAAGCCAGCACACAAACAGGGGCAATGCCCGCGCTTCGGGCTCAGGGAGACCCGCATGGCCCCAGCAGGGCTCGGTAGCACACCCCAAATCCCAAATGGTGATGGGGAGTTGTGCCCCGGAAAGCAAAACACCCAGTTCTGCAGCTGGTCCAGCCACATGGCCTGAACCGCCCCGAAGCACCACGCAGGACTAATTCAACCTGCTGAGCAGTGCAGGGCAACGTTGGGGCTCGCCACACCGTTTTCACAACCCAACCTCGCTTTTCCTACCCAGGTCAGTGTGTGGCCCTAGAGGTGCTGCTGGGGGACAAGCCGGGGGCATGGCCTCTACCCCCAACCATGGGGGCTCCAGCGGGGACCTCCCGAGCAAGAAGCGCTGCTGCCGCTTGAGCCTCCACAGATTGGGCCCAGAGGGAGCTCTGCAACCCACTGGGTTACACATCAACAGCCATATGGTCATCTACATTTTAATTGCAGAAGCTTTATTGCTGGGGATGATGCATGTGCTGGAACGGCACCAGCTCGTCTCTCGGAGCCGGGGCTGCAGGGCCGCCTGCTAGAAAAATCATCTTTTTTTTCTTTTAAATAGACTTGCCAGGGAAAAGGGTGAGAGATTCTCTGCAGAGCCCCAACACAGCGCTTATGAAAGAGGTATTTGTGTAGATGCGGCATCAGGGAAAAAGCTTGAAAATCACCCTCAGGGCATGGCAGAGGCTTCCCCTGGTCGGGCAGCACAGAGGATGCTCCCCTCAGTACAGGGATATTTTTTTTTTGCCCAGTTTGGGGCTGGAAAGTGAAGAAGCAATGGCCAGATCTCATCTCAACACAACGCTAACCCTATGCAGGAGCACGTCCCACCACGCTGCCCCTGCCAGGTGCCTGCTCCCTCGCTGGGGAGCCGGGCTGGGGCCAAAAGCCGCATCTGGCAGCAGCGCTGGGCAGCTCAGCGAGCCCCAGGGGCAATCCAAATCCCCAAATGGAAGCGTGAAGGTTCTTACTATAAAGCACATCAAACACTTCCTCTACCATCTTCCTGAGGAGGTACACGTCTGATCCCTGGTCCGGGGAGACCCTGAGCACGCTTCGCCCGCATTCCTTTGCCTTCTTCTGAGCCTCCACATCCTGCTCCTTCCTCTGCTGGACTCCTGCGGAGGTGAGAGGAGAAAACGGGAGATGCTGCCGTGAGAAAAGGGTTTGTGGGCCATGCCATGCATGCTTTCGAGTGGCTGTGAAGCAATCAAACCCACCAGGTGAGTCACACCAGCTTCAGCCAAGGCTGAATGCATCCCTGCCCACCAAACTCCAGGTAAGACAGCGTCTTGTGGGCACCGGGTTCCTCACCGCCCCCACAGCATCAGCAAAGTCCTCTGGCTGGGCAGGCAGGTGCCCTGGGCCTCCCACCCAGCTAGCTCCCTGGCTCGGATGGGGTCACAGCCCCCGGCAGCCCTCGACGTACAGGGGAAGGTGCTGGCATGGGCAGTGGTGCCAGCAGCGCAGCTGGGAGTGGAGTCGGTCATCCTGTGTGTGCCCCCCCCTTTCCTGGTTTTACCCTCTCAGCTGCACTGAAACTGTTGTGATTAATTGGGCAGCACATTTCTTTTCTCTGGTTTCAATCTGCTTAGCCTTCAATCTCTCAGGAAAAGAAAATCCGCCTTTCTTGGAGGCTTTTTTACCCTTCAGCGTCTCGTAGCTCAGTAATACCAGCTATTTCCTGCTAATTTCCCCCATTAAACCTCAAATAAAGCATATCTTCAGCAATGACTTCCTTGCATCTCTAAACGTACAGAAAATTAAACACTACAAGTGCATTATTGCTGTTCTATCCAAAGCAATTCGCAAGGGATTTTCGGTGGCGAAGGACTAATTCCTTCATCATCCTCGACAGGCTCCTGCCAGTGAGCGGCCCTGGATGCTGCTGGGTGCTCAAGGAGGGGATTGTGGATCCCTCCCGGGAAAAGAGCCTGTGGCTGGGACATCGCTGGGATGGGGGCGAGAGCAAGCTGGGGCACCCACAGAACTAGCCATAAGAAAGAGGACAGCCACCCAACACCAGGCAACCTCTGGCAAGCTCTGCAGGCCTCCCACAGCACAGGGACACGGGCCCTGGAAAACTTTTTTGAGGTGTTTTACCAAGGTGGTGAAACACATCTGCATCCACACCCTCCCATGAGTGACTCTCCCTCCTGGCTGCGCGCTAACTCTCCTCCATTGACATTAATCCTGATCACTGTCAAGTCCCCTCGTGCATCAGGAAAGGCTGAGCCAGAGGTTCAGATAAAGGAAGGCGTTCAAGTGAGGTCTGCGCACCCAGAGAGATAAGAGGCTTCTTACATCTCCCAGAGATGTCTGCTTTAGATTATTTCAGATCCTTTCTAAGGGGGCAGCTAGACCATAAATCAGAGGCACTTTCAGGGATGCTTTCCACTGCGTGCCAGTTGTAAGAGCTTTACGGAGCTGAGCTGAGCCTGGGCCATTTATAATTCAAGACAGAGTTATCACGTTTCACCCTGTCTCCAACATCAGCTGCTTCGCCCGAACCCCATCGTCACGACTATGTGCTTTCAACCAGACGTGACCATTTCATTTTGACAAAGGTGTAAATGAAACTAAAGGAGAGGGGAATCGGGATCTAATGTCAGGCACCTTGCCGCAGCACAGCGGTAGGTCACTGCCTAGGATATATGTATATATAGTTCTAAAAGTGAGATTTGCAGATGGTCATCAATATTGTGAGCTGTAGCAAGACACAGTTGGCATTTAATATCTATGAGGGAGCTCTCTCCCGCTGGCCATCCCGCTGCCGCTCACCGCCGGGGACCTCCTGCCTCTCACAGGTGGTGGGAAGAAGAAGCAGAGTCAACCATGAATGCAGGAAACATCCCCAAAATGCCTCCTGTCCTGCAAAACGCAACGCACCAAAGCAAAGAACAACCAACAGCGGCTGTCCTGGCTGCGAGTGCGTGGCAGAGGTGGCAGGCAGCTGCCCACAGCAGGCAGGACAGGGGCGCAGAGCACAGCCTTGGCAGGGAGACGCTCCTGCAAAGCCGTGCTGGCTCACCCCGCACATGTGTGGTGAATAACCCGAGCAGACAGCGACCCTGGCAGCTTTACAGCGCTCATGTTTTCACTAGAGCAAACCCTTCCTGAGCAATCTCTCCAGTGGATTAAGCACCAATATGGTTTCCATCAACACGGTGCGTGTGCACACACAGCCAGGTCGTTTCTCCCCAGTGACATCCCACCATGGGCAGCGTGTGCGAGCAGATGCAGGACTGGGGTTCCCCCAGGTCTGGGGTCTGCCCCCCCCCCCCCAAGCCAGATCCCATCCCAGCTCCTGCACGGAGTGGGGAAAGCAGCAGCTGGCGTGCCGTGGCTGACACCGTCCAGTCCAAGAAATACGGGTCCCCATTTACAGCAGAGGTCCCACCTTCCCCTCAGCTCCCAGGCTGTTTTCAAGGAGCTGGCAGAGGCATGGAGCTGGGACAGAGGGCTGGGTGCCAGCCTCGCCACATGCAGGGCTTCCACCAGTCACACACGGCCCTGGTGCCTCTGATCTGAGACCGGGGAGACCACAGCTCCTGCTCAGGGCTCCCTTTCACCACTGTTAGCCCCTCAAAAAAAAAAAAAAAGCAACTCCACAACCAACGTTCCCAGCTCCCAAATCCATCCCTGTTTTTCCAAAACCAGGAAAAAAGCCTTGGCTCAAGAAAGCCTCTCTGGGGGATCGCTAGGACAAACTATTTCTGCTAAGTCCCCAAAAGCCACTCCAGCGCACTGGCCGTGCTGCCGCAGGCTGAGAGCACCGGGGGAGCAGAGCAGCCATCCAGCCCCGTGCCATCCCAGGGATGCTTCAGAGAGGCGAGCTGGGGCGCACGGTGCCCCCCCTGTGAGGGAAAAGGCTCTGGCCGTGGTTCCCACACGCTTTCTCCATCACTTCCACCACTGCTCAGCCCCATGGACAGACAGCAGTGTGGTGCCCCCCTGAACCACAACGTCTCCGTGCGCAGGGGGGTCCCAGCTGCCACAACTGCAACACCAACCTCGTTACGGGAGAAGACCGTGCTGGTGCGGATACTCACGGCAAAACTTCTGGAAATCAGCTTGCAGCTCCTTGCGGGTGCTGAGGAAGACCCGTCCCTTCTCGGTGCCCACCACGAAGGCGCTCTCCTCGTGGACGGCGATGCAGGCCACCTCTGCGTTCAGCTTGGAGAGCGCCAAGCACTGCAGGGAGGCAACCAGGTCAAAGCGGCTGTGGGAGCATCCCTGCTTGGCACCCCCCTGCCATTTTCCAGTGGGATTTTTTGCTTCCCATCAAAAGATTCCCCCATCAAAAGCAATGTTCTGGGTTGGGTCAGAATTTTATGGGGTTTATGACATCCCCAGCAACTTTACAGCTCCAGAAGGGCATCCAGCTGCACTGTGCTTTGCTGGAAAACAAGAACTATTTACCCATCATTTCGCTTCACTTTTTCCTATCCTAAAAGTAAACATTTTATAGTATTTCTTTAAAGGAAAACATTCCTGTAAAAAAAAAAAGCCACCAACCAACAACAATTTGTATTTTTCCACCAGCTCTAATGAAATAAGGAGCACGGGAATCTTATTTCAGCTGCAGAGCACTAATATGGTCAAAGTCTGGATTAGCTGAACGATTCTTCTTGTACAGTTATGCAAAACATTAAAGAGATGGAAAAGACTTCCTCCATTAATCCATTTTATGTAACATGCGCTTCCTGCTCTACATAATACACACGTATATGAGTTTTTATTATTATTATTTTTTATATTATAAAAGTTATGCAGTGCTGGCAGCCTGAGTCATATTCCCATAGCTATAGCACTGACACTATGAAGATGCTATCCCCAGGTCACGATTTAAATGGGTAAAAGGGGGGGGTTTCCCATCGCCAGTCCCAGTTAGACACATCGCCTGCCCCTGGCACCGTGGAGGGGCTGGAGGATGCTGGCAGCCAGGGGGAGAGCAGGACAGCAGCTGCCCAGGGACCAGCTCCCCCTGAGCTACCTTCAGCTCCCTGCATACATTTCCAGCGAGCCTGAATTGCGTGGGCTTAAACCAGTCTCTATACTGGGTCATTTCAGCTCCTGCTCACCTTCTTCGAGAAGGAGGTATTGAATCACATCGCCCAAAATAGATATTTTTACGAAAGCACCTTTCAAAAACCAGTAGCAAATGAAAGCATTTTGTTCAAAGAGCCCAATACATAAAAAATAAACACAAAATCTAAGGGATGTGAGAACTGGAGGCAGACCAAATCCAAACCCTATGCCCACTTGGTGACACGCATGTGGCGCCGTGGTTTATTTATCACACACGCAGGCAGCCAGGATTCAGTGGGTGCAGAGCCTGGTGCTGGTGAAGTGCTGGGATAAAGGCTGAATTTCAGGAGCAGCCTGGCCCCCTGGCCCTGGTGTAAGCACCTAATGAGGACTGCGGTATAATGTATATTCGTTAAGAAGCCAAACTATGATAACACAATTTGCTGTACAGGATGGCATGTATATAAATCACCAAAGCTGCCTGGGGTGGGTCAGCGCTGGGGAACCTGCTCCTTAGTGGGGCGGTGATGGCCAAAGAGAAGGAAATTAGTAGGAGTGAAAAAACCCCTACCTGCACAGAGAAGACAACACATCCAAGACAAAAATATTAAATGTGACTTGGCTTTAAAAAGGAAGGGCTATTTAGCACGTCGCATTGCATTAGACAGTTGTTACTACACACCCACTTTCCCTTCTTGATCACATTCACAGTTAAAAATAAGATTAGCTCTGGTCCACAAGACTTAATCCAGACAGTTATCTTGTTTATGTAAGCACGGCTGACTTAGGCAAGGTTTCCACCGGGAATTCTACGTCAAAAGATATGAAAGCTATTTTCTTTGTTCTTGGAGATAAAAGCCATTGTTCTCCTGTTGTGTAAAAGCTCACGGTAACATTGGTAAAACATCAAGAAAAAACCCAACCAACCACCCTACATTCAGTTGATACCAACATAAATATTAATGGGAAAACAATACACATCTGAGATTAACTTGGGCTGACTTTATGATCCTTACGGCTGTCAGGGCAGAAGAGGATTTTTATTTCCCAGCTCCAGCAACTCCCTGGGCTTTCTGGCAGTGGAGGCGAGCGGGACGAGCTCGACAGCGCTCCTGCTTCGGCCCTGCTCCCAGCCAGCCCCATCACAGGGAGGTGAAAGGATGGAGGGGGACGGGAGCCTTACCATGGAGTCTAAGGCAGACACTAAGCTGGTGATGATTTCGTCTTTCTGGGGAAAAACCATATTCCACCGGTCAGCTCTGGAGGTGCCAAGAGTCACGTCTAAAGGCTTCCCTGCCAGGGCCATATTCACCTGAAAACAGGAAAAAAAAGATTTTTAGATATGCATCCCTGTTACTAATGGAGAGCCAGTGCTGAGCATCACCAGTGCAGCCCCATCACCGGCGTGTGCCATGGGCTACGGCGCAACGCTGGCATAGACAGAGAGGAAACTGAGGCACTGAGAGAGGCCAGGGCCAGCCCGAGCCCCATGTTCCCCACGTCTCCTCTGCTAAAGGCAGCTAATTGCAGACGCTGCTGAGCCATAAGCAAACCCCAGAGCCAATGCTGTGTGTCCCAGCAGCGGCCAGGTCACCTCTGCCCTTGGGTCTCACCCCTGGGGAGAATCCACCACTGCGTGGGGCGTGCTGGACGCCTGCCTGGTGGGACAGCCCGGCTGAGCAGGCTGCGGCCGTGCCGAGCTGGAGGATGCCATGCTAAAGCAGACACGGAGCGCTGGCGTGCCCGAGCTCTGCAGGCAGCAGAGAGCAGGGGGTGATGCATGCGTCCCCGCACAGACCCCCGTGCTGGTTGTCCCCACGCCTCCCTCCCCATACCCTGGGCAAAAGGACAGCCTGGCAGCCAAAGGTTTCCCTGAAATGGGCCAAAGCCACAGGGTGCTCTGCCTTCACCCCAAGGGAGAGAGGCAGCTCGTGGTGAGGGGCTCCACCATCACATCATCCCACCCGCAGCGCCTGGGGGACCGTGCTGGTGAGAGCAGGACCGGGCAGTGCGCAGGGACCCTGCACCCAAGAGGGGCTCAGCCCCAGGAGCTCCATCCTTCACTGCAAAACGGGGGAAAACAGGGAAAAATGCGTGCTGGAACTGCACCAGGTCCCTGCGCCCTGGTGTGCCCATTTCACCATGACACACAGCGATGCTGGCACTGCAGGGGAAACTGAGGCAGGGGCTTGCCCCGCATAAATCACCCCACTCCCACACTGGGGCACCCACACCTGATACAGCATCACACCCCAGCACCCAACACAGTCCCTCCCAGCTATTGCCCCTCCACCTGTAGGGCAGCGTCCTGCTGCCCAGCTTTAATCCTGCGAATAAAGGGTGGCAAATTAGCCGGCAACACTCAGGAGCCACTCAAACCAGATCGTAAATCATGTGCTCACAAGCGGATAAAAGAGGCTGGAGAATTTCTAACAAGGCTAGACGGGCAGGAGCCAGGGAATATGAATGAAGCTGCCTGCACATAACTCGATTTGCGGCTCAGTTGATAACCACAGCCGCTCAGCCCTGCTGAAAACGAGGGGTAAAAGTCAGCAGCAAAAACCCAAATTCACCTTCCCGCCCTGGTCTGCACCCACGTCCAAGCAGAAGGAATCTGCACGCAAAGCAGGGCTGTGCTGCCCCACGCAACTGGGGAAATGGGAGGTTTGGGCCCAAAACAGCAGCACCCCCCACCCCACCCCCCCTCACCCCACCCCCCTGCCAGCATCTCTAGCATCTCTGCAGGTGCCCGAGCATGCTCAGGGCAGGGGTTTTCTTAATGAAGCTGATGGACAGCTCTTCTCCCCCAAGATCTTGGGGGAAATAAAACCAGAACCAGGCACCAGCCTGGCAAACAAAGCAGGAAACTGAGCTCATGGTCCTGCAGCCTGGGTGCTACCGCCCTCTGGCACAGCCCCGCCGACGTCCCCACGCTGGGGACAGGGCTCTGCCAGGCACCTCCAGCATCACCAGGATTGCAGCAACGCAGGAAATGATCCACCCTGCTCCAGTCCCGCGGTCTGGGCATGCACGGATGGACGGGTGGACAAGGGACCACTTCACATGTAAGCTCCCGAGCAGCTCCCTGCACACAGCCCTGCCAGCGCACGGAACTCATGATTCCTTCTTTTAATCAATGCCGTGTTAATAAGCGGTGCCTTGTTGCAGCTGGCAGGGAGCAGCACGGCAATGGCAATGCCGGTCCTGAGCCGCTGCTCTCCTGGCTCCCAGGACACCAGGCAGCTGCAACCCTGGGCTGGGGACCAGCCACCACCTGGGGGCTGCCATCGGGAAAGGACCCAGTCCAGGGTGCATCATAATGCCCCCACAAGCACCCGCTTGGAAAACAGCCTTATTTGGATGCCCACACGTATTTTGGAGTGCCCTAATTATTATTAAATATGACTGTTATGACAGGGATGTTCTTGCCACTTTCCAGTGGCATTTTGGAGAACTGGTCCCGGCCTCGGTGGGGCTGGTCGTGGCCCCTCCGAGACCTGAAGCTGCACCAACCTGCTTGGCCATGGCCTCCCACGGAAAGCGGCACTTACGGGGAAGAGATGCTCCTCCCTCAGCTGCAAAATGCAAAGCCACAAGCTGGATCCAGCCCCAGAGGGAGAACCAAAGGGAAAGCCCAGGATAACATCAGCGGGAAGTGGGGCAGGGTCCCTCACCCACTCCCTGCTCTGCAGAGACTGGGACAAAAGTAATCCTTTTCACCTGGCTGAGGGTTTCATAAAAAGGGAGAATCACTCAACAAGAAAAAAAATTATAATAAAAATATGACCCAAGTAATACAGCAGGACTTTAAGGGATGGAGGGGACAATATTCCTGGTAAAGCTTTTAATCATTTGTGGTCACGAAGAGCAGTGACAGCAGATTTAGAAAAGGGGGAAATAAAAGGGATGAAAAAAACTTCACGGCAAGTGCTAGGCTTATACAAATCAAATTAAGACATACAGCTTGAAGTTGTTTGTCTAATCAAAGGGAAAGTAATCTTTAGGAAAACTGGGGTAAACCATTCTTATAGCAGTTAGGGCCGGCAGCAGGGAGCGAGGTGGGTAGGATGGGTGCAGAGCATTCCATTCCCTTCCCAGGACTCCACATGCCCATCCTGCTGAAATCCCACCCCAAGGCACCCACCAAGGGATGAGTTCCCCCTCCCAGCCCACAGTGGGGGCTCAGCTCCGGCCCCAGCCCCATCCCACCTCCTAGGGGCGCAGGGTGACTCAAGGACTGTCACACTGCTGTCATGGGGCCAAAGCAATGTTTGCAGATTGGTTTTATTTTTATATATAAAAAACAAAATTATATTTTATTTTATTATTGTTGAATTATTTCCCCCTCTCTCCAGAATGATTCTTGCAGGGATAGGATGAGCAGTGCAGGGACAGGGGTGCTGCACCATAGGCGGCACAGGATGCCGTCGCCTGCTCGGCTCTTACAACACCTTCCTCGCCTCCCTTTATAATCCTGGGAAAGATTAGAAATTTGGCCCTGGGGGAGTTTCGCTCGTGAATCACCTGCGCAGCAGCAAAGGCAAACCCAGGCGTGTGGGGAGGCTCCCGAACCCCTGCAGAAATGGCAGCGGTCCCCCCAGCCCCGCACCCGCAGCAGGCGCATCCCCTCTCCATCCCTCCGACCGCTGCTGCAGGGCAGCATCTCTCCCCAACATAAACATCCTCCCGTCTTGCATGCTGCGTCACCATTTCCAAAGCGTTTCGAGAAAACAAAACAGTAAAAGAAAAAAATGAAACCAAAACCAAGCCAATGACAACCCCCCCAAAAGAAATTTCTAAGCAGAAAACTGTCTCGTTATAGCCCTCAAATTATAAACAGGTTCAATTAGGAGAAATTGAGGGGAGATGACTGTGAGCCAGCACGGTGCGGCTCCAGCATCGCCTGCCAGGCTGGGGCTTGACTCGTGGCAAAGACAGATGCTGGAAGCTCCCAGTATTGACTTAAGGATGGGAGACCTTCCATCTCCCTTCTTCTTGCACATCTTTTCAAGCCTTACAGTGATTTCCACCCCCCCACTACCACCAGAAGCACCAGCATCTTATTTATTAGGCCGAGCTGATGTTTCCACACGGCCATGGCAGAACTTGGGGAAGGACCACCACTGCCATCCTCCCCACAGCTTTCACCTTGGAGCGTAAAAGCCTTATTTAGCATAAACCCCCCAAATCCTGTTCCCCAAAGGAAGCTGGGCGCTCATCAGGGACTCACAAAACTCAGATAAACTTCTTGCTGGCTCTCCCCATGCCCATCACTCCTCTGGGCCACCCTTGCCATCAGAAAAAAAACCCAAACCAATAACCCCTTTTTTATGTATTACCCCAGTGCAGTGAGAGACACCATGAGATGGGAAGAGCCAAATACCCAGGAGGGACCAAGGACATCCTACAAATGTTTCTTATTACATTGACTTCTACCAATACTGGGTGTTTCTTTCTACCAATACTGGGTTTAAACCAATTCATTTGGGCTTTTTCCTGGAGGTCTACGGCACCTTATAAATGTAACCCTGCCAACTTTCACCACATGATGCATCTCCTGCAACAAGGAGCTGGTGAGGATACCAGACCACTCAAAACCACTGCAGGGCAAATCATGCAACCACCGGTGCCCTGACCCAAACCCGTAAGTGCCAGGTGGGTGCAACGGCCGCATCTTCCAGCTCAGCCTTAACCACCAGCTGCATCCAAGGGTGACAAGCTGGAGGACACTGGCTCAGCCACAGGACCGAGGTCTGATGGCAAAAAAACCCCAGGGGAGCAGCATGGAGAGCCCCGAAGAGATGCTACCACTGCTGCTTTCTTGCCCTACGGACATTACAGCATCACCACCACGGAAATCCCCCTGTGCGCCCGCCCGGGATGTTTATAAAGCCTCCAACCGCATGGGCTGGCTCCCAGTTCAGGGAGCTAAACAGGAATTTAAATTAATGAGCTTTGACTGTTCAGCGTGGCGCGGGTAGGGGGAGATGAGGGAGGCGAAAAAGAATCAAAAAAACGCCCATCGTGCCAGTCCTGGCTGCAGCTCCACACAAGAGTGGCTAGAAATTATCTGCTTATTCCTTTTTCCAGGAAAATTGTGCCTGTTGCTTCAGCAGTGCTGGTGAGACCATGGGAAGCCCAAGTGAGCCAGCCCCAATTTCAGCAAAATAGTTTAAAAAGGAATATAGATGATATAGATATATATATTGGAGGTAGGTCTTGAGATGGATTTTGGGCTATTTACCTCCCCAGGAAGAGGAGGGACAGCCTGGGGTACGTTAGAGCAGGGGAAAGCACTGCTCGGGGTGGGAGACTTTTCAAGGAGGTATCTGGGCTCCAGGGCCACCCGAAATGCTCGATGAGCCACAGGGACACTGGGCACCACATTCAGCTGCCTCCATCCCCTGGGAAGCAAGGGAGCAGGACCGGCACCCACAGCCCGTCTGGAGGGAGGGCAGCCCCTGCGTGTGAACGTAACGATGACCCACATGTAATGATAAGACGACAGTGATTGTATTTGTAATTGCCTTTTACTCCAGGAGGGCATATTTAAAGGGGATTTTTAAAAATTACACCAGCCCTGGAGGATATTTAAGCAATTAGCCCCGGCTATCATTAAGCATGCTTTAAAATCAATCAGGAGCCATCCTGATATGAGCCAGAGGGACAAATAATGTCCTTTGCTAGTGCCGGGACAGCAAACAAGGGGTCTGCCCCTGGTGTCCCCATTGAGGACATCGCTTTGGAGCAGGACCCACACTAAGGGTTATCTCCCCACTGAGGCAGGGGCAGCAACTCGGAAGGTTCTCTGTCCCCCTCCATCATGGAGGCTTTTGAGGTCCCTTTTTCAGCAGGTGGCTGTTAGCAGCGAGGTGCCCAGCGAGCACCCCTGGAACCCACACAAACCAGAGCGGGGCAAAAGCCAGGGGTAGGGACCACGCTTGAATTTCATCTTGTAGGTTATTTTTTTTCCTATTCGCTTCCATCAACACCAGTATCTGCAGAACCAGCCAATATACCGAAGCTGTCTCGGGCATGGGAGCACCGTGGCATGGCCCCATGCTTACCAAGTAACTGGCCTTGCGGTTTTTGCTGCAGCGGTGGAGATTTCTGCTCGGCATGGGCAACATGCTCGCGGCAGCATGGCTTTAACCTACCTGTGCCCCCAGCTAAACCCTAATCCCACACACCCAGCTCAGTGCCCGCCTCTGGCCCCTGTGGCTGCATCCTTTCCATCCCGAGCTGGTGCGGGGCAAAGCCACACAACTCCCACTGCGGCGGTATATTGCTTCATTAGTGATGCTTCGTTAGCAGGCGGTTGGTGAGCTGCACATTCTGCACCGATACCAGTGGTACAGCAGATAACTGTGGTCCAAGGCACTCACAACATGCCCAGAAACACCCTCAAATGTCTAAACACCCCAAAAAGCCCTTAGATTCCTAATCCCTGCCCCATGCATGGGTGCCCCTGCAGTACAGCCCTCCCAGGGCAGGCGGGGGGGCTCTGGGTTCTGGGGGACCCCAGGTGCCACAATGCTAACGCACCCACTGCAAAAAAGCATCTGCTGAGGACACATCTGCATCCCCCAAAGGTGGGTGCCGGTGCACCCCCAGCCCCATAATCTGGTCCAACTGCTGCCCCATAACTACTGCCAAATCTCTCCCCACATCCACAAACTCCCCCCCTTTTTTTTTTGGGGGGGGGGGGGGGGGGAGGAGGTGCTACTTTTCAAGCTGATGCCTTTTTGCAAAAGCCTGAGAGCAGCAGAGCTGGGAGGCAAACAGCCTCCGGCACACTCCAGGGCACCCGACTGCTTGTGCCCACACACCCCCTGTGCCCGCAGCCCTTACCTCGCCAGCTCTCTCAGACCCCCCCGTATTTTTCCCCTAACTCCTTCCAGCCAGGTAGTACCGGGCAGAACAAGCTCCCACGACCGGACACCTCCTCCCCTGTTTTATTTTACCGACAAAACCCAGGGCACCTGCTGGAAAAGCTTCTCACGTACACCCCGGCACCACAACATCCACCGGCATCGCCGCCTCGGCTCTGCTTTCCCAGATAATCTGGTGCCCGCTGTGGTTTAGTCCCACTTAGAAAAGAAGCAAAGAGCAAACCGGGGGCTCCCGTGGGGGACGCGTCCGCTGCATGAATTTAGCTTCCCCCCCCCCCCAACCAGGGTGTTGCATTCTGCTGCTGCCTTGGTTTTCTTAAGCCTGGCCTAGGCGGGCACACAAATATAATAGAGTAAAATTACAGTAGGGGTTCTGTCTAGTGCAAAGAGAGACGGAGCGGGATCAAGTGCCCTTCAGAAGCTGCATCTCATCTCCCCCAGGATAAACACTTTCATGTCACGGCGGCTGCTGGGGGGGATCGCTCTGCCTGCGGAGCTCGAGCAGCACGGCTTTCAGCTCTAGACAAGTTTCCACGCCGCAATCTCGTGGCAGGCAGGCACAGAAGCTCTCGCTTCAAGCAACTGCCTCTTCATTTATTAAAGAAATTAATAATAAAAAAAAAAAGGCGGGGGGTGGGGGGAAGTAAGCATTAATCCAAGCGTTCCCACCATTGCAGGGGAGGGATGCTGTGAGCGCTGTGCATGGAAAGTGGCCGTGGCTGGTGGCAGCGAGGCCAGAGATGGACTTCACAGTGCCCAATGGGTGAGTCAAGGCACCCAGCCATGGGGACCTGGGCGCCTGCGTGGCTCCCCGCATTCAGCCTCCCTGCCCAGGGGGATGCCCAGCCCCAAAGCCTGGCCCGTGACGGGGAGCTCAGCACCCCTTCCCACATCAGAGCAAAGCCCGTGCTTTGCCATTCCTAGAAGAAGCAGCAGGCAGCAAGGGCACGGAGCGGCATCCCACGCGCCAGGGCTCGGGTTGCACTTCCCAGAAGCGGGCAGCCGGGGAAGCCAAAATTAGCAGGCGACTAATTCTGCCCCTCGGTACATCCCCTGCTCCTGCACCACCATGACTGCTGCTTATCACCAGAAGATGCCGGCAAGCCCTTGCCTAGAGAAAAAATGAGATGAAACGAGCCCAGAAGCCACAGGACAACTTGCAAGGCAGGTCTTGGGGTTGCACCAAGCTCAGTCCCCAGGCCTGTATCACCTCACCCCCCCACATCGATACCCGGGTCCAGCTCTGCACACCCCAACGGGCGCTGGGGCAGGGAAGGCAGGCAGATACAGTTCCCAGCCTCCGGTTCAGCGCTGTAAGCTAACGCTGGGGTTATTTAAAGCCCGAGTTTTAGCAGCATTCAGCTACTGGTTGCGTGATCAGGATAAAAAATCGCAATCCTAATTCCTGGCCCCCCGGTGCCTATGGCAACTGGTATCCGTCTCCTTGGAAACTAATCTCGTGGTATTTGAACAATGTACCAAGGGCCTTTAATCTCCCAAACACTGTAAATCTTTATTCTAGCCTGCTCTCCTCCTACCCCAAGAGCCAACATAAAAAGCCCGTTGTTTTCCATGAAGTCACCAAGAGCCTAACTTGAATTTTATATTACACAGACACATCTTTTTGCTTTTTTTTTCCTTCCCTTTCGCACCCCCCCCCCCCCGCTAAATTAAGGAAAAATCCCATGTTCACGATGCCCACAGGTGCACCAGCACTGGCCCCACACCACAGTACAAGGTTTGCTTTCTCTGAACGGTGCCCAATGCTCTGTCCCGGCTATCGCCTCAGTTGGTGTGCCCACCTTGTGTCTGTCTAACCACGTACTGCTCCATGTAATAGTAACAAATAATGATAATTCTGAATTATCTAGCAGAAAAATCTCCAAACTGCAAATAGAGAGAGACGCAGCGCCCAGGCAGGGGGGACATGAGTTTGCAAGGGCTCAGCATAGGATGGCCCAGCCTGGTCCTCACCATGAAAGGGGATGCTGGCGTCTTGCTCCACAACACTCAACCCCAAGGTTTTATTCTTTTACAAAGCTGCTGTTGATGGCACTGATCCCTCCCAACCCCCGACTCCAGCCCATGGCCACCACTGCTCAGCACCGGCCTTCTGCTCTGCCCAAGGAGGTCCCCGATAGAGAGCCGCTACCTAATCTCATTAGTTTATCCCTAATATTTCTCTCTGGCTATTGGTGTCTCAGTGTCGAGTATTCCCTGTGTTTCAGGATGGGCTATTTGCTAATCCCACGCCTGGATAAGAATATAATCTCCGCCACATAAATAAGCTCAATAAAAAAAATAAAATTACTTTCTAAGAGGATGAAAGGAGGCTTGGAGATGGGAGCATCCTGCGCCCTGAGCTCCCCGCTCCTTCCCTCTCCCTTCTCCCTTATTTCATGGGATAGATTGGAAAGGCAAGAGCAGGTCCGGGGTCGCCCCAGCACTCACCCACTGCCCCAGCCCGGTGGCGGGGAGCACGTGTGCTGAGAGCCGGTGCCGCTGTGCCCTGTCACCCATGGCCTTGACGCCTGCCCAGAATCGGGCATCCCACGCAGGCAGGGGACTCATCACCGGCAATGGAGGAGCCTTTGCTGAAGCCGGGCACACAGCCACCCCTGCGTGACCCTCCAAGGGAGCCAGCAGTGCCACCTGGAAGGGGGAGGCTGCCGGCAGCTGCTGCCCCAGCCAGCCTGGATCCCCATTTCCTTCCTGGGCAGCCTCTGGCCATGGCACCAGCCCCGAAACCGGCTGTTTCTCATGCAAACCCCAGCAAACCCCGCCATTACTGTGGCGCTATCAGGGATCGGCATCACCGCCGGCTGCCAGACACAAACAGCCGCGGGTGCCGCATGGCCCCCACCCAGCTCAGGCACAGGCATCACCCTCCACTGGCAGACGATGCGCCGGGAGCCACTGGGACCGGCCACGGACACTCTGGCTTCCCTGGACCCTGGCATCACAACCAGCATCACGATGGCTGCAGCGCCAGGTCCTGCTGTGCTGCTCCTGCATCCCAAGAGCAGCATCCCGGTGGCTGGGGGCAGCCCAGGGGCTGGTAGAGTCATGCACCTCCAACGTGTCCCCACCGGTGTCACCGTCCCTGCAGCTCTCATGGGGAGATTCGCTGGTGTCTAATACAGCTTGGGTGCGCACCGTACCATTTTCCCCCGCCACGTTCACGGGGGCTCAGCATTTTTGAACACAGTGCCCTGAGCACAGCAAACTCTGCTACGCTGGGTGGCAGCCACCCAGCAGGGAGGGGACAGGCAGACAGACGGATGGGGACAAACCCACACCCAGAGACGGTGATTACACACCCATGGGTGCCAAACTGCCAATTCCCTGGCGACGCCTGTGCCCCTTGGGGCTGTGGGAGCTGCCCACGTGCATCAGTGCCTTCACCTGGGAAGGGCGATGCAGCATCCCGGGGGGTTCGTGGTGGTGCTGGGTCCCGCCTTGCCCGGGTGGTGGGATTTGGGATGCGGTGGGGTGGGAAGGCAGCAGGCGTGGGGCGGAGGCGGCGGGAGCGGCTCCGATAGCCAGTGATTGGAGCCATGACTCAAAGGCTGCCCTGGGGAGCCCTGCAAGGACTGCCCCGGGCTGGCCAGGATCTGGCCCTAAACTACAGCCAGGCCCTCTCCCACACGCTGCTGCTCAGGGTTACGCCGGGACAAGGTGACCTGGCCGCTGCCACCTCCTCCCTCCCGGGCTGTGCCAGTGCTTGGGCCCCAGCATAGTGGCCTGGGCCAGCATTTCCCTTCCCCTGATGCCTCGACCCCCCCGAAGCACACAAGCCCCTTCTTGCACAGGGGAGAGCTGGCCTGTGACCAGCCCCAGCTCCCACAACTTTGGGGGGACGCCGCCCGCCTTGACAGTGGGCCAGTTCAGCTCACCGACCCCCAGCCGACCAGCCATCCCCACGCCGCTCACCCCACACCGGGGCAGCCTAGCAAGGGTAATCAGCCAGCAGAGGGGTCCCCCAACACCAGCAAGAAGGGGGCCCCCAGGGGTGCTGAGCCCCAGCCCCGAGCCCCCACGGTGCTGGCACTGCCACGACCACGACACGGCACACGGGCACGAACCCAGCGCAGCCTGAGGTCTCGCAGAAACACATGTTCCCCCCTGCTAAATTCCGGCTTAATTCTCATTTCCATTGTGTTATGAAACACATTATCTGTTGAAACTAAGTCAACAGTTGTTTGCATTTACGTGTAAACACAGCGAATATTAGGAACGGGGCCAGCATTATATTTGCATACGAAATGCTGCCTGCGCTGCCCTCTCTCCCTGGCTCTTCTCCATCCCTGCAGTTAAAGACACCAGGATGCAGAGAGACGGTGAAACCCAAGACAGGAGCAGCCTGAGAAGCAAAACCCCCTTGTTTTTTCCCTCTCTATTTTTATTTCTGTGCAGCAAGAGAAAAAAACCCATCCCTTTAAACCCATGTAACGCACCGACACGCACACCCCCTTCATCTTGGGCCCAAACCAAAACCGCTTCAAATTCCCAATGATACGCATATCTTATCAGGCCCGCTTTGCATAGCGCATAAATATTTATTTGCTTTTAATCCTGCAAAGCAAACCTGCCTCGTGGCACATTTCCCTTAATCGGCAGCTCCGGCGCCCGACGAAGCGCCCAGAGAAGCGGCGTCCCAGATTCGGAACCTGCTTTGGGTGTGAGGGCAGGGAAATCAGCACCCAACGCCCAGCACCCGGCGCCTCTCGGGGTGCCTGGGGCAGGTTCAGGGGGTGCTGAGGCAGCTGGAAGGCACCCCGGTTCCCTGCCACTGGGGAAAACAAGAGCTTGGCTCAGACACCCCATAAATAACAGAAAATAAATACATGTGCATTGTGGTTTGGGTGTCAGAGGTGGCTCAGTGCCGGTGTGGCTCTGAGATGGTGATGCTGCCAGGAGAGGTGACACCAGGGGTGGGGACTGGCCCCCCAAAAAATGAGATTTTTGGGGCTGAGCACCTTGTCACGGGGAAGGCAGAGAGCACACAGTTTAGTTTTTGGGCTTGCGGCTTATTTTTTGCACTTGGGCTTGTCGAGTTGAAAAACAGAAACCCTCCAATGTGGACACTTATGAGATGGGAAACGAGGGGCTGCAGCGCTGGGGAACAGCTCGGGTTACCACCATCTACCCATCACCCCGGTTCAGGATGCTGCCAAGCACAGACCCATGCCCCAAACCCTGCCGAGACCCGCACAACCTCACACACCACGAAACCTGTAGAAACCGATATAAAAATGTGAATTTTCAAACATCAAATCACCCCAACACCAAAAGCCCCCGAATTACCTCTTGCTTCAGCCAGAAGGATGGGAAGCAGTGTGCTCACCCACATCCACTCCCGCTCCACGGCAATCAAAGCGTTCGCATCGGGACCCACGGAGCCTGAGATTGTGAATTCATTTCTTAATCAGTTCCCCTTAAATAGGTGGCAAGCGATCAGGCAAGGGGCACCCACTGCCCCGCAGCAAGGGTGCTGAGCCCGGGGGAGCCAGCGTGCTCTCGGCACAGCTCTGCGCCATGCGCAGCCACAGAGCGGGTAAAGACGGAGCTACTTTCTAGTGGGCAAGTAAATATTTAAATAGGCAGCTGTATTTCAGCCACTCCGCCACCGTGCCTCATCCTCTGTGAAGCTGCTGGCTCGGATGGAGCCCAAAAATCTAATTAAAAGCAAAATGCTGGTTTCCCCCCAAGATGGGAGGAAGCACCTTAATCTCTGCCCAAGGCCAGTGATCCCGGAGGAGAAACCACCCCAGCCACCTTACAAGAGGCTTTCCCTGGGTGCTAAGTGTGATCTCTCATCTCTCTAGCATCTTCACACAGTGAACCTCGCAGCCCGAATCTGTGACCCCCAGCGCACCAGCACCTCCAAGGAGGGGTACCGCTCCATCCTCCCCCAGCCCCTGTGCACATCACCTCACTGCCGGGGACACGAAACACCCCGAAGAGGCAGCCTGGCTCTCCCCAGCATCCTTCCAGCCACTCAGAATACCAAGGGCAATAAAGAGAGACTCAAGCAGAAAGCAAAATCAATACTGAGAAGGAAGGTTCTGGGCTTGAACGCCTTCCGTAGCATCGCCGGTGAAAAGTGGGTTAGTGAAGGAGGGGGGTGGAAAGGACAGAAACCCTCGGCACACCCACAGCACATGGGTTTAAGAGGAACGGCATTTGCTCTAAGGTTTTCTATAGGCATCACTGACGGTTTTGAGGTGGGGAAGCATGTAGGGGGGGCGCAGACCCAACCCAGCACCCCCTGAGCCTCATCTGACCACAAGAAAAGAGTTATGGGGAGGAGAAAGGAAGGGCACCCCAGCACCACATCCTGGCTCCCACCCAGGCGATGCCGACGTGCACCCATTTTGCTTTTGGGGGGTGCGGAGGCGCAGGGAAGGGGCACAGAGGCCAGCAGGCTGTCTGCCAGCCTCCCACGGCTCCCCTCGCTCACAGCCCCGACCAGAGCCATTTCCCTTCCTGCTCTCCCAGACTTGCACCTCCGAGGGGCTGGCTCCGGCTGCCGACTGGCATCGCCATCCCTGCCCCAACTGGGACAGCAACCGGGGGGAGCAAAGCCCACCCGTAACATGGGAAAGCCCGCATCCCAGAGCATCCTCAGCAGGGGCCACCACAGCGGCGACAACTCCACGCTATTTTTAATTACCAGGTTGAAAATAATAAAGGATGTCTACGTGCTCTGCCACACAAATGGCAACCCAGCGCAAGCCCAGCTGTTAAAAATAGCCCTTTCCAGAAGCGCGGCTGCCAGCCACCCACAGGCACCCTTGGCCCCATGAGACGCACGCTCCACTCCATCCATCGGCATCACCGCATCAGGTCCACAGCATGCCGGAAGGTCAGTGAACATGGAAATACGCATCTTACATAAATGAAATAAAATAACCAGAAGCCAAAAAAAAAAAAAAAAATTCAACGATACCTATGATGCTAGGGGAGAAAGAAAGAACTCAGGGGGAAGAAAATTTCTCAGCGATGAAACCACAACCCAAGCAGCCTGCTTTGAGAGAGTATTTAAAGATGAGGGGATTTGTGCGCTTCGAGGTGCGGAGGGGACACAAGCATCACCCTTGCCGGCAGCTAAAGTAGAGGAAACTTTTGTATCACTGCGGCAGTGCCGGAGCCAGCTTTTATCATGGAGAGCCTCGTGTGCAGGCAACGATAGGGCTGGATTTCTGCAGGTGTAATTCCCACGGAGATAAAGACCTTGTTTTTCAACAAGCTACGGCATCGTACATAAATTACAACAGCAAGCATGGGGAAACAAAGAGGTTTTCAAGAGAGTGCGTAATCCTCAGAGGGACGGTGCGGGGAAACCCGGCAGGTGGCTGTGGGGAGATGTCGCAGGAGATGTGGGGCTAATCTCATGCTCTCCCACCCCCTGGAAAAGAATAAACCTTTGGGCAAGTGGGGGGAAAAAATAATTAGCCCACTCAAACGAAAAGTATTTGAAGGGCGCAGGATGGGGATGGGATTGGATGCTGGGATGCACCGCCGCTGCCTGCTCTTCCTTGCAGTGGGATCCAGCAAGGAGCAGCAGGAAGGGCACAGGTGGGTGCTGGATCCATCCTGGAGCCAGCCCTTTGCTCCGGGAGCTTACACAGGGAGGGCTGGGGGGGCACAGCACCAGGGCGCTCAGCTCACGGGACTCAGGTCACGCTCGTCTTTTTTTCTCCTCTCTCTTTTTAACTAAGATAAATAAATACAACCTGACACTAATTCTAACGGGTTTCATAAATGTTTAATGTCCTGTTAAAGGTCGCTGGCTGCCCACTCCCGCCACAGATCTGCAGGAACAGCACATGGGCCACTCGGGCTGAACTGTGCCGTTCCACCAGGGATCCGACGGCCGGCACGCTGCTCTCCCACCGGGCATCGCCTGGCGTGTGCCAGAAACCTGCCGCCAACCCCCTGCCAAGCTTCATCCGGGGATGTCTGCATTTTGGGGTGGGGACGGACGGGGGGGACAAAAATACCAAGCTCTAATCCGGGGTACGATGCTGTAATTTCACTTCAAGGGTTTCTAGGCATTTTTCCCCAGAAAGCTGAGATGAAATTACAGCCCGGCAATGCCCTTAAAGGGTGCGGAGCAATTTATTTTCAGTGATCCTCCTCTAATGAAGCTAATTTATAACCTTGTCAGAAGGCGCACGCAGACTTGGGGCACCGGCACAGCTCCCTTCCCCCCGCCTGCCTTTCCCAGGATGAAAACCTCCAACCCAAACCCCAACCAGGATGTTTATTTAAGGCCCAAAACCCCAAAGGCACTTTAAACAAGCAGAGTTCCTCACATATTTTGCCAACGGAGCGCAATCCTTCCTGCCGATTGCAAAAGGGCTTCCAATGGCGGGGGGGGTGGGGGGGCTGGGGGGGTGGGGGGGTGTCCCTGCTGCCAGCAGGACGGGGGTACCCCACACTGCTCGGATGGGAGCAAGGATGATGCTGTGGGACCCCAGGACCTGGGAGCTTCTTGGGGTGTCCTTGCAGACCAGAGCATCCCCACGCGTTGGGGTCTCCACAGCGCTCAGCAAAGTGGTGACCCAGTTTTGGAAGGACCTGCCGACACCATCACAACAGCCCCACCGCGCTCTGATGGGAATCGCTCCTCACCAGCTGGAAGGGTTCAACAGCTCATCCCCTGTCCGGTTAAAAGAGAGGAAACCATAGGAAAAAGCCCTTTCTCCATCCATACCAACCCCTCGTGTTTCTCCTAGGACACACAAGACCCACGGCAGCCACCGGTGAGAAGGAGCAGGGAAGAAGCGGAGTGGCAGCAGCTCCCACTGCCCTGCCAGCGCCGCACAGCAGCACTTTAGCAGATGGTGGATCGTAACATCGTTATATTTACCTAACGAGATTGCTTTATTGTAGCCCTCCAACAATAAAGCCAGAGCATCTAAAGGCGGCGGCCAACTCCTGGGCTTCGACAACACAGGTGCCAAAAAAAAATAAATATCTACATTTTAAATCTATATATAAATCACGATCTCAGAGGTCACGTTAATACACCGTTTTCCCCCCACACACATACGCTAAACCACATGTGACTTGTATGCAACAAAAAAAGATGCACAATTCAATGCTTTACATCCTTCTAAGGTCCCGGGAGCAGAGCTGCAAGAGCAATTTGGGTGCTGCCACGGGTGCGCGGGGCTCAGACCCCCAGCGCCAGCCAGGACAGGCAGCACGCGTGCCAGCGACGCCGCTCCTCCAGCCGAGGGCTACCGCTGGTTGCTGGCACAGCCGGCGGGGTCCTAGCCTCCTAAATACTAATGCAACACAAATAATAAAGATAATTCCCACATATTTAATCATTGCCAGATCTCTGGGTAGAAATGGTAATCAGGCCCCTACTAATTAGGGAGACATAATCCTGCCTTTCCTACAGGTTTTTCCATCCCCATCACCTACCCTGCAAGGAAAGAAGCAGAAAGCTGACCCGATAGGGAGGAGGGTGACTTTGATGGAAGCCTCAAATAGGTCCCAAAGCCCGACCGCAGTGGGCACAGCACCATCCTGCCAGGGCTGGGGGGGACATGCCACAACCCCCATCCTGCGGGGCTTGGCGCCAGTTCAGCCCCAAATGCAAACCATCCTTTACGATGGTTTTAGGGTTTTTTTTATTTTGAGAAGCTCCGAGCAGCAGCATCCATCCAGGGAAAACCTGCCCCTTGCCACATGCGCCCCTCTGGGGTCTCCGTCCCGCAGCAGGGTACGGACCAGCAGCCCCACAGCTCATCTCAAGCCTCATCCCAAAATTTGGGTATCCCGGAGGCTCTCCCTGGTGGCTGCTGGTAGGCGAGGGCAGCGCCAGCCTTACCGGCACTGCTCCCTGCTGCTGTCACCCATGTGCCATGCCACGCGTGCTCCCCAGTGCCAAGCCCTTACAAAGTGGCTGAGCTTAATTTCAGGCACGAGGGTTGCCACTAATTAGAAGCAGGGCTGGGTCTGCCTCTTTCACCTGTGCGTGCCAGTGGAGGGGGCTCTGCCCGCCTCCAGGGAACCACCTCCATCCCCGGCACCGTGGTGGGAGCCAGCCCCACCGCCCAGGGCCAACCCTTGGGTGCCACCGGGCTGGAGCTCCAGCAGCAGATGAGCAACCCGGTGGCCGGTGGCCAGGGTCCCAGGGCAAGGTCACCTCACGCGGGCCATTTCCCAGGCAGGAGGCACGTCCACGCAGCCACAGGTCCAGGCAAGTTGTGAGCTCTGCCACGACCCGGGCGCAGGGACACGCTCATCCCTGCGCGCCACCCTTTGAAGGTGGGCAAAGGATCTTCTCTCACGGCCACAGGATAAGCCCCAGGAGATCTTCACCTACTGCGATGGCTTCATTTCCCGGGTGTTACCTTGCTCTGGAGCACTCCTGCTCTGCTCACCACGAGTTTTCTCTAAGCCAGGCTGACTGCCCTGATGTCCTTCTAACCAAGAGTTAGAGGGAAAGCTTTCTGGGCTGTTTTTTTTTCTTTTTTTTTTAGCAAAGGAGAAGGAAGCCAAGGGCTCCTTAACACATCCACCCCCTCCCTTGGCCAGGGACGGGGCTTAGCTCCTACCTCTTCACCAAACACTTCTTCCCATGTAAAGGGACTTCCCAGCCCCACTTCAAACCACCCCATAAAGCTGCTGATTATCAGGGCCTGGGCACCACACGTTTCTCTTGGAAGCACGCAAATCCCTCTGACCTCTATCCACCCATTCCAGAGGGAGGTTTCTCCTCCAGGAGCATCCCAGCTAAGCAGGACACACAAGCCCTGGCAGCAACCAGCACACACCACCAAAAAGCGCGAGAAATGCTTCAAAAAATAAAAAAGGTGACAAAACATTCCTCCCACCAGTGTTCCTCCTGGCCATCTCCTGAGGGATCTACACCCCAACGCACCCCCGAGCTCCCAGGTTTCCCTCTGCCCAAGGTGCTCCAGGAGCAGATCAGCAGCAGGCCCATAGTGCCCACCACGAGCCTGTGCGCCCACCTGCCTGCACCCACTTGGATGGCTCAGCAGTGCAGCACGCCACATCGGGGATGTCACCCACGGGCAGGGGACATCTGGGTTTGTCCCCTTCCATCTCCTGGGGCAGAGGACCCAGACAGGCAGGCGGGCGCTGGATGACACATTTCCAGGAGCCCTCCTGGGTCCACACCAACCTCCCCGCCGGCGCCTGCTCCTTTTGATGTTGCACATTTAAAGAAAACAAAGACAGACACTTCATCCCTCAGGTGAGAGGTGGAGATCAGCTCTGAGGGGGGAAGCCCTGGTAAAGGACAGTGACATCCACGTGGACACACAGCAGCAGAGCTGTGCTCCTCACCAGTCCCTGCTCGTCCCGCTGAGGTTGATTCTCTTCTTGAACCAGCCAGGCCAGCACGGAGCAGAGTCAAGGAAACGTGAAGCCAGAAAACTCAAACAGAAGCTGTTTGCCTGCAGGAATGTAAATCCCACCTCGGTACAACTGCTCTCCAGGAGGGGCTTCGTGTGCCGAGTGCTTTTCTTCGCAGCATCCTACCTAGGGCAGCAGCAAAGCTTCCTTTCCCACAGGTAAGTCCCTCAGAAATCCCTGCCAAAGCGTTCGTAAGGCAGCGTTTGGCAGCAGCTCCCGAAACAGGATGAGATGCGGGGATATTCCCACAACAGCCATGCCCCAGCTGCTTTGGGGGATTTCTCCGGCTGCAGCCCCCACCCCAGCGCATCGCTCCCCCCCCACCACAGGAGCAGCATGTGGCAGGGACGAGCACCTACCCGGGCTCACTTGACATTTTTCTCTTGGGCTTGAAGCAAATTCAGCCACCAGGGCTGCCCTAAGAAACGAAGCATCGAACCGGTGAGTGAAAACCCCCAAAGACCACCTGGAGCCTGGCCACCACGCAGCCCCGAGCCTCCCACCGCTTCTGACCGGGCTGAAGGCTCCTCACCTCTTTTCAAAGACAATCATAGAATCATTTAAGTTGGAAAAGACCTTTGAGATCATCGAGTCCCACCGTTAACCCAGCACTGGAAGCCCACCATATCCCTAAGCACTGCATCTACACATCTTTTAAACACCTCCTGGACGGTGAGTCCACCACCTCCCCGGGCAGTCTGTTCCAGTGCCCAACCGCTTTTTTGTGGAAGAAATTTTTCCTAAAAGGCCTCAAGAGATGTGAATAAAACACGTTCTGTGAAGGGCCAGGCTGCAACAGGGCAGAGCAAAGTCATGGGAAACCTTGCTCCTGTTTGCACGTACCTGCCACCTCCCTGGCAAACCCGCGGCCAGGGCTGCTCTCCACCCCCAGCCCCACTGCTCAGACCAGCATCCAGATGGACACCAGAAGCCCTTCCCGACAGCTTCCAGCTGGGCTCTTCCCAATAAATGAATCAATAAACACATTTTTAGCTCCTGGATGGATATCTCCATCCTGAGAAGGGGCTCCCAGTACGTTCTTTCCTCTCCTTCTCCCTGTCCTTGAGAGGGGAAGGCTTCTGGTGGTGGCAAACCCACCCCAGGTGCCTTCAGCATCTGCCTCTGCTCTCCACAAAGCCCCAGAGGAGGTTGGGCATTGCCAAGAAGGTGCAACACGGGCAGACATGGCTGGAGGGGCAGCAGAGCATGGGCACCAGCACAGCCCCTTGCCCCAAACCATCACCTACCACTTAAACCCAAGCGCAGCCATCCTGGGAGCAGCACTCCCCATCCACACCTCCACTGCCATGAGGATCCAGCACCACATCCACCCACCACAGGCATCTGCAAAGGGATGCCGGCAGCACAAGGAGCAATCATGCCCGCTGGCCACCGGGCAGGGCAAGGCACTGCTGCCCAAGCCGACGACGGCCACCGCCGAGCCCTGTGCCCACCCCAGGGGTCAGCCCCGCAGTGGGCCACCGGCTGGGGACGAGCCTGGCCGGTGACCGGAGTTCCTCCACATTCCTCCAGCCTGGCTGCCGGGGTGCAGAAATTCCCAAAGGAAGTACGGGGCATTGATAATTGCCGAAAAAAATCTGAGCTATTTCCTGCAGGAGCAGAAGATGGGAATCCCCCATCAGCTCCAACGGCGAGAGGTCGCTTGTTTTGGTCTGGGATTTTGGGGTTTGGGGTTTTTTTCTCCTTCCTTTAAGCAGAACATCGCTCAAGTCATACGTGATGCACATCAAGTGGGACAGCCAGAACTGTCCTCTGTGCTGGCCCCAAAGCCCACCCTCCTGGTCACCTCCTGCCCCACGCAAGGTCCCACCGGACACCTACCAGCACCGTGCCGGGCTGCCACGAGGGCACCACGTCTCTCACCCGGGCTGGTAGGGCAGGTTCCTAAATACATCCCTGAGCAGGTTCCTAAATACATCCCTGAGCAGGTTCCTTCCCTCTTACTCTTGGCTTCTCATTAGCAAACCTGAACGAGCAGCGACCCAGGGCAGCACCAGCAGCTCCCCTGCCCAGCCGTGACAGCCCTCCCGGGAGGGACAGCAGAGGGAGGCCATGATGGCCACCAGCGCCCGTCCCCCTCCATCACCCCCAGCTCCTGCAAGCACCCCGCCAGCGCAGCCACCCGACCCCTGCCCGCACCAGCGGCCACACATCCCGGGCAGGGATCACCCCAAAAACGCGGCCTTGGGGGGCAACGCCAGCCCGGATAGCAGCGGGGCAGGGCAGCCCCGTGGCACAGCGGGACACCCAGTCCGGTGGTCACTGGCACCCTGGCACCAGGGGCAGCCACACCACGCTGCCGCGGCTCAAAGGTGGCTCGGGCACCCGGCTGACAGCTCGCCACCGGCCCAGGGCTCGCTGCCCTGGGGGGGCCACAGGCCACGGCAGAGGCACCGAACCACGGCCTTTAGCCCCCCAGCCCCTTGGCCACCAGCAGGGTCAGGTCTGCCACCGGCAGCTGCTGCACCGCTTTCTCATCTCCGAGCGGGTGCTGCGGCCGTTCCCCCGGAGCAGGGAATTTCGCGGGCTCGGACGGGTGACAGCCGGTACAGCGGGGCTGCCTGCGCTGGCGGGGACCGGAGACCCGGGATCTTGCGGAATTAACGGCGCTCATGTGCAGGATTAATCCCCAGCAGCTCCTCCAGCAGGAGCAGACACCCCAAAGCGGGGGGCTCCCGTCACACGAGGCTCCGTGCCACTGTCCCCAGCCGGTTCCAGCATCCGGAGCCTGCACGCCAACGGGCAACGATGCAGCAGGAGGCCGAGCCACGGACCCCCAAGCACCCGCGACACCCAGCCCCGTGGCTCTGCAGTGATGCTCGGCGGCACCCCCACCTCCCGAAGCGCTCTCGCCGCAAGCCCCCAGCGTTACCTGCACGGCTCCGAGGCTCACTCCGGCGCAAGGCGCATTAACAGCATCGCTCCGATGGACGGATAGCCCAGCTAAACCTGCCGCCAGCCCCACGCGCTGGAAGGACAAGGGCACCGGCTCCCCAGGGAGCAACTTTCTCCCCATCACGACTACCCCCACGCACCCAGAGCCCCCGGCTCGCCCCCGCCAGCCCCGGGGGGCCACAGAGGATGCCTGTCGCTCCAGCCCGTGGGCCACCGTGCGAGGCCGGGTGGCCAGCCCCAGCCGAAGCCCCCAGCGCTTCGTCAGCTCAACCCTGTTTCTATTTCCAGCCGCGCTGCTGTTGCTCCCCATGCCGGCGGAGGCGAGCCCCGGCACCCCACTTGCCGCTTCCCCCCTGTTCGGCACCGCCGGGCGCAGCTGGGGCAAGTGGTAGCCCTGGGGCTGCCTTAGGCACATGGGACATCGTTGGGGTGGTGGGCACCGAAGGCCAGCCCGGCATCCCCTGCCCCACCGCCCCGGCACCATCGCCCCCCCCAGCCCCCTGCCTTACCGCCCCAAGCACCCCTGCAGCGCTGGCACCCCCAACCCCTAATGCCCCCCCCCCCAGCCTTATTGCCTCTTGGCATCCCCCCAGCCCTGCTGGACCCCACCAACCCCAAGCCCCAGCATCACCCCCAGCATTCCCTCCCACCAGCCCTAATGCCCCCCAAGCCCCAAAGAGCTCAACACCCCCCACAGCCCCACCAACCCCAGCATCCCCCCAGAGCCCTCCAGCCCCCCAACATCCCCCCAGTCCTATTACCCTGCAGCATCCCCCAGCCTCAGCACCCCCCCACCCCACAGCCCTATCGCTCCCCAGCATCCCCCAGCCCTCCTGCCCCCCGCATCCCCCAGCATCGCTATCACCCCCCAGCAGCCCCCGAACCCCCGGCACCCCACCACCCCGCAACCCTATTCCCCAAGCATCCCCCAGCCCTACCACCCCCCAGCACCCCTCTCCACGAACCCAGCACCCTCTCACCCCTATTCCCCCCAGCATCCCCCAGCCCTACCACCCCCCCCCACGAACCCCCCACCTCCCCACCCCTATTCCCCCCCAGCATCCCCCAAACCGTGCCGCCTCCCCAACACCCCCCTTGGCCCACCGTTCCCCCCCGCACTGCTACATCCAGGACTGGGACTGAGGGGGGGGGTGGGCACATTGGGGGGGGGGGGGGGGGGGGGCAAAACTTTTCCTTACCGCGGGCGGCTCGGGCGCGGCGCTCCTGCCTCCCCCGGCGAGGCTGCGCGGGAGCGGCGGGAGCGGCGGGGGCGGGCGGGCGGGGGCCGGGATGGAGCCGCCTCCCGCCTCCCGCCGCCTCCCTCCTCCCCGGGCGGAGCCGGTGCTGCCCGATGGGGCTTAAAGACAAGAAAAAGGAAGGAGGGAAGGCGGGGGGGGGGAAGAGGGGGAAAAAAAAAAAGGGAAAAAAAAAAGGAGGGAGGGGGGGCGTTAAAAAAAAAAAATCCCACCCCAAACTGGGAAAGGAGAGCAGCTCTTTGTTCTGTAATCCCAGTAAAAGTGCCAGCCATTCGCCCCGCCGCTAATCCCAACCCCGCTCAACGGCACCATCCATTGGCTGCCATTTACATACGGGATTAAGCAGCCCGATAACCGGCCGGGGGGGTTGGGGGGAGGGCTGAGCTCTATTAAGTCCTTTCATGCCGCTCCGGAGCCGTGCCGAGAGGCGCCGAGCCGAGCCGTTCCAGCTGGACACGGCTCGGCGCGGCTCGGCACGGTAGCCCACTTGGTTCCTGGGGTGGTCACAGGGGTGCAATGGGGACCTGTCGCCACCTGTTGGCGTTGGCATGGCTCGGCTTGGCACGGTTCGGCACGCTCCTTGTGTGGTTTGGCACGGTATGGCTTGGCACAGCTTTGCCCTGGTAGAGTTTGGCTTGGCACGGCTTGGTCCTGCGTGGCTCAGCATGGCACGACATCGCCCCGTGTAGCTTGTCTCAGCTCGGTATGGCACGGCATGGCTCAGCACAGCTCTGTGCAGCATGGCACAGCTCGACATGGCCTGGCACGGCTCTGCTCAGGTTAGCACACCTTGGTTTAGCACGGCATGGTTTGGCACAGCCTGGCTTTGCACAGCTCGGCACGGCATAGCACAGCATGGCACAGTCTTGCCCTGCATAGTTAGCTCAGCACGGCTTGGCTTAGCATGGCACAGCTTAGCATGACACAGCATGGCTTGGCACAGCCCTGCGTGGCATGGCTTGACAGCGCGGCGTGGCCTGGCCCCGCACGGCACAGCTCATCGGTGCATGGCCCAGCCTGGCTCAGCACAGCCCGTTACGGCACGGCCTGGCATGGCATAGGTGGGCTTGGCAGGGCATGGCACAGCCTGGTGCTGTATGGCCCAGCTTAGTACGGCACAGCTCGGCACAGCACAGCATGGCCCAGCCTAGTATGGCACAGCTTGGCATGGCATGGCATGGCCCAGCTTAGTACGGCACAGCTCAGCACAGCACAGCATGGCCCAGTTTGGCACAACACATCATGGCATAACCCAGCATGGCCCAGCTTGGCACAACCTGGCATAGCCCAGCATGGCATGGGATAGCATGGGCCAGCACGGCACAGCTCAGCATGGCCCAGCATGGCCCAGCTTGACACGGCACAGCCCAGCACAGCCCAGCTTGGCATGGGACAGCTCGGCACAGCCCAGCACAGCCCAGCATGGCCCGACTTGGCATGGGACAGCCTGGCACTGCACAGCATAGCCCAGCCTGGCACGGCACAGCCCGGCATGGCCCAGCTTGGCACGGCACAGCCCAGCACGGACCAGCATGGCCCAGCTTGGCACGGCACAGCCCGGCATGGCCAAGCTTGGCACGGCACATCATGGCCCAGCCCAGCGTGGCCCATCTTGGCACAGTACAGCCCAGCATGGCCCATCTTGGCACAGCACAGCTCAGCATGGCCCAGTTTGGCACGGCACAGCCTGCCATGCCCCTGCCGGCTGGCCCAGTGGTCCGGGCTGTGCCAGGAGCCGGGAGCAGGGAACGGCTCTTCCCCCAGCGCCTCGCGGCACATTAAGGAACAGCGAATTAAAACAAATGAAAAACTATTAAAAATAACTTGACAGCGTTTTAACCTCCAAAGTTTGGAAACTGCTGACATTTTTTTCCCTTTGAAGACGCATTATGCAGCTGCTCCATTAGCTGGATTTTGGTTTAAATAAGTGATGATTTATTACTGCTCCGGGGCCGTGGGGAGAAGAAAACATTTTAAGAGAAAACACTTTTTCCCAGTTTCTGGAGGAGCGGGGAAGGGGCTTCTCGGTGCTGCCGAGCCCCACGCGGGCACCTGGCACCCCCTGCGTCCCTCCCCGTGGCATCAGGCCTGGGAAACCTGCACGGGGGAGGGGGGCTGGGGACACCCCACAGGGACGAAGGGTTTGAGGAGCTGGGACAGGGTGGCCAGAGCTGGTCCCCACTGGGCACCCGCCATCCCTGGGGAGTGAGAACACACTCGCTGAATAATTAAATGGAAGATCTTACTCCGACGAAAGAAATCAGGGCATCTGTGGGCTAATTATCTGTAAGCCAGACCTCCCCCCCCAAAAAAAAACACCCACCAAAATTAATTGAATTAGGCCATGCGAGCACAGGAGGAGCTGCCTGCGAGGGACAGGGAGGTTTGGGTGCGGGGGTCCCCAGCACCCCTTGGCACGCTGCCAGCCCAAAAACCCTGGGTGATTTAAAAAAAAGGGGAGGAAAGTGGATTTTTGTGCAGCTGCCACCGCTGTGCCGTGCCCCTGCTCTGTGCCCTGGGAGGCTGCAGCCCCCAGTGCCTTGTTCCCACTGGGGCCCCCCCTGGGGTCAGGCTTGTGCTCGGTGTTGCTCCCCAAACCTGCCCCCCCCCCCGGGCCCAGACCTGCCCCCCCCCCCCCGGCCTATGGCCATTGGGGCCACAGCCGCCCCAAGGGAGCATTTATGGTGTCACCAGAGAAACAGGATGGTGCTGGTGTTTGGGGGGGTTACACCCCCTCCCCCCACCCCAGCATGGGTTCGGCTGTAGGGTGGCACCTCTCGGAGCCACCCCAGGATGCCGATCCTGGAAGGGACCTTGGCCAAGAGGCTTCCCGAGGTCCTTTGGCCAAGGCCAGCGCCTGGCTCGCTCCCGACATGCGGGGAACTGTCCTGCAGGGGTGGTCACACAGCTGGGACCCCAGTGCTGAGCCCCTGGGGATGGCTCGGTGCCAGCTGGTTTTGGGGTCCCCTCTTGCTCCTCACGGTTGGGGACCATGAAATGAGGTCGGAGACCCCTGGGTGCCACCTTCGGTCACTGGTGTGTGAGTGGAGCTCAGCCCCGTGGGCAGCAGCAGCTCCCAGCAGGGTCTCGGCTTTGGGAGCCGTCCCCAGGTAGGGCCATGGGTGCTTGGGGTGTGGGGAGGTCACAGCGATCCCGAAATCGGGAGAAGGAGCCTGGGCAGGGGCTGTGGAGCAAGGCAGGCTGTGGGCTGAACCACGCGAGGGACGGGAGGGACGGGGACGGGCTGAGCCGCAGCTCGGCTGCTTGGGGAGGTCTCGGGGGGGGGGGGGGGGATGCTGCCAGCTGGGGGCTATGGACTTCAGGGGGGAGGTGGACCATGTGGTGGGACCTCACATGTTCCATCAGAACCAGGTCCACACAGGTGATGAGCATCCTTTAGGGATGCTCGCACTCGTGGAAAGGGCGCCTGGTCCAGCCGGGGGACCACTGCGATGGCTTAGTGTCCCTGGCTGTTCTTCCATCTGTGCCGGTCTCCAAAAAAATCCACTGCAACAGGACACAAGTGGGAGTGAAGCATTTTGGGGGGGGGCCACAACAATGAGCCACCCAAGCCCACCCAGCAAGGTGGCTGGCATGAGAGGGAAGGTGCGATCTGCTCTATCTGCAGCAATAAAGAAGTTCCTTGTCACAACGCTGACAAAAGAAAAGGCAGCATCACCAGAAAACAATCCTATCTGCAGAAAGATTTCTTCTTTTTTTTTTTTTAATTTGTTAATTAGTGACTGCTGGGCATCACAAGAATCGTTGTTTTCTCTGATATGCTGATTTCTTCTGTCTCTCAGTGGAATTGGAGATCACAAAAATAAAAAAAAAAAAGAAAAGCTGCTTCTAAAGAAGAGGGAATGGGGAAAAAGTTTTAGTAAGGTCAGAAGAAATTTAATTGAAGGAATGAGTTTATTTCTTCTTTCCTACAGGGGTATTATGTTCTTTTGCTATAGCAAATCGCTGGTTAAAACGACCAAGGCAAAACAAAATGGTTTTTAAATTATAGATCAAAGAGCGGGACATTTCTGGAAGCCCATCATGGCTCGGTGCCGCCGGGCACATCTTGGTGAGCGGAGGAAAAGCCTGGAGGAGAAAGTCCTTGGGTCTGCAGCTCCGGGTGGGAAGTTTCAGGGCTGGGGGGGGGGGGGGCGGGGAGAAGCTTTCCAAGCCATCGCTCACGCCTGTAGGAACCAGACTTTGCAGGCAGCAAATGCCGCTTTCTGCGCTGCAGTTTTGGGGAGTCCACCCCGCACCAAAGCCGGCTGCTGCCGGGAGAGCTGTGCACCAAACGCGTTCTCCTTTCTTTTGCAAGATACGTGCTGTCGAGTAAAACCGTCAAGGATTCCCTGGAAAACCCGAGCTGATATCTATTGGTGCCAAACATATTTGTAGAAACATCAAAAAAAAGCCCCCCTCCACCCCCCACCCCCTGCCTGCTAGGGCATAGCAGTAGCTTCTAGCGAATATTTACTCTGCCCGTCCGCGTTTAACGTATCTGCGGTGCCAGCTGCCTGCAGCCCTGCCGTCCTTTGAATGCCGCGCTGCAAAAAAGTGTTTGCTCCAGCACAACAGATAAAATGTTTTTCTTTGAGTGCATCCCTTGAATTATTTCCATGCTAATGAAGACCCTGGCGAGGTGCTTCCAAACCAGAGCCTCCGGACAGCGACAGCATCCTGGGGAGCAGAGCTGGGAGATTTCTGGTTTCTGCGCTCCCCCAGCCATCCCAGCTGCCTGGCAGGAGGAAAATCAGCGCCTGGCTGGTGCTGGGACCTGGGGCTCATTTTGGCTCATCAGTGCCAGGGGTTCCCCAGCTCAGGAGGGTGCAGCAGGTACCCAGCATCCCTGCCGGGGGTCCGACAGCCCAACCCTCAGCCCTGGGATCCCCTCCACAGACTTCAGCACCCAAACAGGACCGGGGAGGCCCCACCTGTGGAAATCCCACTCCCTGGCACCGGGGTCAGCCCTGCACCGCGTTTCGGCCAGAGCATCACCTGCTCCCGCCGGTGGGGGACAAGGGGCAGCCGGGGGAGCGCTGGCCCCGGGCCCTGCCCAAGGTCGGGCTCCTGCTCATACATTTTTAAAGGAACCCGCAGCTGAGGTTACAGCCCCAGCCTTTGAAATCGCCGCGTAATTTTGCAGTGAGGCTCCAGCTTTGCCCGCCAGCACCTTCCCTCCGAGGCCGCAGCCCAGCAAAGCTCCTCAGCCTCATTCCCTGCCCAGGCCCCTTCCAGCCCCCGATTGCAACCCCCAGCTCACTGCCCGGTGATCCATCCCCACGGGAGACCCCAGGCCCCCACAGCCTGACCTCTCCAAGGGTGGGAATGCACTGCTCCCCTGCAGGCGTGGGGGCTCGGTGCCCCCCTGGCGCTGCCAGCCCGGCACAGCCCCCCCAGTGCCAGCCAGGGCGCCCACCCACCCACGCCCTTGCAGCACCGACACCAAGGGCAGGAGGCATTGACATTCCCGTTGGGTCCGCGCAGAGCAAAAGTAAACTTAACGACGTTATCCACTGATCTGGTAATTAATACCCTGGATGCTTTTTATTGGAACGAACGAGGGCCAGGACATGCCAGGGGTTTTAATGAAGGGCCGTGGGGGAGAGGCGCAGCCCCCTGTTTCCCCTGGAAGGGGCTGTGCTGGGGGGGGCTGGGGGCTGCGTGGGGTGCCTTGTGCCCCATGTCAGGTGCCTCTGGGGTGGTCCCAGCCTCGCCCCCACCTCACCAGCCCCTGCAACCTGCTCTCTCTGCCCAGGCGCTACAGCTAAGCGCCGCAGCAGACCCCACTGGGTCTTTTTTTTAAATGAGATACTTTTAAGATCTTTAAATATTAGACGAGAAGTGTTTTCCCAGGCTGTCACTGTGCCGCGCTCCACTGTGCCCATCAGGGGCAGGGAGCGGGCAGGAACCTGCTGCCCGACAGCGCCGGGGACACCGGGACCATCTCACTCCAAAACTGCTGTATCTTTAGTTGATCCCACTGCTATTTTTAATACAGATGCCTTATTGAGATTCAAATGAATGTTTCAAATCCTCGCTCCTTTGCATAATTCTTTTTAATTAACACTTCAAAGGTTTGAACACAAGATCCATGCTATTTCCCTAACGAAGTTGACTGAACCTCCTTTCCCCCAAAGCTCCCCTGCCACATTTCCGAGGGCTAAAGCTGGGGACGGGTCTGTCCCCTGTGTCCCCTGCGTGGGGGGATGACGGCGTTTGGGATCGGGCTCTGCAGAAATGGGAGCTAAGGGACCAGAGGGGGTTGACGGCTGCAGCACTGGGGAGGGGCTGCTGTGCCATCACCCATCACCCACCGCCCTGGCCAGCTTGGCACATGGCGGGCGGCAAAACAGCCCGAGCTTGGCACAGAAATGTGGCATTTGAAGTGGATGCGGTCCAGGTCACCACTCCTTCACACCCTGCCCCAGCTGCACCTCTAACACAGCCGTGCCCCCCGAGGTCAAACAAAACCTCCCCGAAAAGGAGCATCCCGTCTCCACTGCGGTCACATTTTCAACCTTCTCAGCACCCAAAAAGCTCAGAGGCAACCTTCTTCCTTCTGAAATGGTACTTTAAAAATAAACCCTGAAATTGTCACACAGTTGCAGTCACTAGTAAAAGCTGGAGCTTTTCCCCAGCTATGCCAAGAGCAGGGAACGATGCAAAGCCCCAAGGTTGTAACACAGACACAGGAGAGAAGGAACAAGGCCAGGTCCCTGTCCCACCTTCCCCCCATCCCTGTACCCACAGGGTCCCCCTGTCCTAGCAGGAGCTGCCTCGCTTTGCAGCACCGGGACCCTGAAAGCACCGTTGGTGCAACAAATGGGAAAATGAGCTGCAGTTTTAATTCCTGCAAGTGAAGAAATGATTAGACACAACAAAATTGTATAATTAGTGGGATTTAATAAGAGACTGTCCCAGACATGCCAAAGAAGTAGGCCTTTGTTCAGCTACAAAAGACGTTAATTTGCAAATACTCTTAATATTCATTTTTTGTTATTTAGACTGATATTTTGAAAGTCTCCGATAAAATGAGAAATCTGGACTAAGCATTCCAGTTGCATTTCCAAGCACAGGAATCCAGCTTTGATGTTCCCCTTGATAACATCTTTTTAGAGCTTTGACTGCATCAAATTAAATTCTGATTACCCTGATAGTGCAATACAGCTTCCAAATGTATTCAGGTGACTTTTTGTTCTGGAAGGAAATTAGCCATTTTGACAAGGACACTTGTTAGGCAGCAAAGAGATGGGGAGGAAACAGCTTTGCCAGGGAAGCAGCACGTTCCCGGCCCCGATTTCAGCCCTGGGGCTGCTGGGCTGGGATGCCCCTTCGAGCCAGGCTCGCTGGCACTGGGGCTGCAGGGGGGAGGGGACATGGGCAGCCCCTCCAAAGCACAGTTGCACCTTTGGTGGCCCACAGGGCTCCCAGCACCGAGCAGAGTCCAGGTACATCCACCCCATCCGGAGGGGACATCCCAAAGGGACATGCCCTTGGGCGGCAGATCCTGTGGGAGCATGGACCACGGGTGGCCACAGGATGTGAGGTTAGAGCAGGGTGGCCACATCCATGCAGAGATGTCACCTCTGTCTGTGCCCCCACAGAGACCCATTTCATGTCCCGCCGCTGGATTAAACACATCCCTAAAGCACCCATCCAGCTCCTGGCACGAGCCAAGCATCCCAGGGGGATGAGGTCCCTAGCACGGATGACGAAGAATGTTCTACCCGTCACCTCTTCCGAGCCACCCGTGATGCCAAGGAGGAGGCAGGGATGCCTGTGCCACCCTCACCCTGTCCATCTGCATGCAGCAGTGCCCAGGCTCCGCTCCTTGGCTGGATGCTAGGATGAAAATAAAGTACAAATATTATTGTTGGCAGAGATTACCTGCTCCCCCACTGTGATTTAGGCATCTTTAAACTTCATGTTTTATTAATCCTCACCATACAAATAACAGCACCGAAATGGGATGTCTGCAAACAAAGGCATGCGCTACAGTGTTATCGCTCTGAGATACCAGGGCTTGGGCACTCGATTGCAAATGTGGACATTAACGAATTATATAATAGAACTAAACAAAAAATGGAGCTGGAGTCACCCACCCTGAGCAGGGATGCGGTGCTCGTGGCCTTTGCCTCCTCCCTGGGCAGCCCAGCCCCTGGGAAGAGCATCTTTGATGGAAAACTCGCTTTGGCTGGATAAAGCCTCTTGTCCCCCAAACCCATTTTTCCCATGTACATCTCCCTCGGGGAGCGTTGGCTGCAAAAGGGGACTTGCTTGGGGGGGACACGACAGCTCGACATGCCGCTGGAGTGGTCCTCCCCCTTGGGCTGCAGAGCCGGGACCAGTGGAGCAGAGGGTCACAAACCTCCTTGAAGCAGCTGGCCAGGGCCAGGGCCGAGCCATGCCAGCGGGATCGCACACGGGAGCCACTGCCCAGCCCCCCATGCCAGAGCTGTGTGGCTGGGAGAAGATCCCAGTCTCCGGCGCTGCCCACAGCAGCATCTTGGGACCCGACGTGAGCGAGCAGCAGCACCTTTGGAAGTGAAGGGCAGGGAAAGTAATGACTTCATCAGCTCCCTGCCCAGCACCGATGCTGGGCTGAGTCCCAATGGACCTTCCCGTGTCCATAGGTTTCACAAGCAAAGCTCAAATAAATTATTCTCCCTCCAGCCACTGGAGGACGGGGTGACTCAGGGACCCAGCTACGATGGGAGACCCTGAGACCCTGGAATGCACAGGGCCAAGGAGCCGAGGGGGATACAGAAAGTCTCAAGTTACTTGTTTTTGACAGCAACTTACACACTTTGGAAAAATAAATCAGCAGGCTAGCACGGACCACGTTACAGCTCCGCAGGATAGCTGCACGGCCAGTTTTCACACTGTTCTTATCAATCACCTGTAATTTTCTTGGGACCTCACTCTGGAACCAACCCGTCACCTGCAAACCTCACCAGCTATTCAGAAAGAGTTAAAAGCTTTCAGGTAATCCCAGTAATGGAGAATGTTAAGCCTAGGAAAACAAGAAGCCAGGTAGCAAGGAAAAAAAAAGCATCTCAGTTTTTTTCCTGTATCTTAAGACAGTTGGCAACACTGGGAAAGCTCTGCCTTTCCGTAAAGGATCTACAGCCCAGGGGAGCATTAAAACACGGCAGGAGAGATGGATGTTTCGCGGCTGTATGGGGTGCTGCTGTGCTGGGCCATGGGCAGTCAGGGCAATTCCCCATGAAGAGATGCTGTGCCATGGAAGGAGCACCCAGCCCTGGAGCAAATTCCCCCAGTCCTGCTCCACGGGGGACACCATAACCCCACGGTGCTCAGAGCATCCATACAGGCACGTGTGGTGGGAACACAGGGGAAGAGGGGCAGGAGGCTGGGGGGCAGCGTGGCTTGCCCAGACCCACACATGGGGCAGGCACCAAGCACAGCTCTCCCTCGGGACCGATCCGCAGCGATGGCCATTTCCCTGGGCTCTGAAGGGCTGCACTGGGTCAGCTGGAAGGGATGAGGGTGACCCAGCTGCCGTCTCTGCACCTGTAAAATTAAGGTGACATCACTCAAACGAGTGGGTGCCAGTCTCAAAGCAAGGGGAGAGGGGTCTGGCGCACACGCTGTGACACTGGGGGCATTCTGGATGCACCAAAGGAGGGACTGGGGAGACTAAGAGGGAAAATCATCATGGATTAATGAATAGCACCACCCCCCCGCAGCCTGGGAGGTACCTGACAGCAGCGAGCCGGGGGAGCTGCCCCAGGAGTGGGTGTCTGGTCAGGCTGTCACCTCCAGCACAGGGGTGCAGAAAAGTAAAGACCATGTGCCAGCTCCCCGGGCACCTCATCGGCTGTTTGCAAACCCTGCTCTTGGCAGGGCCCAAGCGCTGATGGCTCCAGGTCACTGCTGGGGATCAGGGCATGGGGGGACTTGCCAAAGCCCCATATTTGAGCTGTGAAGGGAAAGCCCCCCCTTGCCCCCCAGCCGTTGCCATCTCATCATGGCTCGTGCACTGCAAAACACCCTTAACACGCCCCCAGCAGCCCCGGGGTGCCCGACTTCAGCCACAGAGTTTATTGTTTAGTAACGAGCTCACCACACCAGCAAGCCAGGACAGGGGTGGATGGTACATGAATACATATCTGTAGTAGTTACACAGACTGAGATTTGTACAGCTTTTGTACAGAGGAAGAAATAAAATGAATCAAATAACAAAATAGACATTAGCAGTCAAACCTTTTTTTTTTTTTTTTTTTTTATATCATACTAACAAAATCTGATAGCCAAAAAATGACTAAGCTACAAAATTGTAATACATACTGTACGGGTAAAAGGTTATCATCCATTTATACATCTAGTATCATCTTTATTCTGGTAACTTACATGAGGCCTATAGGATCTTAGTGTATTAATAACTCCCTACGAGATAGTGCTGAGCTGCTAAAGCTGCCGAACAACGGAGTACTGGAATTTCTGTTAAGACTTTTACAGTGTTACTTTGCATCGTTTTGTTTTAATGAAACCCTCATGCATTTGGTACTGGCAAGCCAGAGGAACCGCTGGTGCTGGGGGTAGGCAAGAGCTGGAAAGCCTTGGCTGGCAACGTGGCAGCTGTCGTTTGGTCCGGCACCGGCACCGCGCTGCCCCTTGCTCCAGCTCTCTGGCTGCTGTAGGAGGGATAAAGCTGAAATCACCAAATCAACACCGATTCCTGTCCCTTTGGTCTAGAGGGTTAGAGAAGAACTCGCTGAACATGGAGCAGTCTCCATTTCAAAGACTTTCTTCACTGGATAACGTCTCAGCTTTCAGCAGAAAAGCATCACTAACCGTTGGGATAACACAGCTGGCCGGGAGGGCCAGTCTCACAACAGGGGTGCTGGTCCTTCCCTTGGTGCCGAGGGATCCAGCAGTGGGATCTCCTGCTCCCCGCCCTGCACCCTGCTCCGAAGCGTGATGCTCAGGGCTCAGCTCCAGATGCAAAAGCAGCATGGCACGCACAAGCTGGGAGAGGGGCTGGGCAGAACACAGCCCCCCCTGTACCAGCTCCCGGGGATCGAGATAAAAGCAAGGCTGAAGCCGAAGGGGAAGAGAAGGCACAAACAGGAACCAGCCCCTGACCGACAACAGGAGATGGGTGCATCAGTGCTCCAATGCCCTTGGAAAATCTCCCCCCAAGAACCAAGCCAGTAAGACCAAATATCGTGAAATACTTTATACACCACCACATAGGCAAAAATAGCACTTAAAACTTACAAATAAATAGAGGGGCTGGGGAATCTCCTCCTTGTCCTTTCCAAGTTTGTCCCTAGTTTGGTCCCGTACAACCTCAGAAGGGCAGGCAGTGGGAAGTGCCCTTGGGAAGCCTGTGCCAATTTCAGAGAGGGAGGACACAGTTGGTGTCCAAACGCCTCCTGGCCACTGCGTACAGCATTGAGCTGAAACCCAGATGACACACGTGATAGCACGTCCTGTTGACACTGTTGGTCCTGTTTGGGGAGCAGCTCCCACGGACCTGCACACCAACAGCGGTGGGGACACAGGGGACCTGGCTTTGCCTTGCTGCCCCTTTTGGTACAGCCCCGCAACACGAAGACCACACAGCCTCCACAGAAAGCCAAGAAGTGCCATCAGCTCCTGGCTGATCCTTAGGGACCAGCACAGCTATTTACAGCCAAAGATGACCATCAGCACTAACTTCAAACCTGCTCTGACGCATCGGCTGCTGTTCTGCATTGTCACCTGAGCTGACTGGGAAGACCACAGGTCTGAGCTGCTCACAGGGGATGGTCCCTGGAAGGAGCCAGGAGCCAGAGACTCCTCCACCCCAAACCACTGCACCCTGACAACTTTGGGTCTGATTGAAGGAACCATATACATGGTCCCCATAACCACTCCTGAGGAATCCTACCCTGTGCCAAGCCAAAGGTTCATCAGGGGAGGTGGAAAAGGCAGGTATTTTTCCTCTGCAGATGAAGGCAGCTGGTCACCAGTCACTAGAAGAATCATCAGGGAAAATAAGTTACAAACCAGAATGGACTCTCCCACCTGCAGGCGCCCGGGCAGCCCTGGGCTTGGGAACAGGTGACACTGGAAGACGACCCCTACTAAAGGAGCAGGAGCTGCAGGCATGACTTCAGAGACCATCCAGCCAACAGGAGCACTTTGGGAAACAACAGCCCTAAATCCTTAAAACCAGCAGCTCCCAGCGATGTATACACAGTTGCAGGCTGTAACAATGGACACCGATTCTGGGATTTTCCTAAATCACCAAAGAGACGAATAAGCCAACCAGGAGGATTTTGGAGTCTACCACTACGATTCCCTGGGAAAGTCCCACCAGAGCTAGGTATAGATGCGGCAATCTTCCTGGTGATTAGTAAGAGCTGAAGCACTTCTACAAGGCAGGATGGGATCCCACTTGAATTATTTCCAGCCAATTCAAACCCAAGCTCTGCCTGCCCCTGCCGTGCCCCAGATTTAAGCTGTGTTTTCTGACCTGCTTCGCTCCCCTGAAGTCGCCTTCCCTTCTCACCTTCCCTCGGAATGGAGGCAGATCACCAACTCTGCAGCAAGTGAGCAGGGCCCAGTGTTGTATCACAGGCCCAGGTCCATCAGCATCCTCCTTACGGCAGAATTGGAGCCACGGAGCCCAAGTCTTTCCCAGGTTGCTTCTGCCTGCCCATCCTTCAAGGAAGCAGGAGTCTGGCAACCCACTAAGAAGTAGCAACACAACTTTGTAGGAAATCAGGGCAAAAAGCAACAAAGCTGACACACTGTGACGTTCATCTGCCTGTGGTATGGCTCAGATCTCCTCCCTCAGTGGTCTCTTCTGTCTTGTTCTCTTTCATAGGTGCCCCATCATAACAAAGAGCTTCTGAAGACTGGAGGAGCTGGGTATGAACTAGAGGAAGCCTGGTAAAAATATTGCTGTGATAGTGAACAGTGAACCTGAACTGGACTCTCACACCCCTTTAAGAGCATATTATCCCCTTCCTCCACCCTACTGTCCCTTGGGAGCTATGGGGCAAAGTTCAAGAGAAGAGGAAAGCCTTCAGAAGGAGGAATAAGACCCTTGCCTGGGCCTGCACTGCTGTGTACAGACACAAGAGCTGCATGGGCTCCAGTCTTGAATTCCTTCTGCTCCAAATGCTTGTACTCAGGTCACGCACAGAGGATTGCTGTACCCATCAAATACAGCCAGCCACTACTGCATGAATGCTTACAGCAGCATCTTAACCTCCTCCATTCCTGGTGGCAGGGGACAGGCACCATACTGAAGAGCCAAAGGCGGCTCCAGAGAATGGCCAGGTAATCCCCGATTAGCTGTTAAATTAAACAGGCAAGGAGGGAACCATCTCCTCAAGGCATCTGCCCTACACTGACTGCAGCCAGCACAGAGCTCTCAGGCCAGCGATGCCGAGATCTAGCTGTCTGCGCTGTCCTGTGCTCAAAAAAGACCCAATAAACCAGACCTGGGTGAGGGGCAGCAGGCCGGGCAGCCTGGCCGTGGCCCAGGGCATCGGCAGGCCTGCACAGCGACCTCTCTGCAGCAAGAAAGGCCAACCACACCTGAGCAAGGTGTGTCTGTCCTCAAACTCAGAGCCACCACAGCTCTTTCCCCAAACAGCAGTGGGTGAGAAACGAAATAAATACCCCTCTACAATCAGATTACTTCCCACAACATGCTATGATACAAGTGCAGGTTCTGTGCTCTAGAACAGCAATGTCTTCTACAAGGCGAGAAGGGAAACGTGTCCCCACACCCTGCCTTTTTTCAGCCCACGCATGCCAGCACGAACAGTCAGCCCAGCAGGTTTCACTCGCTTGCGCAGGTCTTCGGGACAGCAGGGTGGGTGGAAGGGACAGACCATGTGGGAAGCGTGCAGCCTCTGGGCACGCGCTTTGGAGCTGAACACCACAAGCAAATCCCTTGGCAGCTCCTGCGGGGTTACTGGGACTCGCTGACACTTTGGCCACTGTTTGGGGCAGCTGTTACCCAGACCACGTCAGCTGGTGGGACAAGGGCAGCTCAAGCAATACAGATTCCACAGTCAAAACCAATACAAGTAAGAAACCAAACCCAAAGAGATCTTTCTGCTCCCTCCTGGAACAACGGCTGTCTTGGAAAACTGGACTCCAGGATTGTCCTGATTACATCCGTTAGTATATTATAAACATTGTCCTGCTTTAAGGTGAAAATACTGTGTCTGGTCTTTTGGAGGTGCTAAAGCCAGATGTGGTATCGTTTTTCCTGACTGTGCACAAGGAGCTGATACTGGCGTGAAATGATCCTCTTCACCTCTTCTCTATCAGAGCTTTTCCTGGAAGAAAACAGACCTTGTGAGGCAAAATGAGGGCAAGCACAGAGGTCTTTCTACAGAAGAAGAAACAGAGGCACAGAGAAGAATGCCACCAGGCCTGCTATGTCCTGACCTATTGATCTGCCCAGATCTGCCTCTTCCTCAGGCCGGCCATCCTGCCTGCAAGGAGATGAAGTCTGAGGCTACGGGTCTTGCCCTACATGATGAAAACCATGGGAGAGCAGGACAGTCTGTGCTACAAATGCCACCCAAGTAAAGGGGACAGAAGAGATCTGAGACCAAGCAGGTTCTAGCTGAGACTGCTGGGAGAAAAGTGATACAGGCACCGACACAGGAGACTGAGGGGAAGCCCCTTTCCCGCTGCTTCTCCCAGAGCAAGCACCCATTAGCACCTCAGTGTGTATCTCACTAGCACCTTCCTGCTGGCTTCAAGCGGTTTTAATGGTAAGGGGAGGATCCCCCCACACTGGGGAACTGGGCACAAAGCCCCTTGCTTTGCTGTGGGAATGACGGAGTCAAGCTTTGCTGGCAGAACTGCTTCCAGCCCTGAGCTATCCCCAGCACAGCAGGCAAGAAATCACAGAAAGCAATCACTGTTTTTAAACAGCGTTCAGCTTGTAACTTACCTCTTGCTTGTGGGATTTCTCCTGCTGGTGAATCCCGTTAGCAGAACCAGAATTTCCAACAGTCTGCAATGGAGAACGGACAATACTTACTCAAGAGGGACACAGAGCCTAGTGGTTTTGCCTACAAGTGCTGAAATCCGCCAAGACTGCAGTCTCCTTCCCTAGCAGCCCACTCCACACAAGGAAAGGAGAATGCAGAAATCCCACCCCGCTTCTGGCAAGAAGCTTCCTGCCCTCTGTGCCCTGGCCCAAACCCCACATGCCAGATTGTGTCTTTCCCAGCTATAAAATATCCCCCAAGTTTCTTATGGACACGGACCCGCTCTTCACTTCTGACTCTTAAATCCCAATAAACAAGCCAGGGGCAGCGTTAGCTGCAAAACACAGCACAGTGCACATCCCAGCAAGGAAAAGGACATTTGCCATTCCTCATTTCCCATCTCTGGGGATAAGTCCGGCAGCCAGGATAGGCAGTTCTATCTTTAGAAAACTTAAGAACTTTTAAACATTTATAATGTTTCTTTAGCAGGGATAACACGGAGCCCTTCAGATTCAAAATGACAGTACAACCAGCACAAGCAGAAGAAACCTGCAGCCTAAAGTCACAGCGTGCCAGATGTCAGTTGCTTGGGTCTTGGTAATCAGATTTTGGCGAGTTGCAGATGACAGCAAAACCAGACATTATGGGGAGACAAGACTGCAAGGTTTAAACCCCATCATCAGAGGAGTCCCAGCTACCCAGCTTCCATTCTTACCATCACCAGAAAGGTGCATCACCAACCCTAGTACAGAGGTTTAGTCTGGGCAGGAAAGACAGGCAGAGATTCAAACAGAGCTCTGCTTTGAGAGCCTGAACTGTTTGCCAGGTAGCGGTACCTGCGCGGACGGTAAGAGTGCTGCTGTAGTGACTCACCTTTGGGTCTGCACCCACTACCACGGGTGATTCAGGCCTTGCACAAGGCAACATATCCTACCCTGGCCGCAGCACATCCAATCTGTGCACTAAGCAGCTACCAGATACCAGAAATTAGGTTTGAAATTTGGTCTCAGTACGTGGTCATTATAACGAACAAAGTGGTGCTATTCGCTTGAAATTAAAATAAAAACGCTCCTGGAGCAATCGCTACAAATTTTCCAGCAAAAGGCTTGAGTGCCAAAACCCTTGTCATTTCTGGTAAAGCTGCAGGATCAGGGTCTCCCAAGACATGGAGAAGGCAAAGATCCTCTTCCTCTATTACAGGACAAATACTTCGCAGCTGCAGGCATGGAAACAGCATGGCAGCAATTACTCGACAATGAGATGAAGACACAGTGCCATTATGCTCCCCCAGCTCCTGCACCTCCTTGTTTAACAGCAGGGCCAGCCATGCACATCAAGGACTGCAGAGTGTGGTGGCTGATGAAGCCGGGGAAGGGAAAGCAGCAGCAGCTTGTGGTAATTAGAGATTTCCTTCCTGAGCATTCTGCAGAGTGAAGGCTTTACAGACAAAGGGAGAGAGATGCCAAGGCAGATCCCTGGGCAACAGCTGCTGCTCTCAGAGAGGAGATGGGGGGTCAGAAGGTAGTGCAGAATGGGTTACAGTGGAAATGCGGCTTGTAGGGAAGAATCATCGATTCCCTAACTATCGCACCAGAATGTCTTTAGGCCAGCAATGTCCTTTGGCTCAGCCCGAAAGCCCCTAGTTAACAACTCCCTTTCACGAGGGGAAGGAAGAACAGATATCATACCACAACTAGGGAGCTTTGATCCAGACTTCCTTGTAACTAGGCACTTTAGCAATCTGACATCAATAGAAGTTTGAAGCCTGGCTTCCTGCAATAATCCTCTGTCTCTTAGTACCATGGTTTGTCGTTGAAGGCATAATGCTATCTTGTCGTATCTCTAAGATTTCTTAAGCATGAAGGTATCAAAGTAATACCAGGGACAGATTAGCTGACCTCATATGATCCATTCCGACTCACTTTATATAAGATTAGTTATTTTCTACAGTTGGGGAAGGAATAATCACCACCTGCACCACCTCTGGAGACAGGAATGCGAAGGGGAAGATTTCCTGTTCTCAAGGGACTTAGCATTAAAGCAAACAGAATAACTTTCCCCACCCCTCCCATAGCTTCCAACAGATGAGGTTGTCATGATGCATTTTGACACGCAGCAATTACAGCAGAAGCTAAAGTCACTCTGGAGGTACTGACAGGATTATAGCACATCTTGGACTGCCACAAACTTGTCATCATGACTACAGCTGTCCTGCCTGGAGCTGGCAGACGGCTGCTGCTGCTGCACTGCGGGATACAAAAAGACTTGTCTGCAACATACAGATGCTCAGCTGAGCGAGCAGAGCTTTCAAGGCTGCAGTTTTTACCATGCACCCTCCTCTATACTGCCTCCTGCAACTACTGCTGCAATGCAAACAGCCATTCGGTGTACCTGCAGACTGTGCAGAAGACAGCGTGATGGGACGAGAAGACTTGATACCCCCCAGATTATCTACCACAACATATCTACACTTGCATCAGGGAAAGCAAGCTCTCTGCCCATTCTCCGTGTCTAGTGGCTTGTTCTGTACTATCCTAAGGTCTCTGCTTGACTCTGAATGGTAGCTCGTTACTGCAAGAGAAAGATGTTTTTCAGCTAAGAATTTAAATGAGCAAGTATGAGAGGAGCACTGGTGCACCCGGGCTCTCAAAGCCATGACCTGGTTGCAGACACGAGAGGCAACACAAGCTAGAAGGGCAATAAAGGACACGAAGCACAAAGCTTGGCGCAAGGGGCAGGGCACTTCACAGGAGGAATCAGTCCTCCTGTGATACCTCTCTAGACACCACAGAGATGGAAAAAACAAAATGTGGAGAGTCAAGTTATTTGTAGCCTTCAATTTCACAAAGATACAAGGCAAACAACAGAAGCAGTTTTGCTTTTGTCAGAAGAAACAAAGCAAGAGCAAAGGAAGTTGGGAAGAGAAGACAATAACTGGAATAGGAACAATCATGGTCCATCAGCAAACCCAGATCAGATACCAGCTCCTGGAGACATCTCTGTAAGAGAAAGGGAAAACGTTTTCCCAGGGTCACCTCCAAAGTTTCTGCTTATAGACTGCAAGGAAATAAACCTTTTGAAGAACAGGGATGGCAGAAACCCTCAGCTTTCATATTATAAAGGGCTTGTACCACAAGGATACGTGGCTACACATCATTGTACACGTAAAGAACAGTTGTTCACACTGCAACCTTCCCCAAAACACCACATTTAGCCACCATTCTTGCGAAGCACAGAAGGATCTGTAATTACCAACTAGCATGGCTTTTCTTAGTTTAAAGCTCCATTTGACAGAACAAAGTCTTGCCAGGCTGTTTCTAGCAGAAAGGAAGGGAGCCAGCTGACTGCATCACCTCCTGACGGCACAGGGCAAGATCGGAGGAGATTGCTCAAGACAGTTGATCACCGAGAGCTGAGTGACCCAAGAAGTGACTGCTGATGCTGTACCTGTGTTTTCTCAGAAGACAGCCTCATTGCTTCCATGAGCTTTTCCATCTGGTGGCCCTGCTCCAGCGCATTGCGCAGCACATCCTCCGTGCTGACAAGCCGATGCTGCAGCCGGATCACTTCTGACTCTGATGAGGGATCAATCAGGGAATATCGCCGCTGATCCGTAACTGATTTTTCCTTGTCCTTATGCAGCAAAGGGAAAATAGAAGCATGTTAGATTAAAACGGGTAACTACAGAAACTAAGTAGAAATCCACAGTAACTCATGTAACTGTGTTTTGATTTCAACAGTAGATGGGGTCAGAGCACAACTCTGAAGGCAATCGTATCAAGTACAGCCAGCAGCAGCTCCAATTTGTTCCCAGCAGAGCTCAAATAAATTATTCACATTTCAACCACTGGAGGACACCGAAGTACACAGGAATTAGAGGACATTGCTAATTCCTAGATGAGAGAATGTGTAAACCAATGTGGGGTAGCTGACTGACCTTCAGTTTCTCCCACTAATTTTAGCCCTATTTAGCCATGGATCTAAAAGCTGTGGGAACAGAAAAACATTGGACAAGGACACCTGGACATTTTTGCTCTTTAATGAGGCACCACTAAGACAGGCCACAGCTCACAGGTGCCGTCAAGAAAGTTCCCATCAGATGCTCAGCAGCCCCAAAGAAAGCATGAAGACTTGGAGCAAGAGTGAAGGGCTAGGCCCTCCCACGAGCAGCTCAGAGCCCTCCAACCCACAGCCAGGAGGTGTTTTAGTGCCCTCACCAGCACAACCAGCTTCTCTCGAAGCCCCTTGATGTCATCTTTGAGCTTCTGTTCTTTCATCCGCCACTCAGCTTTGTGCACTTCCCGGCTAAGGTCCCGCTCTGGCCCAGGCGAGTGCCGGTTGGCCTCCAGTAGCAACGCCCTCAATTCGTTCAGGCTCCTGGAAAAAGCAGCGTGAAAAGGTGAAGACATTTCCAGAGCCCACACACCACTGGACTCCTGCTGTGCTCCCTCCCACCTTTGCTACAGATCCAAAGAAAGGCCAGCGAGCAAACCTCACCCAACTCCCACCAGTTTGGGGCCTTCAGACCTCCTGCCCTCCCCACTGTGCCAGCTTTAAGGAGCCTGGGACCTGCACAGGGCACCGTATTTCAGCGCAGGGCAGCAGCCAGCTTGGCTAGCTTGTCAATGACTTCATTCAGCACCTACATAGCACTGAGCTGTCTTGTAGCTCCTGGCAAGCAGTGAAAGGGCAGTCCCTTTGATAATTCACAGCCCAATTTTAACCAAATGCCCACATGAGTATCTCTAAAGAACGGGAAAGCTGGGGGCTGGACTTCAACAATTCACCCTCTAGATTTCTTTTGGTGGTAAGTTACAGCACCCTGAATGAACAGACACAGAGTCCCCTGCCTCCAGCTCCGTCCTTCAGACTGACCTTTCCTTCTTGAGTAGCTCCTGGCTAATCAGGACCAGTTGCCCTGAAGCATCGTGTGTTTTCTTGCTCAAGGCTTCCAGTTCACCTTCCAGCCTCTTCTTTTCTTTTAACACCAAATCAGCCTTCTTTTCTGCCATTTTGCATTTATTTTCCAAAGCTATGAGAGGCAGAGGATACAGGGGGGAAGAAAGGTCACTTAGTCCTTTACTTACATTTCTGCTTTTTGCCTTTCCCCAGTTCCCACTCCTAACAGAACAGACCTGGTTAGCTCTGAATCTAGCCCTGTTTAAGGGGAGCTCTCTGAAACAACATGCCCATCTCAATTTACTTCTGCCTCTTTCAGCTTTTGACATTCAATGAGTCCAAATATTCCTAGGGTACAAATATCTTCTGCAGTGTTTGTGTTCAACTCCTGAAAAGAGACTGAAACCCCTGAATGAATTTTACCAACAATATCCATTAAAAGACAGGCAGTGTCACGTTTTACACCAGACCATTTCAGCACCTGGGCCCTTGTTCACCACCAGTACAGAGGATGAGCAGGGAAACACCTGGTTCCTACCAGCATTGGATTACGGAAACTTACCACTTACTTGGGCCCTTAGAGTTTCAGTCTGGGACACGAGTGATGACACCTCTTTGTCTCTTTTACTCAGCTTGTCTTGGAGGTCTGTGGGAGAATGAAAAGACAAGAAAAAGATGAGAAGCTCGGAAAATGTTTTGTGCAAATCAGGAAGGTATAGAGTGTATGGCACAGGTCAGGGTGTGACAGGGGCATGGTGGTGGCACCCCACAATGGCAGAGAAACAGCAGGAGACAGACAGTAGGTGTTTCTCACTGCACCTCCCCACCATCCAGGCATTAGGAGACAGGATATGCAGCTGGGAAGCCATATCAGCCAGGCTTCAGAAAGCAGCCGCAAGGAAGCAGTGGGTGAAGAAGACAGAATAAAATGTTAATAGAAATATAGAAAGGAACTTTCAGCATGATTAGTGAGGTAGGTGTTGATCTCTTTTCCCAGGTAACAAGTAATAGGACAAAAGGAAATGGCCTCAAGTTGCACTAGGGAAGCTTTAGACTGGATATCAGGAAAAATTTCATCTGATAACTGAATTGCCTGATAACTGAAAGGGTTATCAAGCACTGGAACAGGCTGCCCAAGGAAATGGTTAAGCCACCATCTTTGGAGGTATTAGAAGAAATGTAAGGTGGTGCTTAGGGACCTGCTTTAGTGGTGGACTTTGTAGTCTTAGGTTAATACTTGGACTCAATGATCTTAAAGGTCTTTTCTAACCTAAATGATCCTACGATTCTATTTCTTTGTGTTACCTCCTACATTGGGAGGCAGAGACAGTTTTTAAAAACATTTTCTGGAACTGATGCGTTTCCACACTCAGAGCTGTAGACGTGAAGTATGATGCTTTTGTGGCTCAAGTCCAAACTGTTGGGTTTAGTACATCTACATATGGCTTATTCAGTGTGGAAACAACACACACATGGACTGAGTGGTCATTTTAAGAGCAGTGGCTGCTGAACCTAGTTACTCTGCCCTCACTAGGCAAGAATACCTGCCAATCAGCATACAATTTGGTATAGCATATATGTAATCTTGTATCTGTGAAGACAGTGACGAGGCCAACTGACATTGCCTAGCTAGCATTGAGGGCAGATAGAAATGGACAAAACACTTATGTCTGGATCCACAAACAGCTGGACAGACACTCAAACTAAACAAAATTTCTATTAACTGAAGTTTAAGCCAGTAAAATCCCCAGTAACCTCCGTTTAGTTTGCTGCATCCTCAGGTGGACTTTAACAAGGGCTTTGCAGAGAACAGACTCCTCAGAAGCAAATAACTGAGAAAAAGATATGCTGTCATAAGCCAAATGGCACTTGAAAAGAGAAGTGACAAGTTAGTTCTTTAGAGATCACCTTTGTGATCTACACTGATAATGTTTTCTGCTAAAAAACACCCCAACCCTAAGGAAAAATGAAGAAATATGACCCTCCTGGGAATGAGCAAGGGAAGATGTCATCTGGAAGCACCTTGGGTGTCTTGCAACAGCCCCAAATCTTTCACAGACCCCAAAAGCACATGCCACGCACAGCAATGTGGTAGGACATTGCCCCTAACAGAGACTACCTGGGCCATCCAGCTCCAGCCTTGCCAGCTCTGCTGTTGCTCAGCCCAGGGGTTACTGCTCACCCTCTTTGTCAAGAAGGCTGAGTGCAGTTCAATCCCAAAGCTACTTTACACAAAATTTCTGAGTGCACAAATTTTATGCTTTGTTAAAAGGATGGATTTGATTTATAGTAAGCCTAATTAATAAAAGTAACCCCCATTATTTTAAGCCATTAATATCTACCATTAGCAGTCCTCTCCTATGAACAAATTACATTTAATGTCTGGATTTCACCTGCTGTAAAAACCAGTGATGGGATGGAATTGTGCCCATCTCCCCAGACCTGGCTCCAACCTTCACCATCTACATGGGGATAGTGTGTAACACAGGTGAAAACATCCACCCTTGCATATGCTCAGCCACATTAGAAGATGAAAAAAAACCCAGACAACAAATGCCATCCAGCAAAATCTGAAAGTTTCCTAAGCCCCTTCCACACAGCCATCGCTGCAAGAGCAGAAAGTCAGAGAAAGGGAAGGCACCCAAGTCACTAGAACAGGGTGTTCCAAGAAAAAACCCAAGAAAATTCCATACCTTCCATAGTCTGCTTCATCTTTATCTTTTCTTCTGAAATATCATTAGTTTCAATCATCTGAAATAAATGTAAAATATGAGATGTAAACCAGCCCTTTACCCAAAGATTCAAAGCAAAGTTAACAACCACAAAAGCCCATCCAAACCAGAAGTGTATCCAGTACTCTGGTTACCACGTTTTACGTCCTTCCTGAGAAGGAAACAAAAGCTTTTGAAGAGTCACTTCTACAGCTGGGTACTGCTGAAAGCTAACTGGTACCATCGGAGAGCGCCTGCACACAACAGGCACTGAGCACAACGGTGAGATTCGCTCTGGAGGGAAAAGAGATCAGGTTTTCCTGGGAAGCCCTTGTCCCGGCTTTCACACGCTCTGAGTTTGCACACAGATGGAAAAGCTGCTCTAATAATCATGGCAAACACTCAGGGGCAAAGGCTCTTCAGCATTCAGCTTGAGACCTATCACTCAACAAGTTCCTCACCTTCTGAAAATCTGTGTCCAAAGTTATAGAACCAGGAATAAAACACTGATAAAAGAATATTTATAAGAGAATGAATATATTAATACAAATATTAACAAGCAAATGCCGGTCCATATAGAGGATTCTGCCTTTTCCCCATTCTGTCTATACCGCAACAGAGACCACCGAGCTCACGGCCAAGCTTTCCAGTGCAGAGGCCACAATTCAGCCCTTCAGTGGGACCTCAGCACATGCCCCAGGTCAGGCAGCTGCTGCTGAAAGCCCCACAGTCAGTCCCCAAGAGCTTCAGTGGCCCGCAGGATTCGTCTAACAGAAGCAGGAGCACACCCAAAGGGGAAATACACTGCCTGATATACTTCTGGTGCGGGAAACCCCCCCCCCCCCCACTATTTAACTGCTTTTTGGAAGCACAGTTGTGGTTCTCACTTTAAAGGTCTAGGCAAGACTGTCACAAGACACACCTGTTTAAAATACTTGGATAGTCAATACTGCAGTCACATTAAATTAGCTAAGACATTTAAAAATAGAATTTGCACTGTGATACTCAAAGGCTTTCACCCATGCATTTCTTCCCACATTTTCCTGATTTTAATTGACACATAGTTAAAATAATTATTTCAAGACTCCCCAATTCTAATCCAATGTCAATATCCCCCAAAGGCTTCTCATTTAATCTAAAAGGCTCTGGAAAAGCCTCCAGCTTCTTCTTTTACAATCATTCCTGTTTGAGTATTTGCTATAACATGTGACATATTGTAATAACAACCTCCTTTTCCCAGGGTCCTGGCTGTACTTATTGTTCACAACTGTCTTTACCAGATGAAACCTGTTGGAGCAACCCCTGAAACACCATTAAAGCTGTGGATTCCTCCTTCAGCTCTTGCCTCTCCTGTCCAGTTCAGTGTGCCTTTTTGCAGGCAGGAAGCTCTGATTTGACCAAAAGTAATTCATGGGCTTAACTGTGCTGCCTAGAGGTGCAACTGGTCTCCATGGGGCTGTTCACCTGGGCAAATGAAACATAGGCATTACATTCACTTCATTGACACCTCAGCCTAGAACGGTGACTACGTTGCCAGCAACAGATTTCAAATGAGCATTCTTAAAATGTGTACATTTCATGGCTTATTTTCATTTTCTGCACCCCCACAGGGACAACTTGTAAGTTGGGGTTTTGCTCATTGCTCATGCAAAATCCATACACAAATAGGGGTTCAGCCTAGAGCCATGAGTAGCCATCTCACTCTAGTGCAAAGCCAGCCACATGACCCTGTGCCATGCACAAAGGCAGGATGGCATCCTGTTGCAAACAGTAAAAATAATGAGGATAACTTAAAAAGACAACGGCTGCAGAAAACAGACCTCTTCATATTATTACTGCTTTTATTCTGTTCTTCCCTGGGAGGCTCAGGACTAGTATGCAATCAGGCATTTTATTTCCCCAGCCTGGTGCCACCCTGACCTGTGCCAGCAGCTCTTCCACTATAACCCTCAGAGTCAACATACCTCTGTCTCCCCCGTACATGCCGTGAAGCCTCCCCACTGCCTCTGCTGCATTGCTGGCACACACTGCCCACCCAACGCCACGAGCTCAGTCCCTGAGGCTCTCAAACCACGCTCCACGTGCTGAGCAAGCTATGTGCTCCATCTCAGCATGTGCAATGACTCTTCTTCCACTCTGCCCTCCACCCACCCCTAAAGGCCCTTGCTCAGTAACACACTAAGGCTGCTGCAGCTCCTTGGAGGACAAGAGCTCTATTGTAGAAATGATGCTTTTTCAGCTACGAACGCTGCTTGCTCAGGATGAGAGCCCAGCCCTGACAAACCATGATAGCCCTATTCTGCTGCCACTGCACTCATGTGCCTTCAAGCCCAGATGGGGCCCACTTGCTTCTCCTGACTCTTATTTCTTCTAATTGTGCCACTGTACTGACTTTCAAAAGTGGGAAGACAGCATAGAGATGCCGTGCAGAAAAAGCACTATCAATGGGAGGTAAAAACATTCAGATACTCTGAGGCATAAAAGTCTCAGAAAACTGAACAAGGCAGCAGCTGAGGGCTACTCCAAGAACGTGTTACTAACAGCGATGATAAACAAGCAAAATGACCCAGAAGTCATACGTTTGCATGCTGAGAAGGATGCAGGGCCTCCATGGACTGTAGCTTGTTCTCTAAGACAAGCACTTTTTCCTGCAGTCTGTGGATCTCCTGTTTGCTCTGGGCTTCTGTTTTCTGTAACGTTTCATAGTCCAACATCTTCTTCTCAGCCAAAGAAATCTGCTCTTTCAGGAAAGCTATCGCTTGTGTCTGATCTTTATATTCACCATGAAGTTTCTCCAGTTCATGCACCCTCAGCTCAGCATCTCGACACTTGTCCTTCACATCCTGCAGCTCAAGAAGGTGCTGATTGCTTTTTGTTTCCAGTTGCATTTTCCAGTTGCTGTTGCTTTTTTCCACTTCATCCACAGCCTCCTGCAACTTCAGTTTCAGACTCTCTTTCTCCTTTATATGAACAGCCGTCTCAATGTCATGCTTTGCTTTCAGGTTTTCCAACTCAAGTTGGTGCTCCATCTTTATACTCTCCACCACTGCCTTGAGTTCCACGATCTCCTTGTGCTGAGTGTCAGGGCCTGTGTTCAGTGTGGCTTTCAGGTCCTCCAGAGACTTCTGGTGGTCAGAAGCTAACGTGTCCAACTTGGACTTCCAGTTGTCCATGAGCCCCATGTTCTCATTAGTGGCTTGCTGAACTTTATGCTTTAGGTCAACAATTTCCTGTGAGTACTTCTCATTGACTGATTTCAGCTTCTCCATCTCCTGCTGGTACTTCTTTAATGTCTTCTCATACTTCTCCTTTAGCTGGCTGCTCTCCTTCTGATGCTCCTTGTTGGCAGACAGCAGCTGATCTCGTAGCCGAAGAGCTTCTGACTGCAAGCCAAGGTTATGTTCTGGGGTCTCTGCTTGGTGAGAACTCCTGAGGCACTGCCGAAGCTCATCCACCTCACTGCGCCGGAGGCTCAGCTCCTCCTCCAGCTGCAGGATTCTGGACTTCTCTGCTACCGTCGTTAACTGCAACATGACAGAGAAGACAAAGTCAGTCCCCACCTCTCATCCTTGCATCCTTCCTTTTAGAAAGTGTGCTCCAGTGGAAGTAAATCCAAAGTACATTAGTCAGAGTTCAAATAAACAGGAAAATAATACCCAGCACCCTCCAATCTGAGTACAGTTTTGCACCAGGGTAACCATCACCGGTCACTCTAACAGTTATGTCTTTGTGCCAATTGCAATTTGTTTTTTCTCATATGAACCTCTCATATTCCACAGAAAAACACACGTCTTTGAAACAACCCTGGAAATTCGCTAGAGAGCAACAGGAGTTTATGAAAAAATAATGTCCTGAAAGGGCATTACATTTCCAGCCTAGGCATCTTGCCAGATGATGCACAGAGGAAATGTGACTACACATGCAGGAATATCACAAGCATTGAAACCAGCATCAAGCATATCGTGTTTCCTTTATTGCTCAGCAATCCTCAGCCTACAGACCTCTCTTCCGCATTGTAATTTGTTTACCCTGGTGTAAAAAGGAAAAGGGATTTTTACACATGAGTACTTGTTAGATTTTATTAGTAAAGTGAAAATAAGGTAGAAGGCTAGAGGATGCAAGACAATAAATCTGGCCACGGTTAACATTGAGCATAAGGGCTATGGATCAATGTCTTACAATCTGAATGCAACCGAACAGGGCTGAACAACCTGCTCGTCACAGGGAGTTCAGGGTACTGCAGCTATGGATGGAGAAGAAGAGATCTGACTAGATGAATCAGAAAAAAGCAGAAGACACAAGGAAACCAAGCCAAAACACAAGCGATCAATTCCATTTCACTTCAATTGCCATTTTCCCCACTAATCATCAGCCCAGGAGGCTGGGGGATTTTTATTTTAGATGGGCACGGGGGCATTCAAATCATTTAGCCCTTTTGGAGAACCTCACCTTTGTGTTTTCTACAGCTCTAAAAACCATTGGTGAGAAACAAGCTCACTGTAGCAAGTTTGCCCCTTCCCACACCACACCAGGATGAAAAAGCCCTTTCCACATCTGGCTGCTCTTAGGATCGGGTGTGCTGTTCACCTGGGCAGCCTGTCCTGTTGCAGGCATGGCCAAGGATCAGAGCTGGTCCACCTGCCCTCACCAGTATCTTCTGTTTCAGGTGGCAGCTCCCACAGCTGGAGGGGGGACAAAGGGAATGCTGATTGCAATGTTATTTCCCATTACAGCCTGGGAAAGCCTCAAGGCAGGATGAATTGTGCAGAGTGCAGATATTATTCTAGCATGTTAATTGAAAAATGAATTGTGAAGAGCTCATGTGTCAAATGGTGGCATGGGGCAGAGAAGCAAACTCAATCTGAGAAACAAGTCCCCACACATGAAGCAAAGCTAGAAATTATATCATACTACTATTTCCAGGAGAGAGAGCAAACAAAAACCAAACAAAACATCAGGGAAGCTTAAAACCAAGCCAAAATCAATTAACCCCACAAGACCCAAAAGAAAAAAACCCCAAAGCAAGGCATCATGAGCATCAACGCAGGGGGCAAGCGCGCTGTTCTGCAGGCAGGGCAAGTAGGGGTCGATTACCCTGGTGTCCTCTAATTCTCTGAGGAGTTTTTCAGCCTGTGCCTTCTCAAACAGCAGGCTCTGCTCGAGCTCCCGTATTCGGGCATGCTCCAACTGCGTCTGAGTCTGGTCACACATAGGGAAAAAACAGAATAGCGGAGATGGGAAAAGGGGGGTGGGAGAGAGAGAAAGAGAGGGAAAGAGAAGGCTGCAACATCATCTTCCGTGTACAAGACAAGGAAAGGCAGTTCACAACAGGAGGAGAATAAAGATCGAAACAAGCAGGAAAAATCCAACCAAACAGAAAATGGTCACTGCGGGATTTTACATGGTACTCATAGCGGCTATTCACAAGAAAATTGAACCTGTGATGGGAAAACGATCCTCTGCATTAGAAAGCTGCTTCAGTGTTTCCCTGCATCAAGACTATACAGAGGGCTTTTCCTAAAAAGCAAAGCTCCCACCACTGCAGACCACCAGCACAAGACCTTTGCACCACATGAGAAAATGCAAAGATCTTGCAATGATTCTCTGCATCTCTCCTCAAGAAGAATCACGAGGTAGACTGAAAAGAGTTCGAAGTTCCCATCTTCTTTTTGCTCCAGAGACAGCTTGAACACTGCACTAAGCAGGGGGGAGGGGAAAGCAGGTCATGCTGTACATAGCACGTTGCTAAAACCCAAAATACACTGCACAAAGCAAATCAGAGAAATTTAGATACCAAACCTGTTACGTAAATCAGCGCTTTAGGTTTGAATCAGGCTGCTATAAACTTCAAAGTGATTTTTGCACACTAAAACTCTAACAGCCTTGCACACAAGAAAACAGAACCACCGTTTTATATTTGCTTTTTTTTGTTTTTTTTAGACAGATGGTTAAACTATGCACAAGGGAAGCATTGACTCGGGGCGTTGCTTCAGTGCCCATCACTTTTAAAGCAGAAATACCATATAGCTGCACTCGGTGGCAAACCTCAGGACTCCACAACAACCACTGTAATATCATGTAAAATTTCCCATAAATAATAAAAGAGGAGAGGAGACATGGGAAAATGCATGCAGACTCTGGCCTTCACATTTTTTTAGCTTACAAAACCAACATTTTCCTTGGAATTAGACCTCCTAGAAAACAAACAAATCTGATCAGAACCATTTTTTGCTACCCCCATTTTCTGCCCTTCATTTCCCACGTAATTAATTGCCTCCCCCTCCTTCTACTGGAACCAGTTTTATGGATTTTCTGCCCTTTCCTACAATAAAGGAAGTTTTGGTTAGTTATGTACAAGCAATGGAAACTGAAGTTTGTAAACATCCATGTTTTCTCTTATGACTTGAAAGACATCATTATACATATATTCATAGATGGTCATGGTCTCAACTGCCAGATATATTCAGACGGCTCCATATTTTATATTGTCTATTTGAGCCCTGAAGGGGGAAAACCCCCAAACATTATTAAGACCTCCAGATAATACTACTTAAGTGCAAAATTTGGCTGAACGCATCCTAATAAAAAAAAAAATAAAATAATAAAAAAAAAAAAAAAAAAAAGAGACATTTGATGTTATGCCAAGTGGCTTCTCCTGCTCTCCGCAAAGCTCAAAGATCCACATCTCAGGATGGAGGTCCAGGCTTGATTTTATTTACAGGAACAATTATTTTATTGATACCAGTGAATTTGCCCTCAATCTACACTGGTTCAAAATCCCCATATGAAACTTCAGAAACACAAACTTTCGTTATTACCTTAATTGGCGGCAGTACGTCAGATACTGGTTACCTGAAGATAACGACCTACTACAAAACTAACCTCTGAATCTCCCCAAGGGACTCTCTCAAGACTCCTGATTCCCAGCCAAGCTATCTCAATTCCACCTGATATTCCTGCTCAGTATCTACCCATCTTGCTATTTTCCAAGTCTGGAAAAACACATGAAAATAGAGGAGAAAAACAATCAGGGAAGAAAGTTAGATCAACTGTTTTACAGTCCTTGGATTCACATCAAGTCTTGTATTGTTTCTTTCTTTCTGCAGATTGGTTTGCCTAGCCAGTATGACTCAGAGCCTCAAATCCGAAGTTTTCCTGCACTTTGAAGTTCATATCTGAATTTCAGACTTAATTCTAGCTATTAGCCTTAAATTACTATTCACAAATTACAGACTGACTTCTCGCTGGTGTTCAAGGCATGATGCAGGTTCCAGGAGATAAGATTGAGGTAGTTCCTTGAAGAGGTTAGTATTTCCTATAAACCACTGTCTTCTACCATAAAAAGCCTTTCTTAAAAGGTTTGGTTTTCCTGCAATTGCTTTCACCTTCCACAGCACCGTAACACAGAGGTGTTGGGCTCATGGGGAACATCCCAGTTCTCTGGACCGTAGAAAACCAAGCTGCTCTATGACACTTCCCTGAGAAGTTATTTGTTCTCCTGTACAGACAAACGTGGAAGTAAGGACAGGACCCTGGCAGCCTGCAAGAAGCTTAGCCACATCCCCATTGCAAAGCAATTCCTTCCCAGCCCAAACAAAAACCAGATCTATCCTCAGTTTGGGACCTGCAGTCACAGGAGCTTACAATCTTGCTAAAATGTGGTGGCTTGCTTTTTTTTTTTTTTTTTTGAATATATCTGAACTGGTAGCTAGCCCTGGTCCTATTACCTTTATTACACAGCCAGGCTTAAACATTTAAAGCTTACACAAGGATAACTTACTGCTCTCGGGGCAAATGATGGATGGATCAGTCACTCTTCTTTAAAGCACTGGGAGAAACCTACCATCTAAGCTCAGGAATCAACAGAAACCTTGATTTTGCACGCACACAGTAGGCAGAAACTGTACTTGCTGTCTTTTAGCAAACATCTGCTATCAGTGCATTGCTGATCACTGTCAAACACATTACTCTGCTTCAGCTTCTGGATAAAGAGAAGAGGGTTATGCCAAGAGGGTCAAACCCATAGCAATGTACTCCATTGCCTGTTTTTCCCATTTTCCTGGGCTTTTATTGATATGACTGACAGTGAAGCACAGAGGCAGGTCCCTTGACATTTCTGGCCTAGCACTCTAGCTAAAGATAAGGGAAAGTCCCTTGATTTATATGCGTAGAGCAGAGCCTTGCTTTCGCAGAAATATTTTCTTTTCCTTTTTTTCCCCCTACAGAAAAGCCTCCCACTCGAGGGCAAGCTCTCAACACTACTTCAGCTAGCACAATGTTCACTGCAACAGCATCGCTCCAAGCAGCAGCCCTCCCAAATGGATGGGTATCCCAGTGTCAAACTCCACACTTGCAGGCAGATGACACCACACAAGGATATCGCAGGTCTAACAATACGTGGCATTTTGGCTGGAGCAGAACTGCATCTGACCGGGAGATCGTGCGTGCCCATTAGCTGCTAATAGCAGGACACTGCAGGGACAGTGACTGAGCAGTCAGTTCATTTCTACAGTCGAAAAACATATGCTGAAATGCATTTGGATACAGTCAGACTTTTAAACATGGCTTGGCAGCTCATGATGACTTTAAAAGCCAGGCTGGCTGCATGTGATTAATTCTAGGCAGCTCCTAACATTATTAGTCATTGGGCAACATACGAAAGAACAATCTTCACAGCTTATACCATGGTGTTTCACAGCAGGCCCAAAGCCATCAATAAGGATAAATTATTGTTGAGAGTTGAGCAAAAGGTGGCAGAAATTACTTGAGTGAGACCCCACATGCAGTTTTCAGGTTCTGACTCCACATTTTGGTAAGAGTGTTAGGAATTACCTCCAGATCTCCCTTTGTAATAGATTCTTCCTCCACACGGAACTGCAAGTCCTCCACTTTCCTGTGGAAGGGAAAAGACACAAAGATCAGCATCCTATTTTTAAGCAGCCATTATACATGGGCCTTCCCTGCACAAGTGAAGTCTGAGAGGAGACTGATACAGACACCCTTTGACTACAAACAGCTCAGCAGAAGCTAAACAGCAGGACAGTTAATAAGCAAGCCTTCCACATAGCAAACGTTTGCCTTCTTGCACAGTACATGCTCACAACGTGTTGTTTCTGAAGCGCCACCTCTCAGCCAGCACAGCTACTGTTCACTGACACTGGGATCATGAAAACGTTGAAAGCCACAACCAGGTTTCACTGATTTACTTAGACCTTGTTATCCTGCAGTCGAGCACTGGGCAATTCCTGTGCCAAATGCACAGGGTCCATACAAAATATTCCAAGGGGTTCAGAGCCGAGGGTGGGCAACGCTTAATGTTTCCACAACATGGAAATGGTGAGCTAGCCCAGCAGAAAAGCATTCACCAGATATTGTACAGGGCAGTCATGCGAAAATGCACATAAAACCACAAGCATAAATGCAGACATGCCTAGAACTCTTTTGCAAAGTCTGAAGAGAAAATCCAGTGAAAATACAAAATAATTCAATTTTCTGTTAAATTCAGTTCTCTTCATTCTCCTTATTAATTCTAAAAAAGTCAATAACGAGGATGTTGAGCTGGTAGCCAGATGTCAGGACCCCGATTCTGTTACAGATAAAAATAGCTGTGAGTGTACATATCTAACTTCATAAACAAGCTTCCTTGTCTAAACCTCCTCTAATTAGAGGAGGCATCTGTTGATATTTAGAAAAGTAACTCAGCTGTCTTGGGTTAAAGGGCCTCCTGGAGCTGGGAAAGTGAGCTGTCTGCTAGGAGAATGGAGAGACTTATGCACGAAAGAACAATTCGTCCTCAGGAGGGGCATCGCTCAATTGAAATCAACGCTGTTTTCAGTTACTTAATACACAGAAATGTCTGTCTATTCCCACTGAAGAGTTTAATTATATATATTTGGAGCAACTGGACTCCAAGAATGACAAATTCATCTTCACTCTTATCCAGAGAGGAAATGTATGCATCATCATATATACATGGATGGGGCCTCTGGGACGTGGGGAGATGATGAATCACACACTACAGCAAGGCTGAGTCCAGGTTGACTTCCCTTCCTCAGAAGAAATGCCCTTAAGATCACAAATAGAGGGGAAAGAAGTGGTCTTTCGGAAAGCCAGGTTGTACAAAAGGTTAGGGGTTTAGGATGGCCCAACCTGCACAGTTCCGTTTATTATCCAGTACCATTATTTTATACTGCATCCTTAGTACTCTTATTTTATACTGCAAGGCTTTGTCACTGTCCACACTCTTGCCACGAGTTAATCCCACCTTTACTGAGTAATTCCATTTTACACGGTGACACAGCTGAGTTTGGTCAGGATATCAGATCTCAGAGTAACTGATATTACTGGAGCCCTTTGCTCCTTCAGGCAAATAATGCTGCTTCTCCTTTGTGTTGGGAACTGAACAACAGGGAAGATGGCTGGAAACCCTCAATAACTTCACTGCCCAACAGGACAGCAAGATTATTTGGTCTTCTGCTGGCAGCGGTAGATCAGCTGTTGGCCACCACTGTATTGTCAGCGCAACATTCACCATGGTCAAATGCTTTTGGACATGCAAACCGCCTGTCAAATATTTATGAAGGTCATCACAGAAGTGCCAGCCCTTAAGAGTCCTAATCAGGAATAGAAGCTGATGGTGCTTTTTTTTTTTCTCCCCCTTCTTCTTAAAAAGTGCTACATGCATTTGGCAGGAAAGCATGTCAAATCACAAAACTCCTTTTGGCAAAAACCAGAGCTGTCCCTATCCCAAGTATAAGTATGAGCTGTCCTGGCTGGCTGTTTGTTTTCTGCTTTTCAATTGCATTGCAACAGTGGGGCAGGTTCAGCTGAGCATATTCAAAAAAACTGAGGCTGGTCATGTCACAAAAATTAGCTCACTGCAACCCCACTGAATGATACAGCATCAAATCTCCTCTAAGACCTGTAAAGACACAGGAATGTACAAGACTAATTGGAAATACTTCACTGTTCAGTTGTGATTAGCAACAGTTTGTCAGCAAAGAGGGACAGTCACAGCAGTGGATGCCCAACCCCAGACAAGAGACATATCGGATGTGCAACTGCAGCAAAAGTGTTGTAGACTTCCCACTCCCTGAAATTGTGCACCCCCTCCCTACATGCAGGCACACAACAGTGGCCCAGAGAGTGAAACACAACATATTTGAGGTACTGGAAGGCATCCAAAGATGACTTTCCTAGTCACTTTCTTCTAAGATCCAATGAATGATGTTCTTGAGTAAGAGTCTCATCTCCCCCATTACTTCACCTCCTCCACACCCATCCAATTCCTGCTTTACCTCTTCTCCTCTTCCAGCTGGTTCAACAGCTCAATCTTCTCCTTCTGCATCCCATCGACCAGGGCTCGTGCTCGCTGGAGGTTTCCTTCTGCCTCCGCGACGTACTGCAGCAAAAAAAAGAGCCCAAGCCACAAAAGTTAACAACGCTTGAAGTACAGAGTTGTTTAAAAAAGGATCAGAAGAAGGGAACAGGAGGTTCTGGTGATCTGTTTCAGAGGATGCTAGGGTAAGAAGGCAGATTTTTCAAAGAGCTCAGTATATACGTATCAAAAAGAAAAAAATTATTCCATCTCCAGCAGCTAAATTTGATCCATGCTTCAGTGCCTGACTTGAACCCTTTGGAGAATCCAGCTCTGATTAAGACCTTCAAGTCTGAACAGTTTTGAAAATCTGGTCTGAAATTACCAGGTGCAATTACCAATTACCAGCAAGAGAGACATTCCAGACTCGCATTCATTCATTTGTTACTGGTAATTACTGGAAAATACTATACAGAAGGAAGATGGCAAATCAACTGCAAGCTGACAATTTCTCCTGCATTTCTGACAGGCTGGTATGGCCCACCGCACAAAGATATACAGTGCCATCCCTGCTCCCTAGTAGCTGATTGGGCTTTATAAACATGAGCAAGGAATTCAGGGCAACAGCAGTCATTGAAGAGCCACATACTGACAAACAGCACAAACAACTCAAATGCTTGTGCAAAACAACACCCAATATGATCAGCCTGTTTCCTTACAGACCTCTTGACTTTATTGATGTGAAAAAAACATCCTCTCTGGCAGGAAAGCAGTGACACATGAACTGAGCTGATGTTCTCAGCAGTGTCTGACAGCATCAGAAAACCACTGCAATGCAGTCACAGCCAAGGCCAGACTGGGTGGCTAGAGGGAACAAGTTTGCCCTCCACTTGCATTGCAGCGTTCAAATGTATTGATCCACCAGACACAAACTATGTATTGTCTTTTTTCTGGCACAGCCCTTTTTCTGCTCCTGGCTTGGTGCAGAGGGAGCACATGTAACACTAGCAGGAGTGGAGAAAGAGCCCGGGTTTCACATATAGGAAGCCACAGAGGGGTAACATCATGACCTGAAACTTTCAGAGGATGCCAGATACCTGAGTGCTAGCAATAAAGCCACATCATCTCCTACCTGCTCGTGTTGGGCTTTCATGATGGCAATCTCTTTCTCCACCTCACAGATGTGGCTAGTGGCTTTAGCAACCTCAGCCCGTTCCAGGTCACGCTCTGCAAGTAGCTGCTCAATGTGCTGCTGCTTCTCCTTCAGTGCCTCCTGGAGAGCTGTGGTGCCAGAGATTTTTCGGGCATATCGAGAAGAGGTCTCTGTCAGCTGGAAAAAGAGTTAAAAGACAGACAAGGGTAAAGCTGTGTCCTTTCTAGTCTAGAAAGGCTTGAAGTCTCCTGTTAACTCTGGAATAAAGCTCATTACTGATCATCTATTAGGCTGTACAAAGCTGCAGTTCCAGCTCTGGACCCTACAGGTGAGGTTAAAAAGTCCGCAAAACATCTGGACACTGTTCACAAGCTCAATAGCTCTTCTACACTCCAATGAAAGGACCATTTCCCAAAGGACAGGATGTGGGGTGGGAAGTAGGTCAGGAAAGATTATCATGTGCCTTCTTAAATATATTTTATTAATGACCTGCACCAGTGCAGTCCCAAACAGTCAACTCAGCTGGAAGGACTGATCTCAACTGGAGACTTGTTTGGGCTACTTGGATGCACTCCCAGTAATGGATACTGCACCCTCATCCCCAGCCAAGATGACTGCAGGTGCTATGCAGCACACACTACGGCAGTCAGAGCTTTTAGTAATATTGCTGCCTGCGCTGGTGCCTGCCTTCTTGAGTACCTGCCAAACAAGGCATGTGATCCAGGACAGTGTCACCCCTCCACAGTAAGACGCAGTCATTGTAGGGGCTTTTGCATAGCTGTCCACTACAGCAGCACACTGCTACGCAACCACGTGGGACAAGAAGCAATGGCATTTTTCTGCAGTGATCTTATAAAACCTGCTCTTGACAGCAGAGCTGAGATTTATCCCATTGCAAATAACAGTTCAGGCTCTTTTAACAGTCAAAATTGCTCCGTGCCTGCTGTGACTCATGTCCACGAAGGAAGTCCTGTTTGTAAGATGGGTAAGTGTCCCAAATCACTCCCCTCATCTCATTAACTGTGAAGGAGCAGCTGCCCCAGTGCAGCTGCTGAAACAAAATCCCAACCTTCCCACTTTGTAGAGCCAGGTCACAGAAGAAGTCGGTCGAGGCTGCACAGTCTGTAGAAAGAGCCACTTACCAGCCCGCTGCGGCTGGGCCTGCCCCCAACAGATGATGCCACTGAGCTGACAGAGCTGATGGAGGAGCTGCTGGGGCTGTGGGTTAAGGCAGACACTCCCATGGCCATTCGTTTGCTCTTCTTTGCCTTGGCGGGGCTGGTTGACGGGAATCCAATCCGGATCACCTTGTGGATGGGAGCAAAGAGGCCAAACTTGGGAGGACATTGAAAATACCTGTAATGCAGGAGATGCACAGAGTCAGAAGCGGCAGAGAATCCATCTCACGGAAGCCTCACCAAATGGCATTGCTAAGCAACACGCAGCCCCAGCCCTCAGCTCATCTCTTGGTGCTTTGCCGTGGCATACAGGAAACAATGTAGTGGTTGGATTATTCACCTTTCCTGCCATTTACAGCAGCGGCAATCTCAATGTTTTCACTTGTGGTGCTTAAGCAGGGAAACCCAAGACAGTTGCCATGCGCTAGTTGCTGCACACTTTGATGAGATGCCAGGGAAGACCCATCTGGTAGCCTGGATAACACAAAGATCCCAGCACATAAACGCAGGGAGAGCACATGCACTCCTTCCTTATAAATAAACCTTTCCAACCAGCCAGCCTTCCCAAAACCTGTGTGTTCTCTAACCTGCTTTGCAAGAAAGTCACGTAGTAAAGCGCACTGAATAAAAAGATCTGAATCACACAGCTCTGTATAAATGTTCTAACAGGGTAAAAATCTTTCCTTCCGAAACAGAAGGGGAAAATGGCAGCTCCTAACTTTGAAACTAAAAATATCGTTATAGCTAACTTCAGTGTGTGTGCCATCTCCTCTAGGTGGCAGAGAAACTGGTTCCCAAACTTAGAAAGAAGCAAGCATAAAACAGGGAGGATCAGATAATTACAGTGCAAGCTCTCTTCCACAATCACAGTGAGCCTGATGATTATGTCTCTCTGGAGCCCTCTTTCAGGATACAAATGAACCAAAACCCACAGTGTCAAACCTTGGAAAACTCTTCAGAGCTTGGGTTGACTGGCTAAAGCCAGGGTTTATCTGTTGCTCGCCAGCTGCACTGCAGCAAGTGAAACCAGCTCGTCTCCAGCCTTCGCATTCCCTTGTTTCAAGGCAGTAGCCAATGCAGAAAACTGTCACCTTTAAGAGTTCTTCCTCATGGGCTTTGTAGCAAGGCTAGGATTAAACACTGGGCCATATAATAGTCTGTCCTATGTTAACATAAAAAACAGGTTCTAATGAATAAATGACACAAATCCAGCTTTGCCAGCACAAGTCCTCTCTCTCCAGATGTGTGCAGCTGCTTCCCCAGCTCCCTTTTATTTTTAAGTGCTGGCAGCCACATGGTTGTATCACAGGCAGACCTCTGTGTGCTCGAGAGGCCAGAAAACAGCCTGATCTCTGGCCAGATGAGAAAGTGATTCATTTGCAAACATCTGCTCAAGCCCAATCTTTTAAAAAAAATCCAACCCTCTGCAACCCAAAACCACTTAGCCCCTTCTGCTTGCCGCCAACACAGGCCCTTGGGTTTGGAAAACCAGCCATACCCCGCAGGCTGACCTTGCTGCAAAACAGGGACCCAAGGCGGCAAAACCAGACTGACCTCTTGCAAACCAGCCAAAGCTGTACTCAGCACCCTATTCTCAAACTGCAGTAGGCACAGGCAGACCAACAGCATGGCACAGCCCCCTCCACAGGCCTATCTGGTCTAAGCACTGCCTGGTACTTGAGGCCACACAACAATGCCAAAGTCCCTCAACAGCCCCCCGACAGCTCTAAGCAAGTCCAAACTTGCATCACTATGTTGGCTCATTTTCTTTTAGTCCAGACTGGAAGTGGTTGCAATTAACTTTTATAGTTCAGAAGCAGGAATTGTGTCCAGAACACTTGGCAAGAAAAAAAAATACAGAAAGTCTGCTTGAAAACCAAGAGGTGCTCTCACTGAGTGCTAAGGAGCTCTATACTCACATTACAGAAAAGAAACGGGAAGAAAAGTGATGTTGTGATGGCAATGCAAGCTGCAGGTGGGAAACAGCACAGAAAATTTTGAAATATATTTAAAAAAAAAAAAAAAAAAAAAAAAGACTTCAGTGCCAAAGCCTGACCTGTTTCAGCCTGTGTGAAAGCAAAGGTATGAGCAGTTTAGTGGGCAAAGACTCTCATAGCAGCAGAGGCTGAGAAGGAGGAACAGTAAAATAAGCAGGTAAAGGTTAATATACTAGAGATGAGTAAAGTGGAACTTGCTTGGCTTTGTGGATAAAAAACCAAAAAACTCGTCACCAGCACCTCTTTAGTTTCCCATGCAGACAGGAAAGCAGATGCAGCAAACCTCAAGAGTCTCAGCAGCACCTGTGTGATATATGGAGAGGGGCTCACTGCAGTGATATCCTGTCTTCTCGGGCACTGCTACTGAACCACAGCCCGCAGGCAGCCTCCACCAGAGAGCCACAAGCTGCTTGAAAAACACCCCTGACCATTCAGCCTTCCCTTAACACACATCCAGACCTGGAGCCCCTTCCTGAACCTGCAGGAAAATCAGAGTGACCCTCCACACATTTCAGCCAACTCACCACCACCTCAAGTCGAGTTGCCCATGGCAGCAAAGATGGTGACGGTGTCCTTTGCTCGCTCATTTGCCCACACGCTGCCTCTCCTCTTTCCACCAGCTTCCACTGCCTCAGAGTCAGCTCTTTGGATTCCACTCTCCTTTTGTAGCGACCTGCTACTGCAGCAGCAAGGCTGGTCTCAGGGAGCCAGGCCAAGGATGCTCACTAGATGGCAACAACCACCAAAGCAGAGACACTCCAGAGTCCTGGAAGGTCTCTGCCAGGCTGGTTCCAGCAGGAGAAGCTCAGGGCAGTATCAAGAAACCCCTGTGGCTGTGGCCATGGGCATGGCAAACCTGGGGAAGCCTGAGGGGTGTCTGCATGCACCACCAAGGGTGTTGGGTTTACTACGTTGGCTTCTCCTCCAAAACAGGAGGAGAAATCGGCATGTGCTATAAGAAAGTCAGAAGGTTGGATGAAGACTCAAAGGATGCGCAGGGACACAAGTACCACTACTGTATCTGCTACTATCCATTGCTGCTAGAAGATCTGCAAAATCAGCCTGGATACAAAGGACAGAGATGCCTTACAGATGTCCCTCAATTCTCCCCTGTTTAATCCAAACCTCTTAATTCACTCCTGCTCCCCGATCCCCACTGTGGAGCTCAATTTTTGCTTCTCTTGATAAAGTGTGAAACAAAGCAGAAGCCTTGCAGACAGGGCACATACCGTAACAACCTCAGCCAAAACATAGCAGTTTCAGAAGGTAGATGACTTCCAAAAAGCTGGATTTTCAAAACACAGCAAACAAGGTGTGAGGATGAGAGGCAGAGAGAGCACCCTTACACTCACATCTGCCTTCCATACCTTCCATGTGCACAGACACACATAATAATTTCTGAGCACCCTAAAGATTAAGCTTGAAGAGATAATATGTAGCGCATGATAAAGAGAGCAGGGACTTGGATTCACTCCATGACTTATTCTCTACCACCGCAGTTCTTTACTTTTGAGAATAGGCTGGAATTCAGCCATCTGCTGCCAATCATTTACTGCTTTCTTGTCCTGACATTGAACAAGGCAGCATTTCTCTTATTTTAAATGAAAACACATGGCTGCTGGAAAAAAAACAAGGCCGACCCAATACAAGAACCTTTTATTTCAGAACCCGAGATCTAGCAAAGGGAGGAACTCTCCGGTTCTCAGTTTCAAAGTTAAATCTTGCCTCTAATGCAAGATTCCCTTAAGAAGCTCCAAGAAATCAACAGTACTTCCCACTAAAGGACCTTGTGAAGGACAAGGAATCCATTCTGCCTGTATGTGAAGCAGGGTCAAAGTGCTGCTGTGTAACTCAGATTTGAACATCCCCAAGCTCAAGATCTGAGGCTGGCAGCCATTCCCTTACTTAACTTCCATGTGAACAGAAACAGCTTCCCAGCAAGCCTGCGACATGTCCCTGCCTAGCTTTATAGATACAAACAAGGGCTTGTTTGGTGGTTTTTTTTCCCCTCGGTTTTTTTGGGGGTTTTGTTTTTTTTAAAAAAAGAAAATGGTGGAGGTGTCTATGGAATCAGAGGTGATAAGATCAATCAGCAGGCTGCTGTCACACTACAGAATTAGTACAAGGACAGACAATGACCACCAATTGTTTCAGATCTCTGGAAATCTGTCCCCAGAAAGAACAAAACCAATAACATTAAGCTGGGCGCAGTGGGGGGTGGTAAAGAGAGTCAAATCTTTGTCTTCCGTAGTTCTGAGAGGGTGAAATATAGATATAGTGCAAGAAGAAATTTTATGAATGGAATGTGTGGTAAAAAGCAGAGAATATAATCACAGAATCAATTTCTAGCAAAATCTAAATCTAAAACTCTCTCCTGTTTCCTGAAGTTACTCAGGTTGCTTCTTCACAGACATTATCTGATCCTGCTTTAAAATGCTCCAGTGATGAAGTTTCTATTGATCTTCCTGCAAAGTCTAAAAGCCTACAAGACTCAAAACCGGACTCTTCCTCCCAACACGCAACACCCAGCCAAACACAGCCCTAACTCTTCCTCCCAGGTCCAAATGGCACATGGCCCCAGCCACCCTCGGAGGTGTGTAGGACCCTATGTGCCCCAGTCAGGGTTTGAGAGTGCACAGTACCTTGTACCAGCAACTGCTCCATCATTCTTCCCTAGGGGTTCATCCAGCTCCACACCACACCACTCTCCTTTGGCAAAATCCGTCTCTCCCACGTAGCGCACAACTCCTGTCTTTGTCCCACCAACCTGTAGGGAGATAAAATACCGAGGGTTAGAGATGGCAGCACTGGCACTGCCACGAGGGGACTGAAGCTGGGACAGTTACGGAGAGAGGAGGGGGCGAGGGGAAAGACAGCAGTATTTTCTGCTTCAGAACTAATGAAACCAGAACAGAAAGTTTTCTTATTAAGTTCTCCTAGCACTAAAGATCTCTCTCCAATAACTACAAGCAAGTTGACAAGCTCACACTTTTGGAGCTGCCTGCCTAGAAGATGTATTTGTCGGAACAAATATAATGAAAAAGTATTTCAAGGCGTCAACTAATTGCACAAAGTTACTTGTGAGGCTATGAAGGAGTTTAAGTCCTCCAAGCGCTTATATACCTGCCTTCTGTAAAGAACCAAGATCTGCACTAACTGGGTTTCAGCCCTATGCTCCTTCAGCTGGCAGTTCTGAGCAATACAGGGACAGGACACCAAAGGGGCAAGCTGAGCCAGGAAGGCACTCGTCACTCTTCAGCTTGTTCACATGCAGGGTTTGCTAGGGCATAGCGAACAGCCTTCCCAGCAAACCTCTCAAAATAGAGGTGTTTTGTAGAGGAAAAAAACCCCTCTGCTTTTACCTACACATCCTACATCAATTCGCAGTGCTAACATGCTGCATGGGAAACAGTCTCATCTCTCTGCATGGCTTCCCCTAGCACTGAGTTTTTCCCTGATGGAGAAGAAAGAATAAATTGCACCCTTTGCTCCCGTATGTACACTTACAAGTTTTCAGTGTGCTGAGCAGACTCTGGGAGAGCATAAGTCAGGAATGTATGAAGTTGTGTTTTGATCACTGCTATAAGAGTACATTTCACGGGCAGCAGCTGCCTCAGTCTTTGCACTAGAGGCTCCTACTTAGATACTTGTGCTGAGAAAAGAAAGATGGAAAAGTAGGAGCATGGTTCTCAAGGTTCATACTTCAAGTAAATCAGCATATAGTTTAAACTGGTTTTAGCCTACCTCTACTAAAATCTAGGTTCAAGGAATATGCTTAAAAAGTAAGTTTAAAATTATATTTGCAGCTTTATCTTGAATGACCTGTAGTTAGTTATTTTCTTAATATTAAAGTTTACATAAACAGGTATCAACACAGTAATATTCTCCTACAGAAAACAGTAAAAGTTGAATGAAGAAATCTCCAGTTTTCCGTATTCCAGGATGTTACGGATTTACCAGCTCTGAATGCCTAAAAATTCTGAAAACTGCTTATGCAAAGGAGAAAGTGTTTTCCCAGCCTAAAAATATCTACCTGAATGGACTAGAGAACACAGCTCTGCAGTCTGGGTCCTACCTGAAGTCCTAGGAGGCTGCGCTGCAGCACACAGCTTGAGTTAGTCTTCTGTAATTTCTCTCACTAGGGATTCAAAGTGCTGCTTATGGAAAAAAGCTTTGTTGATGTTGTTCTCTTTGCTACAGGAAGGAGGAAAACATTTGCCAGCAGGAAAAGTATCACAAGAAAGCTTTCTGGTCCTACACTGCATTCAGGAGTAGAAAGATGATTCCATTTCAGTATTAGGTACTTGGCAAGTCACAGATGTGAACAGTTACATTAGAATTCTTTACCTGTCACTCACAGTCAAACAGCAGTCCTCTTTTTGATTTATTTGAGTTTATACAGACTTAGCTTCTTAATATTAACGTAAAGATTTAATGTTATGCTAACACATTTCTTTAGCAGCAAGTTGAACTCAATATAGGTGTAATTCATCTTAATGTCATTTATAGGAACTTACCATTGCTAGTAAGCTCCCTCAGTTTTATTTTTATTGGGTTTTAGTTACAGATATTGAGCCATGTTTCCTTTACCAAGCCGCATGATCCTGACTCCACAAAGCCTCATGAAAACACCTTAAACACTCAATGCCCTCCCTCCATCAGTGAGACTCACCATGCTACTCTGGGGCACCTACTAGAGGGCCATGCGCCTGCATCCACACAAACAGGGCTGATCAATTACATCCCCATAGATATTACCGATTTTGAGAAAGCTGTTTCCAAACAGGAGAGAAAATAACTAGCCCTATTGACTTCATACACACATTACATAATGATGCCAATACCAAAACAGTGCAGCGAGGCAGCAGGTCACGTTCCTACCCAGAAGCCGTACGTCAGAGAAGATGCTAAGTGCAGATCAGATCTAATGCTGCCCCAAATGGCAACGTGATTCCCTGCTTCCAAAGCAATGTATTTTATTTTCTCTTTCAAGTATTAATTATTCTGCCATCTTTTCTACAAAACACACCCTTACCATCCAGCATTATCTTCTCCCTCAAGCCAGAATGGACACATCTGCTGCCCGACAGCTGAGACTCCCCACATCCTGACAGGGCTGGCAGTACAGTCAGAAGCCAGTATCAGGCTGTCACACTCACATGCCAGCGCTTGACCCTCTTGTTGAGCTTCCCATCTTTTGGCAGGCATGCAGGAACTCTTATGGATGGAGAGCCTAGAAAATTCATCCGACTTAGACACGCAGATTTATTCAGCCCTGATAATCTGCTAATGCTGCTAAAATAATGCATTTTGGAAAAAGCCAGCTGGTGGGTCATATCAGTGCCACAAAACAGCCTCATCAAAACAGAAGCATTTGTTTTTATCAGACCCTTCAATAAATCAGAGGTATCACCTTGGAAGGAGGATAAAAGGCAGATTGTGAAAACCAGGGAGGTTAGCAACTGTGAAGCTTAACTCATGGTAGGTCACAGCCAGCCCTTCCACCCATGCCTAGCTTTCATACCATGCTCCACAACCCAGGGACGGAAGAGCTGAGCATGGCTGGCTCCCTTACTGCACTAACACAACTGCCACTATCATGCTAGAGACCAGAGCGCTGCCCTCCCATGAACATCTCAGCCTGCCAGCAGCACCAGTACCACCCTTAGCCACAAGTTTCTGTATGGAAAACTTGCCTGCACCTCTCAGCCTGGTGCGTTTATCACAGCCACAACCACACCTTCAATTCGCCAAGGGTCTGGAGTTAAGCAGAGGCAAACTGGACAGGGCAACCTGTCTCTTTGCTAAAGCACAAGACAGCACAGAGCTACAGCTGCAAGCTCAGCTACACCCCAGCGGTTCAGACATGCCAGAGCTTTTATAGCTGTCAAGTTTCATTCAAAAGTGAACAAAACTCCGAAAGCTTTTCTGAGAGCCTTTAACAGTTACCTTACCAAAACTATTCATGTCCAAGAGAATAGGACTTTACCAAACAAAGTGTTACTGGTTTTAGTTATAATTATTTTTGAAAGACAATACAAAACTCCGCTAAAACCAGCTCTTTCTTGAAGCTCCAAACAATTGAAACAATATTGACATAGTGATACAGGATTTTTTGGTTTGGAGGGTATTTTGACCAGCATCAATGTTCCAAGTTTCTCTACTTCAGGTAAACACACTTGTAATTAACTTCAAACAAGTTCATGGTGGTCCATCATCTCCAGCTGGATTCAAGCAGCCTCAAAGCCAGGCACCTTTGATCTCTTGGAAAGTTCAGCTCCAGACTGAAGTTCTTTGCCTCAGCTCTGATGACTTTTTCATGCCTTTGACTAAACGCCATCTTTCTGACCTGGCTTTTCCTCAGTGAAAGATCTCCAATAGTTTCAAGAGACAGTCTTGGGCTTGACCTTCACAACAAAACAATGCCAGGAATACTTAACCAGTCTGCATCCTAACTGGTGAGTCAGAAGAGCAACATGCACTCAAAGACAGACATCCACATGCCTTCCCTGCTAACTGTATCATCCCTGACATCATGTTTTACTATGGTTTTCTCATCAAAATGAAAAAATTGGATTCAGACCAGTATCCCAGGGCTGAAAAGACAATGATGCTAATCCTTCCAGACACTGTCTTCGACAGAGCTGCTAATGTATCATTTAAACAATTTACCAAATTAGCACCAGGCCGTATCTCAATCTGGCTGCTGCAAGTCAGGCTCCCTCCAGCCTATGTTTGCTCTTTTCCCCTTATGTCCTCCCTGTTCACCCCACAGCAGTTTCTCGCTTTCAGCAAGAACATCTTAACAGCTGTCCTCAACCCAGGGCCTGTGGGCAATGCAATGCTTGCAATACATTCCAATACTGCTCAGGGAGAAAAGAAAAAATTATACATGTCATTCAGGCCAACAAGGACTGTACCTCACCACGTCATGCATGGTTCAGGGGCCAGCAATAGCTGTAGATGCCTGCTTGAGCATATCCCCAGGCAGAAACCACAGAGATGATGGTGTGCCGCCTGCTTAAAACTATAATTTACCCATGTAAATTTATTTTCTTAGCTGCTTTCCAAAGCATTTCCACAAGACAGTGCTGCTGAGCAGAAGATGGAGTTGGGAACAATAAATGCCCAAGTACAGCACACTGACATGCCTCCTTTGCAGGGCTCCCGTGCCTCATTGCTGGGTCCTGGTGCAGTTGTGAAACTCTCCTACCGCTTGCCTATAGGAAGAGAGAGGAAGGGGACAGTGGGGAAAGGGCAGACGTGGGACACTTTCTTTACTCTGAGGACTTTCAACTGCTTTTAATGTTCAGCACATAAGCTTACTCTACACTGTTACTGGATGGTACTAACAAGAAGTTGGAGCTCACCTTTATCAGACAAGCGCTGCTTGCTCCAATTCGAGCTGTGACTGCAGGCTGCATCCAGCACGTAAACTGAAGCAGCCACCCTTTCCCTTGGTGAAAGGGGTTTTTCCCCTCTACACTCATCCACCCGGAAAAGGAACCTATTTCCACCCAAAATGAAAGACTGTGTCTTCCCACCACAGATAACTTAGCTCTTCCAAGCCCTGATGGCAGAAGATCATTGTACAAGACTTGATTTATAGAGGGTGCTTTTTGCAGCAGCCTGGGGGTGTGGGTCCAGCCATCGAAGATGGCATGAAAAAATAATCTGTAAGTACAAGGGGGTAAATGTGTATACCTATGGGAAATCCGTGCCATCGCTTACTGGGGCTGACAGCCAGGGACAGCGTTCAGCAAGCTGGTGGTAAAGTGGAGATCTGGCTTGTGGTCAGGTTTGTCTGTAAATACAACTTATTTCAGGTGGCATCTAACCATCAGCAGTTTCATCTGAGCAGATACTCACCATGTCATCTGTGAATGCCAGAACTGGTTTGTATGGTGAGGGGAGAAAGAGACAGGCAGGAATTACAGGACAGTCCTCCCTATGTGAAGTTACAGGAATTTTTATAGTTTCTTTTAACCCAACCACTTATCTTTGTGCCTTCCCATCCCCACAGCACAAGTCAGCATTGCACAAGGACGAGTCTAACAGCACTGCTGATGTAAGACATTTGTGCACATTTATATTTCAGGCACCAGTGAGAAAATAATGTCCTAGGGATGTGGTGTAAGAGGAAAACCTAGAATTACAGCATCCCCTCCTGAGGCTGTCTCTGATACAAAGTCCGCCCACGTTAATAATACAGTTTGCTCCACCACAGGCCACTTACAACTCCTATTTAATGACAGATATTGCACACAGAAGACAACAACTGTCCAATGCATCAGCCCAAATGAATGGTTAGGAGGGTGTGTGCGTGCACAAAAAGCCTCAAAGGGTTAATGTGGCAGCAGGACAGAGTGATTGCTTCGGGCTATTTATTTCCTCTTAGTTTCACTGCAGTGACAGGAACACTTGCTCCTGTGACAACAGCAGTTAGGCTGTATTTAACACCACAGAAGGGCAACAATCTTACAAGGCAAGGAAAGAGCTTGGACTTGGAGACCTGAAAGTTTTCCTGGCTCTTGAATCCTGAAATCAGCTGCAAGACTGCACTTCCCACTGCCAGTCACAAACCTCCATAGGGATGGAGGTCCATCATTCCCATGCTCCTGTACAAGCTCTTGGGCTCCACTCTGCTGCTGTGCTCTCCAGTCATGACACAACTGCTGGTCTCCTGATGAACTGAGCTTAAAGCAGACAACGAAATACTAAAAGCACCTTCCCTGAAAATACTGCCTTGGTAGAACTACAAAACAGGATCCTTCTTTCTTTACTGCCTGGTTTGCAATAAAGAAGTAGGTCTCGTGATTGTCTGTAAAGCCTATGCAGAAGCATCGCTGCACCTTGAAGACCCCAGCAAGCTGGGAGAGCTCTGATGTTTAACCAGGAAAATAAAGAGCATGAATCCTTTCTTCCTAACACCTCACATGCAGCAACAACGCTTCCACATCTCAGGCACTCAAAGTGAGCTGGCAGTGACAGAGCAAGTAGATCTCTCTGCCCAAGGAGGAGGGTTTAGGCTGCAATTCTCTTCACTGGGGAGATTCTAATGGAAATTATTTTTCACTCGGGTGGTTAAAGGCTTTCTGCAGCTTCAGGCTGGCAGAGCAGGGTTGGGGCAGGGGTGTGCAGGGGGGTTGCTAAAGAAAAGGACACGATTAGTTTATTCATGAGAATATTCTGTTATTTGTCAGGAGCCAGAGGTTGCAACACCACAGGCAAAAACACTTTGCAGCATACAGAGGAGAAAATGATTAAAATCACACACTTGGGAGGAGCCCAGAATCCATTTCCACCAGCCTAGACAGCCTGCCACGGCAGTCCTGCCTGCCCGTCAGCCGAGGTGCTGCTCCATCGGTATCTCCCTGCTAGTGCTGCTTCTGCTGTTCTAGCATCTATTCTGCTTTTTCCACTCAAAACTTCTGGCAAAATCACAAAGCTAGAACCCATCTGAAGAGTATCTGCAGCAACACCCCACAGCAACAGTCAGCCAGCCACTGGGATGTAACCTGGCCATTAAATAGTCTTGTTTATCACTACATTTCAGTACTGAAGAGCAGAATCCTGCAATCCCAGTTAGGAGACAGAAAGATGGTTAAGGGAAGAATACCTTTATTAAGAGGAATTTTTGTTTGGCTTTTTTTTATATATATATATCATTATTTTTCATTTAGACTGACATTGAGAAAACGGCTACCTCCTTCCCATCCTTCTAAAGAGAGCAAACATATCTAGGGTGGAATGAGTTCAGCTGCTGAGAAAGCCTCCCACCAAAGCATGTAAAATACATTTTCTCAGGCAAAAAAACACAGCAGAGATTTCTCCTCCAAGCAGAAAATATTCAGCCGCTCCATTGCTGTTTCCATCCATTCTTTCCCTGGAAAAAGGCAGCAAGCCAGCCTCACATTAACAGCAGCACTCCATCAATTATCATACTTTGGGAAGCTCCATTCTTACTAAAGCAAAGGTTAATTGTTCCACACTTATTTGCCAGACTTCAAGAGACAAGTTCTACAATATTAGGGTGGCTTTTTCATCTCTTTAATGTAATTTTTGCATCTCTGGGAAAAAGTCTGAGTTAGAAAATGCCAAAGGCAAATATTATCTAATTCTTCTAATGGAAAGCTTCTAATGGAAAGCTAAAAGTCACTTTTTGCAACTGCTGGAGAGTCAGAAAAGGTCTCAGAACAAAGTCATTGAAAAGCAAAAGTGTCTTCAAGCTATAATGGACTTTAATGAAGTTAAAGAAAACCGCTAGCAGGAAATGACCAGAATGCAGAGCAGCAAGGCATTGGTCTTACAGACCTGGAAGGGATCCCTGCAACCTTGTCCTCCATCCACTGAGCAATTACCGAAAACACATTCTCCCTCACTTGAAAAGCCTTCGGTGGATCCCATCTGCCTAAAAGCCATTCTCAAATAAAAAGATAATCTTTCAGAAAAGCATCGACCAAGAGACTAATAAAGACAACTAAAACTGTAGCAATCCATAGAGGACAAGAGCAAAGATTTACTCAGGGAATTTGAGGCAGCTCAGGTAAACCTAGAATTGTTGTTCTTGTATTCAAACACCAAACATGATTAGCTGATATCTCCATTACTAAAAAAGCCATCTGCCAAGCCAAGCACATGTTACTGAACCATAACAGCAAATTATTTCTTCTTGTCATTATCTGTTCTTTTCCTGGACCTCTACTACAGCATGCAAACAATTCCCGATGTTTCTGTAAGCTGAGTATTCCTGCTAGAGCCAGTGAGATGCTGAGCTCATTCCAGATTCACTCTTTTGGAGCTACTTATTACATTAACAAATCACAGCACAAATTTTATCTTAGAACATCTGGGGTGGATAAATCAGCAGGCAGAGAGGGATGTCTCCTAAGGACAGACCTTTAGTAAAAGCAAGCAAACAAACAAAAAAAAATCTAAAACGACAACCGACCTCCCCAAAAACAACTCAATAGAAGCCAAAGGGTAAGATGCTAACAGTTTGTGTTGCATGGGTATGCTGAAATCTCCATCTGCATGGGCCCCACCGAGGTACACAGAGCATTAAGTGGACAGACCCTGCCTCGGTGAGCGTACAGTTGGGAGAGAGGGTTTAAACAATTAAGTCTGGAGAACGCTATTCCATTGCCTGGCTGGTTCAGAAAGAACAGAGCCAAGTTTACCCTAGATTTTATATTTTGCAGTTTACTTTCTACAGTTGCTGTTCCTAAAATGGGAAGTTCTCACCTGAGCACTCTTCCCATTCCCTGCAACATGTAAATGAGAAAACGACAGCAAACAAACAAACTAATCAAAGGGGGACAGATTCCTCAGGTTCATTTCTCCCCATGTGTAGCTGCTTTAAAAGACCAACATTAGCGCAGGTGTAAACAGAGAATGTCTGCCACCTTTGCCTTGCTCACCCCTGCCCCTGGGACCGGCAGGGACAGCAGCAGCTTTGCTGGCAGTAGGGATGGGGAGGGAAGAAGAGGCAGACTCTGGTGAAGTCAGGAAGATGACAGACCAGCAACAAACCCTTGAGCAGCTGCCAGCTCATGCTGTGATACAGAATGCAGTGCACATTTTGGAGAAAATTTGAGAATATAAAACTTTCTCACCTCTACAGCTAGGTCTACAAGCCCACGTGTTCACACTAAGTTTGCTAAGTGTCACATCCAGTGGGCACAAGCAGAACCCATCTTCACTTCTCCTCCTCCAAAAATGAACCAACTTTAAACTGTTTATATTTTATTTAATAAAATGAAAACTATCAAACAACCCAACAGTGTTTTGGTGTGCAAGTGCATTGCTAGCTTTGAAAGTGTATTCATAATGACAGATATGCCTGACATTTGGACACAACAGATCCTGAAATCCTCTGAGCAGACTGCGCCACATGAAGTTTTGACTCAGAAGACACATGTGGTCTGTCACAGCAGCTCAGTGCTCCCCAGCCACCTCAGGGCTGCTCTAACGTGGCCCGGCTACCCAGGGTCCTTGTGGGGCTGCAGAGAGCAAAGGAATCGACTCCATCAGCTTGAGCTGCAGCCTGCCTAAGGTTGCTGCTACCTCCAGCAGAAAAACTCACTCTCTGAGGCCACAAAGGACCTTTGAGACTGCCTCTGACACTCCCCTGCACACACTCCTGATTCACATCAGCTGTGGAGCCAAGTTCTACCAAACCCCTATTATTAAACAGATGGCAAGTCTGTCTACACTTCTCTCCTACCACTGTTGGTATTGGAACCAGGTGCCCCAAAAAGGAAACGCTACGTAGCTAACTTTAAATGGGAGCCAGACTGCCCAGGATGCACAAAGCCTAACCCTCTGCAACCTGTTGGTCACAGTCATCTTCATTTTCTAGATCCAGGAACGTTACTGGGGATACAGTCACAACAGATCTATACTTAAATGCTTGGCTCTTCCAATATTTGATATCACAGCACATATCATACACACTAAACAAAACTAAACTTTTTTTACAGAACTGCAGAACAAAACTCAGTTTGTCCTCTCTCTGTGCTTTGGTATCTTTCTTTTCCTCCACCACTTCCACTGAAAGCACTACTCCTTTGCTAGGACACAAACAGTGACAAGCTTGATGGCAAACTTTCAGTAAGCCGTTCTTAGTGCAAGTGTGGCATTTTGGCTTGAAGTCATTGGGTACTCTATTCTACATAAGGAAAACAACAGAAATCAGATGTGGAGAACCCATCCATCACGTACAGTAACCTCTCCTCAAGTCCTGCCCTTTTATAGAAATAACTGCAAGTTCCTTTCTGTACAGGAAAAGAGTTAGTGTCATATCCAACATCTAAAAAAATGAAGCACCGAAATGGCAGTGACCACCTACGAGAGATTCTTGCAAATACTTGCAGAGTACGTACAACCACACACAAGACACGCTGTTGCAAATTCCTCAAAAGCCCCAGTACACACCATTATGGAGAGCATCACTGGATTAGAATATAAGAATACATTATTTTTCTTCTATGTCCCTGTCATGTTTGAGTTGTCTCTCTGACCTCATTCTCCTGCTCAGGATTTGTCCAATGTAAGAAATGCTCTGGAATATGTTCTCTTGCATTACTGTGAAAGAGAGAGATGTCCAGAAGACACAGCATCCCAAATAACAGTGAATGCAGAAGGTCAAGGCCTGCTTGGTCCGGGCATCCTCCCTCCAAGACCACACTATCCCATACCTCACCACCAACTCTGTCCTCCTTTTGTCTTGTCCTGAACCTCATCAGGGACACTTAGCTAGGGGACAAATTCTCCTCCTTTGCCTTTCTAGGGGGACCCCACGATCAACTCACCAGCACACGATCTCCAAGCCGTAAGTCCTTCTCCCCTTTTTTCACAGACCCACTGTCCGAGAGGTTAGATCCAGACTCGTTGCCTGTCTTCATGGCGCTGTTCAGGACGCTCTCCCGCAGGGGGATGACACGAGTGGAGAGAGGTGGCGTGGCTGTCCCCGAGTGCAGTGACAAGTTCTGAGCTGTCAGGGAGTCCACGGAGGGGGCGTCGCTCCCCGAGCCCTCGGCCACTGGCTGCCGCGTCAGCTTGGACGGTCGCGTAAAAATCCCCTGCAGTGGCTGGCATTCAAAGTAACGTACTCCACCGACAGAGCCGTCATTCTTACCCACCGGGTCATCCAGAACAACCCCTGCCCACTGGCCCGGAGCAAATTGCGTCTCCCCAAGATACTGGATCACACCTGGCTTCACTCCATTTACCCAGACACGTTCGCCCACCACAAAGTCTCCCAGGAAATCATCGCCCACCTCGGCAACCTTTGAACCCGACTTCTCGGCGCTGGCGGTGGAGGTGGTACCCTGCTTGTGTAAAGGTGAGCCTGTGAATCAAGGGAAAAAAGGTTTTGGTATGAGGAGAAATCCTAAAAGGCAGCCAAAACACCAGGAAAGGGCATTTACAAAAAGGAAACATCTGGGACAATGACTTCGGTTGCAGGTTTACACCGAGTGAAGGTTAAAACCTGAGTGACCCCATTACTTACATATCTTCCTCAGCAGGAAAGCAATCTGCACAGAAATCTCCATCTGCTGCCCAGTTTCTGCAGATCTCGCACAAAACAAAGAATCGACCCCACGTCTTCATCCCCCTTTACAATGCCCACTTACCCCCAGCCCCGTCACAGCACCAAAGGGTATTTTGCATGGCAGCACTAGTGTAAGCTCAAAAGGACAGGAGTGGTGGTAAGTGCTTACGGGTCAAAAGGAGACCAACGAACGGCTGCTTTGAAGAAAGATGCCAAAATCATCCTTTCACCCCCCCAAAAAAATAAAAAAAATATAATTAGCAAGGCACTGAAGTCTTAGTACCTGACACTGTGAGAACTCTGTGTGTTTGGATCCAGGCAAACAGTCCAAGCATTGAGAGTCCCACCAAGGGCACTAATAGCTCCTGTGGGACCACACAGCTGCCTTTGCAAATTACTCAAATTTTCCCAGCTGCTGCTATGCCCTTTGCTGGAGCAGAGCCCAACAGTGAGCAGACACCTGGAGTACGTTCAATATAAACAGCACATCTATAAACAGGAAGCATCTACAAACCCTTGCATGCACAGCCTTCCCAGGGCTAACACGCTGTGCGCTGAACTCGATAAAATCTGCAATAAGGGACACTTCTTCCAGTCCAGCAAGCCAAAGCCAGACCTCCAACGATGCTTTGCTGCACTGGGAGACCAAAAACTGCAGGTGATGCTGGAAATTCACAGTCCTGTTCACACTCTCCAGCACACCCTTGATCAGCCAAACTCTCCGTAACACACAAGGAGGCCCTTAAATACGTGACTGGCATCTGAAGGGGAACAAAGACAAGCAAATGAGATAGCACTGACCCCACTCTTGCTGACCCAAGCATCAAACTCCTATCACAAACTTCGGGCTTTCAGTCTAGGCCCAGGGGAATGAAAGACAAGGACGTATGGACTTCATTAAAACTCTTGGAAGGTTAAAGGGGGAGGTTAAGCAAAGCACTAAAAGAAAGCGTACAAGAGACTGAGGAAATAAGCTTGCAAAATAATATCCAGCAAGTCATATACCGTGAACCTTCAGTCATCCTCAGCTCTCGGTAGCACTGGGGTCCCCAGTGTGCTTCTCTCCCACAGCTGGCGTACGGCAGGCGTGCATGACACTGTCCCACACATCCTGCACTCAACAAAAGCTACTCGGACCCTTCTGCCAGGCTTTAAGCTGAAATTTCTGAGTGCCACCAAGCAGAAAAGCATAAAGCACACGCAGGAAGAAATTTTTATTTGCCACCAGAGGAGGCTGACAGAAAGCCTAATCAGCTGCACAGGCAAGCCCAACTTGAGTGCTTATCTGAAATGAACTGTGAAACTTGTTCAGCCTCAGCCATCACTATGGCTCAGTCTGAACCATTTCTACAGCTCTTTCAGAAGTAATGGGCCTGACAGATCAGGCTCAGCTCCTAGAATGCCTGAAGAACGTAAAAGCTCTCAAACCAAGACACTTCAAAGCTTTGCTAAAGGTGTAATGTCAGGGGAAAGAAAAGAGCATCAGTGCGTCAGCACTAGCATAAAGAACCAAACAGTTTCTGCTAAACCAGTTGTGTTAACAGGGATTAATACTGACACTTTGGTACTCATTGGACTCCAGAGTCAACAGTCTTGACAAAGCTCTATGGCACAATTGCACCAGTTAGTTTGTGGCTCCTGGAAGTCCACAGAATGTCTGCCTGGTCTGAACAAGGAGAAAGCAGCAGTTAAGGCACGATCATGCAAACCTCTTTTATGAGCAGAATTGCCTCCCACCTGCTCACTAGGCTTGGTGGGCTGGAGCTGGAACAACTCTTGAGAAAATTAGCCAAACGGAGCATGCACAGCACAACACAGGGCACATTCAAGAGGCCAATCCCATGATGGGCACAGGAAGGGCAGTAGCATAAATACCGTTCCCACCCAAAAAGGTCAGTGGCAACCAAGACCACAGTGCTCCCAGCAGAGCTCAGCCAGCTCCCTGGCAGAAACCTTCTCTCAGCCTTTGGGCCCTGCTCTGAAAGTTTCTTCAGCCTCACATGTTCTTCATTAACTTTTGGGTTTGGTTTTTTTTCTGGCAAAATGTCTGACATTCAAGCTTGTGTTATTCTCAATCTTGTAAAAGACAGTACATCAAAACGATCCATTAGAGGGATGGCACTACATCCAAGAACCAGTTTCACCTTAAAAAACTGAAAACCAAAGACTATAAGGATGCTTAGAGCTTTTGATCTTTACAAAAGACTTTAAATAAAAAGGGGTGGGAAGGAAACAGAGCTCCATCCATGTGAACCATTAAAACAACCATAAGCAGAAAATAAGGCCACCATGCTTATTAGCACAAAATAGTAAAATAGCCAGATTAGGAACCAGCAAGTTGTATTTTAAAGGCTTTCCATTTAATAACCAGAGATGGCTACAGAGGTCCATCACCAACATCTGTGATATGTATCTCTCCTTTCATGAGAATAAATTAAATTAGAAACACAACTTACATCCTGGTTTCATGCTCAGCAGAGTGCCGTAACACACAGATCTCATGCCGCTGACATGTTTGCAACACACGTATGCAACATGCCAAGTAGAACAGCCGAATTCAACACTCCAGGGAACTATAAGCACAGAAATGGGGGGGGTTCTGCATCTGTATTCACAAAAGATCAAAGCTGCTTTTCTAGTCCTACTGGAGCCTGAGTTTCAGCACATTAGAAGGCTTTATGATGGCTGGTAGTTAACGATCAAGATACAGGTTACATTTGCTCTCACCAACACCTCTGCAATGTGGGTAGGATAAGCAAACCCTTCAGCAGTGAGGCTCAACAAAGAAAGGCAGGAAGGCCGCCCAAGGCTGAACAAACAACACAGCAGGATTTAAAAACTCATCTAGACTCACTGTATTTCACTGCAAGAACAAACACCTTCAAAAACTGACTTGGACCAGAAAAAAAACCCCAGTTCATTGGACTCCTGGTGCAACACTGTACTCCCAAAAAATCTAAAATTTTAGTAGGACTTAATACACTCCACTCATTTTAGGTATCTATCTGACAGGCAGTGCTGCCAAACTACAGTAATTATAACATCTCAGGGAAACAATCTAATTACAGGCTCCCGAGCAGAGCAGCGCAGTCAGAAGCACTATTATTCTTTAGCACAAGATGAATTATTCAAAAAGATAGGATTTAAGTGAGGAACCACCAGAGGGTTTACCATCTTCATTATGGCCATGTTGTAGAAACTTGGTATTTTACACGACCTTTATTACCAACATATAAAATAACAACTAAGCTACCAATTTTCCTACAGTGCAGCTAACACGCTTTTGCGCACTAGGTTTTCAGGGAAGCCAAGAGTCACTACGATCAAGCTAAACTCATTCTTCTTGGCTTCAGGACTCTTGGATCCATTAACTAGATGGCCAGACAACATCCAAAGTAGTCTGAGTAGACTAAGCTCTGATCCTCCCAGGTAAGTATCTACTCACCAGCCTTCAGAAGGCAAAAGGCAGCGATGAGCAACTTGTCTTCAATGCCATGAGTATCTTAGGATAGCCCAAAACTGACACCAGCCAAAGGCACTGCTCTCTAAGACCTGACATCTGGAGTTACCCACTCTCCAAGCAGCTGTTAACAGCCTGGGGGAAAGCACACCAAAAGCCCAGGATTCCTGAGCCTTCAGGCTCCAGGCACCTAAAAAGCTGGTCTATGCCTCTGTCGCTTGGAGTTGCTGTTTCTGGTGAAGAAAAATCTTGTTCTAGTCAGACTCTCCAGTTAAACACCCACAAGTTCCAAGAAACTCACTAACAACAAAGTAAGGGTACAGATCTCAGGTGCGAAGTTGAGAACAGGTACACAAGAGAAACAAATGCAGCAAAACACAAAATCACTGCTTTCTACTCCAGCCCTACCGTTACCTGTTGACACCAATTGAGAAGCCACAGGAACCCTCTGAATGTCACGTTTAAGCATCTAATGCAGCAGCTCACCTGGAAGCCAGCAACGGGGAAAAAGCTCTTTCCTCCTTGGTCCAGGAGGATCTCCCTCTGCTGCTCTGTCCAACACAAACCTTGCTCGCTAGACAGGACTGTGACAGCAGCTCCTCCCTCCCTCTCACTGGGACCAGGCTCTAAGACACAACAAGCAGTAAGCAGGATCTCTTCCACTTGGGCTTTCCAACTTTACAAGTCTATTGTGTTCATTAGCCAGCTCATTCTTCTTGGTTTAAATGGTCTTCCTGTAGGTCACAGCTTTCAGGACTGAACAACAACTTATAAATCAGTCATACTCAGCATCCGCTAAACGCACATCTTATCCAACTCTAAATCTCTATTTTCCCTTTAGCATAAAGCCCACGCATGATGCATTAATAACCCCCACAGCAGACCTGGTGTTTAGGGCCCTTTTTGCAAACTCATACCACCGGTTTTAGGGGCCCACAGTGACAGGGTACCCGATGCTGACAGTGCACCAGTTCTTCAGGAGCCAAACAAATTCCTATCAGCCAAGAGCTGGAGAGGTTAAAGGTTTTAACTAAAGCTTCAGCCTGCTCACATGGCTCTTGTTACGGTGTCAATGAAAGCCATGTGTCTAAAATCCCTGGAAGCACAAGGACTTCCGCAAACAAGGGACGGACTCCAGCTCTTGGAAACGTCTGCTGTAGGAAGGGGGCGGGGGGGGGGGGGGGAGAGCTTTGTTCAGTACAGGAGCAAGAAACCGCCCTTCAAGTAGAGTCTGAAAGTCGAAGCAAGAGGAACAGAGCACTCGCTCCGCAGCATCCGCAGGAATACCCTTCTTTGCAGCATCCCTGATGAGATACTCAACCACAGCGTTAGGCTAAGTGCCATCCACATCCAGTGAAACCATGCATCCCCTCACTCCCTCCACATCTTTTGACCTCCCACAGTATTTCAGTTGCTCACTTCTTATCACTAGGCAATTGAAACAAAGGGGAAAGGAAACTTATTTCTAAAGGGGAGGAGGAAGAGGAAGAGAAAAATAGTTCAGCATGAGAAGTGGTGCATAGTGAGTGTTGCCCATGTATTTCCTACTCCCCGCAGAACTCCTTTGTAATCTTATGGCTCCTGAGACACATCCCAGGCACCACAACTGCCAAAGGAATCAGAAATGCAACAGCCTGTTGTGTTGCCATGGGAATCGGGAGACAGGCAGTTAATTGATAAAATGGAGGTACATTAGATTTAAAAGAAAGAAAAAAAAGAAGGAAAAAAAAGGGGGTGGGAGGCGGGTGGGAAGATTTATACCAGAGTAGCATCTTCAGCAGGAAGGGAGGGAGAAACAAGAACACACATGGCATTTACAGAAGAGCTTTACAATGCCTGTAGGAGAGGTCTTTTTCCTTCTCCATTTTAATTTTCAGAAGATTTTACCCTCAAATCCCACCACATCACAAGACAGCCTGACATGCTGCACTGAATTGCCTGTCCACTCCCAGGCTGCGTTCTCTCTACATCGATCAATAAGCTTTTCATTCACTACCCAGCAAGAAAAACTGTATCAGCCTGGCAGAAGCATCACTGTCACAAGACCTGAAGACACGACATCTTTACCTCACTGGCCCACGCTACAGAGGTCACTAACCTGTGACAGAGCAGCATGCCTTGCATCTCTCAACGTGCAGCCCTGCGACCAAACTAACTAGTCAAAAAACTCTGGTACCAGCTCTGCTCCCTCTCAGCCTGGGCAGGGCTTCAGGACAGTCCCATGACCCGGGGACCTACAACGCCCACTTGAAGCCAAGACATTTTTGCCAGCTGTAAAACTCTACTGCATGCCAGCTAAAAGGAATAACATATGTTTTTCTGCCACAAGAATTAGGTGAGAGCCTAAGAGGCATTGCAGCAGCCTGGCTCACTGCTTGTTTCAATGCTGAGGTGATGGCGTGGGGATGTGGTCTCAGTTGGGATGTCAGACACTGCCCCTGTTCAAGCTGCAGCCTGTACTCAGGGCACTAAACGTTTGTGGTGGATAGTATTTTCCCATTCAGCTGGCCACCGCCCTCCACTACAAACTGGAGCTGTAGAATAGCAGTGCGTTGTCTTTACAACCAAGTACCCAGAAGCTCCTGGCTCTGTGTATTCTACCCATTGCTTTTACACAGCAGTTACTGTAAGCTTCTTGAGGTCTGCAATACCACTTCACCCCCAAGCACACCACTAGATAAATTCACTAACCGATGGAGAGCAAAGCTGATCCCTACAGAGAAGGGAATGAAGAAGGACAGTCCAGAGCATCTGTTGTCAAAGATTCAAGCCTCAGTCCCTATTGACTACAATAGCTGGTCTACCAGGCAAGAGCCAAGGAGGTACAACCTGCTGCATCCCCAGAAGCTGCCACCCACACAGGCAGGGAGACAGGGCTTCGCTTGGCAGTGTCAGCAGCAGCCACGCAGGCTGACAGGGCCTCCCACGGGAGAAGGGCTGGCTGCCTGCTGCCTTCACAGCACTCGGTGGTGGTGAGGCTTCACCACATGTAATTTCGAGGTTCCTACACAGTGACTGGAGCTTCTCAAAGCAGCTTGGATTACATAAACATGACGCTGTTGGCAATCAAGTGAAAGCCAGCCCACTCTGCCATACCCAAATTCAAATCATCGAGCACAGCAATGAAGCAGCTGTTTCCCGCAAGATTTATCACAGCCCTTCCAAGCTGCAGGATAAGGCAGAAATAGAGAGGGAAGAGGTGACTGCAAGAGAAAGCAATGCTTTGCAGGCAATAGCCAAATGCCTGGCAGCACATTGTGGGAGGAAGCAGCCCAAGAGATTTATGGCTGACTTGGAAACAACAACTGAAAGCTCTGCAAGTTCAAAGCTGAAAAGTTGGGGCTGTGATCTGGCATGGAGACAAGCTCTGCATCTGCCACCCTGGAAATCTATTGCCCCTGCTGTTCCCTGGAATAAACCCCCTGGCGTGGATATTACAATCCATTGCAACTTCAGCATCACTGGCTCCAGCTCCTTTAAAGAGAGGAGACATACCTAGAAAGAAACTTGCGATGAGGAGGAAGGAAAAGAGGACAATAAGAAAGTGAACAAGAACTATGAATGAGCAAGCAAAATCGAATGAGGACCAATGCAAAGTTGCTTTGCACTGACTGCAAGGAGATGCCCATTGAGGCAGATATTTGTCTTCACAAGGGCAGCTGGGAAGGGCACTGAACCTCAAACAGACATACAGAACAAAGGCCTTCTTATAAAGGTCTCATTCAGGAGGCTGACTGGTACGAAATCTGCTCTGCCACAGGCGAGACGTGCATTCTTGGTGCCCGCTGGAGACGGGAGGGATGGAGGACCCTGGGGTTTGCCTGCTACACTAGATCAGATCCACTACAATTCTTAAAAGAAACAAACAGCAAAGTTATGTTTGTTATTGTGTGAGGATTTCAAGTTTTTCAAATAATGGCATTCAACAAAATATGCAAAGCAGATAGGTTTTGGCAGCACAGGGCACTAGAGAGGGAAGTGACTAGTAGAAAATGCACAAAGTTTCTTTCACTGAGCAATAATTAACTTGCAGCATATGGTGGACCTATTAATCTCAAGATTACAGTCTTAATTTTTACATAGTTATTATTTTTAACACCGTCAGTATATTCTTCCAACATTCATGTTTCAACACCCTATCCAGCATTTTCCAGCCTGAACACAGGGCCCATCTATCCCACCTCTGAGGTAACACCCTGTTTTCACAGAAAATGAAAATATAAATCTCACAATTTTAAGCATGTTTCAAGTGCGACAAAAAGAACAGAGCACCCATATGCCTTCCTCCCCAGCTTGTGCTACCCCCTGCCTCTAGAAATAAGCCACAGACACATTTGAAAAACTAGGACCATGCTAATGTAATATCTGGTATGTTACAGAATAATACAGGCTTAATTCTTCCGTAAATAAATAATAAAATCACTTCAACCACTTGGAAGTATTATATTCACTTGATTCACCATAGCTTATGCTAGCTAGAGGAAATAATTTTCCATGTAAACAAGCCTTTAGCTGTAAAGATTCAGTATGTCCTTTCCCCCCAAGCCCCACATCCGAACTGGGTTGCCTTGCCCAGACCATTGCAACTGCTGGAAGACTTAAGGACAGAAAGGAGCATTAGAAAGCAACCTGGGGTAGCCCTGACAGCCCCGAGAGCCAGAATGCCAGCTGGGGAAAACAGACTTACTGGGAAGGCTCCTGCCTCGATGGTGAGCTTCCTTCCTTCCAGCAGCCCAAGCGATGTACCACGTAACACAGCCTTCCCTGGAATCACCAGCACGCACTCACAAAATCTCTGGCTCTCCAGTTGCAGAGCTGTAGTCACACCATATGTTCAGCTTCTTTATAAACCTAGCACAAAGCTAACTTCTTAGATTCTTTTATTTTCAAAGCACCACAAAAAAGCTTGGGAATGAGCTCAGTCTAAACCCACCATGTCTGCAAACCCCGACACATACATACATGCACAGTTGTCCACAGTTTCTGAGGTTGTGGGAATTTGTAAGGCACAAGCGTTGGTTTCGAGGCTGCTATTACGGAAGTGAAGACAGCTGCTCTCAGTGAGCTGATCCGATGACAAAAAGAAAGAAAAGGAGGCAGACACAGGTCTTTAATGAGACATTTATAAATGATTTCCCAGGCAGAGCACTGGCACTAGCACAGAGAGAGAAGCAGTCTCAGGACACCTTCTGAACTGGAGAAATTTATCTTAAGTACCAAACATTGTAAAGAGCAGCCAAGCAAAGCATAGTGCTTTCTCTCTCCATCAGAAAGGCACTCAAGCAGCAGGGTTTTGAAGTTTCATAGCCTTTTTAAGTGTAGGATTTTTGATCAGGCATCATTCTCACATAAAACCCACTCAGATGGACTCTGGTGCCATTCCTAACCAGCTACAGCACTAACTGAAAGAGATGAGCAGCCAAGCAGCACATTGCTCAAGCAGGTGCACACAGAAAGGCCATTGACTTATTCACTCAGAAATGATGGAATTAGCTCACTACCAATAAAACGTAGAAGAGAAGTTACCAAGAAATAGCCTGGCTTGGTCTATCAAAAGAGTAATTATTACTTTATGATCAGACTGGAGCCAGATCAGTGGGTCAGCAGCTCCAAGAACAACAGCCTGTACAGGGAACGTGATGCAGAAGTTGCTGTGTGTGCATAACTCAGCATGTTTACTCATGGGAGGTAACCTAAGCAGCCATGCACAAGCAGAGTAGCCGTACCTCCAACAATCCAGGGGAAAGAAAGGTTAAATGACCAGGAGAGCACCTAGTTCGACTCTGACTTTGGCATAGACTGCCTTTGGGCATAGTACTTACTCCAGCTACGTAAGCAGCATTATAAACCTCTCTTACATCCTTCCAGCACCCAGATGATCCGGTTACCCCATTCAAACCAGATTAGCTCTACTGTAGCACCACATTTTGCCATGACAGCTGAGGAGCCATGCCACTCATACCTGTGCTCCTGCTGCACCGTCAGCTCGCGACCAGCAGCACTTTGGAGGCCTATGTGTCCACAGCTCAAGCTTAAAGCATCCTTTAATTGAAGCCAGGGGTGCAGCTAGAAGGTGCAAGCTCAGGCAGTGAGTGCTCTGCTGGCACCCAGAGGTCTTCCCTGTGTGCAGAGCTAGATATGTAGCAATAAACCACATCAGTAAGATCCTCCCTAGCTTTTCCTCTTATTGACAACAACTTATTTCTGCCTGCTGAACCTCAAAAACATTTCCTAGGTACAAGCACAAGTTTTTATCCAAGTTTCCAATATTAATTTGCTCTGCTTCCCTCTGGCAGGAGTTGGGCTAATCTTCAGGGTGATTGCTCTTTGCAAAAGCTCCCAGCCTGCAGCTGTGAAAGGCACTTTCTCACGTTCTGTTCTCAAGGAAAAAAAGTACAAAAATTTAACACTGGACATGTAATAACAAAGAAGGACGCTTGGTTAGCTCCTTATCAGCATGCTGAGAGGCTTGTTTTCAGTGTAACCAGCCATCCTGGAAGACAGCAGAGTTAAGCCACTGTTAATTGAACTGCTGGGATGGTATCAGCAGAAAGGCAAGCATCATGCTTTCTGTCTTGTTTGTATGTTTTCTCCCTTGTCATATAAACATGATATCAATACAATTATATCACCCCTACAAATCATCCATCCGACTTGCCTGAAAGAGGGACACTTTGGGGGCCATAAGCAGCATCCCCAAGATCCCAGGGGAACTGTAGGAGAGGTAAAGACCAACATCTCTTAATTGCCAAACTTGTGCCCAACCCTAGGGCTGCACTGTGCTGAAACACAGCTGTGATTCATTAATTCATCAGCCATTTATTTGTTCAGCCATACATCCATGCGCAGATCACACAGGCTACACATCTCCTGCGAAGGTCATACAGTAGACTGATTGTACACAGATCCACACTATGCAGAATGCAGTTTGTTGGGCTGTTTTAGTTTTGCCTAATCTAATAAAAAGGATATTTCAGAGCAGATTAACACTGAGTCATCTACTTTATTCCAAATATCTGGCTTAAAAAGTTAAGTATCCAATTGAAAAGGCCATGAGCTGTACATGAACAGACACTATTTGCAGAAAATCCAAATCACTTATTTGCAGTGGATGTCTAAAGTTTTTTTTGTTTGTTTTGTTTTTTGAGGAAAAACCATGATCATGATCCAGACCTGACCCTAAAAAACCATGTGAACTACGATATGAACATAGAAACCCACAGCAGGCATCTCAAACCCAACAGCTCTTAGTCTCAGTGATCACCAGAAATGATACATTATACCCTTCCAGGGTGATGGTGGGTGAAGTGAGAAGCGATGGTGGTGGTGAAATCCATAATGTGAAGCGAGAAATCATGGACAAAGCTGTGGGAGATGACTAGTTGAGTTGTACAAAAATCTCAGCACATGGTCCCACCAGGCACCCTCTCTACCCTTGAACACACAGTACGCTCCCAGTCCCAGCACATCTCACTGGTTTGAAAGACTCACATGTGAACTATCCCTCTCTCATGCCACTTCATCAAAACTTTGTTAGATGATCATTTTTATGTTTTTCTCCTCTGAGCACATCTGGCCAGGACAGCAGTCAGTCAGTCAGGATGATGTTCCCACCTCCTTTTTACAGGTCAGGATTTTCTCAACATCATACCATCCTTATCTGAAATTGTTTGTGCAAAGTCTTCATTCTGGCAGACTTCTAAATTCTGGCAGGTTTTTTTGAGCAAATACCTCCAGATACAATAATCTGCAATAAGCAATTATGTGAAATAAATTATACAGCAATACATAAGGCTCCTGTCATCCTCAGGGATGCTAATCTTAAACAACTGTACAGGTTCAAGTGTGAAATAAGACAAGCACAACCCAAGCACAGGACTGAGACACTTGCCCTATATGTTCAATGACTGCGTACCCTCAGCCAAATTACAAACGCACTAGTGTTTACAGAGACAGCACTTTTGTCAATGAAAAGGACTACGGGAAGCAGCGTCAGAGGGAAGCTGCTGCTCCTGGTGCCAGAACCAGGAGGGCAAAAGGCCAGAAAAACCTGCTGGCCAGGATAACTGTTCCACTTTCACCTCTTGACACACAGGATGACATGGAGCAAGACCTAATTGTCTTGTGTATAAACCACCGATAATAATGACCTACCTCACAGCCCCAGGCTTCGCAGGTGGTGGTGAAGCATTCAGAGTGTCTAAACAGAGAGGTTTCACATGTGCATAGCAGGCTTATAGTTACAGAAAGTGAGAAGGACTTACAGCTCGTGCTTGGTAGGAATTCATAAAGCAGCTTGGAAACACTCCTGTAGCAGCAGTTAACTCCTGAGTAACACTGCCCTGAAAATCAGAGCACTGGCAGTGTGCTAGATCACCTAATTCCTGAATTCTTGATGTAGATTTGGTTTTTAAGAGGTACTTATGGCAAAGTTCATCGCTGCCTTCCTCTGCAACCATTTAAAATCCCCAGGCACAAATATTTCCTTTCTCACAAAGAATTCTGTAAACAAAACCATGCGAATAAAGCACTCTGCTGCATCCTCCAGGCCATCGATGACCCAGACGTAGCACACAGGATACCTATTTACTGTGCTGGAAAAAAACATTGCCGAAATGATCACATTTGGTAGTAGAGAGACCATTAACTGTGTTCTGAATGGGGTTGCTTAAGTCCAATTTTGACAACTCTTATTATTTTATAGTGAGTATTGCGATATGTGGAGTTTTCTTACAGACCTCAGACCTCACTACCGCATAAAAATCAATTTCTTTAAGGGGACATTACTTTCTAGCACCTTTATTAAAAAAATAAGCAAATATCCCACTGAACCCAAAAGAGAGGAAGTTTTCCGTATTCTAAATATTTTAAGGCTTTTGTGGAGACCACTTGACCTATTTAACTGCTTGCAAGAAGGATGCTCATGCAGGGCCAGTGTGTGATGGTTAGATCCCACCAATTGCCAGTACTATGTAGCAAGAGCCTGATGCCACTGTAATCCTATGGATTCTCATCCCAAATACATCTATGCCAAAGGGAATCTTTCCTTTGATTTCAATGAATATTGGCTCAGGCCTCTAATGATTAATCTGCTCTTGTAGGATTAGTTCAGTTGTTCGCAGTAGAACATGCGGGAGCAGATTCTGCCCCGAAGCTGCACCCTTACTCCAATGGGTGTAACCACAAGCATACCAATGTTACTGCAGGCTTACACCAGCCCAGCTGAATAGGATTTGGTTCATTATATCCAAACCACCATTAGCTGAACATCTGTGGGAAGCAGATTTTCTTTCCCTGCTGTTCTGCAAGGAGCTACAGACAGAGAGCAGGAGGGCGTCTGACCTCCATATGCCTCCAGCGTGTGCTCACGTCTCATTCTACAATGAGTGCACTGAATATTAAGGATTAACTGTATCAAATCCTTCTAAAAGCATCTAATGATTAAGACAATTAAAATCAGACTCTCATTTGTCTCTAGATGTCACCTGTAAAGCTGATTAAATCAAGATTGATTCAATGCCCTTCTATATTGCCTGGAATGCATCAAACGACTTCTTGGGAGAGGAACACTGCCAAAGGTCCTTTCCCTTTTCAAGAGGGGAACCAGCACCTCCAACCCCTGCCTAGAAACTCCAGTACAAAACATATTTCAGACTGCAGGATGGCAGATAGAGTGGCTCATGAAAGGGACTTGTGAGCTGAATACAAGCCCTATGCAAACAGTCAAATGGTTCGTCCACAACCATGCCAGAAAGCATTTGGCTTCTGGATATGCAGTGAGGATTAGAAGCAAATACGCAGCATCTCACAAGAGCATCACTCTCCACAACCAAGTAGATTTGTATGGAGTGATGTGACCTACGTGCAGGGCCTTTCACTCACCCCACAGTAAAAATGAACACACACACTCAGCTTCTAACAATCACTCAGCAAAGCTTCTCCGGTGCTTGCTGCAGTTCCCACACCTCAGCTGCACTGACCATCCACCACCACGTTGCCCTCCCAGCCCTGCTCCCCCATTTGCACTGCACATCAATCTTAAACCAGCGACTCTCATTAGCAGTTTTTTCTGTTCAGCCCTTGAAAACACACTCTTGTTTTCTTTAGGTATCTGATAATTTCTCAAACAGATGACTGTCTGTGTGTATGTGGATACTGTAGCTCTTATGACCAACTGACAAATAATCTGCTGATACTGAGGTGATCAGAAGCATTTGATCTTAAGCCATGCGGGTTGGCACCTTGTCCTCCCAATTCCCCTAGAAACTGAAGATGCTGTGTAAGCAGACCCATTATGATAAAGCAAGACTTCATCAAACTTCGAAGACACCAATGACCCATTTCCAGCAACAATCACTAATCTCACTCAAGGAATATCCATTCACACTTGCAGCGTGGATTAATTGAGGATGGTGCTCACAAAGAACTGACAATACCAATCGCTCCATGAGGCCCGAAGCAAAACCAGCAAAAACAAATGCTCGCTACAAATAATAGCAGCCTCGGGCCCCATGATGTGGGGTCTATTCTCCCAATTTGCCAGTGCACAACACCCCAAGTTAATATTAATCAAGAGCCACAAAGCCTTTGAATAGACAAGAATTAGCTCCCTGTGTCTGTGCCAGTCAATCAGCTGCTCCGGACACTACAATCCCATTTCTTTTGTTTCATACAAAACAGTAGTTCAGTGTCTTTCATATTTATTTGGGAATGAGAATTAATAGATTGATACAAAACCAGATAGCCTCAGCACTCTTTCTTGCAGCTTTGCAAAAAAGCCTATGGTAAGACACTGCCAAACCATCAATGATTACTTGAGAATAACCTGCCGAAGCTCCCTCTTATTATCGAGGCACAAATTCCTCATTAAGGACACCTTCCCTCCTATTTTACTGCAAAATAATCCTAGAGGCAACAGAAATTACTTCTTATTGCTATGCATCCAGTCAATTTACTCCAACATAATCCTGAGAAACTTGAGGGGCAAACAACTGATTTTCAAGTTAATTTACCAAGATGTTGCTGCTAACCTTGCTGCAGATAAATAAATGGAATGATTTTCCACTGAGGAAGGCACTAATCTCATAGAGGAGCTAAGGCAGTGGTGAGATTTAGACTCCTCCAGCAGAATTCATGCAGGTATAGTTCATTAATGATGGGGCCAAGGTATATGCAGAGACTTAGCCACACACAATTGCTGAGTCTAAAACTAGAAGCAGCCCTCAGACGAGACCTGCATTTCTAGAAAACAAATCAGAAAAAAAAATAACTCGCTCCCCCCCCACCCCCCCCCCACCCAAACAGAAGACTCAAAACCAGATTCAACCCTGGTAAGAAGATCACACCACACCATTTGCAAAGGAAACCTCTGTTAATTGCAAAGAGGCACCTGGGAGGTAACCCATGGAGTCTGTCCAACTCTCTGTTGGCCTCTTCTCCTTATCTGCTGGTGCTAGGAGTGACTGATCACATTCAGGTTGGAGTGACAGCTCTGATCACGCATCCCACCTAATGCAAACTCAGCAACTGCACTCAGCAAACACGTCCCAGCTGCTGCATGAACAACATGAAGCTCATCCCCTCAGCACAGCAGTAATCATCCCCTGGGGATGAAACCAGCCTCAGCTGATTAGCAACCAGAAACCAAGCGCAACTAACTACCCCAAAAACTAGCACAGCTCAAGCTTATAAAACCCTCATTACAACATACTTAGTTTAATTACTCTATGGAGCCAGTCATCTAGTGCTCTTTAATAGCCCTGTGAGCGCTCCAGTCCACTTTGCTTTTATTTTTAGTGAACAAAAGTCTCATACAGTGCTTGCAAAGGCAGATATTATGCCAGCAGATATTAATAGTCCTGTGCATTTATTTTTCATCAGAAATAATGTATGTACACTTACATGAAAATGAGAAGGCATTCCCAGGCTCCTGGCAATGCTGTATAGTTTAGCTGTCAAAATATAGTTTTTGGCAATAAAACTCAGCACCCACTGAAAAGCAGTTTTAGTACTCATAGCCATGCCTAAATATGATATTCAGGTCACAGATACTTGCATCTGCCCATTCAGAAAGATGGGATCCATCTGTAAAATTCAAGATCGAGACTGGAGTCAGACTGGATGCATTTAAGTCTCACACAAAGTGTTAACAGGTTTGGGCTTTTTTGCCTCCAGTGCTGAAGCCCCAGTGTTGCCCCACTCCATCTGCAAATACTAATTTTCCTTTTTTCCCTCCTCCTTTTGCCAGAATTCTTTAATTGAAGAGATTTAAGAACCATAAAAAACACTGTAAATGAACACCAGAGCTAGCTGACAGCAAAATGCAGTATGAAAACCAAAACTTTCTCCTCTAACCAAGTTACTCTAATGCTGCTCTGAGCAGACAAAAAAACAGCGTGAAATGTGAACGCTTCCCTTCCCAGTGGCTTTCACCTGTTCCACCAGCTGGGAGGGCCGTGTGGACCCATTCATCACAGCTTCCATTCTCTCTCCATCTTGCAACTCCAGGCAAAAGCAGGCTTTTCCAGGAGGAGAATCACAAAGAAACCAAGACATACGAGCTTTGTAAGTAACAAGAGTTCCAAACATTATATTGAGCCCTTTGCTAGTGACCCACACCTCTTGCACAGAAACCTCTCTTGTGCATGGGGTTGAGAGCAGTAACTTTCTTCACTTGCAGCATGGGAAATAAGCCAATGCATTTGTGGGAAATCCTCTCCTGAGACAGCTAGAGATGAATTTTCAGTCTATTTTTAAGGAAAATAATTCCCACAAAGCAGCAGAAATTTTTTCCACTGTTCCAGCTTTATGGGAGAGGAGGGAGGGGGATAGCTGATGTGGAGACCACTCATTAAGGTTAACGTTTTCCAAGAATCCATGTCAGGTGCCAGTCCTCCACTGACTTTCAGTGGAAGTGACTCATTTCAGCTCTCTTTCACAATAAAAAAAAAAGAAAAAAAAAAAGGCACCTCCATCCACAAGAAGCCAATGCACCTAACCCAGAATACCACCACAAAAAGCCCTTATACCTCATAGGTCTTTGGAACTGCCGGCTCAGATAGGAGACCAAATAACTCTCCGCTCTAGGAAAGTTCAAAAAGGACACTCCATGAGCTGGTAGGAAACAGGGGCTCTGAGTAAGTTTTCAGGAAAAGTAGCTCTGACATACTGAGCCAGCTTGTCACATGTGCTATGATAGGTCTACATCATATTTGGTCTCTATAGAAACCTACATCTATGAACTATGAAATTATATATGCATGCACACACAGCATCTTACATTTGCATCAGTCCTCTGTTCTGTTATATAAGATGTGAGTTGTCAAGAGTACATGGAAATGTTTAACAGGGTACGTCTCCACTGCCTGGGAAAAAAAAAAAGAGTCAAGAGATGGATGAAAGACACTTGACTTTCTACAACAGAATATGAACAGAGTGCTGGGGAAAAGAGAAAGAAGAAATCAAAAGCATCTTTGTGTATTCCAGACTAAGAAAAATGGGAAGTAGATCTACTTGTACTTTTGCAGACAAGGCCGATCAACTTATGGTCTGAGCTTAAGGTAGGAGGAAGAAAGTATGAAGCTTTTAAAAATTTATTTGCATCTCATGGCTCTGACAACTCTCAGGTACAACTGGAGAACAAGCACCTTCTTTTGACACCCAGTCTTCCAGATGTAACCTTGATGTGGGGTCTTTCTGAGCCAGTCCCAGGCTACCAGAGCCAAGAGACAGTCAGCCAACAGACTGTACGTTGTTCCAGTTTAATTCTGCACTTGATTAGATTTATGGTTTACTTTTGCAACTATACCTCAAGCTTTTGAAATTTCTGTCTTCCCCCAAGGTAGCAAATTCATAGAGATCAATGTTGCAGAGCTCTGTATTTTGTAATCTAAGCCACACTGGTTTTCTTCCATCAAGCTTCAGGGATCAAGTGGATCACCAAATGCATTTAAAAAAAAAAATGGCAAAGTCTCTTTCGGCATTTCTGGCAAGAGGCAGGTTAAGTGTGGAGGCAAGACATAAGTTCAGAAAACTCCAGTACAATCAGATCCCCCTGGAATCAGGCAAACCCTGACAGTCTCCCAGGAAGCACCCTCAGTGCACAGAGCTCATGCAAATGTTCAAAGATGGCACAAAGCGGAGCTCATGGTTTCTGCTGGGCTTCTCAAATGCCTTGCACATAGCCTCCTTCATGCAACTTTTTAAGACCCGATGTAAAGCTTGGTATCTTTAGAGGATCTTTACTTCCCAGCAGACACCCAATGTATCACAAAGGCACTTTCTTGGACAGTGACAGAAGAGGGAAGCAGAAAAAGCCTTCTGAAATATTAACATTAAACATACAGAAGAAAATGGTTTTCAGCCTCTCCATCTCAGCCATGGTCCCTCTGTACATTAGAAAGGCTCCAAATGCCATGACACTGGGGAAAGCGCTCAGCGCTGACTGCACAGTACCAGACCTAACTACATGCCAGTCTGAGGGCTGTTATTTCCTCTTGATAAAGCTGGGTTATCAGTACTGCCATGAATTAACAGCAGTGATGCACTTAAAGGCCACAGGGTAAGTGACAGGTTAGCAAGACAGAAGAATGTGAGGATGGACCAAAGCTCCATCACCCTCCTGTGGCCCAGTCCTGATCAATCCCAGGAAAGGTAATGAAATCCAGTTCCACAGCCATCTACCACCACATACTCTGCCTGCAGGCATCCTCAAAGTTTATGTCAGTGCCTGCTGTGGTTACTATTTTAGTAATGTGGACACTTGGCTCTGAAATAGAATTAAACCACTCTGACAGAAAGAAAAGAATATTCTCTTGGAGTTTCTCCCCACCAAAGGCTGAAACTCATGATTGCGCTGCAGCCAGGCCCCACAGCCAGCACAGACACTGCCACTCTCAGAGAAGGGCGCGTAGCCGAGTCAATAGGATTTTGGGATGCACGCTTTGCTCACCACTTCAAATTACCCTTGGAAAGGAGAGGAGCAGGAGGCAGCGAGGGCCTGGCCAGGCCTTTGGAGAGATTGCCAGGAAGAACAGCAGGTACAGGCCCTGCGCAGACACAGTGGTAGCTCTTGGGCAGGACACAGAGCAAGATGACACAAGGGATGACACCAAAGATGATGCTACAAGCCCTACTGCAGTTATCCACCTCACATACACTGGGTGAGCAGCCCTGTCGTGCTCTGTTCTCACCTTCCAGGTAGGACCAGCTGGGTGCTGTGATTGCTCCAGCAGCTCCATAACTCCTGAAAGCCCCCCTGCACCACCCTGACAGGTAGAGGAGCAGCAGGCTGCACAGTACCAACCCACCACTCCGAGACTTCTCCCCTTCTCCATACACTCATTTGTCCAGGAATAAAGCTCATTTTAGAACTACTCAGGCAAAGGTCACACTCAGTTTGGTGCAGATTCTGCCCACGCTCGGCCGGCGTTGCTGCACATCTATCACAGTGACAAATGGCTGTGGCTGAACAAGGCACAAAGAAGCTCCAGCAAACAAGCACCGCATTCAGCTGGAAGGCTGCATCGGACCCCAGTGCTGCCTATCTGCGCTGCCTATCCACGCTGACTAACTCTTTCATACTGCAACACACACGCCAACTGTGTTTGCCAAGACACCTCTGTGCAAAGCCTCCGAGGGGAAGACAGGCCTCAGATCTTTTCCTTCATTTTGGTGTTGTTTTAAAAGTGATAAAATCAACTGAAAGTAACTCCATGCCACACTGCAATTAAAAATCCAGCGCGAAGAACCCTGAGAGATTCACAACTGGTAGCTATTAGTTACTTCACTGGAGTCCTCCATTTCTCAATCACAGCTAGGTGCGAGGAGAAACAAGGGGGAAATACAGAAACGGGTCTGGGGAATAACTTCAAAATAAACAGCCAAACCTGGAAACCTTATCCTAAGAATTTCCTTTGTCAGTTTGCGCTTCTCTCTAGCAAACAGATATAAGGATGTTTCAATATCTTTGATTTGGATACTAAATACAGAAATTAGTCTTTCTAATATTAAAACCCACTGAAACACAGAAAAGTGCAATTCAAAAAAATCTCTACATCTAAGGCCAAGTCCTCAGCCAAGGAAAAGCAGTGCTGCTCCACTCTCTACAATACTGTATTACACCAAAGGACCTGGAACTCAGCCCATGATCTCATGCAGTGACTGGCCCCTCAAACAAGACCTTGCACATGTGCAAAATACCAAGTTAAGACCATGATTTTTACAATACTGTTCAAGGAAAGAATTTACTGAGTGGGAGAGATGATATATACGCTATCAGTCACTGAAAGAAGAGAAAGCTCAGTTGAAAAAATCCATGAGCAAAGCAGGGCTGCTGATGTGTAATAATGGAGCAGAGCCAGGGTCGCTCAGCAGCAAGCAGGGTCTTTGCATGGAAGTCCTGTGGAGGGTGTTCATGGGACAAGGTCACATGCCCCAACACAACAGAAACTTCAGAGATGGGGGGGGGTTTTGTTTGTTTTGTTTAAATAACTAACACTTCCGCATTACTCTGACAAGAGAGAACATTGCCTGGTGACCCTCATTTTTACAATGTCATTATCATAGACTAATTTATCCTAGCATGCTAAAGGATATTTTGTCCAATATTATCCCTTATACTAAAAATGTTGGCTGAAAGGTCAAAGCTTTCCTGCTTCTGCCAAATGCTATGTATTTTTTGGACTGAGATATATAGCAAACTAACCAGGCATGTGGGCAGTGGCCTGAACTATTATGGGACAAAAGGCTGACAAATCTCAAAAAGCAACAAGTGACATTTTCAAATGGAAGCGTAACATACTGAACATACAAGCAATTGATCGGACATACATAACCCTGATGCTTTTCCCCAGAACCAAGCAGAAAGCCTTTTGTAACACAGTGAAATAAAATGCATTACATGCAAAACTTGCACCTTTAATATTTGCTAAATTATTTCTAATTAAAAAAAATACCCAGCAATCAAAGAAGCCAGAATGAGTCTTAAGCAAAACACATCTCAATCACTTTTGAAGTGTTTATTATACTGCATAAAGGCAGTCTGTATGGCTTATTTATACACTGGATATAGATCAACAGACAGCAAAGCATGTACAAGGATGTCTAGATAAGTCATTATTCAAACACCATTGTTTCAAATTATTCTGTTCAAAGGCACTAATTCAAGGCAACCAGCAGAGGAGAAATCACCTTAAGTGCCTGGTTCTTACTGTTGTGTTATCACAGGCCAGAAGCAATGGCTATAGGACAATGTCTAAGAAAGTCATGGGTGAGGTTCTCATCTGCCCAGTTATGACCAGCTCTTCAAATGTTACCATCTGTAGAGTACACACATGCAAACAAGCAAGACAGGAGGCAGCATCTCCCTCTATTCGCTCTAAACACCAGTGGATCCATCTGCCTCCCACCCACTCCACAACCTGCCTGTTTTGTGCATTACTTGGGAGAGGGAGGCTGTTTACTCACCCCACTGCACTTGTTTTGATCCATGCTCACAATCAGTCTAGGTACAGATGAGGAATTTCACATCCTGCTGAACACTGGCACCTTTAGGCCTTTGCCTTTAAGCCTGGTAATCACCTGGGTCAGCTCATGCCTCTGCCAGATCAAGTCCTTACCTTCTTTTGAACCAGTGGTAACAGCAGCTGCAGTGGTCCCTGATGCCCGTCCCACTGGGCTGGAGTGCTTCCCAGCCCTGCCGGGGATTTTAAGTCCACTTGGCTTCAGCATGTTTGCTGCCTCCCGTATCTCAGGCTTGTGTTGCCAGTGTCTCGAAGGGTTGTCCTGGTATCACCGTTCAGGCTTCTGGATGATAGACCTCATCTTCCATTGTCACGGACCTGGGAGATAACAGCACAAGGAAATCAGATTGAGAACGGGTGGGAAAGCACTGAACAGGCTCCCCAGAAAGCAGTACCCAGCTCCCTCCTCACATCCCTAGAAGAGTCAGGATCTTTCATTTCTTCTCCTGTAAAACAAGGGTGATCATTTTCTTCATCTCCCATCTCAATGTTACATCCTTTTCCTCAATCTCACAGTCTCACTTTAAACCTGGAGTCCTGGACCAAAGCTGAAATCTCCAAGAACCACTCAACAAGAACATAAATTCAGTTTGGGATTTGAGTGACTGAAACTGTTAACTGCTTTTAAATTCTAAAGCCTCAGTTCACGCATCAGCCAGGACCCAGTTCTGCTGTCAGAGCCCTTACCAAAGGCACACTAACAACCCTCAGCACAACACCTTCGGGGCACGGCCCCCATTTTCACAAGACTTCAAGGCAGCCTCTGAAAATTGACAGGAGAAGGAAGGAAGAAGCCAGTGTCCAAGATGGGGCTTTTAGCTCCTCTCCTTTAAAAGCAAATCCAAAACCTTGTTACAGAAAAAGGGCATCCGACCCCATGGATTTCCAGCAAGACTGAAAAAAAACCAAACAACCCAACTTTCTGAAACGTAAGCATGACTCTACCAACTATTTATTAGTGAAGTCACATCACCCTTCCCGGCAGGCAAACAGAATAAAACCTCCAAATTCCTTGCAAGGATGTTGCATTAACAAGCACACAACTCAAGCAAAAAGTTTTATGCCAAAGAAAAGAAAAACAAAGGAAATTACTAAGTTGCTTAAAAAAAAAACACGCAAAAACATTCCTAATGGATAAAGAAAAATAATCAAAATATTGAGACCATCAGCCCAAAGGAAGCTAAGGCTGGCTGGCTGAGCAGGCTGGGATGCAGAAGGAAGAAGGTGGCAGCAGAGCGAGCCAGGGACAACTCGGATATAACTGCAAAGGGAATTGCAAGGAGAGCAAACCAAGGAGCAGCCAGAAGCCGGGGGACACCCAGACCTACTTCCTGGGCCAAGGAAGGAGGCAGCCTGCTGCAGGCAGCCCCCCTGAGAATTAATGTAGCAAAGATTTGCAGATGCTGCTAGGCGGGGTGGGGGAAGGGGGGATTGCAATAGTGGGATCGGGAAGTGATTAAGGCATGAGTAAGGATTTCAACACAGGCTGGGTCAGTGAGGGGAGAGCTGGCAGGGCTCCAGGGAAAGCTGCAAGCAGACACAGGGGAGGAAAAACCACAAGGAGAATTCCAAAGCTGTATTCCTGAAGAATATCTGAGACACCAAAGACTGTTTCAACAGTAAGAGTCAGTTGTCCCACACCGGTTTAGAGACAAGGAAAGGCAGGATTGGCAGAGACAGCTTGGGGAGGGTGTCCGAGTGAAAACCCAAAGGATCAAGCCTTGTCTCTTCCCCACGTACCCCACAAAGGGTGTTCAACACCTGGGGTGGCTTCAGACACCTGCAGACAGCACCAACTGGGGAGTATTTAGCTTACACACAAGTCAGGGCTGTTCACAAGGAGTGGGATGCTCAGATCACATCACCAGCAAAAGGAACAATGGATAAGAGCAAGCAGTTCTTATTAAGGAAGAGAGAAAACAGCCCTCCTGCAACACAGCCAGCAAGGACCAGATGCTGTCACAGAGCTAGACTGGAGGCTGCAGTTTCCAGCTCTACTTAGCATAAAAGAGGGAGACAAGTAACAGAATCTGGAGGTGAGAAATATTGATCAGCCTGGCTCCTCCTATCTGTCAAGCCATCAGACACCTCCCTCCCTCCCTCCCACCCACTCCCATCTCACATGACACATTTTGCCCAGGGCTAGCTTTGATTTTACAGAGCAACTCAATTTCTAGCACTTCTGGTGGCAGGTGATGTGGTCTAATAAGAGAGCTTGCCGCATCTCCATCACCTTCAACCTGCAGGTTTGCTTTCTTCACGATATGCCCTTACTCCTAGATTCACACATCGCATCGCTCCGTCCTACCTTTTGGTTGCAAGGTTTGATGCTGTACTTGCAATTAAGCAAGCTGGGGATTCTGGTTCTTCCACGTAAAACATGATGGTTGGTTGAATCCACAACCAGGAATATGGATGGGGGAATGAGGATATAAGGACATGGGAAGGATAAAATAGTAGTAGAGAAGAAATTAAGCAGGGAAGCGTGCAAAAGAATAAAAATATTTTACAGTGTTTTCAGGCCTTTGTTAGAGGGAGTCTCTAGATCCCTAATTTTACAGCCAGAACCACATAAACTTTAGGGAGACTGAATTTAGTCTGCTCCTCTATTTTGTTGCCCATCTATGAAGAGACAGGGAACTTCATTTCATTCTCCCTCTGCTACTCATTATCCCTGAAGATCAGCTGGCCACACAAATCACAGGATGTTGGGATATTCTGCTCATTCTCAGAATGACTGGATTTTATTTTTATGCAGGGGGAGAGAAATAAGAGGAAGTGCATTCCCACTGCATAAAGATTCCTGCCAGAAACCTTTATGCAAACACATTTGCCTTCAACATACTAATGCTGAAAAACAAATGAACTCCACAGGCTGCTAATTAAGCTACCCTCCAAACAGATAGCTTCTTTTATCCTGAAATACAATCACTACTAGTTCACAGCCACACTCATTGGGGTCTCCACACTCCACAACAGATTCAAAAACCTCTGAAGTGCTACCCTGCATCAGTCAGATACCCCCTCTCCAGCTACACTCGCTGCATAGCGGGTCACAGAAAATGGGGGGGAACTCACCTATCTGAAGGGTCATTCCCATCTCCACAAGCTGCAGACTGACTAAAGCCAGGTAACAGGGACAAGTGCCTTAGTGTATACCTGCACACTCATTACCACACAGGTAAATGAGGATGAACTTAAGTCAATTTTACTATAAATGCAGCTTGTTAGAAATAAATACATTAAAAAAAACAAAACAAAAAAACAAACATACATACATCTGGAACATTTTTAAAGAAGTCTATGCCTGCTGCTAAGGATAGATCTTCCTTCTCTGTCACTAGTTTCTCCCCTATTTCAACACCAAAATGTGAGCAGATTTTTAGGAAGCGCTGAATGCCAAGCATGGAACTCTTCCAAATTACACCATTAGGTCATCTTCACCACCCAGAGCAATGCTGCTCTGAACCATCCAAGTCCCATGTCAGCTCCCAACCAAGTGATGCAGCTTTTGTGCTGCACAAATAGCCTTGCCCTGGGACATAGGCCAGTATCTCCACAGGGCTCTGCCCTGCTCCATTAGAGATAACAACCTGCTCTGAGCTCCTGCATTGTACCTTCAGCATCCCAACAGGCTCTATTAACAGAGCCTTTCTGGAATGAAAAAAAAAGAAAAAAAACCCCAACAAAATCTCTCCATTTCCAGTAGTAGATGCTGAACACAGGCAAATATGATGATGCATGTGGCCTAAGAAACACATGACACATTTTCTCTTTCCTATTCCCTATATTACCTGCACAGGCTGTAAGCTTTGCCTTCCCATATAACTTCATGGAGATGTGACTTTCTCCAGAGACACAGTAAAAGAAAAAACCAACATATGCCCCTGTGGATACTCCGGGGCCACCAGCTCCGCTTATTTTGTTTTTCTTCCTTTTCTAAGATGACACAGATTAAAAGGATTTTCTAGGTCTCTGCTAGATTCTTCCTGCAATCTTTTCATACTGGGATGAATGGTTCTGTCTGTTCCCACAATCAAGAAAAGCATCCCAGGAATGCACAATATGAAAGCCTGCTTCAAATGGCCAAAATATTCTGTTCTCCATTTTTCCATCAGAAAAGAGGACAGCTGGATCTGAGTCACCCAGGCTCAGAATGAAAAAGGGGAACAGTTCTCAACCAAGTACAGATGTACATCCAAAAAATATCTTTTACCAGGAGCAACACATGGATATGGACATACAAGTATCCACAATGCTGGCCAGGCATCAGAACAGCACACAGTAAAACAGAAGAACAATTGGGAGGTGCTTAGACTTCAATTATTTCTCAAATGTGGTAGAGGAATAATAACACAAGGGTTGGAAGCAAAAGCCTTTGTCAGTCTTGGCAATATAGCTTAGCCACAAGGTTCTTTGCATCATCCATCCCTCCTGCCCTCGACAAGGCACATGAGTACTGGCTTGCCACGTGGAATACCATCCCATTCAAGAAGGACATAACAAAGCAGGCTCAAAGATTCAACATACTCCCCAGAAGAAAGCCTTCATGGGTACACGCCTATCAAAGGATCTGTTCACCTCAACATATTGAGCAAAACAACTGCAAGACACTGGAACAGGTTTCCAGATACCAGATTGAGTCAGCCTGAATCCCATCCTGCGCCTGGTGGTTCCTTCTGGACGGATCTAGACATAAGAAGTGTTTACCCAACACAAAACCTGAGGCAAGGCACAGGGATTTCATTCTGAATGCAGACCCAATTGGAATTTAGATCAGCTGTATCTGAACATTACTGTAACAGTTGGGTACCTGCAATATTTTGGGAAGAATTAGCTCCTTATTTCTTAAAATTAAACATGTAGACAAAAAAGTGAGAACCAAAATTTAGGTTTCTAATTTTCTGAATTTGGAAATCCACATGCAAGAAATAAAATTTTAAGTTTGCAGTCAGTCATGCGCACACCTTTTCAGGGCAAGGGCCAATTACAAAAAGGTAAAGAACAGCATCTAGTTATCAGACTGAGGAAATTGAGGTTATGTTGTACAGAAGGTTAATGATAAACAAAGACAATGCAGGGAAGCACTAAAACACTTTTTTTTTTCCTTTTAAATTATCTTGAAGTCATTGATTATTTGCATGAGTCAAAGACAACTATTTGGATAGGGAAAGGTTTACACAATAGAAGTCCTTCTGTTTTTAGCCACTCCCATCTAAGATAATCTTTTGACAAGTAATTCTTTGTGCCGTTATTCAAAACACTATGCCAGCTTTCCTCATGTTTGTACTAAAGACGAGGAACACCAGGACATGGGACGCAGCCCTATGGCAGCACATCTCCAAGCAGAGTTTCAGCCATTTCAAGGGCTATCATAAGACGTGGTGGTGTGGCTGAATCTGCACAAAGACTCTTGCATTAATAATAAAGACACAGCTTGGGAAGACCAGGAATTCTGTCTGCAGCTGCTCCGACAACGTAATAACAGTGACTCCATATGGAGTAATGGAAAGTGCATTTCACGCCTGCAAGGTAAATCCCCATCATCTATAGGAAAGAGAAATAATCCCACATGCTGCTGTACAATGCGCAGCTGGGGAAGATCCAACAGCACTTTGGTTTCCACACATCCTTTGCATGCATGTTCAGGAGAGTTAAATGTTCAAGCAGGAACTTAATTCTCTATCCATGTTCTGGCTTTGTATTTCAGAAAGAGTACAGAGCCTTGAAGAGATTTCTGGATTCGGTCCCCTAGCCTCTGTAAGACCCACAACTGCCCGTTCCAGCAATTCACTCTCACATGTGTCACACTACCCATGCAAAATTTCCCAGTGAAAACAGCATTACTGCTTGCAGAAGCCTTCAACATCAGGCACTGTAAATGCTGAAAACAATACCTGAAGCCCGACACCTCCCTGGAAACAAACTGCTAGAGAAGAATTTGGTCCACTGATTGCTGGAGGAGCTTTGCACTCACTTCAACAATAAGCAGACAGAATAAAGGCAAAAAGCTTTCAGTGCCAACCCTGGTATTCATTTATTAGGCCTTACAGAAATCCTTTACTCACCTAAAGATATTGATTTTATTTTAAGTTACGTAAAGTTATTTCATCTCTTGTTTCTAAGCATTTGGTTGCATCCGCTTCATATTTCCCAGCTTTTCTGCACCTTCCCCACCCCAGGAAAATGAGATTTTCAGGCAATAAAGCTTCATCTCCTAGAGTCATTACTCTAGCATAACATCACTGCCAAACTGATGGCATGGCAGAGGCAAGGGCAGGTCAAGATGTGGTGCCCCAGTCTCATGACCCCACAACGCTGGCCATGCTGCAAAGATGAGCCAAGGGGTTTAAGAACGGAATTTTGCCTTGAAATCAAAAATCCAAAGGCCAGGCTCAAGCGGCTCAGTCTTCTGCAAAAGGGACAGGAAATGAATCCAATCAACATAGAGACAGGATCTGATAAAGCCAAACTGCAGCTTTGCTAATAGAGACCATGATTATGCTGAGAAGAAAGGGCAATTTTATCTTTTAATTCCTTAAGATGTTCCATCCGATCCAAGGTAATCATACCATCATCTTCTCACTTCTCCGATTAGTTACTCCTTCCGACAAGCAATCAGAAATCTATTTCTGAAGCACGTGGCAGATTAGGATTAAATCCTTTCACTTAATTGAAGTACAGAGGAAATAAGAGACGCTCATTCTTAATTCATGTCAGACTCTTCTCCCAAGAAAACCTTTCCTCCTCCCATAGAGGAAATGGAGGTAGAGTACTACAGGAATGAAAGGAAGGAGTATATTAGCTTAGTTACACACAGGGAAAACCAGGGGAACCTGTATCCTCTGTCAGTTATCAGTAGTTTTTTCTCCCTTGCAGCTGAGAATTCACACAGGTTCTTCAGCCATGAACTCTGTTGTTAGTATGTAGCCTCCCTTATACATGTCTGAAAAGTTGTTAATCTCTAAAAAAGCCTGTGTTCGCTCCTCTTTCCCGCTCAGGTTTTGTAATAATTAGCAAGAATGCAAAAGGTCCTAGAGGTCTTTTATTTAAAAACTTAAGACATTTTTTTAAACTAGCTTTAACCACTATGATAGACTAATCAGCCTGTGATTTGGTTACAAAACAATGGTTATTAAAGGAAGAATGTGCAAAAACACACCACTGCACTCCAACTAAAAACCACAATGCAAAACCTGAGGCAAAGTGGGGCAAAAAAAACAAAGGACATTCAAGGAAGTCATCACATACAAACTGGGAAGTAATTATGGGCTTGCTGATGAGCTCATGCTCCCCAGGCTGGCAAAATGCCTACTGAAAACTGGCACAGTAGATCGCAACAATTCGGCGCTAATTGCAGAGCAAAACTATCTCTAATTTGTGGGGGGAAATCCTGGGTATGGTCTTGGATCTACATAAGTTTATGCACCCTGGAGTTAAGCCCTGGGGGCAGGGGTCACTGCCTACAGAAATATATAGGGGCATGACAGCAAAACTGCACAGTTCACATGGGAAGGGAGCAGAATATACACAGAGATTTCAGAACTGCTATTCCTCCAGGACAATTCAGATTTGGCCACTCAGTTCCATGAAAGGTTTCCCTACAACTCAAGGGGCTTTGACAAAACCCAATTTTCCTATTCACAGAAAGTGTTATTAGTCATTAAGCAGTATCTGGAAAAGAAACATGCGGAGAGCAGGCAGAGTGCAGGAAGCATTGTGATACATGATAAGCATATTCCATTATAATGGTTTGGTATTTTACTATTGGAGAAACAATTTCTTTAATTGAATGTGAGCTATACAATAACTCAGCCATGCTACGCACCCTGTGCAGAACTGCAGAAGGATCTGAACTTTAGGAATTTCCTGGCTTTTGATGGCTTGATTTAGTGCAGCATTAAAGCTCAGCCTGGCACTTAATCTGTTATTCACTGGAGTTCAGGTTAACGTAAAAGATTTTGATTTGTGCACTTCTGTAGTCTAACCTCTGCCCTGGACTTTGATTATGAAACAAAAACAGGACCCAGGTCCCTCCTGCCCTGATTTTTTCCCCCCTTTTTACAGCCTACACCTGCAATGTGCAGGCCAGCGTGGGTTTGTAGACTGTAACTGAAAGACTGGAGCAACAGATAGCTGAAAATGGAAAACAACTGGCCTTGCAAGTTTCTTCTCTTTCTCTTTGTACGTTTAAGTTTTTTTGAAACTAGGAATTTTGTTTTCATTTTCAGTGCAGTGTTACGACAGCCTGTCTGATGATAGCGCAGTTGTACCAGTTCAAACTTCCAAACGATACAGTGAAAAGCAAAGAAAATAGGGGTGGAATGCAGTATGTTTCTGGTGTAATACAAAATACCTTGGGTCACATTGAACTTGGCACTGAAGCCACCACTGTGACCCACTAATGCTGTCCAATATCCTCACACCCTCAAGTGTACTAGGAAAAGACATCAAGCTAATGCAGTCACACATTTAATGCAATTCATTATGCAGTGGAGACCTGGTCATTATAGCAGGGACAAGAACAAAGCCTTGCCCTCGGCCGCTGGTACTGTCAGTGTAACAGCTGGTACAGAAAACCCCTCAGAAGTACCCCAATGCAACGTCACATTAAGGGACAATTGACCCTGCCTCTCCACAAGCTGCTGAAATTTCAGGCAGGGATGCAAGACAGGAAGAGCCTACCCTACATCTGATGAAACCCCTTGGGTTTTGTTGTTTGGGGTTTTTTTTATTATTTTTATAACTGCTTAGTTATAAAACCACCTTACAAGATTTTTTGTTCCTGGAGTTCAGCAGCATTAGTTTCAGCCTCCGCTGGCTGGGAATCGCCCCAGCCAGTTGCCGGTCCAGATTTATTCTATCCAACTTTCTGCCCACGTACCTACTCTGCCCTTTGCACAACTCTGACACTCTCTCTTTGTGTCCAGCCCCCATGAGACAGCTTTGCCCTTTCTCCACCTTCACTACGTCATTTTGAACAACCAATGCTCTCCTTTGAGAGGTCCTGAGATATCAGACTCATCATTTCCTGGTTCATCTCAGAAGACCTTCACTGAACCTCCATCACTTGAAATCAGTCCATTTTAGACATGGCAACCCAAAACACACGCTGCATCCCAGGCGACGTCTTATCAGGCCTTGGACAAACTCTGTGCCAAATAGTATGAGCTAATACCATCTTAATCCTCCAAACAAAGCAAATGTTCCCCAAAACTGAAAGAATAACTAACCCACCTTCACACCCTGACTGTTAAGAGTAAGATGAGCAACAACAGGAGGTGAGCTAAAAAGGAAATACAGACCATCATCTCACAGTTGAAATGTAGCACTGACAGCCAGGACTGCTGCTTTCTTCTTCCACAGTGGTCAGTAATGTCCTTGCCACATCAAAAGGGATAATAACAGTACCAGCTTTTGAATAGAAGGGTGGTAGACCAGGAGGGTTACACCACCAGTACCTATTGGAAGATCTCAGATCACCAAAGATGCTAGAGAGAAGCAAACCCACGCTCTCTCCAGAGCACCAAGGCACTGCGTAAGCCCCATCCCCTCTCCCCACGCTCAAGCACCCTGCTTCCCATCGCTGTGCTGGCAGCAGCAGAGCAATGCTGGATGCAGTTGTTCCCTGGAGCATCCCCCCTCTCCTCTCCCCTGCTCATTCACCAGACTGCACTCAGCCTCCCACTTCAGAAGCTGACCTCTGGGCTACATGCACTAATTGCTGCTTTCTCCTGAGCCTCTCTACAAATACTGCGATTTCCCCGACCTCAGCTGACAGCAACACATCTACACAGCTCCCACCATAACCAGTGGCAGAGACAGGGAGGCCAGTCATCTAGAAAGTTTGCTTTCGGTCAGTATGCGTTTATCGTGGCATTTCCTACCTTACGACCTGCAACCCCAGTACACAGGTATTTGACTTTGACATTTCCATGTCAGTGTGCTGGAAGTGCTCCCATACCTTCCTACTGTCTAGCCTATGTGCTTTGGAGGGATTCAGAGATAAAAAGGGAAAAAGTGCTTAAAGATGCTTCAGAGACATCAAAAAGATGAAAAGCTAGGAGTTTAGACAGCTTACAAACCTTATAGTACAAGAAAGAACATGTCACTTATTCAAATTACATCCCTATCAATGACCAAAACCATAATAATTTTGGCAAGTTGTATGGAATTGGATCTTATCTGTCAATATAGTTATGTTAGCCCTCCTGCCTCACGATTCCTTTCACCCACAACTCACAATCTTCCCCCCAGAGGCTGTCATTTATCTTGGGTTGCACCGTATGTAGAGAAACGGAGATCCTAGCTCAAAGCCTCTAGGCACTAAGCCACATAGCAAGCCACAGCAGCACCATAGGATGGCCACCTAGCACGTTACACTGGAGGAGGTTGGAGATTACAGTTTCTAAGGGGTGGGAAAAAAAAAAAAAAAAAAAAAAGAGAACACCATCCCACACAGACAGACTGCAAAGCAGGTGTGAAGACTGAACATGCCCAGTGTGCTGTCCATGCTCCAGTGGGACTTGTTGGGCTGGCGAGAAGAAGAGAGGCTGTCACAGTCCGGGCTGCATGCCTCTGGGAACGGCTGTCAATCCCAGCCTCCTTCAGCAGCAACAGAGACCTTGCAAGACCTGTACTGCTCCACAGCCTGGTTTTAATCAGCATTTCTATCGATACACTACCATGCCATTGAGAAGCACACATACAGCAGTGCTTGATGTATAGATGCAGGCAGCCAAAAGGAACAGGTCTGGCTAGATGAATCTATGTTAAAAACGGGATTTAACATTACATATCTCTGGAGATGAGAGTGATGCTGCCAGGGGGAACCCAGCCTGCACACAGGTAGGCAGGACAGATGGATCAACCCACCGTACTCCTGGAGGACCGCAGCACTATATGTTCTAGCCAGAGCCACCACACGTCCCTAGCTGCTCTTTCACTTCTTAGAGAAACAGGTTGTTTCTACACCACAAGTGTTGTTAACCTCTCCTCTAATCCAGGCATGACCACAATCATGATTTTATACAGAAATCAAGATATAATCTCATCTAGCCAAGCAAGTGCAGAATCTTTACAAGCATTACATTACAATGCAGAGCAGGCACAATGCCTCTAATGCAAACTAGTCCTGTTTCATCCAAAAAGGATGACAAAAAGCAAGTTGTCACTTCTTCTAACATGGCAATCAGTGCTGCTGACACCCTAAGGCAGAGTATATCATAGCACTATATAAACTTGAATCATACGATCACCCAAAATCACCACTTGACTTTGACATTTCCATGTCAGTGTGCTGGAAGTGCTCCCATACCTTCCGACTGTCTAGCCAATGTGCTTTGGAGGGATTCAGAGATAAAAAGGGAAAAAGTGCTTAAAGATGCTTCAGAGACATCAAGATTAAGTTTGCAGGAAGCATTGCCATCGCCGGTATAATTTACTAGAAATATATATAAATATACAGACACATATAAGCATGAAGTTTTCCTACAGAAGGGATTTAGCAAGTTCAAAAAGCGACTTCATAGATCCCAGCAAAAGCCTACAGAAACAGACATGTAAAAGATGACTAGTGTAAGGCAAAACATCAGCCTCTGCTGCCTGAGCAGCACATTCCACACAAGCCTACCTTTTTGGGCCATATTAGCCACCATTAAATATCCATTAGGAATGGCTGGTGCATTGGTCATCAGCTGAAACATGCCAAACTTACCAGCTGGGAAACAGAAGTCCAGAGGAAAAAAAACCCACTTATTCAAGGTTGCAGACTGACCTACTCCAGTTTGCATAGGAAGGATCTTGGTTATAAAACAAATAGTTATATGCTAAATATAGCTAAGGAGCAGCCTTTAATCACCAGGACAGACTTCATGCAGAGGGCCACTAAGGTAGTATAGTACACAATATATGACAGCCAAATACAAAGTTAAAAAGCCCATTAAACACATCTTATGACCTAAGTGCCTCTCTGCATCTCCCAGGAGAGGCCTCTTTTCCTAGGGAGGTTTGTTCCCCAGCCAGGACAGCCCCTGCATCGAGGGGAGGTGCTTGCAGGTCATGAATGGGAGTATTTGCAAGGGATGGGGAAGTGCTGGTGTTTCAACAGGCAGCTGCTTTTTGCGCTTGTCAGGATTCACTGAAGTTTCCAGCACTAATTGGCGGACACAGAAGTTTTCAGAGCATGATGCAACAGATAAAGGGGGGAGGAATACGTCAAAGAAAGAAAAAGAACGGATCAACCACAGAAAGCCTTTGTTACTGACTATGCCAGAAGCTGATGCCTCAGTTTGGAAGCCTTCCTCTACCCCTCTGAAAGACGTGCTGCAAAAGAAGTTCAAGCTGCAAAAGAAGTGTTGGTTTTGTAAGTGAAACAGTTTTGTACAGTAACAGGTAGATACACAAAATGACAGTGACAACAAACAAAAGGGGAAGACACAGACTGTGCAGTTCTAACTACAACATCAGTTTGAACTGAGCTAGACTGTCCAGAGAGGATGTAGAAACTCCCTCATTGCTCACACTATTCTTTAAAAAAAACAAAAGCCAAACAAACAAAACCCCAGATATCTTCAAACCTCCGTCTTGAATGACAGAGATGAAGACAGACCTAATCTGGAACACATGGATGATCTCAAAGTTTCTGCCACCTTCCAGTGTAACTAATACTCATGTAGTCTTTACTACACAATGCAAGTTATTAACTAAAATAAAATAGGATTAACTTTGACCAAGACCTCTGACACAAGCAACACAATTTTATTTGCATTATCTTTTTAAAGGAACCATGTGGGCGAGCACAGGAGAAGAATTAAAAAGCACCAAAGAGTGATTAAAAATTTCCAAGATCCACATATCAAATATCCACAGAGCGTTTCATACAGGGAGCTCAAAGGAGGTCAGAACTGCAAAATCCATTTTGTGCCTGCGAGAAATAGATGCAGAGAAGGAAAATATTTTTCCCAAGATTACTCAAAAAACAGTGGCAGAGATGCATAGCAGCCTAACTCTATTAAGCACCACTATCTCTCTGAACATCCAACCCATCAAAGGACTTGGGAAGTCTTTCTGAAGTGTTTACTTTATAGACAGAGTATAAATAGTTTTCAAAAATACTCATTTGGCTTTCCCAGGCACAAATGAAGTTATCAAGGGAGTCAACATCAGAGTTCAGAACATTAACTCTCAAAATAAACCAAACAGACTTCAGATTCCCTTTGCACTTCAGCACAGACAGGGATGGGGAGATGGGTACTTCATGGCTGGCTCAGAATCTGCAGCAGGGCATTTTGCTAGTCTGTGCCACATTTCTCTGCAACTATCCAGGTGGGTAAATCCTAGCACAATAAAAATAAATCACTGAAAGTATCACCTAATTTCAGTGCCAATTCAAGTCAGCATCATATTTTACTCCATCATACTGAAGTAGAAAAAATTTAAACTGCAACAACAAAATACAGTAATGCTTGGGTTTTTTTCTTCCTACATCTCTCTTTGCTTACGCTGCATCCGAAACAACCATGGCTATTTTATAGGGACAGTTTCACTCTTTTAGAAGGAGATAACAAAAACCATGACAGTGGATGGGAATGATTTTCAAAAAGTTGATGCAGAAACATTGAGGGTTTGTGTTTTGAGTTTTTTGGTTGGTTGGTTGAAGGGGGGTTTTTTTGTTGTGTTTTTTTTCAAATCGGGTTTCTTTGGGATTTTTTCGCAGGAATAGCAGTAAGTATCAGTTTAAGGTGCCAGACTCAGAGTCACATGCAATGAAGTAATTTTTCCACTGGTAGCTACAGCAAGAGCTACTGCACAATCATGTAACGGCAAGAAATTAAATCCAGCTATGAGGAAAATAAATTTGCTTTGTCCTGTTTAGTATCACAGTTCAACAAAGTACAAGAGACAAACAGAGGACACAGAGTCCTCACAGCAGAGCAGGGGGAAATGTTCCGAGAGCACGGTGGTACTGCAGGAAGAGACTTTGTACATCGATGCACTGACAGACTGCTGTGTGTGTCACTATCTGCCACAGAGATGAGAGCTTTCATGTGGGACGGAAAGGATGGGTGTATGGAGAAGGCAGGATTACAGTAGGACTCAGGAAGACCAAGTCCAATTCCTTACTCTTAACCTGGGCTTCTTGAATGACCTTGGACAGTTTGTCTTCATTATTCAGCAACTTACCTAATTCGGTTGTTTTAGAAAACTGACAGTAAACCAAAACCCCAGTCTTGCTGGGGTCTGACAAGACCAGTACTATCAGCCAAAATGCTCTCCCAAGCAAATAAGACCTGAAATTCTACCATAAATATCACAAGAACAACAATAAAAGAACAACAGCTAGAGACCATTGTCCATCTTTAACTCAGCTCTACAGCAGCAGAAAGAAAATACTTCCTCGCCCCATGTCTGCAACTTCCTTGGTCATTCTTGTGCTCAGACCCCTTGGGAGATGGAGGGGGAAACAGGTCACAAGGTATTTATAAATAAGGCATTTCTGAAAAAACCATACATTTCTATAAATATCTCTAAATAAGTGCATACCAGTGTCTAACATAGGTTAGCAACAGGTCACATTCAGGTCTAGCTACCTGTACCTGGGCTTTCCCAGACCTGTAAAAGTATATAAACCTTGCCATGCATTGTACAAACTCTGCAAAGTTGTACAACACCATGTATCTCGGGGATGGAACTTGCTTTATAGACTGTCTCCTGTCCTCACCAGAATTATCACACACACAGACACAAAATTATACATTTCCCTGAGTTACATGATTAGAGGAGACATTCTGAAAAACAAACGCAGCAGTTCCAGTCAGGAGGTGGAATCTGTGCCCTTACCCATTTTAACCACCCAGTAACACAAAGGAAGAACTGTCACGCATACCCCTACATAGCCACATCCCTTGACACTGGAAAAGCCCCTTTGGGTCCTTCATCATTTCTTCTGCCAAAGAAAAAGCACAAGTGAGGAAAAAGAGGAAACACACTGGCAGCTGCTACTTGCTGGAGTAAATTACAGCAGCCTCCAAGGCTAGTGGCAGCAGAAAGCCAAGCAGCAGAGGAGCACATACCCACCCTTGGCCTCAGGAGATAATCTGGTCCATACTTAACCTAAGAGCATCTCCAGAAACACACAGGTTTTACCTTAATTGACGGCAGGCCCCACACACGAGTGCTCTTGAGATGACAGGCTGGCTCCAGCACAGCTTCTCTCTGACATGCCTGTAATGGCTGATGCTAACATTTTAACTTGTGGCTTGTCTCAGAGCGGAACCTTTGAAGTCCTGTACTCCCAGTGATTTCTGGCAGGCAAAGCGACACCTTTTCGTACAGCTGTTTGAGGCAGACGCTCTCGTTCCTAGCTCTGGCAGGCTATACCAGCAGGCAGGTAATTTCTTAAAATGCCCAATCCCAGACTCAAGTTTAAGAGCGGGCAGTGGCACCACATTTTAAAGCATCACCTCCCCAGCAATGATGGGGCCGGACTGACCTGTGCTGATTAAAGGGGCTCTCTTAGAGCACTGCTGGCTAGAGGAACACTGCCTAGCAGGTGGGAGGGCAGAGGCCAACAACCCTGGCCTGGCACCCCGGATATATCTGTCCACACAGAGACCAATTCTTCTCAAATTGCAAGTCACCCTCAAGGAAACACTTCTAGCCAACAATAACCGACGAGCTGGTGAAACTTGACATCCATTCCAGCGGGATGAGTTTCTGAGACAAGGTTTGCAGGCCTATGAGACTGATGCTCAACAGAGCAGCAAATAACAGTCGGTGCTGACACAGTGCTTTGTCTCCCAGCACTTCCCGAGATACCACAGAGATAACAACGCGTGCCTCTGCCTCCATCCCTGGATGCTTGCTTCTCCAAACAGACCATTTGCTGTTTTGTATCAGGAGATGCAAGGGGCAGAGAGCTGCTGGATCTTCCCTGCCATTCGCATCCTGAGCAGTACGTGAATGCCAGCAGCCCAGCCCACCTGGGCCTTCTCAGAAGCACATCTCCTTGCTAGAGACAAAAACCCCCCATCAAATCCTGCAGTATGTAGTTAACGTCGATATCTGGATCATTAAAGAACACAAATGCAGAGAAGAGACTGAGCCCAGCAAGCAGTCCAGCTTCCCACAGACAAAAGAAAATTTTCATCTCGTTTCAACACCAAAACTCGCCCGATGCTGACACCCACTCTTATCTCCATCTTCCCAGCATCAGGCCGCTGCCTCTCCAGCTGCTCCCAAGCAGAGCCATTTGCTGTGAGCCAACGGGCGCGTTTACCTCCAAACGCCCACCCGGCGGCGGCGGGGCCGGCCGGGGCAGGAGCCCGGCGTGTGCCCGCAGGTGGGTGCGCGCTGCCGGGCAGCAGCAGAGCGGAGCCCCCGCCGCACGCTCCCACCCGCCAGCCGGCAAGGGGAGGGGACCGGCCTGGCTGCAGCACCCCCCCTCCCCCGGGATGAGGCCGGTGGCTTCCCTCCCCGGGCGGAGGACAATGCTCTGCCGCGGCCAAGCCTCCCGCAAGGCGCCCGAGCGGCGGAGCCAGCGCCACGGACCCCGCTACGCCGGGCACCACCTCCATTCATCCCTTCCATCGTGGCCGGCGCGGGCTCGCAGAGCCGCTGCCCCCGGGCCCTCCCCGCCGTCCCCCTTACCCTGCGGCAGCCGGCCGGGAGCGGGGCGGGGGCTGGGTGCCGGGCTGGGTGCCGGGCTGGGTGCGCCGCAGGCTGCAGCCCTGGCAGGCGGCCGCCCTGCCCCTCCCTGCGGGCCGCGCCGGCGGCCCTGATTGGCGGAGGCGGATGCCGGGCCCCGCCCACCTCCCGGCCGCCGCCTGCGGGCGCTGCGCGGCACGGCCGGGCCCTGCGGCCCGCGCGAACAAAGGGGCCGGTCCGGGGCCGCCCCGCGCTGAGATCTTCCTGGTTGCCGGGCCCCGGCGCCGCCGGAAACGGGGTGGGAGGGTGGCAAAGCAGCGACCAGGCTCCTCCTGGCTGCCCGGAACCCTACCCGCTCGTCTCTTAAGAAAAGAAATAATCGTTAAGTTCACCTTTTTGCTCGACGCAGATGCGGTCTCCTCCCTTCCTCGCGGCTGTGGAACGGAGGAGCTCTCTAAGCACATCTGAATTTACGTGGTAGCGAATTCGATTGATACAGAAGGGCAGGAGGAGTTGGCGGTGCTTCCTGGAAAAAAAAAAGGAGAGCGCCCCAATTACCGGGGGTTTTCCGGGGAATGCAGCAAAGAGAAAACACCTGCAGCCTTGAAAACTCATTCATTCAAAGCCAGGAGGGGTGGGCTGAGTGGATAATCACCACTTGTCCCTCACCACCTCTCTGCATGTAACTCCCGGAGCCGTACCTGAGCTGACATTATAGATGTAACAGTGCAGGGTCCTACCTAGTGCCTCTGCCCTGAAATTGCATCTTTTTGATGCAAATTGAAATTCGGACAGGAGTGGAAAAATGGTTGTGACTCTATTCACCATACCTCACTAGCGCTGCAGACACCCCATGTCACCCAAGGGGCAGCGGGTGAGATCCTGCACATCAGACACGGTGGTGGAAGGGCCCGGCTCAGGCACAAACAGAAAAGGGTCCCACCTGGCAACAGCCCCAACACTTGCGGCTCTGCCCCTGCTCTGTACCCTCTGCGTGGGCCCAGGAAAGCACAGCAGAGACGCAAGTGAAGGAGATGTAGGCAAGAAAGCAGAGAAGAACCAAAGCTGAGGTCAACCGAGCATCATCCAGAATATGAGATTTGCCAGCCCTGGCCTCAGCAAGGCAATCCAGTCCCACGAAGCAGCCACAGGCATCCTCATTTTCCATCTTGCAAAAGGGAAGCCAAAGCAAAGTGAAATGGCTGGTCCAAGTCAAAAATAGAACCTGAAGCACCTGACTCCAACGCCTCTGCTTCAACTGTTAGTTCACTGTCTTTCCCTGACATTTTCCCTACATCCAAGCTCAAGTCACTGCTTTGCAGTTCTGGATACAAGATTTTTTTGCCTCCTCTCTAATCTGTAGTTGCCTAGGGAGACAGTATGTCACCAAAGAAAGAGCTAGACAAGAAGGTGCCTGTTGAATCAGGCTTGGACTCCAATGGGACATCTCGCTTCCCTGTCCAGCTTCACCCCTGGTGTGCCAGCTCTGCCAGTTCATATCCTTAGGTCCCAGTTTCTTTCCTTCTCAAAATGGTGATGGAGTGATGATGGTGTGACCTCCCTTTGTGAGTTCCAGAGAGATTAACGAGAAGTGTTACATGCAGCCATACATTTCATAAGAAGGAGGAGTGTAAATTTAATGCAGTTTGGGGGAAAGAAAAAAAAAAAAAAAGGAATCCTCTTTAATGTTTTCAGATGCTTCAGGGTAGGATTTCAAATCAGGTATTGCTCAGAAGTTAAGCCTTCTCATTTTTGATCAATTGCACAATTTTATGCTGTATCTTATATATGCTAATTTGTTCTTTTACTAAACTTCCATTTAAACATTTAATTTACAGCCCTACGTCTGCATTATGACAAAGAAGGTCAGCAAGTCTGGGGTTGTATTTTGCCTGCCAATAGTCTGTGGTACGCGCAGTGGCTCGATGCCATTTCCCATCTTCAGTCCTGAATTACAGCAGGACAGGGGCCCAGGACTGCCACACTACGCTGCAAACTAGCGCATTTCTCATTGCTTCTCCATTTCAGCAACAGAAGTCTTGAATTTTACAAGTGCTTTTGTTTTCTTCTTTAGAACTCATTTGTCCCAAGGGCTCTGTGTGCAAATAGGAATATATCGTAATGACTATTCTATTTTATGTTCTAGTAGTGACTGAAGGCGTGCTGCGATCTGAGGCCGTTGTGCCAGGCACTGCACACTCCCTGAAGAGGAGGCAGAGACACACACACACACACACACCACCGTCAGGTTTCCCCTCACGCCCATGCAATCTGCAATGCTGATGCACAAGCAAAAGGAGAATTGAGCCCACTGGCTTCAGTAAGATGAAGCTAGAAAAATTTCACAGCTCTTAAGTAATTTCCTTGAATTATTTTGACAAATCTGCTTCTGACTAAACTTTCTCAGGGGAATTTCCAGGGAGAGAAGGAAAGATCATCTGGGGCCAGAGCTCTCACAGGAATGTGGCTGAAGTACTGGGTAGACTTGAATTTGTGTCTTTGCCATCAAGTGCTCTCCCACAAAGCTATCCCTCAGCTTCTGTTGTACCTGCCTTTCACAGACAAAGCCTCAGGATGAAAATAAATGTTAAAAACCCATCATTGTGCAGAGTGGCATTACTATTTCCCAATAACCATTTATTTATTCACAGGGGCTGCGTGCAGACAAACAGCCTTGCACTGATGATCCCAGACACAGAGAAGCACAGGAAACACTCCAGTTTCAGCCTATGAACATAGGAGGTCTTGTTAATTTTACCCAGGTGAGCAGAGCCATGAATTTCAATTAAATCATTATATGTAGAAAGCTGGTATGCAATCTCTGACATTTCTGGGCTATCACATTTGCCTGATAAACCTCTTGCTTCTCTACTACCCTCCTATTTTATGTGATATGATATATATCTTGTTTTGTGAAGTGGCTTCTCACTGATAGTCAAAACTGTCTCCACTTGACTGATCCATTATTCTGATTTGGTATTTGCATTAGCTGTTAGGATCACTAAAAAGCTTCACAGCTGTTTTCTTTTAAATTATCCTGACAAACTGAAACACTACACAGAGTAATGTAAAAACCAAGGCAATACTCACGCATGCATCTAGGGAAACAAAAAGAGCGAACACTTTATGTTTTGCTGTTATATACATTATATGAATAAAGACAGTAGATAAGAAATGGCCAAACCGTTCAAGTACCTTTCCATTTTATTACCCAGCAGCAGGAGATAAAGGAGCTCTCTGCAAAGAGATGATGAGGCACTTGATTTGTCACATAGCAGTAGGTTACACTTCCTAAAGCCCTGGTCTTGCACTTGTTCCCCAAAGGCAGCTACTTTTTAAAGGCTATAGAGAGTATATATAGGCGATATGAAGTGATGACATCAGGACCCCAGAAGTCAACAAAAGCTTCAGAGCTGAGTCCTTTCACTCTTTTCCCTACCACATGCCTAGAAATCCCTGCCAAGTATCCCTTTGCCCTGCCAATGTACTCTTGAAACTGAGTGGTGGCAGAAACAACTATATTCGAAAATACTGTGCAACTTCATTACTGTCAACTTTCAGTTATGTGATTTCCACCATAGTTCTTACTATTCATTCAAGCTGACACTATAAATAGCCTGCTGCATTTGGCAGCAGAGCACAAAATTCCAGCATTCGTGGGAGAAACAAGATTAAAGCAGTGATTTAAAGAAGAGCTGGTTTTTTCCCTCGATTACAGAGCTGCTGAAAGAACTTCTTATCTTGAGGATCAGTGACTGCTTTAGGCCTTACCCATTCTAGGCCAAGCCTAAAGTTCAGAAACTTCTTGTAAACAGCTTTTAAATTGTTAAGATCTTACACAGTTGCAACAGTTCAGCCAAGTGGCACCATGTTTTCAGGCATTTGTTATCCAACCGAGCACCACTGCAAAGCCTCTAATATCCAGCAGATTCTGTTGTATCTCCTCAGGTGAAAGAAACCTCTCATCTGTCTTCAGACATCTATATCTGAGCCAACTGTCTAGACTTCCTGAATGAGTGCAGAGAAACAGGCACCGAGGCGCAATTCCCCTCATCATATTGCAGACATCTAAAATGGATTAATTGCTCTCTAACAATGCTCTCTTCCATCCATGAATTACAGGGGTGGTCGAGAAATAGGCCAAATGAGATGTTTAAAATTAAGTGACACGAATTCCACTCATCTTCCTTCCAGAAATGCCCAGCATTGATGATGCTTATTTGGGTGCATGTAGATCAGACATGCATGTTAGGTACATTCTTGTCCGAAGGCCTGACTTTGTTCTGTTTCACTGGAAAAAATGAGACTTGGCCAGGATTCAACATGGGCAAGATCTGGCTCCAGGACCCTTCAGGGGAGCGCACGTGGCTTGTACAGTGTGACGGAAAGTGCTCTGAAAGAAGGCTTTCTGCTAGGCTGACTGCTGTGCGTTCCTACACACTAGTTAACATAAAAGAAAGTGTGGGTGGAAATAGGTTGAAGGATCATGGCAGGTCTCATTAATTATGAAAATCAAGAGGAGCTCTTACTGCTTTTTTAGTGTATTTCCTATACCAAAATTAGTGCATTAACTGTTACTTAAACTTCAACCATTGGTATAATTTAATCATTAGCACAGCCTGGTTCCTGTTGTTCTACATTTTTAAAGTAAACTACCTTGCTGCAGTAGCAAGGACTCTGAGGAATGTGAGACAGCACTTCATACAAATGCAAAACAATAAAATGGACCACACTGCATAACCAAAGAAACAGTGTAATTTTCATCACAAAAACTGTTGCCTATCCAGCCCAAAGGCAAGTGTTTTTTTTATAGAAATTTAGCATCCATTAAGTACAGGCCTTTTGAAATTCTGTCCTCTGATACCATGTTTTTCCAAACAACCTATACAAGATCACAATGGCAGTGGAGAACTTGGAATAGCTCTTTTTTTAAAAAGTTCATCTGAAGATAAAGCTCCTCTTTACAGATAAAGTGAGTCAGTCATGGAGAGAAAAAAATAACATATCTGTGATCATACCGCTGAAACAGAAGTATGTTGGTCAACATCTACATTTCGGTGTCAAACATCTATAACTAAGCGTGACCAAAAGAAAGTAATACAGGAGGATCAGAGAGAGCATGGAGACACTGACAGGAGATCTGGCACTAATGAGTATAACTTCTTTTCATGGGTGGGGGGGAACAACACAGCAAAAAAATAGAGGTTAAGTAGATAAGCCATTCTGAGCAGCCCTCCCATCCCAACACAGTACCCCATATTTATTCTGGTTTTCTTTGTTATTGCCCTAAAGCCTGTTGCTTGTCTGAACCGAGACTAAATATCAGGCTGTCCTTTGCTTAGTCCTTTTTTTAAAGATCGGGACAATTGACAGTTGCACTTAACCAGGCTTGCACCAATAAAGGGACTTTTATGCCTACTGCCCCCAAAGGTGAGCAAACATCACCTAGGTTTTGTAGACTCAGGAACTGAAATTGGGTTAGTTTATCTTCCCAAGGCCCATCTAATGCAGCAGCACAGCTCGGGGCAGAACCTAGGTGGCCAGACTCTGGGCATTATCGTATTGTACTTCACTCAGTTCATGCATTTCTTTTTATACACATTCAAGTCAGAGAGTCAGAGTTCTGCTTCAGCTCCAAGTACGTGCCACGAGACCTTTCTCACTGTTGCCAGGGGTGTGAAGATTTATTGTTTTTTCTGACCTCTCAAATAAAGTCTGTAACAAATTGGAGCCAGCCTGTACGTTATGAAAAAAGAGCTGTCTATTTCCCTGTTGTTTGGGCCCCGACACAAATACTATTTCAGACCAAAGAGAAGTACCAGATGTTTTCTACCAGAGCTACAGAATGTGCAGTGCCTGGGAGAGACAAGAGTCCCATTTCCTTTGCATGAACTGGAGTGTGTTAGAAGATCAAAGATGAGGGATGGGAGCCAGGATGAAAAAGCTTCCTATTTGTGCCTAGAACTTGAAAAATGATTTTAGTACCTACAACCAAAGCTGTGTTTATTGGGGAAGGGGAGGAAAACTAGCTCTACTTTTAACACTTAGAAAAAAGCCAGACTTTTAAAATGTCTTCAGCAGGCAATGCATGGAAAAGGTTTGGACAGCAGCCCTGACTGTGGGTACTGACCACCGAAATATCCAGTCCTGCCACTTTGATTTCTTAGCCTTTAATTCTCCAGAAAAGCAAGGCTATCGCCAAGAAGGCACGGACACTGTAATTTAACATAGGGCACGCTTTTCCAGATGATCCCAAAGCACACAAGGAACAATCTTTATAACAATTTACAGATGAGAAAACTGAAGCATGTTTACATGCTTACATGATAGTCATGGTTACATGACTATCAGTCCCATGAGGATCACCTCCAGTCCACTAATTTCCAGTCATTAAAGAAAGTGATAAGCTAGTTATTCCTAGCCAGCTTTGCATACTGGGTGAGATGTAAGCCTACGTTAATGAGCTCTGCTAGACCCATGCTGGCTTCATACCGGGGTGTGGAATATTAGCAGTTTTCTTGTGTAAGGCAGAAGGAATATGAAGAAGGTAGGAGGCCATCAACAGTACAACTAGCTGCCCTCTACTTCCTTCAAACATATGTATGTTTTTAATTAAGGAGAGGTTTCAACCAAAGACTCTGACTGACCTAACTTAAATACCACAGTAAAGAGCATAGCATAAATACATAGCTCAAAACCCACAGCACATCTTTTTCAGCATTGATGCAGGGGAATGGGCTGCTCTCCTGTCTCTGGGAGAGCACTGGATGGTAATTAAACTGTGTTCTGTTCCATTTCCACAGAAATGTCCATTTGCAACAAAAGCATGCTATTCTGGTACAGAGGAACTATCTACCACGTGTTAGAATTTCAGTTTTCCCACCATAGTATCAACCCATTCAACCATCCACTGATCCCAGCTGTCTTTTTTTCAGTATGACATTCAAAGGCTTAAAGAATGTCTTCATAAAAAATAGGTTATTTCTTTACACAGAAATAATAGGTCTTGTGACAGCAGAGTAGCAAGATGCCCCAAACAATTTCACTCACCGAGTGGATATTGCTGCAGTGATTGCCAGGCAGAAAGGGCAGTCATGACTCCCTAAAATCCTAATCCCACAAAAATGCTTATAGAAAGGGTGAAAAAGCATGATCCTTTGCCAGGCGTTCATATTTATTACAGACAATCCTGTATAATGTGGATTTTGTCTGTCAAATGCCATGATATAACCCAGATACAGGAATGCACACACTTCTTCAGCTTTCTGCAAATTTAGTTTTATTAATTGCACTACATAACTTGTATTATATGTTCCAATAAGGAAGAATCACTGCAAGAATGCTGCCAGTGTTGCTTTCTATGGAGCACTGTATAGGGACACATGACAGTTGGAGTCTAATCTAATTTCTGATTTTACTGCTGGTGTAAAATGGAAATTCCCTCCATCTCAACAACTATTTTCACTAACAATGAAAGAGGAACAATGATACCAACCTGATCTGTAAAGTGTTTTGACTTGGCCAGACTAAATGTGGAAGATACATGTTAAAATAGCTTATGCTGCCTAATCTAATATTTGTCTCAGTCTTAAACGCTCACAGACAAGCTCAATGCATGCTGCAAACGTTCAGTCTTTCTCAGTCCTGTGAGAACTGAAAACTAGCCCTGTTACTCAGGGTGCACTACAGCCACTAACCTGACAGTACTCACAGCACCCATAAAGCACACACTCCACTTCATAATGAAAGGCATGCAGACACACAAGAGTCACATTTAGAAACAGGGAATGCAGTAATTATGCCCAATATTCCTGACAAGACTGCGCTGTGTGTCCCTCTCTGCAAATGGCAGGGCTCGGTAACACCAGCATGCATGGCAGCCCTAGCTTCAGACAATGCAAATGCACTATATGTGTCTTGGATTTGGCTGGTGGAAATTGCCAGTTTCTTAGCTGTGAAGATATAAAAGAAAGGAAAGGAGGTAAATTCTGTGTTCTTTTACCTTCTTTAGAAGAAACAATCTGAGGAGGGTGCCAACAAACATAAAGTTAACAAGTGGAAAAATACAATTAAGGTAAATTAACTTGTGAAACTCAATGCCAGAATATATTAAAGGAAATTAAGATAATCATGTTGCAGCAGTAGCTATATTAATTCTAATTAGAATAAAAAAGTATGAGATAACCCTTAACTCTTGATGAAAAATAAAATTCTCTGAACAGATTCTATAATCGTTTGATATCACACATAAGGTTTACCTCCCCTTTCTTTGAGCCTCTGATAAGATTCAGATTCTCAGAGGGGATGTTCACTTGAACAGTTTTCTGATCTGTTCCAGGAGGTAATTTGCCTGTACCTTTTGTTTTATATTCTTCGCAATATGTCTAAGAATGCTTGTGGCAAAAGAACAGAAATAGCGGGTTACTATCTAAGCTATTTACTGAAGAAAGGAAATAAGGAATTAATAGTATTTTTTGTGTGAGAAACACATACAAATATTAATTAATCCATGCCACACTCATGTAGCATGCAAATCGTATGTATAGCTAAAGAAAAGAGATGAAGATATTTGCAAACTGGGCTTAAAATGTCATGGAAACAGCTGCCCTCCCAACAGACTGAAAATTCATTTCCTTGCTGTATACAGGCAAGCATGACAGAGAAACCCACCCACTCGCATCCACACCTACGTATCACACCAAAGGCTATGATATTTAAGCAGATTATAAATACTGACCTAAAAACCTAACAAGTGATCAAACATTATTGCGTGTTTTTTGCAAGTGGCCTTGTTTTAAGACATTATTAATACTTCGTGACATCAAGGTCATAAAACAAAGCCATGACCATATTGCAATTCCAGAGAAAATTGCCTTGAGAATGACATACTGCAGTGACCTTCAAGTCCCAATAGTCAAGGAGTTGAAGTCTGAAATTTCCCTACTTAAAATCCTCAGCTTATGCAGATCTCCCTTCACAGGGCTGACATTATATTCTCCTGGGGAAGAACAGCCAAGGAGATTGCCCTGGCTCTGCCCTGCAGTTGTTTCTGTAGAAAATAAAGAGGATATTAGATGTTAACCTCTGTAAACAGCACTTCGAACTTGCAGGGCAGTTTCACTCTCCCTATCCCCACATTGTAAAAAAATCATATATCTATACTTAAAGATAATTTTGTATACCTGGTAGATCTAGAAGTATGTAAGCAGGTCAATCTGGGCAGCAGATGAATACAAACTAGAATCTTGTTGGATTCATTCCATCATTGCTGCCTTGAGACTGTATTGTTTTGAGAGGTGTGGAGCATCTAAAAAATACCATAAGCCTGTATCACAGAGGCAGAGAGAAGAGTGAAATACTTCTGTACCAGTATAGACTTGAAGGAGGGCAGGTGTCATTCCCAACAAGACCTGTCCCACAACAATTTTGGCATTTTTTTTTCCACAGGAACTGTGCCTGCAGGCTGCCAAAGCCACGGGCTTAGCTAGGACGTGCTGCCACCCAGCTAAACTGGGAGCCAGTCTCTTATCTCTGCAGTGGCAGATTATTCGCAATCACCTTCCACCTCCACAACCCTCTGGCCTACAGCAGGCTGTATGATTATATCAATGAGAAAGATGTTTTTGTCACCCGTTGCAATGAAATCGTGTACAAGCACCTGGTGCTGAGAAACATATGCTCCCAGTCTGCCAATTTTCAGAGGGAACCGAGGCCCCAGTTTAGCAAAAGTCGTAAAGTGCAGGTTCAACTTTACAGGTAGGAGCAATCCCCATGAAATTAACTGATCAGAGACAGCATGAAAGGCAACTCCATACCAAGTGTGCACTGTTGTACTGTGGCTTGCAGGTGCACAGCCCTCTATCAGGATCAGGCCTTTCCCTGCAATATACTGTTTTGAGGCAGCAGAACACAGATGCAATGGGATGCCATTACAGACAGTACTAAGCTTTCAGATTCTAAACCCTTTATTTCTTTTCAAGGAAGATCCGTTTCACTGCAGCACTTGATTTTCCAACTATATTCCTGCCTTTTACCCTGTTTTCCAGCTGCACAAGGAAGTCAACTGCCTTGCTCAGGGTTACACTAACTGATCTACTGGGGAAATAAAGGCTATTTCTGGCAGCTGAGATGTCTTTCCAATCATTCATTGCCATAAAATTCCAGTTCTAATAAACCAATTTATAACCTACAATGTGCCAGATGAGGTGTGTCTGGTTCATCTGCACTACTTTTGCCCGATGTGCATGTGTATGCACACTACATTGTGTAGTGCTTTATCATGAGGTTATTTTCAATAAGCAATAATAATATTTCCATTATGAGATGAGATTTACTAAGGACAGTTGTGTGTACTACAGTGCACTGAAACAAGCAATGTTCCTAAAGGCTATTTTGCTCTGTTCTGGTTGTATGGTGTCAAACCTTCACATCCACTAACAGTTAAGCCCAATGAGGCGGTTGACTGATAAACTGTACAATCAAACCTGTTCGTATAGCTGCTATATATTCATTTTACAACAAAGATTGTATGTGCAGCTCTGTCTTTCTCTATTCCCTCCACCACATCTTGTAAGCTGAAGTAATTCAGTGCAGGTGGCATTTGTATTACTGTATCATCTATCTACAGGAGAGGAACTCCTGAAAGGCAGAGCAAGCCAACAGCTCAAGCCCAGCTCATATTCACCCTAATGACAGTATGTAAGATTTTCTGGCCTTTCAGCAACTTTATCACCTGATGTCAGCATGCATTTCAGGAGGTTTTTAACTAGGAATTCACTGATCAGACAAAGAGAATTGTCTCTGAAGAACAGTACAGTCACAGAGGACTTACGGCACGCTCAATTTATATAGCCCTATCTGCTCAGGAAGCAACTTACCTGATTCAGACTCCTCATATAATGCAGCAATAAACAGTGTCTTACATTAACGACAACTGAAATACTGAATAAGCAACTTGAACAACTGCATTTGTTCCACCCAGAGAACAGGGTGAAATAACCAAATAATCACCAAATAATCACTGTAGGGGTGGGGGAATCTATGTTTTATGTTTACGGGTTAAAAGTACTATTTTTCAATGTCTACGACCTTTTTCTGAGCTACTGGTCAATTTGTATTTAACCAAGTAAATCAATATAGTGTCATATGCAAATATCTTGCATGTACAAATATGTAAATACATGCATATAGACATGCTTATTACCATGCATAAAACCTGCACAGATGTAACTGTGTAAGTAATTAAAGGAAGAAGTCAATTGTACCCAATATAGAGGACAAAGGCCACATTCTAAGCCAAAACTCTCTCTTCTTAGGCAAGACATTTTGAACTTTCCCATTTCAGTTTTGCTACCTGTATATTGACAGTATCTTTTTTCCATTAACTGTGCTGCTTGGATGAATATAGTTTTTAGCCATTCAGTTAAAGATTCTACCAAAATATTACTAGCAAGCACACATGCAAAAAGCTAAATCCCAGGGTGAACTTGGAAACTATTATAAAAATATACTTATATCTAGAAAATCGGCCTGCTCTCAGCTGATATGAGTACCGAATACAGGAACTACGTTAAGAGAATGATCAAAAGAGGGAAGCAGTAATGGTGTAGAAATCAGTCTCTGTTCTCAGCTCTGCTACCAGTCTAGCAGTCAAAAGCAATACCTGTAAGAAAAGTTGGCTTGGCAGCCTAGAAATCTCCAGGACAAATGATGTTTAGGGAGATAATAGTTCCAAAAGCCCAGGAAGAACATAATAATACCTCTGTGGGCAAGAGAACACATTGCTGTTTACTCATGTGGGTAAGAAAGTGGCATTTGATACCCCTTCACCTCACCCATTAAGTTCTGTCTTCAAAGCATGGGAGCACAAGTACAGTCACCATGAGGGTAAATGCTATTACTTAATATTGTTATTTGCATATCATGTCTATTAAATCTGAACAATATGCCAAGACAAGAGGAGCTGCAAGAGAAGCATAAAATGAAGCTAATGCAACACATTCTAGATAAACTGTGGAAGCAGATGGAAAAGTCAAAATACAATTCAGATAAGACAAGTGATTGTACAACTCTACATTCATCTGGACAAATTTTAAAAAAGGCAGGGGGGAACACCAGAGAAATATCCACTGGTTACAACATAATGAAAACCAAACATTAGCCAGTCATGCACTCTGAGCAAAAGAGAAATCATTGATCATTTCAGTTCTAACAGAAACATATAAGTTCCTCAGGTACAAACTTCTTGAAAGAGGGTATTACAAAGCAAGCTGTTCCTCAGTATTGACTCCAGACAGCACAATTCACACTGGGAACAGTCACTAAACAAAACCCTGGAGCTGTTTCCTCTCTTTTCTGGTCTCTGTGCCTGCAAGGGCGGAGGCACCAGCAACCACAGCAATAAAAAGCAGTGGCCACATCAGCTGGCAGTGGTTTCCTCCCTTCATGGCTCTAGGAGAACAGCTCATATTTTATTCATGAAAAATGAGGCCTCTGGAGGTCTAAGCAAAAAACCAGGAAGTAAATATTTCTTGGGGGCAGTCAGTCACAAGCTGGCAAGTATCCAGGACATCAAGAAGGAGAGGCAGGGGTGGAGGATGGAAGCCTGAAAGCTCCCTTCCTACCAGCCTTCCTGTGATGGAGGATCACAAGGGGCAAACTGCACCCTGAATGTGCTGTGAGGGTGACCCAGTGCAGCAGGGAACTCAGCTGGTGTCCTGTAGTGAGGGTCCCACAGGGGGTCACTGCATTGCAGGGGGAATGCATGCTGCACAGCCAGCGTGGATGCATACCAGGATGGGAACCTTCCAAGGTTTGGAGAGGCTGATGTTTACCCCAGCCATATACCTAAACTGTTGCTTTGAGTTCTCCAGGTAAGCTCTTTTCCCACTTTGCCCCACTCTTCTCACATCCTAAAACTACACCACCCTAAAGGCTGATTTGCACGTGGCTTCAGGATAGGAGCACATCTGAGCTCAGAATAAGCACCTTCCTGGGAAAAGAGGTCTTCTCTTCCCACATAGCTAGACAGCTTCTTCCATTTCCTTGTGCCCCCAGTAACAAAGACCACCCTTAATATCAGAAAATGATCTTCTGCAGTCCTTCACTTTCCTGAGAAGACAGATGTGAAGCTGCAGATGTCATTTGTCGACCACTAACTGGAGACACAGAAGTGTCCTGTATGCTCAAACTGTGTGCAGAGGAGCAACCGTCGGTCCCCTCACAGCTCAAACCTAACACACAGCACTAGCTGCTCCTGATTTCATAAACTTTACCATCAGGTTGACTGTTTCTGAACTCGTAATTATTTTGCACAGGACACAGTAACAAGACCTGTCTGAGAAGTCTGAACTCCTCCTTGCAGATTTCTGGAATCTGCAGGGAAAGAAAGAAGCTACCTATTACTTTCTGACAGACTTCCTAAAGGAGGGCATGTACACGGGAAGATTCATCTCTTGAAAACTACAGAAAAAATGTAGCATTTTACATTAACATTCATCCTTCACTGTTTTAATTACCGTCTAATGAACATTAGCCCTCAGAATATGTCCCCTGCTGGGCTGGGCAAATGAGAAACAAGTTATAGCAGGGCAGTCAGAATGAAAGGAAGGAAAAAAACCCAAGACAGTAAACCCCCACACACATCAGGAGAGGCAGCAAAATGCGCCCTGGGATGCAGCAGCCAACATTCATTTAATAATGTCAATGTTTTATATGCAAAGCTTTCCTGGGTGGTAGTAAAATATATGGATTAATAATGCCATGTGGTGGGATTAGATAAAAAAAATATCAATATTTAAGGTGCTCTTTATGGTATGGGGGAGTAAGGGGAGGAAGAAATAATCCTCTATCAGTACAAGCATCACCTAAGATTACTGTTGCAGAAGAAATTTTTAAACAATAAAACCCACTGAAAACCACCCCTAAATTAAATCCTGGTTTTACTCAAGTCCATGGGAGTTTTCACCTGCACTGCCACAGGACTGGGACTACACTTATTTCTCATTAATTAGTTTATTTTTAAAATCCCACTCAAATGCATCCAGCTGCCTCTAGCATGCAAACACACAAAGCCCACTGGAAACTGAAGTTCAGACAAGCAAATTCTGGTTGGTATCGGAAACCTCATCCTTCAGAACCACGATACTTCTTTGCTCTTTAGTTACTAACCAATACATGCACCCAACTTCCCCCTCAACAAAACTTAGCCCCAAATACCTACAACAGAGATTACAAAAAAACCCCAAAATCTACTTTAAAAACTCTCAGAACAGACAAATATTTTAAGCACTCTAACTAGAGGCCAATTTGAACAGGCTTTTTAAATTCAAAGCTCTTTAAAAGCGCTACTAAAAATCAAGCTATTAAGAAAATAAACATTTAAATAAAAGGTGAGCAAAATCCTCACATCACAAATGTTTATACCAGGTGTACCGTAGCATCTGTCTGGCCTCTGTGAAAGTGTTAACAATTAAACTTATCCAGGGGGAGCCCAAAACCATTTTGCAAAATCTGACACCAAACCTGCGATGTATAAGCATATCTTTAAGTATCTGGATATATCCTAAAGACAGCCTGTCAATTTACCAAATAAAAAAAGTACTAAGCAATCTCTATGTAAGATGTGGTTTCAGACTTCTCCAAGCCAATTTTGACAGAAACACTTTATCCTGTGACTTGCAGTGTGAAAGCTATACAACCAACCAAGGAAGCTGATTAAGCACAGCTTCTATGACACCAAAGTGGTCTAAGGTGCTTTGGATCCGTGTAACAAAGAAGACTGATAGAAGGCTTTTTCCTTCCTGCTACAGTTAAAACTGCTTTGAGAAAGTGCAGGTAAAAAAAGTTACAAAAGAAGGGATATATACACTAATGTTTAACTTTACTTGATTAGATTAACTGTGTTACTTTGACACACCATTAAATAAAGATTTACTGGAAACTAGACAAGATAGGTATACTGCCTCATTTTGTTTACAATGTCCTGTTCTTACATAGCACTTAAATGCAGTATCAATGAAGTGACAGATTACTCTGCTGCTTCAATGGAGCTCTCTCAACACTGGAACTTACTACCCTTTCCTGTTGAGTTTGCATTTTAACAGGACCATGACCTTACAATGAGTCAGTAGAAAAAGAGCAACCCAACTGCAGGGAAATCAGGTGTTTTCAAGGAAGTCACTAAACACCAGGACATACACCAACCTGATCATCTGTGTTCAAACCTGCAGATGAGTCTCACTCGGTAAGACATGCTCTCATAGGATTTGTTGACTTGGAAGGGGCAAAGCCAGATGACTAATACAGGAAAGAGAAACTTTTTCTCTCCTCACCCCCCATTCCTCAGACTTCTGTGATAACTTCACTAATGTAGCACTAGAAACAATGAACAGCAAATGTCTTTAATAGGAGGATATATGGAACCTAATTAAGGCGAGGGAAGTTTAGGGAGGCAGCCCTAAATTTAGGGAGTTTATTTAGACCAGGTGGAATGGAGCCTGGATTGCAGGGCTAATATCCAAAAATTTTCCTCCACAGGAGTGTCCTGTCACATCTCATTTGAAAGATGCTGCCTGGAGCTCTAGGGCTGACCAGCACCATGCTGGACTGCAGCCAACTCTGACTGTACAGTGCCAGCTAGCGCAGTACCTGGGCTGTGCTGGACTTCAACCCCATAAAACAGAATACACCTTCACCCAGTAACACAGGACTGTTTCTTTTCACATTCTTCCAGACTAAGGAAAGGTTCACAAGCCATTTTCTCTTGGGACAATCAAAGTCCATGTGCATATTTGCTCTAGACTTAATATACCAAATCATCATATAAACCCCAAATTGATATGCAGCCACTAAAACAAATCTTAGGAGTACAAGTCCTATTTTTCATTGCATACCTAGGCAAAATTCAGCCATACACACAGAGGTCCAAAGATAACAACCACATTGTTATTTTTTTCAGATTTTTTTACTTCATCTATTATTCTACAGTGAAGCCAGACTCAACTCTTACCTTAATCTTTTGCTAAATTCCTCCTTTTTGCTTTAGGAACATCCTGGTTTGGAATACTGCAGCTCTTCCTTCTGGTATTACTAAATCCACACTCTGCAGACTTGCAGGAATCCACAGTGCTACAACCTGGTAATTCCTGCACTCCTGATAAACAACAACATTATTGCATTTTCATCTTTGACATACAGAAAATGAGTGCAATTTAACGTTACTTAAGATCTGTTTTGTTGCATTCAGCCAAACAAGGTCTCTGATCAAGTTTTGCCCAGCATTTAAGAGACTAGATGCAGCTGAAATGGATTGCATAATGCCATACAGTACCAATTAGAGGCAGTCAGTAGAGAATATTACCACACTGCTGACCTAAGGAATGAACACAAGATGCAGTGGATACACTACACAGAAATATCATGCTGTGTCATGGCTACACTGTGTCTGACCAAAAGTCAAGCGATACTGTAACTCTTAAAAAAATAAAATCCACTTTGTATCAACTTCATTGCAAATTTCCTTTGAAGTTTCTGATAAACATCAATCAAGTCAGTCCACATTCCTATCATTATGGGAAGCAGAGGCCGCGGAGATCGAGTGTTGCGTCTGAAAACACAAAGCAGCACACTGGTGAAAGAATAGATGAACCCAGACCGTCTACCTCGATTTCAAACTGCTGGATGGTATCATTCATCAGAGCTTAGCTGACACCATCCTCAAATCACTCCCCTGCTTTTATACCAGCTTGAGGCTGAGTCTTTAAGGAGAAGGCTCACAGAGCCATTAGGATCGTTCTTTTCCATCAAGATCCTTCCTCTTATGTAAGGGACTCCCAGCAAGGCACTCGCTGCTGCAGGATGCTCTTTGCAACATCTACATTTAGCAACAGAAGACATGCGCACAATCGCTTTCTCAGCTTCCTCAGCAAAAAGAGGGAGTCCGTATTCTCCCCAGAGGCAGACGTTACTAATGGTGACACAAGATCCTGACACGGAGGAGAAAAGGTACTGCTCCACGCCAGCCCCAAGCTGCAGGTACAAGCAGCCGACTGCTCACAGGGTGACTGCCACAAGAAGAAAAGCCTGGCAAGCACAAAGGATCGTTCCCCTCTCCTACACTTTCAGCGTTATCAACAGTGTTAGTAACCAGCAACTACATTTTGGCATCTAGGAAATTGCATGCTTGAAGAGTTTACCTTTTTTTTTTTTTTTTTGCAAACAAGTGAGGAATTCTAGGAGAAAGTCTGTTCTCTTGGGTGTCATGGGTGACCCTATGTGGCTTTTAATACAGGTGTCCGTACTCCCTCTACTGACTAGAGCTGTAACCACACAACTGGGCTTGCACTGGACACTCCTCGTTCTCTACTACATGCTTAAAAAAAAAATAAATAAAAAATTCAATTACATTGTTAGTCTTAAGCATCCAAGGAGCAGGAGAGTAGGACTAGCAGTTCACTGCTCCTGAATCTTTTTCTTGTTACCTAGTGTAAAGCACTGGTCAAATTATAATTTGTTCCTCAACACATGCATAACAATCATAATAAAGCTTCTCTGGCTTAAAATTGCAGTGAGCTAAATCCACTCTTTTAAGTATTTTTAGGTGCTTATAGAAAAGAATTGTAAATATATACAACATTAGAATGTGCTGGTAGCGATTCAGCTGGTAAGCTGAAACTGATCTTTCTGTCTACTCTGTCACAACAGCCTGTGACTTGCCTCACTTCTAGCAGTATGAATTTCCTAACTGCAGACTGAGATGGCATGCTGCTTAGAATTTCATGTGACAGCATTAAAAAAACATTTAAAGGTATTTAATGAAAATGTAAAAAGCAATGAGATGTCGTAAATAAAAGTGCTCAGGTAACAAGGCGGGCAGATGTCTGGCTGTATTTACCCAGACTTCTGGTAAGCTGCCGTTGCTCTACAGCTACTAAAGATGGTAATGAGAGAGGAAGGATGAGGCAGCGGGAGGGGAAATAAACTAGGAGGTGGCAGTTTGCTGGTGGAGTGTGAATGTGTGACTTCAGCCATTATATTTAGGAAGAAATTTTAAATGGTACACATAACATTAGCTCAGATCAGCACAACTGTACTTCCCAGGGACATCCTACAGATAAACGTATGAAGAATGGAGGGGTGCTATGATGCTACAAGAACAAGGACAAATTAATACTGGCATACACCGACAGCATCATCCTCAGTTTTGCTCTAGAGCTCAAGAACAGCAGCTCTACAGGAATCAGGGCCCCTGTCAGTCTGGGTGCAGACACGTTGAGCCAATGAAACCACCTAATATGGTGATGCCCTGTTTCATAAAGCACCAGTCCAGCCTCCCTTGTAACCATCCCATCATTACTTTCACTCTCTGTATTTGTACCAGCTTCGCTTTATGCTTTCAGCCTCAGTGAAAGCAAGATAAAATGGTTGGTAGCATCAGAATTCATTTCACTGTCTCCAACCTAACTGTGTGATTAGGAGAGCGAGCAAACAGGGAATAGCCTTAAAGGGGACTGCAGACTCCGCATTTCCCTGGCAGCAAGACCATCTGTGCGACGTGACCTACTTGTGGCTGCTGAACACCAGCACGCTGCAATGGGAGGCGACAGCTTTAACTGACTGCAGGGCTGGTGGGGATGGGGAATGGACAGTTGAAGGAGCTTTGCACTTCTCTTAACACTGTAATTTAAGATCACAGCCCCTGGCCTTTTAGACCTGCTGGATAACATATATTAGTGTTAGCCCTAACAATAGTGGTAAGCTGAACTCACAAATTTAACTCAAAAGCAAAATGACCTTGAATATTGAAGAGTTCTCTCCCTTCCAAAACCACTGTATATAAGAAACTTTTTATTACTCATCTGTACCAAATATGCAGTACAGATATATACTTTCAACTAACGATCACCTAAAATTAGTTTCTGCTCTCATGCTTCATTTCTATTGCCTTCTGGATTTTACACCTCACACCCCTCCACCATAATTTCATCACTGTTGCCCTTCGCTGTCTTCAATTACTGCCTCACTTTTAATGTCTTCACTGATTTCAACTTCTTGTTCAAACTAAAAACAAACTATCCTCAGTTTCACCAACCATAGCATGCAAAACAGCAATTCTTTTGCCACAACTTCTGCATTTACCCAGCCCCCTGACAAAACACATTGCATTGGGCTTCAGTTGTCCTGTAGAGGCTAGAGCAGAAGCCCTTGACTGAAGTTGATGTGAGAAAAGCCTCTATACAGTCTTTAAAGGACTTATTCCCTTCCTCAAGCACCTGCAGCTGGGACTTCCTCGCTCCTGTGATGACCACAAGATCACCACTTACTCCTTTGATGGTGATCTCCATTACTAGTAGTATAAGCTCTCTGAATACACTCAAGAGGAACATTCCCCTTGCTAACTAAATCGTTAGCAAAAAGCCTTTATCCGTACTCTATACCGATTACAAAAAATTAGTAAGCTTTTGTGGTGAGCAAGAGACAGGACAGAAAGAATAATCTTAAATTTAAGATTATTCTCCTTTCAGGATGATACAGTACATCTGCATGCAGGTGTATTCAGGTACCGTTGATGACACAACAAAAGAGTTCTGCCATTTCAGCACTGAATTCAAAATTTATTTTATCCTGGATGTATCCTGCGATGTAAACAGACAGACTATGATAAAAACATATGGGACGGATGGGGTTTAAAACTTCCAGCTCATGTACCTGCCACACATCCCTATCAATATTGTGTTTTCAATAAATGCTTGTTCTGTGTTTGGTAAGCTACAGAACCACTGTGAGAAGTTACTGCCTACAAGGGGTTGCAGTGCTTTGGAGACTGTATCAAAAAAATACCTATTGCACTGATTAGCAGAAACTTATCACAAAATCTGTCATCAGGCTCTCTGCAACAATTCTTATGAATGGCGTTTCCTACTGTCCTTTGGGGGCTTATCAGCAGCAATCCTACACACACAGTGGGAGAATGCTGGCCAGGAAAATTTTATCTTATCTAGACGTTGGTACTTCCTAAGAGCTTAACAACTGTGTAATTTGGCAAGAAACCAAAGCATGTCCAGTGTGCTGTACTGACAGACTTTTATGACCAGCAGTGCTGTATGCAGCTGCAGTATTTCACTGTCTCATGTTGGGTTCTGCTGAGTACTGCAGTAAGTTAAATCCAAAGAGAAGAGTAACATAGTGAGTTTGAGGTATTACAGGAAAAACGTAGTCATCTGGTACGTGTTCTACAAACAGCCTGAATACTGAAAAAAGTGCCAACTATCTCACCCTCACATGCCACATAGTTGTGTTATTTAATTTTCTACTTTACCTCCAACGGAGGCAAAGTTAATCCACAGTTAATTCTGCCAGCCGTATAAAGGTACGGACCACTTACAATTTCACCCTTATGTATCCTAAAACCACTAGGAACCATGTACAAATATTAATAAACACCCCCCCCCCCCCCCCATGCAATACAAGATTAAAGCACTGACCACCCTGCCTACACAAAAACTTAGATATAGGACTGCGCTTTTTGTAACAGAAACTTCACCCTCCGGAGCTTTAGAGCCTTAGAAGAAACTCAGCAAACGCTATCGCTGTCAGGCCACAGGCAGAACCAGTTCTACAGGCTGAAGGCTATGCTCTTATCTGCAAATGCTCACATACCAACCTCAAAACACTAAGTAACAGGTTCTGACAGTAACATCGCAAATGTTGTTGCAAGTGATAGGAAGTTAACCCCTTAGAAGAGCATCACTGCTCACACAGCGCTTCAAATATGATGAGTTCCAACTTCCTACCTCCCACCCGCCTTAAATTAGAAACATGTCGCAAGAAATCAGAGGCCAGACTGAAGGACAGGTCCCCTGCTCACTGAACTAACTCAGATGTCATTATGTGGAGCACAAGCTGAGCTTAAAGACCTACCAAGAGGCCCCATTAACTACTGAGGTTTAAAACTAGTGTTGATACACCAATTCTAACAGTCACACTGGAACCAGCCCTCCCATTATAACTACTTACAGTATTTTGCGATGCACCTTTTATTGTTTTCATTTTAGGGAGGGAATAAAGGTAGCTAGAAGAAGAAACAAAGTTTTAGACTCCTGACGTGCAAACAAACACATCGCTGGTTTTATTGATGACCCTGACCAGTCAGTAGGCCAGGGGAAGCAGCCGGACTCAGAAGAGCCGCGCACATGCCCACCCAGCCGTGCCGGGAGCGGCCCCCAGGCCTCCCCGCCAGCCCTCCCTCAGCAAAGCCCAGCGCCCCAAGAGGCCCCGGGCCCGGCCCGCTCCCCTCAGCGGCCCCACGCAGCTGCCGCAGGCGCCAGGCCGGCCGCAGAGCACCTCCAGCGCCCACTCCCGAGGAGGCCGCCCCGGTCGGGCCCTGAGCGCGGGGGAGGGCTCATCCCGCCGGCCAGCCCCGAGAGGCGGGCCCGGCAGCGCGGCCCTCCCCTCACGGAGGCGGCGGGGAGAGGGGCTGGGCCGCCGCCGGCGGAATGGAGGTGGAGGTCGCAGAGGACGAGAAGGCCGGACCCGCTGCAGGCGAGAAGCGGGGATCTACCGACCCTTCGGGGGCCTCTTCGGCCGGCGGCGGCCATTACGAGCTGCCCTGGTGAGGGAGGGAGGCGGCGCGGACTGCGCGGGGGACCGGCTGCGGGCGGGAGGCGCGGGCGGCCATCGAGCGCCTGCGAGATGGAGTCAGGGGAGGGAGCAGGGCCGGAGGCGCGCGACCATTGGTGCAGAGCGCGGCGGGAGGTGGGGCTTGGCGGGGCTCGGCCTATGGGGCGCGGGGCGGGGCGGGGCGCGCCGTGCCGTTGGCGGGAAGGTGGGGGTGCGCGCTGGTCTGTGGGGCCTGTATACATACAGGGCTGAGGGGATCGGGTAGGCCGGCCCCGAGGCTCCGGCCTCGGCCAGGCCCGAGCGCTTAGGGCCTCTGCCCGTGCCCGCCAGAACACAGTAGCTGGGTCTGACTCGGAAGCGGGGGTGTCCCCGCAGCGTAGAAGGCTCTGCCTGCACCCAGAAACCTGCCCGGGCAGGACTGGGGCCTGTGTAGGCGGGGGGAGTGGGCACCGGGCAGCCTGGGGTGGAAAGTAAGAAGTCCCTATCGAGTCCAGACACAGTCAGCCCTGCCTTGTGTTAACCGTGAGGGAGTGCACAGCATGACATCTCCCCTTAGTCCCCATAGCAGACTGAAGTGCCAAACTCGTGTCCGAGTTAAGCATTTTTTCCTTCCTTTTGCTTTTTTTATGCGAATGGAACTAACAACCTTTCAGGAATTAGTGTTGTGGAATGCTGTGCTTAGCAATGAGGGGGGACCCTGCAGCGTTTGCACTGAAGACACCTCAAGTCGTCTGTTCTGTGCTATGTTAACATAATCCTTTTCTGTCAGTGTAAAGCACTGCTAAAGTTTTATTAGATGTGCTGAAGTGTGTGGGGTTTTACTTTTACAGGGTGGAAAAGTACAGACCCATGAAACTATGTGAAATAGTTGGAAATGAAGATACTGTGAGCAGATTGGAGGTTTGTAGCTGTCCCTTTATGGATTAGTTCAAAAAAATAGTTCTGCCTAGATCCACAGACCGTTACAAGCACTTTTGTATTTTTACATCCATACTTGGGTACGTGGAAAAAAAACTTCATGATTTACTTAAGAAATCACACATTTTAGAACATGTTTGAGTGGTGTTCTAAGGAAATATGCTTCTTTGAATTGGGATGTTGTTTAAATTGTCCTTGTTTTGATACATCTTAGAAAAATGTAGCTGTCATAATAATATTGTTTTGGTGAATAAATATAATTTATATAACAACAGAAAGAAACATAAATATAATGTTTTTCTAGAAGAAAAATCTTTTTCTTAACAAATTAGTTTGTGAGCACACAGTATTTGTTAGCAGAAGGCTTGTACTAGCAAGCGTGTAATTACAATGAATGCAGAGGAAAGGCAAGAGTACTAAAGACCTGTGGGATTAAGTGCTTTTAAGTTTTTCCATATTATTCTAGGGACTGAGTTCTAATGGTTCAACTGGGAAAAAAAAAAACAACACAAAAGCAGCCAGGTTTAAAAAAAAAAAAATGAAAGCAGGAGGGGGAAAAAAAGAAGCCTGTTTCCCATGCTTGAAATAGAATAGAATTGGAAACTATTTGCTCCTGTTATTTTATTATGTAATTTGCTGTTATTATTCTTTCTTAGGTCTTTGCAAAAGAGGGGAATGTACCAAATATTATAATTGCTGTAAGTATTGTTGTGTTGTACTGTATTTCACTGTGTTGGTCCTGGCTTCTAAAATCTAGCTACAATAGCCTCCCAGTATAGATTTGCATCATGCCTGAATGTGCTGGGTAAGAGCGACAGTGATTGCATGGTCAAGGAGCAACGTTCTTGGCAGAATACACAGTAAACAACCTGCTGTTAAAAACTAACTTGCCTCTGAGATGCCTACTGCAGTGTGTCTTGTGCTTCCCTCTGTGGCATTGCCTCTGTTGGAGGCAGGATCCTGAACTTAGCCAGCCTCTAGTCTGATCCACTGCTGCAGCTGTGAGGAGTGTTGTAGAGAGTACAACTTAGAAAATTACATTAATCTTACCAGCAATTGCTGCATTGTTGCATTTCTAGGGCCCTCCAGGAACAGGTAAAACCACCAGTATCCTCTGCTTGGCTCGTGCTCTGCTTGGTCCTGCATTGAAGGATGCTGTTTTGGAGCTGAATGCCTCAAATGACAGGTGAGAATGAATAAACCTTATCAAACTTTTAATGAAGAAGCAAGTATCCATTTTTATTTTAAACTCAGGCCAGCTTGATAGGCCCGATGCCATAGTAAAGGCCTCTGGTACTTATTTTAATGCAGTTTTCCCAACTAAAAGTTAGGCAGTCTTTGGTGTCCACCTGTCAACATAGGTGATATTACTTGATGTTTTATAAACTTGATAGATATTTTCATACACAAAAATGTAAACAAATGGAGTGCGGAATCCAAAATGGTACTGTTTTCTTGAATTGAAAGAGCTAAGCTTCCCCTTGCCATCATGAAGATACTCCAGAGAACGAAAAGTAAACAAGTTGGTTATACTGAACCTTTTCAGTGTTTAGGAAAAAAAGCAAAGTGAGAGAAATTAAGGCAATAAGGGCAGTTGAGGATTAAAATGTAGGGTATGGGTCTTAGATACGTAGAGGGCACTCACTCTTCTCCAAGGATCAGGCACTGAGGGCTGATTATATTTCCTGAGTTCTGTATCAAACCCATCCTGAAGTATTCTGAGAGTGTTTCCTGGGGGGCTGTTGATAGATTTTACCTACCTTTGTAAATATCAGTTGTAGAAGAGCTATAGTATTCATTTTCTAAACAGAACAAAACAGTAAAATCCTTTATTTTTAAAATTAAGTCTTTGTTGATAGTCTGTCTAGGAAAGTGTCCAAGTTGTGCTAATATGTTGCATTCTATCCCGCTGTTTTTCTTAAACTCTTCTGAGTTACCTCTGGGCCTGTGGATGTAGGTGTGTGAAGTAATGGCAAATCGGTCTTAAATGCTTCTGCACTTGTTCATTTATTACCCCTGCTTTTTGCCAAACATAACTCATTTTGTGGCAGTACTGCAGGTAAAGGTTGCAGTTTTTAAATATATATATATACACACACACACACATATGTATATATGTATACTGCCACTATTAAAATATCTTTCCAAAACCTCAAAAAATGAGGATTATTGGTGTTTAAATTTGAATTAGTTAGGGAGTCTGGCTTACAACATGGTTTCTCAGCAGTTATACTGGCACAGCTGAAGGAGCAGGAACAAATAGTGGGAGAATAGGGAGCTCAGGAGCGCTTCAGCCACTGTTGCTGCTGAATAAAATCTGTTATGCAATTTCACCCAACTGATCATGAGTCACTTGAATTATTGTTCCAGAGGCATTGATGTTGTGAGAAACAAAATCAAAATGTTTGCCCAGCAAAAGGTCACACTTCCAAAAGGTCGGCATAAAATAATCATCCTTGATGAAGCAGACAGGTGCGTTGTTTTTTTCTTGACTTTAGCTACTACGTGAAATGTGTTGCATCTATCCTGTTGTATTAGGCAGTCTTAGATGTTTCTATCAGGCCATCAAAAATAATTTGTTAGGAAATAAATATGCATTCAACAGTGTTCTTAGGAGATTACTCATACCAAGCAGAGATCATTGCTTCAAAGGAGATGCTGAATATTGAGGTGAAACACTTTGTGATTTAGCTGGATATGAAATAGTGTCTTCCAGTTTACTTTCTCTTTGAAAACAGTCTGGCTTGCCTAGACTATTTCACTGGAAGAAAACAGGACATTCTCCTCCATCTGCCTATAAGTAGTAGTATTCGTAGCAGTTTTCTTCAGAGTATTAATGATTTAATTTTGCACGTTATATTTATGGAGGTCTTGGTGACTGCCTGCATTGTTGGATGATTTGGTCACATGACTAAAAAAAGCTGCTTCGTTTATCGAACCAGAATATCAAGTCATTTACAAAACACTGTTTAATATCAGTAAACTATGAAGCTTGTGTAAAAATAGTTATTAGGTTGCACCTGTAAGTCATGAAGGGCAAAATCTGTCCTAACTCCTTTTTTCCCCTAGCATGACAGATGGAGCACAGCAAGCACTGAGAAGAACAATGGAAATTTATTCCAAAACAACGCGCTTCGCGCTTGCGTGCAATGCCTCAGACAAAATCATAGGTAAAGTGCTGCTAGTCCCTGAGTGTTTTTATCATATGTTCTCCATACTGTTGGCTAACTTCCAAGGCTGTTTTCAGAAATACCTTGGACCTGCTTGTTGCAGGAAACCATGGTACTTCTGAAAAATCAAGCCACCTGTACATCCAGCTAATAAAAGAAGAGTGTACTTATGTAGCAAATGAACCCTCTGAATAGCTGGTTTTGATGGATAGTGCTGTGCGTGACTGCAGCAGCAGATTTCTCATACTTAGGGCTTAATCTCCATCCAACTCTGCTACAGTTAAAGCTGTTTGATGTATTGTTTACGGGATATTGCACACCTTTCGTTGTCCTTTCTGAAACATAATCTTTAAGTTTACCTATAGGCTAACACATTGTTGACCTTTAGACTTTTCTTGTTTAGCCGTTAAAATAGCATGATAAACATACATTCAGAAAACCCAGAAAACAGAAGAAGCTGAGCTTCATATATATTTGCACATATCTGGAAAAACTCAAGTAGCACATTTGGGCTCAAGAGAAGGACTGAAAGATATGCTTAAGGAGATGCTATATTCTGTTTGGAGCTGACTTGTTCTTTTTCTTTGAAAGAAGACAAATGATAAGTTGGAAACTGAGATAGCTTTTTCCAAGATGAAAACAAATGGTTGGGGGATTTTTTTGAGAAGAGGGAAATACTAATTATACATCTCTGCCCTCAGAACCTATTCAATCCCGGTGTGCAGTGCTGCGTTACACCAAGCTGACAGATTCACAGATCCTTGCAAGGCTACTGAAAATTGTTGAGAAAGAAGATGTACCATATACAGATGATGGACTGGAAGCCATTATCTTCACAGCCCAAGGGGATATGAGACAGGTAAAAGAAGGGCAATGAAACAAAGGCTTCTGTTTAAAGCAAAAGAACCTTCGAATTGTGGCTCTGGAGGATTTATTTTTGGAGAGGTAAAGCAAAGGGAGGTGACCTGTGGCACAAAAGTAACTAAACTATTTGTTTTTGTGAGGTTTTAAAGTGGATCTGCTCCTGAAAAGTGAGTTGATGGGAACTGGATACTGAATTTGTGGGAAGGAACAAAAATCTGTATACATTTGTAGTTTCCTGTGTTGCTTAATTGAAAACTGCTTATTTAGCATCATTTTCTGAAAAGTGTATTTCATCCTGAGGGGAGTTAGAAGTACAGCACTTCAGAAAATTATTTCAGAAAACAAATGAAGTCTTATTTTTTCTTTCACAGGCTTTAAACAACTTACAGTCCACATATTCTGGATTTGGCTTCATAAACAGTGAAAATGTCTTTAAGGTTAGTTATAGCATAAAACAGTGATGCTAGAACTTGAGCACTACAGCTGTGTGAGAACTTTGATCAGGTACATAACCCTTTGAAAGTGCTTTGTCAGTTTGCAGACAGCACTATGTATGTAGCAATTTCAGCACTGGGGTGTAAAAGAGGGCATGTGCCTTTTGAAAAGGGAGAGAGCACTTGCGGTCCCTAATGGCACATCTGAGACTGTGGTTTTCCAGCTCTCTCAAAGCACGTGAATCACAACAGCTGGGAAATTTCACAGTGATCACTTTAGAATCTATTACCTGGGTGTTCTTGTTTCGTGCTATTGTGCCTGCCATGGCAGGATAGCTGAAAAGTCATATTACTGAAAATTAATTCTGTATTACAGAATATGTCTGGTTTAGTACTTGAACTGTATAGAAGCTTGGTGAAAATACTAGACTTTTAACATAGAGTCTTCTAATATTTTGAAGCGTAATATTTCTCTTTGATATAGGTATGTGATGAGCCTCATCCTCTGCTTGTGAAAGAAATGATACAACACTGCATAAATGCAAATATTGATGAAGCATACAAGGTTAGTTTTCATGCATTGTGTCGGCATAGACAATTTTTCTCTACAGAATTCTTGTTTGTTTTGAAGAAATCACGGTGTGTGTTGTACTTTAGGGTAAAGGCAATACCATGTAGGTGAGTTGATGAATTAAGTCCTTTTTATGGAAGAGTTTTTCAGATGAATAAGCCAACAAGCAAAAAAGCCATGTATTGAAATTACTTGCTAAACAATCGAGGTTAAATCATCTGATAAATAGTGTGTGTCATTCCAGTAGTTATGTACAGCTATTCCAAAAGTGAATATACTTGCCTTGCCAGGTAAGTGAGAGATTATTCTTGCCTGCACAGATTCTTGCACACCTGTGGCGACTTGGATACTCTCCAGAAGATGTGATTGGCAACATCTTCCGTGTGTGTAAAACCTTTCAAATGCCAGAATATCTGAAACTGGAATTCATCAAGGTTAGTACTAACCTAGCTCCTGGTAGGATCTTTTGGGCCTTTTTAAGAGGATGTGATCCGTAATGCAGGGGCAGCCTCAGGGTTTTCTGTTTGAGATTTGCTGTACATAAGCATGAAAAAAGTATTTCTTAACTCATTACTGCTTCCTTTCCCACCCTGCATTATCAGTTTGTCAGTAAGAATGGTCACTAGAACTTTTGACATTTAATCACCCGCGGAAGGGCCGAAAGTCACTTTAGTGATCGACTAGAATTAATAACAGATGTGATGCTGGCTGAATTTATTATTTACATCAAAGCCTTAAATAACTCCTTGAGAACTTTCTTCAAGCACATACTTGAATCTAGTGTGATAAATAGTGAGATACTAAATTATATGAACAGCCAACTGACAAATGGTAAACTGATGTAGTGGAATCACTCTTCATATTTAAAACCTGTCCTCGAATGTATGCACCTTGCTTCTTGTAAAGGAAGTGGGGAAATACAGGCTTCAATTTAGGAAAAAAAAAAAAAAAAAGCATTCTAGTTAGTTTCCATGAGAAGACACTTCCATGAGAAGTGAAGTTTAAGTGACTTGGTCTCTTAGCCGTAAGGGATATGTTCTATTTAGTCATTACTGATACTATACATAGACTGGGGGAGAAAACTGAAGTTTTTACGATGTCTTTATCTCTAGGAAATTGGGTACACTCATATGAAGATAGCAGAAGGTGTGAACTCACTTCTACAAATGGCTGGACTGCTGGCCAGGCTGTGTCAGAAGACTGCAGCCCCTGCAGCGAGTTAGGTATGTCACTGAGCTGAAGCGTGCATTCTGGAAGGTGAAGGCCTGGCGTGCAGGCTCAGCAGCTCTGTGTGTGTCTTGAATTCTGCATGCAAAGAGCCTGTTCCCTTGGTTTTACTAAATTGCAGAAAATAATCAGGTTCTGTTGTAAAAATGTTTTGTATTTTTTTTTATTTAGACCAATAAAGCTTTAAAATTTACTCTTACATGTTTTATAACTGAAGTAGAAAAAGAGAACTCTGACAGTCCAGAGCAGTAAGGTCTGTCTAGTGCACTCATCAGAACTGCTTATGTCAGTGGTACATAGCAGAGACTTAACAGCAGCAGAAACAAAAACTGAATCCCGTTGTCAGTGATTATACTTCAAGCCTGGTCATGAGTGGTGGTCTTACTGAGAACATGAAGGAAAAACTGCACAAAATAAGGCATTAAATGAAGTTACAATTGAGGTATGCTGAGCAGGTGTTACTCCTGGGTGCTGTAAGTAAGGAAGATATTTTCACTATACAGGAGAAATATTACACATTTCTTAATGGTGCCAGCTATTTATTTTGGATATTCCTTTCGTAATCTTTAAAAAAACCCCTAAATTCTGGGATGCTCTTCATTTGAGATCCCTTTTCTGTTCTTGCCTGTCCAGGTTCAGTAATGTCATTTTACCATAGTTTCAGCATACCAAAAACCATCATGCTTTCCTGTGTGTTCAGTTTTGGAAACCACCTTGCTAGTGCAGATGAGCAATAAAGCGTGAAACGCAGAGCAAAAGCAAAAATAAATTGAATTTGACCACTTTCATTGCAGATGTGAGATGGGTGTCTCCAAGCAGAGCCATCTTTATATTAAGCACATCCTGGTTAGAGCGGTGAAACAAAACACAGTAGAGGTACAAGTTACCGGTGCCTGCACTTTGCCCTGCCCAGTCTGTTGATGCTTTCCACCCCAAGCGTTCAGATGCCCACGCCACAGCTGACTTGGGGCCAAACTGATCTTCACTGGCAGGATGTTGGCTGGCCCCTCACTGGAGCGAGGGCTGGGTACACCCTCCATTTCACTGCCTCAGCTGCAGGGATAGTGAGTTTCAACAACGAGAGCTGCTAGCATCTTAAATTGCCCCATCAAGACTTTCTGCAGCTCCTCTGACAGAAGCTTTTTTAATTCAAAGGGCAGGAGAGCAAGTTAGTCAACAGCTAAAACGTGGATGCATTTGAGCTTATAAAGCAAACAAAATAATGGATGTAATGCTCAAAGTACATCCTTCCTTCACTAGACTTTCATCAAACTTACCTTTGGATTCCCAGCCAGTGAATTGTCACTACTAGCACAAACGCTGTTAAATATACAACTAATAATTTGGTATTAAGGAAGTTAAGCTGCTGAGTTCTTTACTGACACAGCATCACAGCTTTTGTCTCCACAAATTTAAATAAGGCACGTTTAAACAATAGGTTAATTTTCCTTGGCTGTACATCACTGTCTTTGCTTTCTAGTTAAATATGTTCATTGCTGAACAGGGAATGAAGAGGTGTTACTGCAGAAGTTTCGTAAAATAGCAGCTAGTGTATCTGGGGGACTCACAAGGCTGGGCCTCACCCCACTGGATGTACCTGCCTGGGCATCATCTGGTTTGCTCTGTGGGTGGAGGGTGAGAGACACGGAGAGTCACAGTTCCTCTTCCTACCTGGTGTAAGTGGTTTTCTTTGCAACGATATTCAGCTGCTGCATTTTCACAGCTCCAGTTTGGAGCAGACACTCTTCTGGGCTAATCTGTTACAGCACTGGCGGGGGGCCATAATCATACTATTCCTGAGAAGAGGAATAGTATCGGTCCAAGAGGCCACCAACATGGCCTGTTCTACCAAAGGTGCTTTCTCACCCCTCTCCAAGTGTAGAGCTGCTACTTTCTGGCAGCTAGTTAAAGCTCCCCAGCTCTGTTTGAGAGCCACACCAGTGGTGCCAAAACTACTTTTCTAATGTATCTTAAATTGAAAACAGGAAGTGAATTGCTTGCTTGGCTGCCTACCTAATGTGAGGAGAGATACATGGACCCAGGAGAAGCATCATGTCTCCCTGCATTATGTTCAGACGATACAGGATCTGGCAATTTTGCTTGAGCACTAGAAATCCTTGCCCACCTAAAAACAAGTCCTGAAAAGACAGTGTGTCAGTGAACACATTCACATGTGCATACTCGCCCATTGCAAAGAAAAACCGTAAGATTTTTCAGAACAAGACTGTAATAACGTTGATGAAAGTTCCCGTAACAGTTCCTGGATATCTTCCAGAGTAATGAGATCAGTGGCTGAAAAGTACTTCAGGAGCTTTACAAAGCTAAGAGGGATTTACCCCTCGTTACAGCTGGCTGGAGAGCTGCAAGAGGGGCATTTGCTCAGGCTCCCAGTGAGAGGAGGGAAGATACTCCACACCCGCTCCTGCCCTGCCTGCTTCAGCTCCACAACTTTCAGACTTGGATTTTGGCAATGGAGGAACCTTATACCAGGAAAATGTAATCGGTTTCACCCACCTCCCTGCTTAGCAAGGAGAGCAGTAAATGTATTTTAATGTTTTGGCTGTGCACTCGCCTAACAGCTAGAACTTTCTGGGAGCTCTAGCTGGATCTGTTACTACGTGCTATGGATCTGTTGCTGCTGCTAATCTTCTGATCATTTAATGGCTCCCTCCAGTTACGAGATGAATCAGCAGTAGGTGTAACATCAACACACATCACTGGAAATGAAGCTCGCTCTTCCCTGCTAGCAAAAAACCCATGGGCTGCAGCACTGCAGGAGAAGGGGGAGCTTCATCCTTGGTGATGAACTCAGCACTTGAAGAACCAAGGGTGACAATTTCATGACCCTGCAAGAGCTGGGCATACCCTTTCAGTAACGAAGGCATCTCCTTGTTTCCTTGCCTGTCTGTGAGCCTGTGCAGAGCCAGCGCAGGCCGTGGCTGTCACTGCATCTGCTCCAGGCTCACTGGGATGCTAGTATCCCCCACCTGTGCAAACCTTTTGCAGAGCATTTAAACATCAGGAAACCCCAGGGCGTCAGTGGGAGCTGGGCTGGGGTAAGCAGAAAATCAGGCTCCCTGCCTGTGTACATCCCTGAAGTACACTAGATTTTCCGTGTTGTAAAAGTCCTGTGGAAGCAGGAATAAATGCATTTGTAGGAGCTACAAGGAAATCTCCTAAGCCGAACTCCTAACCACCTGCGGTTTCAGCTACATGAACAGCGGCCACCCGTGGTCTCAGTGATTCTGCTAAAAATATAGCCAAGTCATTTGCAGAAGGAAGCACCTGACATCCCCTTCTCCCACTCCAGGGCTCACTCTTACCCATCCTGAAGAAGTGAGCGTGGGCTGTGTCCCCTCTTGAAGCAGTTTTCTGAACCCATTTTGAGGAAGAAGCCTTTTAAGGAGCTACATTTTCTTCCCATAAGATCCCACACATCATCCTGTGCATTCTCACGTGCTCCCACCTCTGTCTCACCCAACCATGCAGACATCATCTGCATCATAGAAAACCATAATAAACCACCACATTTTCTTTGGAGGCTTTTCAATTTTAATAAATAAGTGGTACAGCGGTGCCAAATCTGTGCATTGGGGCTCAAGAGACAGAGGTTATGTTTCAGGGCTGGTGTTCCTACAGCAATACTGAAAGACTTGATGCCATTTCTGAGGCTGGCAGCTGTGGCTCTGACCTCAGTTGTTGCAGCGTCTTTGCATCGTTACAGAACAGATACTGAAACACAAGAAAAACTGACATAGACACTGAATTACAAGCTGTGGAAAAGGTGGGGATTTAATTCTGTTTAGCTTACATGAACAAGTTGGTATCTCATTCAGCACCAGAGAACTGCTGCTGTTGTAAAAGCATCCTCTGCCTTGCCAGTTCCTCTCCTGTAGGAAACTGCTTCTGTAGGAGAGCACAGGAACTAAATCAGAATATAATCCCTATGTCTTAATACCATCGTGCGTGAGTCACCCTGACATGTTAAGTAGCTGGCTGCATTAGTGCTCAGCAATTTAAACATTCATTTCATGCTTGACAGGAGAAAACATTACATGGACTGGTCATCCTCCTGCCAGGAGATGTGCAGGGAAATGAGATGGGATAATGAGCTTGCCCGTGGCCACTGCCAGAGTGCTCTCTCCAGTTGCAGGTTTGCAGTTGGACTTCCATGGGACTTCAAGCAGAGCATTTCTTCCTTTCAGTGGCACCCATTCTACGTGATCTTGGGTGCAATTTGGAGAAGGGATTTCACAGAGGGATCGAAATCTCCCCTCTCCCCGCGTGCATGCTCGCTGAATGTGCTCTCACAGCACAGCAAAGGACTTCTTCAGACTTTACTCAGAATAATTGAAAGAAGAGGGAAAAAAATAGTGAGTCCACTAACTTTTAATCCCTGCTTTCAACTTAACTCTGCTGCCTGTTACATATTCTTTCCAGAGAAAAGTAGTGAAGTATGCTACAAAACATCCATGTCTAAGCAGAAGCCCCAGCCATGCTTCCAGATGACAATCCCTGAGCAGAGGGCACAGAAGTGCCAGGAGCCTGTTTCTGAATTCACCCTCCCTTAGTGGAAAACTTCTGCTGGCATTTGTTGGTTGGACTTTGGGATTTTATAGCGTTACTCTGCTAGCAAAGGCTATAACAAAGGCGTCACTACAATGGCAAAAAGTGCACTGCCAATTTTTGTTTACTTACAGAGCTGCCAGAAGCTATTTACACATACAGCCACGACAGCATTTTGCTAGGACTAGAGATTGTCCCAGAAAATCTGTTATCACCAGTCCTTCACAGGACAGCTATTCCTCCCTCTTCTACCTTCCTAGCATCATTTATCACTTTGGGAGGTGGATTTATGGTAGCCCCGGTGCTGCTTTGATCATTGCTCCCCACCAAATCAGGTAGGGTCATTACAGAAGCTTTGCTAAATATTTTGGGCATCTATCAGCCCTGCTAGTTCCTCTCAGAGCTCTGGACGAGGTGGGCACTCTCCCAGTTACAAACAGCAACAGAGCAGTCTGCTGTGCCCAGTGCCATGGGGCCACTAGCCTAGCAAAAAGCAGGGCCATGCTGTGACTAATGCAGAAATGTAATCCCCTCCTCCTTGAAATTTCTCTGTGGAAGAGGAATAAATGCAGAAGTGCTTATAAAAGTTAGCATTATAGCACTTTTCATTTTTTTCAGGGATAATCTGCTTTCCCTCTAAACGCTTAGGCAACACAATGCCTGGCTATTCCCTAAACACCTAAAAAGCAAGTTTCTCTGCAGCCCCATCCAAAGCAGGCCAGTTTTATAATACTCTCTCAGTTTGCTGCAGCTCAAGCAGCGAGAGATGCCTGGCAGTGAGGTACTGCTGCGGCAGGTTTCTTGGGCTGGGGCTCCCGTGTTCAGCTGCATCCCAGCAGAGGCTGGTGTCAGGCTGTGGGGAGCTGCACGTGTCCGTAGGCTGGGCTGTGGGGAGCTGCGCGTGTCCATGGGCTGGGGACAGGTGTCCCACAGGCAGAGCTGTATTTGCTGCTGGCCAGACCATGTACGTGTGCTGTTGGGAAGCAACTTGCATGCCACAAATGACACACATTGAATCCTTGCCAAAAAGCACAACCTGCCTCTGGTGCTGCTTCCCCTCCAGCATATGCTCTGTAAGAGCTAATGCTGCCGCCATGGGCTGCTGAAGTTCAAAGTAAACACTGTAATGTGGAGAACAGGGTGACAGTGCTTTGCGTGGCAGGGACAAATCTTAAACACTCTACACAGCTTCAGAAAGATCTGATTTTGGGAGTCTGCCCACAGTTCAGGAAATACAAAACCCTGTAACTGGAGCTGCCAGCACATGGCATAAAGACTATCCCGCTGGGTCTCTGTGGGTGCTCAGAGAGTAAAAACCTGACAGGGAGATCGATACTGGCCCCAGTCCCTCTCCCAGCTGGAGTCCCAGTCCAGTCTGGAGCAGGAAGACCAACAGGATGTGCCCTAACAGCATGTAGGGACATCACAGATCTCTACATTAGCACAGCAGCAGTTTACTTTCCTCTTCCCCTTTCTCAGCAATCCACATGCACTGCTCTGCCAAGAACTGAGCCAGTGCTTGCTGCAAGCTCTCTGCAAAGCCTCCAAGAGCCCCCTTTGAGCTGCAACAGCAAATGCAGAACCTGCCTCTGCATTTGGTATATCTGAGGCTGCTTTTCTTCTGTACGCTACCATGCATTTACTGACACCGTGTAATATCACCCACTCTTTCAGTGTCATGCAACCTTCCTGCAGCTCTTTACATATAGCTTTTACTTGAACTGCAGCGAGTAATTCCTTGTCAGCAGCATCAGGTTGCTGCTGATAATGGGGCAGGATATGTCATCTTAGCAGAGCAGGCAGGGCTCAGCTGAGCCCAGGGAATCCCTTACGCTGCTCAGCTTCTGAGCTGCACAGACCAGATTGGTTTTGGGGGTTCCTGTCTGCAGCATGTAGCAGTGCTGCCTGAAGCTGCTCTGAAGTGGTTTTGAGTTCCTGTGCCTGTTGGAGGAGGGCTGCACTGGGGCCAGGACATGGCCTTTGACAGATTTGTCTCCACGGTTGGCGTTAGTCAGCTTGGCATCAGCCAGAGACGTGGCACGGCACGGAGCAGGCTGCCCCTGCTCCCTGCACTGCTCACATGGGCTGCTGGGCACGCTGGCCCCACCAGCAAGGGCCAAAGCTCCAGCTGAGCTCTCATTGGCATAAACACAATCCTTCCACTCCTAAATAGATACATCAACCCTTATGCTCTCTTTTTACCTTTGCATTGACAGAGTGTCAGAGCCTGACACAGGAGCCGTGTTGACGTAGTCTGGCTCATCATCTGGGCTTTCTCTCTGCAGAGCTGTGAGTGAAGATGGCAAGCACTGATCAGTAAGCGGGTTGATCTAAAAACACATATACGCCATAGACAGGCTGTGCGCTCTGCCAATATTTAGCCTTGCATCGCTGATGTATTTTTGTGCCTGGGCTAAGAAACCGCAGATCACAGTGTCAAGGTCTCCTTGAAGGGGCTTCAACATGGTCACGGCAAATTTGCAAACGCTCTGCAAGCGGCGAGCACAGACAGCTTTTCAGAGCCAGCAGAGACGGACTTAGATTTAATCTAGAGAGTGTGCAAACAGGATAACAAGAATAAGTTTGTTTAGGCAGCTTTCATACCAGAGACAGAAAGCTCCTAAACAGATACATGCAGACATTCACCACTATCTCCCAGGCCAGACTACCTGCTACACTTCACAGGAAGCCACACAGATTAAACTGCTCTTTAAAGGTCAGCTTAAAAAACATGCAGCCCCAATTACTGCAGGAGAGTTGCGGGCTGACCCGCTGGATGTGCGTGCTGCATATTTCTTTGTCGGAGGGGATTACAAGGCTGAGCTTGCACCAGGGCAACTTCAAAATATAAGAGGATGTAAGACACGAAGAGTGACATTCTCCTGTAGCATCCCATGGTCAGTGTTTAGGCACAGCCACCTACATGGTGGCCTTTGGAGTAATAGACATCCCAGCAGCATTCAATTACAAGCGTGTGTAGCAATTTGCAAATTGCCTTAGATGTTTATCACAGGCGACTGGAGAAAACATAACTCAAGATGGGGCCAGTGGCCGCATTACCCGGAGTGTGGTCTATACTTGTTTAGCGTGACAGGCACCCTGCCTATGAGCCTCATCTCTAAATAGTAAACTGCTGAGAACATACCTTCCACTTGCTGGAGTTCCCATACGTGTATCGCTGTGCTGTTCTCATAGTCTACAGCATCATCTGTGATTAAGAACGAGGACACAATGATGCTGAACAGCAAATGGGCTAAAACCAGACCTTTGTCAACCCCCCATCCTACCACCGCACCCAGACCAACCACCCCGTGCACGTGGGTGAGTTTCCAGCCAGGTGGCTGCCGTCCTGCCGCGGATCTGCTGACACTGCCTCATCGCTTTTCCAGCCCTGACCACATGCCTATGTATCTGCAGGCACGGACGGGGATCAGACTGGTCCCTGCTGCTCCTGCCTCCTCTAATCACTCTACAGAGCCAGGCAGAAGCAAGGCAGGCTCAAGCAGTGCAGAAAGTGTTAATGTTAACTCGCTGAAGGAAACCAAACTGACTTCCTATTTTGATTGCAACATTCCAGGACAGAAGCTAGAAGCCCTTAAACAGACACTGTGATCCAACGTCATCCTCCAGTGGCTCACTGGCTGCAGCCTTCTTGGGCTGGACATGATGAGAAACCTCAGCTAGGGGCTAGAGCCATGATCCATCTTGGCTATAACAACAGTAAAAACCTAGAGAAACAATGGCAGACCCCAGAGCTCCAGAACTGCTGCAGAAACCTCCAAGTCAAAGGGATCAGCTTGGAGGTGAGCTCTTGGCCAGTGAGATATCACCACATGCATTTTCCTGCAGAAAGGGGAAACATTCCAGGTCTGCTCTGTGCCTGCAGCAGCCCCTGCACCCTGACTCTGCCGGCCCGGAGCCGATAGGAATCGCTGAGCCTGTGGACGAGGGGCTTTTCCCTTGGCTGCGCAGGCTGCTGTCCCTCTCCGTGCTTCCAGATACCTTTGTGCAAGAGGCACACACCGCAGCAGCGACACACCTACCTGAATCGGAGCTGTGAGACACTTCAATGACAACGTTTTGATAGGAATGGGAATCCTCTTCTTTCTCTGGCAGAGAGAAGAAAGAGGGGACACAAAGGACTTCAGGAAGCGTAGGTGACCTGGAAAGATCCCTGATCTCCTGCAGGAGAGGGCTGTTTCCCACAACAGAATGCACATTAGGTAAAACATTGTTAGTCTTGGTGACAGCCTACACTGACCCAGGAACAAGGCATCCCCAGTGCAGCTGAACCGGGCGATCGCTGCCCCACGGCAGCACCATCTCCAATGCTGCGGAGTGCCAGCCAAGCCTCTTCAGGCACAGCACCACCCGTGGAGTGACCCAAGGACAAATGGAGAAAGCTGGTCCTGAGGCACCATGACTTTGCTTCCAGATAGGAGTAAAACCCAGTAAGCATCATTACTATAGCCCTACAGCAGCCCCTGCAGTGAACAGGAGGAGGGCTGGCTCTGGTGGGGAGTGAATCTCCAGGCTCCCAGCTCAGGGTAACAGCCAGGAGGGAGTTTTCCTTCCCAGAGAGTGATAACCTTGCGACTGTGGTGTCTTCTTGGGCTTATTCTCAGTTTCTGGGAAGGAACTGAGCCCCAATCCAAGCATGTAAAATCTAATAGCATCTAGAATCAAGATTTGCTTGAAAGAATTTAAAACCCTGAGCCCTTCATTCTGTTGCTGGTTATTTCAGCTCTCTGGGTGTGCCCGTAAGCAGCCAAACCACATGAGTCCCTATATTGCTAACCTCAAAACCTGCATCCACTGGTGCTGCCACCACTGACACCCAGCAGTTGGTATGGTCATGGCACCTAAGCTGGAAAAGTTTGCTGGCAGTGAGTGCAGTAAGCACCGCTGCTGCCCACCTCACAACCCTCTGCTGCATCTCTAAAGGCTCAAAGAGGAGAAGCACTGAGGTCGACTGACCTCAGCCAGGACAGGCAGCCCCTCCGTGGGCCAGGGCTCTGCTGGCCAAGGCCACACTGGGCAGGAGGGGAAGGCATTAGCCAACTGAGCCACTCTGAGCAGCTCTGCAACAGCTACACACTGTCACTACCTCTAGGTAGTCCTCAGCCACTGAAAGCATTACAACTAATAAGAGTCACGAAGACGTTCATAGGAACACATTCAGGTTTCTCTTTCTCCCCTTTTTGTTCTGCCCCCCCCCCCCCCTTTTTCTTTTTTAATGTAAATTCTTTTGGTAAACAAGATGCTTTTTCTCTTTTTTTTTTCCCCCCTCCCCCCCAGTCTCTTTAAATAAAGAATGCGATTCATGTTTTGAAATTAGTTTTGGATAAAAATAGATTGATGTCTGAGTCAGCACAGGGAAGTGCTGAGTACCCAGGGAGGTGAAAACATTTCACAGATGCAATATTTGCCTTGAAAAGATACTCTGAATGGAGCAGTGTGTTTCATCCCACCTTCATTCACTAGCTTCATCAACCAAGCACACAAAATATTTGAAGGTGTCCCTTTGGCGAAAAGCTTCTGGATGAGGACAGGTCCTTCCCTGTGTGCCTGGGCAGGACGCTGCGGGGCCGCAATCTCTGCTCATGCAAACCAGACTGAGCTAACAACAGGGAAGCGGCCACGTTACCCCATGTGCTCTTGCAGCAATGGAGAATCTGCTGCTGCCCAGAGATGAAACAGCAGGAACAAAGTGTCTTGTGCAATGGGAGACAGAGATGCATTTATGCTGTCCTGCTTATAGCCAACAGACGAACTGGTGGGAGCTTGGGCGTCCCTCAAGCCCCACGGCTCTGCTACCCCCCTTAAGGAGCATGTCTCCCGGACCCATCCTTGCTCCAGGCCATGCAGCAATAACACCCAGACCTAGGCAAGAGAAGCCTTGTGAGCTCAGTGGAGCCCTGGGACTGCCGGGCTGGTGGCTGGAGAAGGAACCCATCTCACTCATGTGGAGACCTTACCATTGGGTGGTCTGAAGAAACTGGCACAGTTGTAGTAATCCAGAGATATGGGCTCCCTGCGAGAAGAACAGCCACAATTAGCTTCTCCTGCCTGAGGCAGCCCACAGGCTTCCCAGCCTGAGCTATAAGAGCCAGGACCGTGCTGGGACCAGTATGGCTCTGCTCCATTGCACTGGTGGGCAGCAACCAGCTACTTACACGTAGGCAGCGTCCTCTTGCAGGTAGTCCTCTGCAAGCACAGAGGGTTTGCCGTCAGCACGCCGTACCACTGCAGAAACCCAAACTGCCATCCCAGAGCACAGCTGGACAAATCCCCCGCGCACAGCTAGAGCAGATGGCCCCAGCAGCCCGAACGCCTTGGCACAGCCCCGAAGCCCATCCACAAACAAAGCCTGGAGGCTGGAGGCAGGGCAGGCAGCCCCAATCCACCCCAGGCCTGGAGAAAACCAGGGCTCATCGCCTCTCATGGACAGAGCCCGCCAGCTGGCAGGGAGATCAGGAATATTCCTCCAGTTTGGGAAATGAGAGCACAGCCCCATACGCCAATAATCCTCTTAGGGCAAGCGCCAGCTCACGCTCCATGGGAGAGAGCAGGGGGCTTGCAAGCATCCCGTCCCCCTCCATCCTGACTGTTAATCAGATCAGTGCATGTCTTATAAAGCAATCACTAAATTAACCAAGCTGGAGCTCTGCTAGCTGCAGCAGTGGCTGCCTGCATGCTCCCTGCCGGCTCTCAGCCCCGGTAAGCTCTCAGCACCTTGGCAGCCTTCCCCCCCAAAATCCGGCCACCCAGCTGCACCATTTACCTGTCAGGAAGTTCTGGTACCTGCACTCGGTCCGGCTCCCTGGGAAAAAGCAGAGAGCACGTTACGCTCCGGCTGAGCGATGGGAGCGGTTCAATGATGGGGCCACCAAGCATTTGGGGGCCAGGGGCCGTGGCTGCACAGTCGGATGCCCCAGGGCAGAGGGGCTGGGACAGCCAGGGGTGTCATTTCACATAAACTGGCCCCATGGCTCTAACCGGGACTGGGCAGCTGCAGCAGGACGAGCACTGGATTTTAAACTCAGACCCAGGTTAGATCTTGTAAAGGGTCGCTGCGCACCATCACGGGTAGGTGCTAGTAACAGGAGGGAATTTTATTACTGCTCGGCTTGTTTCCAGGATAACCCCCCGGTCCAGCAGCGAGTAACCAGCCTCTCACAGGCTCCATCTTCCCAAGACCGGTGGGAGCTCCCAGCTGGCACCTATACAAATCATGTTTGCAACATCCCCGCTTCGGGATTTCACGGTAGGTGCTTCCCCTGTGGCCACGTGGATGGGGAATGCATTAAACCAGTGCCCATCCCGGGGGAGATGCTCACCGTATCCAGCGTGCCGGGAGGCACTGAGTTCCTTGGTGGTTTTCCTGAAATAAAGAAAAGGGAAGTAAAATCCCAGGTCTGAGCAACCGTCCCGGGGCTCACAAACCACAGCAGTGACTAAGCCAGAAGGACCGTCTGTGAAACCTCCCTGTGAGGTTAGAACGGGGCTCACACTGAGCGATGGGAGCTAAAGAGTTTGGGGTCAAATCCCAAGATGGGAATAACTATGCCTGAATCTTGCAGCAGAGTTACTGTGTCTGTATAGTTCTTGGGGGTTTTAGAGATGGGGAGAAAGGTATTTCTCTTGTCAAACCACTTATAAACAAAGAATGGCCATTTATTTTTCGTGATGTACCTGTTCTGCACAGCCCCAGCTCATCTCCTTGGGTCTGATTTAAATGGTTGCCAGTAGGATGCGGTCAGACTGAAGAAAATCCACAAAAATGCACAAAAACCCGCTGTCGACCATCAAAAAATTAATCGACCTGATCTAGCTGAAGATGTTCCTGCTCACTGCAGGAGGGGTTGGACTAGATGACCTTTAAAGGTCCCTCCCAATCAAACTATTCTACGATTCTTGCAGTATAGCCCAAGCCACATCCATAGGGTCCAGAGCCCAATCCCAAATCTTGAATATTCATGTATGTTGGGTGAAATTCATCCAATCCTGGCCCTACAGCTAGATTTTGTTCGAGGTTTTTTTACCTACCTTGCTATTGATAAGTTTTCAGGCTCCTTAATTTGTTCCAGCCTTCGGGTCGTAGCTAGCACCAAGAACAAAATGAGGTGTTAATTATTACAGCAGCAGCAGATATTTCAAAGAGCATCCACCAGAGGGGATTCCTCCGTACTGGCAAGCATTTTTCTAATGCATCCCAAAATAGCTTCCAAATCGTTCCTTGAAAGTTCAGAAATGGCCAAACCAGGAAACAAATAGAGGCAAAGCTGGTGCCCATTGCCCACAGAGCCAGCAAACCCACACCGGAGGAAGCTGCTATCCCAACTGCTCCCTTTTTGCCTGTTCTCCCCCAACCCTGCTTGATGGGGGGGCCTTTCCCATGCTCAGCACCCCCCCTTCGCCCTGCACCCGCAGGTTGTGAGCCTCGGGCGGGCTGGGCTCCAGCAAAGGCTCGTAGGGGGGTTATGGGGCTCAAGCCCAGCAGGGTCCCAGGGGTCGGAGCGGCCCCGCAGAGCCTGTCTGCGGGTGGTGACATTTAATACAGACTGTCAGCAGCTGATTTCAGGATAAAAATGAAAAGGTCAGCACCTTACCCAACTTGCTGGAGGAAGCAGCAAGAGGGTGATGGTAAATGAGTCACTCCTAGCGATTCGGGTTCACCCACACGGGTGAGCTTGGAGGAGCCCAAGTGAAGATGCTGCATTTCAGTGACGTTGCTTTTGTGATTTATTTTCAATGTCAAGGGACATCTTTTTCCTAGAGCTCAGAACTTGCATCCCCAGAAGCATCTAAGCTGGCTTTGACAATCTCGGTCTTACATCATTTCACCGCCTGGCTTCAACGTGACCCTTGTATTTTTACCCCACCGCAATTCCCTGCGTGCAGGACCCCCACCCCGCAGCACAGGAGCCCCGTGCAACATTCGTACTCACTGGAATGGAATCGAATCACCTCAAACGTCTGCTGCCCTTCAAGCCTGGGAAAAATAGAGGTACAACCTCAGCAGAAGGTGGGGGTCTGTGACACGGAAAATCAGTGCAAGCCCTCCCCACTCGGCGAGCGGAGGGAAGAGGGCAACAGCCTCCAAACTGGGTTTAGTGAAACGCCGAGGCACGCTGCTCAGCACGTCACGCAGGACTCGTGTGAGCTGGGAGCAGTTTTGTAGACCCTTCTCTGACCCTTTAAAATCAAGATGTGCTTCTGAGCCATTGCCAGAGCAGCCAGCATCAGCAGAGGGAAGGACACAGGGACAATTCCAGCTCCAATGCTTTATGGACCAGTTAAGGCCAGAAGAGCATTTTCACCCACAAAATCCATGGTTGTTCACCCATGAAATGGCTTCAAACCACACTGCTTCACCTCTGCTGCTGTCCCTGCCCCTCCTAACATGCCTAGACATCAACCTGAAATAACATACGTGATCAACAATAAAAATAACATATGCCCAGGAACCTCTTTACATTTTAGTTAGAGCCACTCTTCGGAGCACAAGAGGATTCAGCAGCTCCTCTGCTGCAGATGCACAGAGGCACTTGCCAACTCTGATTTTGGGACCCTGAAAGCACCCCTTTCCCCCCACTCCTCTCCCTTAAGTCACCCCCCATCCCAAGCCGGTATTCACAGCTCGGGGCTGGCGGGGAGATGAGATGTCAGGAGACCTCCTGGCGAAGTCTGTAAACGCGTAGAGTTAAACCCCTTTGCCTGCAAAAAAGCCTTAACTAACCCAAAACAGAGCTCTCAAGGGAGCACACAATAGCACGAGCCTGAAGTCAAACCACCTAACCATCCAGTTAGGAATTTCCAGAAGCTGGGATGGCTCAGTACAAGCCCGCAGGATGGTGCCTGCACTGGCTTTCCCAACGATGGACCACACCAAAGCCCTTCCCCCATCCTGGAGCAGAAGCAAACACCCCAACCCCACGGAGGCCTTTGCAGAGCCCCTCTGCACCACATTTGCTCCTATATCAAAGGTTACAAGCCAGCTTTTTTTTTTTTCTATTATTCAGCTGTGGTTTGTCTGTTGCTGAAGGAAATAAGGGGGTGTGCGTGTGTACATGATGCGTTTCCTTCGCTGCTTATGCTGAAGGTCGGTGGTTGCTCTGGCACAGGGTCCCACTGGCACCAGCCAAAAGCAGGGTCTTGTTTGTGAAGTTACCAACCCCTGTCCCTCACCCTGGGGCACGACAGGACAGGATAAGGACTTGCCCTTCCAATTCTCTGAGACTTTTTTTCCAGCTAGTTAATGACTCACAGGTATCACAGTCAGAGCTTCAGTTTCATTTTGGATTATTCTTTGGAAAGGCAGCGCCCTGGGCTGGGGCTCACCATCCTCCACGCCCCATTCTGGGGTTCCTTCATTTTATATCAATCCAGATTTCAGCTGGGAGGCATGGAGTGGGTCTGGCTCCAGCCAGGGTCTCACCCGGGTGAGCTATCTGGGGGAGAAATGTGACTGTGAAAGGCAACTTACTGGTTCGTCCTCTCACTTGGCTGCTTCTCTCGCTTGGTGGCTGGAAGACAAAGGGGAAAAAAAAGCTCTTAGAAAAGGATGACTTGGGAGTTAAAGATCAGAAAGACCAACAGAACACATTTGCAAAACTTCTGCAACCAGAAGCATGAGAGGACACCAGAGGCAGAGAGCAGCAGTTGCGATAGGGATTTCATTAATTTTTTTAAACCATGTTTAAATCGTAGTATTTGTCTCAGACACCGCAGAGCAAGCCAGGATTCCCGTCTCCAAAGCCCCAGACTGCAGCCTCTCTCCCCCAGCATAACCCACCCAGTGCCCAGAGGTGGGCTTGAAGCCCCACTGGGGTGGTTGCTCACCCCACTCAATTTATAATTAATGGATATATGAATTTATCCCCCAGGCTCTCCTTCTGTGCCTGCCTTCCCCCTGCCTGTCTGCCCCAGAATCTCTGCAGGATTTGTGCATCTGGAGCTGGCCCTCCTGGGTCGAGTGTCCCACAGCCACCCCCCACGGTGACTATGGGCAGGGGTCTGCAGCCCATGGTGTTGTACCCACCCTGGGGAAGGGGTGCTGCAGGGGTGGGGGGTCCTTCCACCACTTCAACTGCTCTCTGGCTGCCAGCAGAGACCCTTCCCAGCTCAAGGTGCTGGAGCATCCTGGTGAGGGCGGCATTCCCCGCGCCTGCACATGGCTGAGCAGAACCAGACCCACCCAGAGGGCACATCCCGAGAGGAAAGGGTCAAGCTAGCGTGCCCCCCCCCCCCCCCCCCCAGGACCCCAAAGCACAAGGACAGGGCCTTACCGGAGAGCTGGCACTTGACGCAGAGGCTGACAGCGGCCCCGAGCAGCATCAGCGCGGCTGCCCACAGCAGCTCCAGCTGCGCCATGGCCTGGCTGCATCCAGCCTGAAACACAGCGGCGAGGGGACCCCGTGAGCATTGAGGGCACGTCGCTCGGAAAGCTCTTACCCCCCGAAGGGCCACGTTGCCTTCACACCCCCAAAGAACTGGCCATTCGCTGAGGACACAGAAGAGACTTTAAAATTATTTCACAGGGCGGCGGAGGCAGCGCCCTTTCCCCACGCTGCTCCGGTCCGAGGGGCTACCCACACACGTTCCACACCAGTAACACCTGAGCACACCCCGGGGCTGAGCCCTCGATTCATTGTAGGGAAAGAGGGTCACGGGGTTCCCCTCAGGGCACTGGCACAAAGAGGAAAAAACCACTTGAATTTACTCGTTCCCAATCCCCCGAAACCCACATTGCCATCATCAAACATTGTCAGCAGATACTATTTTTTCACATCTAGAGGACAGGGCAAAAAGGGAGGCACGCGGAGATGCTCAGAGCTGCCAAGACCTTTGTGCAAGACATTCTGGCTCTTTCCCTGCAGCACAGAATTACTTTCAATGTTAAATTCCCCACACTTATTTTTTCTGCATTGAGCTGGCCCGGACACCGGCTCTTCCCCTCCTTCCCACGACAGGCTCTTCCACAAACAGCAGCTAACATTTTGCAATCATCAGTATCATTTGGCTTCAATTTCTTCCTTTAAAATACAAAACCTCCTATAAATATCACAGAAAACAGCCTGCTGGGACTGAGACAGATGATTTAGCCCATTCCTATTCCCTAGGGCCAGCTTTTCCTTACTTACAGATTATTTTAATTTATTTTTGTTTTTAATAAACTTCTCGTTTGGCACCTAGGGATAGAGATGCTTTAGCTTGCCAAAGGCCAGCACGTTGTCATTCTGCCTGGTGGGAAGCTTCGCTCCTGCCTGACTTCAATCTCCTTTATTACCACTGAAGCCTGCGCTGTAATCAGTAGAGCCACTGTGAATGGGGGGAGGAAATATATATATACACACATACATATAATTAATAATTGAAATATTAAAGCATTAAGTATTAATACAGTCATTATAAATATATGTATTATAAGTATAGTTAAATATATAAACATAGATTTATAGAAATGTAAATAATAAAGAATTTAAAATATCAATAACAGACAACAGAAAACAGCAGCCTGATTCTGCCCTGCTCAGCACCTTTTGCCTCCGCTTGCATAAAGCGGAATAAACAGCATTTCTCTGCCCAAACTGCAAGCCGCTGCCGCTCCACCACCCCGTTCGCATGGGAGAACCCTCAAAGCCCCCACCCACCCCCGCCCAGCAGCCACACGAGCATCCTCCTGCCCAGTGCTGTGGCCAAGGATGCTGGTGGGAGGTTTGTGGTCCAGCTTGGCACTGGAGTCCTGGTCTTACACAGGTATCCTAATTACCAGGGCGCAGTGTAAATCCGTGTGGGGCAGGGGAAGGAGAAGACAGGCACAGCCTCCTGAGCACCTTGCTCTGCCCCTGCCAGGAGGGAGCCATCGCCACAGGGCAGTCGGGGCTTGGTGCCAGCATCCTCTCCAGCATCCTCTCAGTGCTGCCTGAACACCGCCTGGCTGCCCAAGAGTGACCCGACACCCAGCAGGATGTCAACTCATCCTTTGTTGAGAAAAATGGGTGTATTTCTACTCTTTGAGGCTGCTGGCCTCCCAGCACTCATGCCACTGTGGCTTTGCTCTCTATAGACCCCCAGAGGCCTTTCCTTCCTTTCTTAGGAAAATGGGATGAGTAATTTTAAATTAACTGTGTGCCCAGACCCCCCCAGACCCACCCTGGAGGCGGGGGACCAGCACCCCCAGCCACAGCTGGGACGTCAGGGACAGAGCCTGGTCAAACCCATGTGGTTTCTCACATCATTTTCCCTTGGCTCAGCATCCCCCCTGGAAATCACGAGCCGTGGATCATCTCTAAAGCATCTGCAAGAGGCAGCTAAGGGAAGCTGGCCTGAGGCCGGTGACCAAGATTCATTATACAAAGGGCTGTAACACTGTTAGTTTGGGGGAGGGGGGGTTGCCCTTTTTTTTTAAAAAAAAATAATAAATTAAAGTAAAGATAAGGTGGAGCTGAAGGCGCCTGACACCACTGACCTAGTTTGTAGCGCTGTAGGAAGGCCAGCATCTCCCTTCTAGACCCAGTTTTATCTCTGCGGTGGGGCAGCATCTCAGCAAAGCCAGGCTGCTCCCGAGCCCCCAGCCCCACAAGACCACCACCAGCTGTTACCCACCACGGCTGCCCTGCAGGGCACCACACATCCCATCCCCATCACAGCATCCCTGCAGCAAAAGCTCCCACAGGCACCAAGCCATGAGCACCCCACCAGCCTGGGGGGTCTTGTGTTCACCGAACACCCGAGCCCATGGAAATCCTCCCTTCTGGTACAAAACCTCCTCTCGGCAGGAGCTGATGGAAGGAGGTGATGAAGAGACTGATGACAAGCAGAAGGCTGGAGGCACTTACTCACGGCTGGCGGGATATAAATAAAATATTTGGAAGGCTGAACATGCTTCCCTGGCTCTCCGACTTGGGGAGAGGAGAATAAACAGCCTCCGAGCACCCAGGTCTGTGGCAAGATCCACGTGTATCAGAAGGACGCGCAGTCCCACTCATCACCCTGGCTTTCAAGATGCTAAATTCAAACATGGGGGAAACCAGGTTCCCAGCTAGTTTCAGGAGCAAGATGCAGACAGCATCAAAATGCCCCGTTCTGTTTATACTCTTCTCTGTTCTTCTTTTGTACGTTTTGGTTTTTTTTTTTCTCCCCCTTTTTGCACCAGCAGAAGGTTCTTCTTGCACGAGGGAGCTGGTGTGGCCACAGCACGTGCTGCCGGCGGTGCAATCCCCCGGGATTGCACCTGAATAAGCGATTCCAGGGAAAGACAACGCTGTGGGCTGGATAAACAGTGATGCCCGCAGCACCGCAGCGATGGGGGAGCCTGCCTGCCCCAACAGGGGCTGCTTGTCTCATGACAATTTTTATTTTTATTTTTTTTTAATGGGAAGAGTTAACGAACTTGCAAGTGATCATTCACCCTGTACACGTTAGGTGTTTTTTCAGCCCAGCTGCTGGTGCAGAAGGTTTCTAGTCCTAAATTAAGGATTCAAGCCCGTTAACAGGGCTCACGATGAACAGTCAAGGGAAGAAGAGGCTGCTTTACCAGGGAACACAGAAAGATCCCCTCCTTTTAAATCTACTAAAGCAAAGAGCGAGAGTACATGGACACCATTAATCCGGCCAAGAGAGAAACACCAAAGTGAGCAAAGCTGTTTAAATTTAAATAAGACAATACTGGCTTATATAGTGTGGGGGTATACGCTGGATATGCACAGGCTAGAAATAAAAATCCCTAATGGATGGAAAGTCTGGAAGAACTTTCCAACAGCAGCAGCAGTGGGAAAAAGCTCACTTAAAACCCCTTTAACGGTACTTAAAATGTACTTAAACTTTTTGCTGAAAAACGAGGAGGCTGAGGAATGTGTTGATGTGGCATCGGCAGAAAGGGGTGGGTTTCTGCAAGATCGTTTCTCACAAAGTCATCTTAGCCCCGTGCAGGCATCAAGCCCACCCCCAAGTTCATATTGCAAGATAAAGACAGAAATCGCAGATTAATGCAATTTATTTAACCCCTTTGAAAAAAAAAAAAATACCCAAAAGGCAAGTATAAAACAGTCGTCTTCTTTCCTCTCCAGGAAGTTTTGTAGCCTGCACCAGTTTGCAATAAATTAAACTAATTCAGACTGATTGGATGAGTCACTGGCATGAAATATAAAGCGGAGCTAAATTAAGGTTTATTTAAAACCTTGCCATATGAAATTTAGCACACTGACTTGTTGAACAGATGCAATATTCAACTTGACTCCATGTCTTGAACGTTTCTAAGAAAGGAAATGCTACTTTCTGTTTGTCTGTGCTGCAGAAAGTCCTATCCATTTAGAAATTAAAGTCTCAGACGAAGGAGCTCCTGTGGTTGGAGCCACTTCAATGACCAGCATGAGCCTGTGGAAAAGCTCCTTTCCAGAGGTCTGCACATCCCATTTCCTACCAGAGCTTTTATGCCAGTGTTCAGTTTTCTTAGGAAAGCTGCTGCCATAGAGATAAAGTCTGGTTTTGCACAGCTATTCAAGCAGAGCGTGCTTTATCTTATACCAGGGGAGCGGTAGATGCATTTTAGTAGAACACAGGACGAGAGGGAAAATTGGAATTGATAAATCAACTTTCACATGGATTATCGCTTTGCAAAATGCTTTAAAAACCCTCAGGTGGAAAATACAGTGGGAAATCCTAACTGCAACAAGCACGCCAGCATAAGGACATAATTCATAGAAATATCCTGTATTTGCCCTTAACTTCCCCCATTTCAGGCAGCATCAAAGCCATGAAGCGTCCTTCGCCACCACTGCGGAGCCCAGGGGAACGCCACGGTAGGAACTACAGATATCGGCAACCTGTATGTACGTAACTACGTCTCCTACATAGTCCAAAGCAACGAAAACGAGCCAATAACACACAAGATTATCCCATCAGAATCCTGTTTTGCTAAAGTGTCTGCCTCAAGTGTCTACCTCATGGCCCGTATTACACTGAACATTGATCACAAGAGAAAACTGATGGAGAGACAAAGCTCCTTCCCTCTAGGATCAGCAATTTCAAGGACTTCTGTGCAGTAAAATAAATACATTCATACACACGATGCCAGCCAGCCCTGAAACCGATGGAAATCCCAGAAAGCACAGGTCAGTTCAGCCATTTCATAGGATTGGCTTTGGAGGGGGAAGCAGCATGGTCTGCAGCGGTCCCAGAAGCAGGACCAAAGAGATTTGGGATAAGGGCAGCTCGGTCTGAATCTTCCGGAATATTTTAGTAGATGTAAATGCAGAAATAACGTAATGAAAAACCAGCCATGTTACCATCAGCAGGTGGGGTAGGAAGATTTGAAGAATAATATTGTAAAACGGGCAGTCTAGGCTGTATGGGCAGAGTCTCATCTTGGGTCTAGAGGGGTGTAAATGCTGCCGAGATATTTGGTACCTTTCGTACCTTGGAGCTTGTCAGGCAACAGCCCCCAGCTGCAGTGAGGGGTAACAGCCAGCACACGGCTTTCCAGAGGGGTTTTACAGGGATGACCTTGAACTCTATATAAAGGTCACCGAGATCTAGCTGAGGCTCTCTGAGCTCACCAAAATCAGTGGGGCACCCCAAAAGCCTTCACACGACCCCCACGCACCCCCAGGCACCCTTCTCTCCCCATCCCACCTTACCCTCAGCCGCTCGTCCCCATCTGTCCCATCTCCTCCTGCACGGTCACACGCCACCAGCACTGGAGCCGGTTCCTCCCGGGCTCGTTCACCAGCTTCTGGTTTCCTGTCATCATCTGAATCACCAACCCCAACATCCGCCGCTCGGCCACGCAGCCCCCGGCCGGCACACGAGGGGGACCCGCGGGTGCCGCTTGCACCAACTCACCCCGCGCAGCCGCTCACAGGAGCCTCTCGGCGCATCTGCCCGGGCAAGAGGATGGGGCTTGGATGGTGGGGAACCACAGATGCCACCAAGGTCCCTTCCCAAGCAGCACCCGAGTTTCAGACGGGGCTGGTGCCCCCAAAAAACATTCAAGTTTCCTTTTAGCAAAGAGCCTCGGCAAGATTTAACACCACACACTGGAAGCGGCAGATGCTGCGCGGGAAAACTCGCGGCAGATAAAGCAAAGAGCAAATCCTCACTTAATTTTTACAGAAAAGATACCGAGTCTCAAAGGCAGAAAATAGCCTGAGGTCACCATTGCTGTGGGCCAAACCTGGAGCTCCCCTCCAGAGCTGTAGGAATAAAATAATTTCTTATGCTTCAGCATCGGTAGTTTGCTGAGATCAGGCACAATTTCACTGTATTCTCAAAAAAAAAAAAAGAAAGAAAGAAAAAAAAAAAAAGAAAAAAGTAGTTCCTGATAATTTTTTTTTGGTGCTTAAATAGAATAAGGAAGGTTTATTAATACCAAGGAATTTATCTGCTGGCTTAGAGCCCCGCTACAGTACATGGATTGTGTATCCTGCTCCAAGGATGGGAAAGCCCGCGCACGCATGTAACAGCCCCGAATAGCTGTAACACCGGCACATAACAGCACACGCTTCACAACTGCAAACAAAACCACGTTTCATGCTGCTGCTCGTGAAGGCTCTGTAAAACCTCTCTCACATACAGCCATGTAAATTATTCACTAAAGGGAAATTCTGTTATATTTAAATGAGAGCGCTCTCAAGCTGCCACAACCAGTCATCTACATCCACATATCTCTCTCTCTCTGATAGAAAGTGACTCTTCTATCATAAAAATGATAAAAATCACCAACTGTTCACAACTTCTGCAACTCTGGGATGAGAGCTTTGCTATCAAGCTTTCTGAGGAAACATTGCTTTGATAAGATAGTTAACCACTGTACATGCAAATACATTTAGACTTTCCCTCTTCCAATTCTAGCCCGAGGTGCAAAAATAATTGCTTTGATGCACCCTCCAGAGCCGTTCCCACCCGAAATCCAGGTGCAGAAGCCGATCTTGAATAATCTGAACTATGAAAAAAACGAAGATTAGAAGAGCAAGACTCACCTTTGAATCGCTTGCATGCTTTCTGGCTGGCCTCTGTGTAAAGGATACTACATGCTATGAAATGTTTTTCTGACTGCTGAAACCGTTGCTACAAAATTTGCGTTTCTAGCAGAAGCCTTGGCTAGGAAGTAGTTTGAGGGGCTTTCTGATGGGATTTTTACATATTTAAACCTAAGCTGATAACTGAGGTTTTACAAAAAGAGTTCTTTATAGCGGCGCTGATGCTCTGAACACGCCGGAGACGATTGCAGTTTGCCTTTCCTACCAGAGATCTGTGCCGCAAGGAAGAGCCAGGGCTCTAACGGTGCTGCCCGTTTGCTTGGGGGTTCTCCAACGGCTCCCGAGATGACTCACTGCCGTGGCCCAGGTGTTACCACAGCTGGCACGGGCTGCCGCGAAGGCACCTCGTGCCAGTCCCCTAACGGCCTCCTGGACCGACACACACCACCACTCAGCCTGCGGCGGGCAGGAGCTGCTGCCGTGCCCCCGGTGCAAAGCGGTGGGGTCACCCCCTACGTTACACCAGCTCCTGGGGAGGGCGATGCCCTTTGGGGCCATGGGTCCCCTTGAGCCGGCACCCACCTTGATCTCTAACCTCGATTAGAAGGTAGGCAGTGCAGTAACACACACCACTGCACAGATACTATCTCCCTCCTTCGTATTTCTCATGAGATGGGCTTGGTGTGCAGGTCTACCGACACAACCACGAGCTCTGCTCCTTGTGGGGTCAGACCAAGCCCAAGCCCCCTCTGACGCACACACAAACCTCTCGGACACGAAACCTTGGGATGCCGGGCTCTGCCCCACGTCTGCCCTCTCCCTCCCGTAATCCCCCGCACCTCCGCTGGACACAACACTAGAAACCATTTCTGGATTGAGGAAAGGTCAAAGACTCCAGAGCATCATGCTTTTGTCCACTGCAGTAAGTTATATAAAACACCACGTTGTGATTTCACCTTTCCACGTCCTTTTCAAGCCACACCCATTTCAGCCTGGTCTTGCTCCCCGCCACCCCCATAACAAACACATGGCACCTACTCCTTCGGGCAGTTCCACTGGCTAACCAAACACTATTTTCTCCTTCACCTATATAGCTACCCACATATAGGAACATCTCCCCAGGCCCAGAGAGGCTGTGAGAACCCACCTTCCCCCCTGCCCAGCTTACCTGCTGGAGCTGCAAGACTGACCACCCCAGAGGCTGCCTCCCACCCCTTCAGATAAAGGTGGGGTCAGCTCAAAGACCAGCTGGTTTTGCTTGAACCAGGTGTTATGGCTGACGCTGATCAGAAATTAGCAGCCAAATGAGTAGAAAACCGTGCATCACCTAAGCCTGACCCTTCTGCAGAAACACACCCGGTGCTGGAAGTTTTGGGGACAGGTTTTCAAGCTCTGCGAGTGAAGCGCCGCCTGCCTTGCAGGAGACCAGCACCCAACCCCCCCGTGCTATGGGACCACAACAAGCACTCATCTCATCCCAACCCCCCCATGACTTGTTTTGCCAAATTTTCACGGCGGCTTTAACGAAAGCCACGTCTTGGAGGAAATTTTCTGACATGCTCAAGTAGTGCCCGTGCGTTTTCGTACAGCCCACGGCATGGCTTTCCGCGTCGCTGTAGGGGCATGAGCGTGTTCCCAGCCCAAGGGGAAATGCCACGTCCTCCCCTGCCCCAGCTGCACACCCCACTGCAAAGCTCATCTCACCCAGCTGAAACCGAAAGCAGCTCCCTTACAGCTGAAGATACATGCTGCTACCACCCAGTGGAAAAACACCTCACAGCTAGGATGGCAGGGCGCTTTGCAAAAAATTTGGCCGAGTACGGTTTGCAAAGACTAATCCTGTCCATCCCTATGGCGCTATGAAGCTTCATCCTTGTAGCCACAGTAATTCTTACATTTCAACACAAAAACCTGGAAGGTTTGAATGCTTTTGATTGCAAAACCTAATCCTGTCCATCCCTATGGTGCTATGAAGCTTCTTCCCGTCCTTATCCCTAGTTCATCCTTGTAGACACAGTAATTCTTACATTTGAACACAAAAACCTAGAAGGTTTGAATGCTTTTATTTGATTATTTTTTTTTTTTATACAGCAATACAAATTATACAGATTCATTACAGTACAGGTTTCGCAGGGGTTTATAGAGGTACTTAGTGATATTTTTTTTTTGGTTTGTTTAAAACAAAGAGGCAGATCTTGGGAGCACGGTGACATGAACGAAACAATCTCATAGTAGGAAGCAAATCCCTACCATGGGGAACACTAACCTGGCTGAAACCTACTGGGCAGAAAGGTGGTGGCAGCGCTTCCAGCGATAACATACCCGAAACATCAACCCTGGGACACTCTACAGAAGAATTTGTGAGCTTACAGGTAAGCAGATTGTTCCTGTAACAGCGCTGCGAGCCCTTAAATCCCTTGGGTGCACTCTGCTGCAAAGGGGACAGAAATGAAGCCGATGTTAGAATTCACCTGCCATCGAGCAGGCAACATCACGTACCAGAGTGGCTGCAGCTACGGGCAAGGAAACCATAAAATGCTGTGGATTTAGTCACCCAAACAGCTACAGTAAGATGAGGAACACGATCTTAGACCTAATAACGCTGACACCGCATGTGCACCGTGACGCCACGTGTGCAGCCAGAACCTGCCCTCCCGTTTTTTGTGCCCATCTAAGCTTCAGGCCGACGTGAGCAGACACGGGGAGGAACCAGCAAAGCTCCCTTGCGATCCCTACTGCGCAGGAGAGCTGCAACCTATACCCCTGTCGCTTTCGTAGTACGTTTCTCCAGTTCGTCCCGAACATGTAATGGCATCAAGGTATTGCTAATGTGCATCAGGCTTCAGGGTCAAGTGTCTGGCACTGAAGGATGAAGTCCTTTCAGAAAGCAGGGTCAGAGAATAAAATCACACCATTTTAAATGCTTCTAATCGGTTTGGTAATTCTGCTGTAGTGGGTTGTATCACAAACAACAGATTAAATTGCAGAATATATAGATAGAATGTGTGCACCCAATAAAAGATGGCCCTCTGCCACTTCAAATATACTTGATTCCTTAAAATCCTGCAGTGGATAAGTGGAATTTGAGAGAGGGATTCAGCTATGAGCTTACAAAATTCCAATCTCAGCTGGAAATCAAATTCCCCTTCAGCCAGAGAAACTCCCCCTTCTAAAAATTCAAGACTAGCATCACCTACAAAATTGCATCCCAAGAATCCAGTCCAGAGAAGCGCCCTTGAGAACTACAAACGTAACTGATTCTACGCTAGAATACGCCAGGATGGACGAAGAGCCCCAATCCTTCAGAGCCCTCGCTCTCGTCTGGTAGCAAAACACAGAAACCATCGGAACGTACAACAGAAACTCCACGTGAACTCAAAGATGCTCGCCGTCAGCGGTTCGTCACCCGTGTTCTTGCTGGGTGAACAACCACGAGGCGTGCTTCCACGCAGCGAGAAGGAACGAGGTCGGTATAAAAACCCAGCGATCTACGCCTGGCTGCAAACCGCACCGCTTGGAGCGAGCCCGCCGGGCGCAGCCCTCGTCCTGCCCCACTGCAGGTGGGCAGGGGGCTGCCTGCGGCACAGGCGCTCCCACCAGCCCTGCTCAGCACCCAGCAGGACAGGGGCTGCCCGGTGGGCTGCCACGCGTGAGCACTCTGGGAAAGGGCCATGTATGCATTTCAAAACGTGCCGGCTTGATTATTAAATCTTTCCTACAAAAAGGAGGGGTTCCAAGGTCACAGGATTCGCTCTAACGTGCTCACTATTCTATAATCTTTCCTGAAGACAAGTCAGCAGCTAGTACTACAGGTAGCAAATGCCCCTACTATACTATGTGCTAAAGTCAGGATTGAAACTCTAATAGTATTTGTAAGACAAGTTGAAAAATATCAGCATCACCCAAAACTGCCCCAGGACAGCAAGTCTCGTCCACAATTGCTCTCTGTCACGACCAGCTCTGGGACACCAAGCATTACTTCAGAAATTCATGGTCAGCACTGGAGACTGTTAGTAGCGCCAGCACATCTCAGTAGTAGGTTAATATCTTCTTGCTACTTTAAGGCGGCAGGAAAGCCACCCTCAAGGGCACAAATTTAACTCGACCCTATCACCAGCCCATCGTTTGAGTATGTGAGCACTCCTCCACCCCTTTCGTCAGCCATCAGAACAAGGTTCAGGACCAGAAGCACCCAGAGCCCCCTCCGAGGCCGTTACTGACTCGCACGGTTCAGTGAGTTAGCAACACACCAGTGCCAGCACTGGGCTGCTGCCATTAGAGGACTGGGATTAGCCCCTGGGTTTGGGAGCTCAGCAGCATTTCTCTTTTGGCGGTTGACAGCGGAGTTTTGCAGCACATTAGATGCGTGCTGCTTCCTCCTGCATTGTCCCACAGCTTCCAGAGCCACCACGCATGCCAGCCTTCCCCGCCTGCAACCCAACTGGAGAAACACAAAACACCTTCTAGAGCAGCAAAGCAAATTCCATTTCAGTTCCAAAACCCAACTGCTGCACGCCTGACTTCACTTTTGCTTATTTTTTAAGTTCAAGCTTGAAGAAAGCTCTGCACAGCTACTAGAAAGAACTTGGTGAGAATACGAATAGCCAGAGTGAATTACCCATTTGTTACCACCGCTGGTAACCTCCTCTGTCTAGGCTTTGCCATGCCAGGCTTAGCTTTAAGCTGCAGGTAAAATTCAGCATTACAGATTAAACCTTAACTGCTTTTTGCTGGTGGGATGGGGAAAACATCATCTCGCTTCCTCCTACAAAACTTTAAATGCCACATCCATATATTAAATACAGTTTTGTCAGCTGTTGACATGAGCTAGTTTGATATGCTTCTGTACAGGAAAATTTTAATCAATTAAATTTTTGAAGGGGGAAAGACAAAGGACTGGAGGAGTCTGACCCTAAGCCATACGGGAAGCATTAATGCAGAATGCTACAAAGAAACCAGGCAATGCATTAATGTTTGCATATGAAGAACTACTAAAAAAGAAAAAAAAAAGGTATTACATGATACCGGGATTAGGCTGCATTTACTAGTGGGAAACCCTTGACCAAACAAGTATTAGCAGATATGGAAAAATATTTATAGAACTAAGGTGAGCCATTTTCCACCTCTCTGCCTGTCTCACAAATCAGTGTTACTTTCTTCCACGCAGTGATGGAATTACGGCTTCTCCCACCAGGTTTGAAGGACCAGCTATGAGCAAATCAAGGTAGCAGCCTAAGGACACTACCCTCACGCAGCTGGCCCAATTCTAAAATATAAACCTCAGGTTGTTATTCATGATGGGCAGCCAGCTGCTAGTGCACACGCCTTTTCAGCAAGCAGCTCCAGAGCAGGATTTGGATTCTCTGCTCAAGCTTCACAACAGCAGGTCTAAGGAGAGTGGACTGAGTAGCCAGAAGGCAGGAACACTTGCCACCCTTTCATGCTACGGGAAGCAGTAAAACCAAGCAGGAAGGTCAGAGCTCCTTTCCTCAATAAAAACCCAGCTCTCCCTCCTTTAACCTAGCCTGCAGTACGCACATACTTCAAAGGCGCAGTGCAACAGCCTTGTTAAGTTACATCTAGTGGGAAACAGGCCAGCTGAAAGCTGGGAGAAACTGGGCAAGATAGCAGCAAGTAGATTATTTAGTCTCCCCACAAAGAGTCCACATTAAACCAACTGATCACTGCTCAGACTGGAAGGACACACTTTTTGCCCTGTACTGGGCAGTGGATTCCGGCCGCAGAGCAGCAGAACCCAGCTTGTGGGAAACAGCATGAACTGTACGGCCTACAAGCTACAGCGCTTCCCAATTCTGCCTGGCAGCCTTAGCAACGTAACAGAAGTTATGCTGAAGCCACAGGATAAAGAATTTTTGCTCCCTTCCACTTGTACACAGTTTTTACTTCAGTGTCCTACATGTTCCACCAACACTTGTTTAGATTAGGTTCCTCCCCTTTATCTTTTCCTCCTCCCCCCTTTACAAGAATAGGTCTGGTAGCACTTCCCCATAAAATTTAAGGAAGCAAAATTCCAAATTAACACATAGTTTGAAAGCTGAGGGGGGAGAAAAAATCCATGCTATAGCAGACTCAAATAAAGACCAATGTTAAATATTACTTAATGTTTTCTTTTATTTAAAAGATCATTCACAAAATACCATATCCATAAATTTATTTTGTTATGAAGCAGAATGTGTTAAGTGTTTGGAATTCTTTTCTTTTTTTTTGTTTTTACATTTAAAAGTCAATTGTCTTGACTAGAGGAGAGTTTTTATATGGGAATTTGTTCTTAAAAATCTTTTCCACATTGAAGATGTAAATAGATCAATTATTGGTTTGGAATACAACCACACAATGCATGTCTGTCTTAAATTAAGTATTAGTGTTAGACAAATGGTTCTTATCTCAGAAGCAGATTAAGTGACAGGCAGAAGGAAGGAAAGAGTAGTTCTGTAAATTGCTGGGACTCTGACATTAAAGGTAACTTTACAGGAAGAAATTCACTACTAGCAGTAGTTACGCTGGTAGTGAAGCAGCCATGCTTCCAAACTCCTCTTGGAAGTACTCCGGTGTGCTGGCTGTTTTATCCAAAAGCTGTCAGCACTAGCATTAGGGGCCCAAGTTTTTCCTCATGCTTTGGACATATCCACGCTTCAGTGCTGTAGATCCAGGTTTTGTCCTTAAACATTCATGGGCTCTCTCCTTTTGCTCCAGCCTCCCCTCCCTCCTCCCATAAAACACTGGCAAGAAACGTTTCGAGTGAAGAGAGACGTAGCAATTAGAGATGCTTTTTACCCAAACTTCTACATGAAGAGAATCTATAGCAGAACGATTTCTAATCTGCCCATTTTCAAGGTATTCTGAAAGCAGAGGTCTTAAAACTGTACACCACTGGGCAAAGATAAAGGGGATAACGGCATTTACATACTGCATGGCAAAGTATACACTCCTTAAAAATAAAAAAGTCAATTTTATTTGTAGAAACTTTGTTTAAAAATTTCCCAAAGATGTAAAACCCAAAAAAAGTAAGCAGAAAGAGCCAGTGAGCAATCACGCTCAAACAGGCACATTTTTGCAGCACTAACCTTGAGCTTGGAGGTGTAGTATCATACCATTTTGAAGTCAACAGACAACCACCAGCAAGGGTCCGCTGGCAGATGCTTTATCCACACCAATTCCACTACCTACTCACCAGGCTTTTTGTCAGCCAAGGCATCTGTTAAATTGATCCTTCCTGGTAACCTGTGTGAAAGGGCAGCTGTCCCCCTCAGTTTTATAAGGTCATCTGCTGTATACAGTAACTTTATCACCAATTGTCATAAATAGTATTTTGCTACTTGGTTAGAACTGTAAATTTCTCTGTTCAAACTCATCTGGACTCTCCAGTTTCCTCTTCAGAGCCACAGCAATACAGAACAAGACATGCAGGTCAGAAGAGGAGCACTGAGGAAGTAGTAAAAGGAAATAATACAGGGAAATAACTAAGTCTAACCTGTGCTTCTAAAGTAAAAGAAACCCAGAAAGGAAGAAGAGAAGCAGCACCTTTGTCCAGAGACCTCCACGCTCGTGGAAGCAGCTACACTGCCTTATCTACTGGGAACTGTGCTGCTTGGAAGGAAACAGAAGAAGGAAACTCAGCACAAAGCAGGCACTAGATACAGCAAAGCCAAGAACGTACTAAAAACCACTTGTTAACAGCTGACATGCATTCACAAGCTCTGTGTTTTCGGTTTCAAAGAGGACAAATACCAGATGGCAGGAATGGTAAACTGCAGGGTTGACATTCCAGCAGAGCTAGTCACTCTGTACTGTCTTGCTTTTTCTCCCGCCTCCCCATTCCCTTTCAACCCCAAACTCAGTCGTGCTCTTTTACTACTTCCTCTCGGGGCTTGGCTCCGCCAAAGATAGCGGAGTTTGGGTTGGCTACTTGATTGAGGGGAGTAGCAACTGTTCGAGGTTTGAGCTGAAGTCGGGGTCGCTGTGCTCTTTCCTCTGAAAAGAGAAAACATTACGGTTTTAAGATCTCTGTCAAGGGCAGTAACTTTAACCTGACAAAGAAAGCAGGAGTCTCTCTCCTTCATGAAGGAAGGCTGCATTACAGAAGACAAAGAGTTTACCTTCTGTTGGCTCTCTGAAGTCCATGGAAGATCCACGAATGGGAGGCCCATCTCTGAAGCGACCAGTGCCACCACTTCCCATTGAGGCACCTGGTGGTCGCCGGTCTCCAGGGCGGGTTCCTCTACCTCTGCTTCCCAAGAAGTCATCATCTTTGAATCCTGAAGACAGAAGACAGTGAATTTAAAGAGCACATTTTGCAATGCTTTTAATCTAGATTGTTATCTGGATGACTGGAAAACCTTTCAAAGTCACTGCTGTCAGTCCAAGATGATACACTGAGAGCCTTTGTAGGCAGATTGCTTCACAGATCTCTAACACGTTCTAGAAGAGTCATACAGATTCCATTTGAAACTGGGTACGCTATGCCAAGTTCAGAAACTGCTTTATCCACCTAGATGTTTATTGGAGTGTTGGAGAATGGGTCATCAAGTGAGCTTAAAATATGAGCTTCAGCTGCAACTTCAGATTGTTAGCACCGTTAGCTGAATTCAGAGACAACACTAGAAATACTCAAGAGTACTTCTGTAGCCAGAAGATCACACTGGCTACAGCCTTGGCATGAAGTCTGCAGGTGCACAGCACATGGGAAAATAGCTAGGGAGCAGTGAAATAAACAGTCCTTATAAAACAGAGCCTTTGAAAAACAGAGCAAAACCCCAAGGCTTTTTAGTTGTACTTTAAATTGACTAGGCATTTACTAGACTAATTAAAGAGCTAGGGAAAAATACCAATTCTGACTTTAAATATGAAACTGACTGTACTTCTTCAGTTTATGTATCAAAAAAGTCAAGAACTGTCTGTCACTAACCAGAGTTCTAGTCTGTACCAAAGACTATTCTACAGCATCTCTCCAAGCCCCCCCCATCATCTGCATTTCAGGCTAATGGCACACCTAAGGGGAATATACTCAGTTTTTCAGAAGCCACCTGGAAGAGAAAGTTGTTTTGTTCCCATCTGAGATTTTCCTTTCCACTTCAGTATTTGGCAGTTGCAGAACTGTCCCTTACTGACTTCAGTACCAACCAACCATCTTTAAAGACTTGGTCCAGAGCAAGGCTGCACAACCTGAGAAAAAAAAGCCTCTGTAGCAACTAAGACTTAAATGCTACACTTCTGGCTCACACTCACTCATCCAGCATCTAACAAGCTGAAATGCATCCATATTTGAAGAAGCTGCCACAGAAGGTATAAAGCTATGACACCAGAATGCTTAGCTATGAAGGCAGGTTAAGCGCAGCGCTGTAGCAAGCCGCTTCTCTCCGGCATCATGCTTCAGTTTCAAGCTGGTGGCAAAGGCACACTTGGTTACCGCTCCTTCTACTTTGTCCATTCCACGCACGCAGACACCAGACATTGCAAAGTTGCACTTGCCAGCATCTCCCCATCAGAAAATGGACCAAACCCATGATTTCAGAGGACAAAAGCACTTGTGTTAATGTCACCCTGGATTCTAATAGCTGGAAACTGACTGGAAGTCAAGAGCAAACCCAGTGGCTCCATCACTACCTTCCATTCAGCAAGCCCAGCCATTTGTTGCAACTTGCATTACTGTAACAAGAACATTTAAGAACGTTTAGGATTTAGAAGTGCTTCGGAACACTAACGCATCTTTGGAGAAGTCAGTTGCCTCAGGGATACACATACAATGATGTCACATCTCCTTAAAAAGGTGAAAGCTTCTGCTCTGAAAGAATACAGTATCAGTTTTTTCACATGATGTCTGTTTCTGCTACTATTCAGAAATGTACTTAGCCATATGTTTGAGAAATGCTTAAAACCTAGACATCATAGGCTACATTTGAACAAGTATTCTGTCATTTAGGACTGCTTCATAAAATTTACAAGACTCTTTCCTCTGTTATAAGGCAATGAAGATTCCCACTGCAGCTGGAGGACATCCAAAGTTGGCATACAGTAGATTCAATCAAAACAGTAATGGGGACAAATGTAGCTGACATGAAAATGAGAACATTTCTGTGCCTTTTAGGCTGCCTATCTGTATAAGTGTTAATACTGATACCAGAATTGAAGTCATCTCTGGAATCCCATCCACCTCCTCTGGATTCTCGGGAACCTCCTCCCATTCCTAGGAAAAAAGCCACAATTGTGTTCAGGTCTGAAGCTGTGGGAAAGACTGATCAAGGGGATACCAAACCAAAGTTTCAGTCCTTCAATATCCAAAAGTCATGCTGCTGGAAAATCCTTTTGTTTCAATACTACCAAGTTCCAAGCATAGAAACAAAAGGTCAGTTTAAGTTAACCAAGAGTAAGCGGTCAGAAAAGCTTCTCTAATACACATTCAATGGAAACCTTTAGTAAGTCTCATTCAATTGAGCTTCCACTACAGCAAAGCTTGGTTTTACACTGAACAGGAGCTAGATAATCCAAAATAGGTATTTGTCTACTTACACTTACTTAGCATACTCGCTTTTCTTAAGAAAATAGTAGCAGATCAGACTGTTGGCCTTAGGATTGTCCTCTGCAAGACACTGTACATTACTAGGGGTATTGGTCTCACTTCCTGGGCTAGGAGTCACAACATACTCAGCTTTTGGACACAAAGCGCATCTATATTTCAGACATTTCAGGAGCGGCAGCAGCTAGGTTAGAACTGTATATACAAATAAAACTCCCTCCTATAAAAATCACATTCACTTGCGTGCCTTGTCTTAGCATTATTCAGCATCAGAAGTTGTAACTACAACCATTATGTTGAAGAAGCTATTTAGACAAATTGAAGTCACCTCTGTCGTCAGGCCCGCCTTTTCTGAAGCCAAAGCCACCTTTATCCTGTTTTCTGCCTTCTGCTATGTCCACTCGAAGTGACCGGTCACCCAAAAGCTGTTAAATAAAGGAGAGAATCTCTTCAGAATGTATCATATGGGCTGCCAAGGAGTTTGAGACTTGTGTTTATCTTTGTATTTCACAAATTAATTGCAAGTATACTTACTGCACCATCATATGTAAGAGCTTCCTTGAGTGACTCCACCTCATCAAACTCTACGTAACAAAATCCTGCAAGACAAACCTCACAAGTTAATACCAGCACTTCAAGAGTCCTTTGTAAGAAGCTACTCTTCCTGCATATCTGCTAATAGCCTCCCTTCTCTTTCAAAGACAAACGAGTGCAAGATGTACGCAACTCAGAAACCAAACACTAACTATGAATGCATTTACCTATGCCTGTTAATGATGGGGACAAATCCTGAAACAGAACTCTGTACAGGCACTAAGCAAACGCCAAGAGCCTGATTAATTCCCTTTACCATAGGGTTCTCATTACAGATTAGATTTGCTCTATGCCTTTAGACAGTTATTTAGCTGAATAGTGACATTTGGTTACTAGTATTTTTAAACAAGTACCACCTGCTTGGCCAGTCATCTGATTTATATAATTTAGTGAATTCATTCCTTTTCCAAGGCCCTCTGGCATCTGAGTTAAGCCTCTCTGCCCCAACGCCCTCAAGTAACTTACAAATATACTCCCCTTCCACTGGCCAATTCCAATGGAAATCAGATTTGCATCCTCCAAAACAACTGTCTGAATGGCTTATCTACTTGCTTCCCCCCCTCCCCATCTACTTAAAGAAAAAAAAAAAAGAAAAAAAGACAGAGTTGAAGCAATGGGAGTCATCTGAACTAAAGGAAGACTGTGTAAGCATTCAACACTTAAGGTCATGGATTTTAAGTGGGTCAGGAAGTTCAGCTTTGTATGAATTCATACAAGACAAACAAGGTTTGAGTAAGTCCTTTTACAGCAGGGCAAATATTGACCCTTGTCACTCAGGTTGGTCTGTATCTTATAATGGAAGTAACAGTGAATCTCACTCAAATGGTGTTTACCTGTTAGCGAATTAGAAACCTGCATAAGTCACGATAAAGAACAAACAGATTAAGCAGCTAACTCTGCTTTACAGAGTGAAATTCACCATTAAAGACACTTCAGAAGTATCTCATTTTCTCCTACCAGTTAGCCAACTACAACTAAAACAACTCTGAACACTCACCTTTAAATTTGTCTGTTTCCTTGTCTCTGACTAGTCGTACACTCCTTACACTGAGATCCTTGAAGATGGCATCTATGTCTCCTTGAACAGTGTTGAAGGGTAGATTTCCCACATATGCTGTGAAAGGGGGTTCTGTTGGCAGCTCTTTCTGTTTACGGGAACCAAGACCGCCACCACGAGACCTGTTGAAAAAAAAGCACAGTGCCTCTGGAACTTGACTCCCACCACAGCTAGTAATACAGTATATAGCACTGCTCAGGTGCTTTTTGGAAGTGGATTCTTCCACAAGTTCACTTAGTTTTTCCTATTCCTTTGCCTGTACCCGCCACCTCCAGTACCGGCCAACTCCTTTCTAGTGTTACCTGATGCAGTACTTCAGTGCGAAAAAAAAAAAAGAACAATATATTTTAATACATTACAGGTGAACTCAGTAACAAAGTGATGAACAAACTTCTTTCTCATCATACAATCCATTAAGAAAAGCAATGTAAGCTTAGCTCTACAGTGCCCCAATCAAAAACATTACTTCTTAAACACATCCAGGACTAGATTTTAAGAATAATTTACAGCAGTGAATGCTTCCATGGCCAGGCTCGTTGGCTTATCCTGAAATTAAGCTGGATCCAATGCTTTTAACTAAACAGTATATTATCAACACCCACTCCATATTAATTTGAATTATTTCAGCAGCATTTAGCTTAATAGAAACATCTTCTGCTAACTCTGAAGTTATTGCCCTGTCAGATATTTGGACTGGAATGCTTTGAATTGAACACGTAATAAAACACTATGTTAAGCGATGTGTTCTAAGGCAGAGAAACCAATTTCAGTGCTATTTGGATGTTTACTTCTTCCTTTGTGTCTCATGAATTACAGACTGAGGTAAACTAGGTTGTCTTTTCCCATCTTTACCCTCAGTCTCAGTTAAGGTTTATAATATAAGGATATTATAACCAAGTATCATTGGTTGCTGAGGAACTAGACTGTACCAGTGAAATTCTTTACTGTATTAATGTAACACACCTGTGTGTTAATCTCCTGTAGAGCCTAATCTTCTAAAGCTAACTTTGATCTTCTTTACAGACTGCAAGGTTGGTACTGTGGACACAAGGCAACCTTAAGTTATAGCTCCTGGACTTCTAGGCTCCAGGACATCACTGTCACTGGTTCCAGCACCATCCACCCCACCCAAGCATTCTTTTGACTTTCACCTGAGACACCTACGTACTACTCTACCCATGTTCTCTTCAACACCTTACACTTACTGGGCTTTGTTCAGGACTGCTCCCTTTCCCAGAGGCTTGCTGTGCACTTAAAAGCATGGTGGAACACAAACTGTACCAAACCAGGATTTTCTAGGGTGATATGAACTGATTAGATGTCTGCAGAATCCTACCCAAAACACAGAAATTCAAATATTCTTATTACTTCCTTTCGTTTGTTGCATGCAGCCAGAAAAATCCACTGGGCAAGCAACATACTTTTTTTTCATTCCAGAATAAATATTTTATTACTCATGAATCAGATAATACAGAAATCTTGAATAAAATTTCTTAATTCTTCCTAGATAAGCCTGTCATTTGAGCCTTTTTATGTTAGCAGCTCCGTGCAGGAGTCATTTGTCACTATCGGCATGCTGCTACATGTACTTGAATCACAACCTACATATCTTTAATTAGTGTCCACCCAGGTTCATATTTTAGCATTTTTGACAATATTCCTCATCTGCCTTTGTCTCATTAACGAGTCAAAAACATACTGGTGAACTAAAGCTGCTATAGTTGGGTACTGTGTACGTATAGCAGAATTATCTTTAGTCACAAGACTTAAGTTTTAAGAAGGAACTCCAACAAAGCTGAGTTGCTCTTCCAAAGAATTCTGTAGTATGTAGAATTGGTTCCATGCCTTTGTCCTCAATTCCCACCTATGACTTTACAAACAGCTACTAAAATACTACATATAGAATTTGCAGGAACAAAAAAAAATAATCTTAATTTTTATTGTTCTATAGGAACATCAGAATTGCTTCAGATGAGTTTAAAGGGAACATTCCCTCCTTCTACACATTCTTAACATGTTCCTTGAACTGCCAGTCATCTTGCTCGGTGAGCTGATTCACCTGAAAACCCACACAAGTCGAATTCTCAGCCAGATCAACAAGGTGATCTAGCCAGCTGCAAAGAGCACTCAAGCCAACATGGGAAGGAGAACAAAATCAAGGGCTCAAACTACAGCTTTCAACAGCAACCCCCACTCAGATCCATTTGAGCTGCTTCTGAAACCACACCCTCAAGTTAGCAATCCCCAGAAGAATTCTGTGCTACAGACAAACCTTGTTTCTACCATAGCATACCAGAACTTCACAGAGTGCACGTGTGGAAATCCGTGCCCTGTTGTGCAACCCTACTGATATTAAGTCAGAAAATGAAGTATTTTTGAATTTGATCTACTAAGGCCTCCGTTATCAAATACATAACTCTGTATTTGGTATTTTAGTATCCACAGGAATGGACAACAACGAGGTTCTAAAACTAAGTTTCCTACAGAATCCAGGTATAGCAACACAAAAAGAAACTGTTTCTACACTTCCCTACATTTTTTTTTTGAACACTGAAACAGTGAAATAAATAAAAAAAAGGCTGATTTCAGTAACCAAACAATGAGATTGAAAGGAGATACTCCCATTTGTGACAAAATAGGACAAAAGTCAACTATAATTAAAAACATATCTGAACTAAGTGAACTGGGTCACATCAAAGTGTTAAATCAGTATCTGCATTTCCTACTCAGTGTAACTTTTGTCAGATACAATTAGGTAATAATTATGTCATCTTAATGTGGGAATCTGAAAGACAACTATTTGGTTTCTTTTTCAGAAAACCAAAACATAAAGCTGAAGAGAAAAGCTTGCTTCTAGCAAATGCAGAGGCAAACATCCCTGTAATTAGACTTATTTTTTGGTGGACTGAGTTACTGACACTGTAAGGCCATACTAGGCTGAAAGAACAACTAAACTATCATTTTGAAGCTACTGTTTTAGAAAGTTATTCTCTCCAGAGAACAAGATCTGTCAAAAGTTCAAAACAAAGAATATTTCGAAAGCTAGTATTTAATAGCTTTTCACTAATGATCAAAACAATAGCTCAGTATTTATCTTTTTTACACAGCACAGGGACAACAGTCTGACCAATGTTAGTGCTTTATCAGAGGCAGCACAAGGCTCAGCAGAATGCAAGTTGGTTTTTTTGAGTCTCCAAGACCACAACTCTAAATACATACCCAATTTATTCCAGTAATCTAATACATCTCTACAGCAAGCATTAGACACCTTCAACAAAAACCTTACCCAAGTCTAAATATTAGAAGACATTTATTAACACTAAATGGGCAAGCACAGGATCTAAAATGCCAGATGGTTAAAGACTAGCTCTTTATTTTCACCTACTTGTATAGCACTTCAGCAGACGAATCTTAACCTTTGAGTAAGGCACCCAGTATTATAAGCCACACCTAAATAAGCAGTGTACCAGCAAGTCAAGGAGTGATCAATACTCAGTTTCCTTCAAGAAAAGCTCTACTGATGTTCAGAGTTTCAACTAGGCCTCAGCATGCTTAATTACAGGTTTTTGTGTCAAATCTTGGGCTCCAAAACACTTACCAAAAAGCTTTTATAGCAAGCCTTTTGTTATTAATGTCAGCAGCCTGTTCTTCATTTGGAATAAAATTACTTTTGCATACCAGAGTATTATGTTGCAGCTCTTAATCGGCACTCTACCAGACATCTCAGGTGTAGCAAAATCCCATCTCATCACACCACAGTCATATTCTGTGGCGCTACCACTATAATTTTGAGAAGTATAAGAAAGAGGCAGATATCTTACATACATTAGAACTTGCTGGGCACTATTGTTTTCCACCTGTCACACATAAATCCTACGCTTACTCTCTATACAGACCGAAAGTTAAGCAAAATGCAACTTTCACAAAACCTGTTTTCTCTCAAATGAGTTTACACTAGTCCTAAAGCACCTAAAAATGAGCAAAAGTCACGTTAAGTTAACAAGGGATTCTTTATTCAGAACCTTCAAGAACAGTCATGTTTTCATTACGCTACACGTATTACAGGGCTTTACACAAAGGACAGAGACCTGTTAGGGTCTGAAATTATGAATTAGCTGTTAGCAACTTACTAGTAATAATAAGTGAAATGGAAGCACAAGTTGCACTCTGATATTAGTAGCATCTGAGGCTTAAAACTACAACTAAATCAGAGCAAGTACATTTTCTCATCTGCAAAAGCACCTACTAATCAGTAGGATACCTTTACTTCCACCAAAACAAGTATTCACATCTTGCCTGAGAGCAAATTTAAGTACTCTGCTAAAGAAATCTGAATATGAAAGTAACACGTTAACTTTCATTTTATTGCTTCACAGGATGTGCCTACATTGACTAGGCCAGACTGCGTAGTAACATTGGAATTTATTATGAGTGTCAAGTGCCACTTTAGGCTGCTGTCATGGTTATTTGCTACAGAATTAAAAAAATTGCTAATGGCATCTTTGTAACCTGATTTAAGACAAACTTCGTAATTGCTGGTTATTGTTTTTGTAGCTCCTCCCCTATCCACGCTCTCCAGCAAAGAGCCAAGTGATGAGCCAAGCCCTGTTCCCGAGGATCAGAGATTTGCAGTCAGCAACCGGAGCCCCGGATAACGCAGGCCGGCGGCTCCCAGCCCTCCCCGACCGCAGGCACCACAAAGCCCTCCCATTTCCTCCCGCTGCAGGCATCACAATGCCGCCCGCTCTCGGGGGCGCCGCCGCAGCTCCCCACGCCGCCGGGCACCTCGCCCCGCCACAACAGGGGCCCTTTGCCGCCCTGCAGTCCTTCCCGGGAAGCTCCCTCCTCCCAGCTCCCGGTCCGTCCCTGCAGGAGCTCCTCAGGGCCTACCCTGGCTCTGGCCCAGCACCTCCCGAAATCCCCTCCCTCCACTCGCCTCCGGGCCGGCGGGAACACAGCGACACCTTCCTCCTCCTCCTCCCGCCCCTTCCCGGCTCTCCCAAGCCGCCAGGCCCTGAACCTTGCGGCACCCCCCCCGCTTCACAAAGCGGGCCCGCCGAGGCCGGAGGAAAAACGCGCCCCGCCGGGCTCAGCCCAACCCCCCGGAGAAGGGAAGGCAGCGGGGTAAGACGAGCCCGAAAGCTCCCTAGGGGTAGCGTCGCCCCATCCCTCTCCCCACCCGCTCCCCCGCCGTGCCCGCCCGCCATCTCCACCGGGAAAGGGGCAGGCCAGGCCCTGCACGGCCGCGCCCCCTCCTCGCCCAGCCGGGGGGCGCGGAACGCCACTCCTTCCTTCCCTCCAGGCTCCGGGGGCAGCGCTCCGTTCCCCCCCAGCGGCCCAGGCCCCGGCCCCGGCCGCAGCGCCGCGCTCACCCCCGGCCGCCGCCGAAGCTGCTGTAGGCCCGATCGTCGTAAGGATCAAAATCCGCCATCGCCACCTCAGCCTCCTCCCCGTGCGAGCGTGACAGGACCGCGCCCGCAGGACCCCGCGCCGCTTATATACGGCGGAGCCCGGGCCGGGGCTGCCCCTGGCGGTGCCTGTCTCCAGCTCCTCGCCCCGCCGGGGCTGTCCGCACTACTGCCTGTCGGGAAGGCCCGGCGCGCTCCCTGCCGCCGTCACAGGCGCTCCGCGGCCCCCCGGGACAGCCGCCGGTAAGAGCTGCGGGCGGCGGGGCCGGGCGTTTATAGGTGACACAAGGCTGGCCCTTTGGCTCTGAGGCGTGCTTTAGCCGCCCCGGTGTGTCGGTCGCTGGCCTCCCGTACGAATCATCCTGGTGTCGCTGCGGAGAAGAGCAGAGGTGGTTCATGCTCCGGGTGTTGCGCTTGTTCCTTGCGCTCCTGCGACTGGCATGAGATGAGAGTCCGGAGGGGAGGCAGCAAACCTGCCGGGTTTTGCTTGGCAGCTGGAGAACAGGGTTGTATTTTATTGTCAATAAAGATAATGAGACCTGCGTTTGGCGTCCTTAAAAACGTACGCTTTGCATGAACCGATTTGCTTCCTTTTCCTAGGTCATTGTTTCAGGGTTTATAATAAAACCGCAAGACGCACAGATTCTCATACGACAACCAGCCGTGTGGCAGGCCCTTGCCCCCGCTCACCCTGCCCCGCGGGGGGAGGATCTCAGCCTCCCTCGGGAGCTGCCAGCCAGGGCGCCGGGCAGCCACGGGAGCCCCTGCGCAGGGGAGGGACAGTAAAGCCTGGGGGTGCCGGGCTCTGGGGAGGGGAACGCGGCGCCGAGGGGTGGCCTGAGGGCAGCGCGGGGCGCTGAGGGGAGTGCGGGGCGCTGAGGAGGCCGCGGGGCACTGAGGGGAGTGCGGGACGCTGAGGAAGCCGCGGGGCACTGAGGGGAGTGCGGGACGCTGAGGGGCAGCTCAGAGGGGAGCGCGGGACGCTGAGGGGCAGCCCTGAGGGGAGTGCGGAGCGCTGCGGGAGTGCAGAATGCCGAGGGCCGGCCCTGAGGGGAGCGCGGGGCGCTGAGGAGACGCCCCGGCGCTGAGCAGGCGGGAGGCCGCGGCGCGGCTGACAGCCCGTCCCCGCCGGCGCTCGCTGCCCCGGAAGAGGCGGGGCGGACGGCGCGGCCCACGTGCGGCGGCGGCATGGCGGAGGTGGAGGCCCCGGGCAGCGGCGCGGTGACCGACCCCCGCGGGGTGCTGCGGCAGGGCCGCGCTTTCCTCGACTTCTTCTGGGACATCGCCAAGCCGGAGCAGGAGGTGCGGCTGGCGGCCACCGAGAACCTCCTGCGGCACCTGCGGGAGGGCAGGAAGGTGAGGCCGGGGCCGGGGCCGGGGCCGGGCCGGGCCGGGCCGGGCCGGGCGGAGGGGCTGCGGGTGCGGGCAGGCGGCGGGCTGGCACGGCACTGCCCTCCGCTTACGCTGGGAAACGCGTCTGTCGGGCAGAGGCGCGGCGGGGCCGCGGCCGGGCGTGCGGGGTGGGGGTGGGGGCCGGCAGCCCGCTGGATTCTGAGGAGCAGCGGCATGTCAGGAGCTGTGTCTCTCTTCCAGGACGACGAGCTGAAGTACACCCTCAAGCGTCTTGTGGAAGGACTCGGAGCTACCCGCGAGGCCGCCCGCCCAGGCTTCAGCTTGGCCCTGGCGCAGGTCAGTATTTATCTTTTATCTTTATATATCCCAGAGTGGAGCAGAGCACTCTGCGGCCCCTTGACAGCTTCAGTCAATTCCTGGGATCCCCCTTCGCTGTTTGTGAGGAGGCTGGAGGGCTCCCCTCTGGCAGCTTCCGCATGCAGATGACAGGGAGGGCTCTTGCAGTGACCATAGGAAAACTGTGTGGTTTTAAATGGTGCTACTCTGCTTTAGGAACAATGCACTTATAATGATATAAGCTACACCAGTATAACACTCATGCTACAGAATTATGTTCTACTACAAGAACCGTCCTTAATTTGCAAAGGTTTTCAAGTATGCTGCATACAGAACTGCTGTGACTTCTTAAAATTGACTTGCTCCTGGTGTTTGGCTGTTGGTGTGGGAGATCTGAAAAGGCAACCCGTTAATACACACTTCAAAGTTGTTGTTTTTTTTTTTTCTCAGTGCTGCTTGGATCTGTAACATAGCAAAGAGTCCCAGTAACTGGGATCACCAGTAGGACCTGACCTCAGCTCACCTGAGAAGTTGATAATGCAGGAGAGCTTATGTTTTTCTCACTTAGATCAGGGCCTTGCCCATGCTGAAATGCTTCGTTGCTTCTGTTAACGGGGTCATGCAGTTGCAGGAAAATGTTCTCATTATTAATCCTGCTATGTCATGTATTGGGGGGGGGAAGAATATCAGCTGGTGTATTTACATCTGCACTAGTTCCTATTCTAACATATAATTTACTGATCTACTTGCCTCTATTCTGGCTTAATAAAGCACCACATCTGCTGCTGTGCTGAGCAGCTGTTCAGCTCTATTTCAACTGAACCCGATAAAACTTCATAAAATGAAAGAACTGCAAACTGAGCTATTCCATTCATGTCCTCAGGTTTTACAGGCTTTTGAGGAAGTTCCAATATGCAGTGTCCTGGAACAGATAAAAGAAAAACACAATCTGGAAAAAGTGAAAAAGGTGAGTTGGCTTATAGCAGCATTGGCCAACAGCTTGGTGCCCAGGTACTGTAGTTTCGGGGTTCTTGCTAAAGCAAATAATTATAATGAAACAATGGAAATATTTGTGAAAACTGGTTTGTCCATGTGACAGAAAGATAATCTGGAACAGTTCTTAAGCGTAGTGCAGTGGGTTGCTTCCCAGTATGTTATCTTCAGATGCTAGGGTATTCAAGGCTAGATCTTCTGGCCATCTTGTGCCACTGATCAGAGCTATAGCTGACTGTGAAATCTAACTGCTAATTGAAGTGGATTTTTAACTCCCTTTTTTCCTCCTTTTCAGAAACTTGTGAGAAATGCTGCTTTTGGAAACTTTTTTGGAGTTATGGCTCTGTTTCAATCTGGCCGGCTTGTTAAGGTAATGTTACTGTTATGTTGTTTATCAGACTGGTTCTAGGGCTGTCTGAAGTGGAAAGAGGATATATAGAGAAAGGCTAGTCGATGAGATGGGACTTGAATCATCAAGCTCAGTTCATTTCTTTTGCATTTTTGTGCCTTTTAAATGACTATTCCTGATTAGAGTGTAGGAACTGTGTCAAGTAGTACAGGAGGTTCCCAACTGTCCTGTAAGGAAGGGATCTGTTATCATATACAGCCAGAACACACCATTTTGGGAAAAGCTGAGTGGCCTATCGAGATGCATTTGTGTAGCGTTCTTACTACAAGTAGGTGTAAGGATCTCAAGAGTGGGTTATTACCTTCAGTTTAATCTTTATGTTCTCTGGTTTTGGCTTATCTTCCCTCTACAGGACAAGAAAGCTCTGCTGGAGAGCATCCAGCTTCTTCAGCAGCTGGCCCATCACCAAACACACCTCAGAGACCTCCCTCGCAAAACTCTTATTGACATCATGTCTGAGGTATAGCACATGGTGGGTGGGAGGAGGGAGGACTTTACTTCAGGGACTGCTTTTTCCTTAGTTTCTTCATAGGTGAAAGTTAAAGATGGGGTGTGGAAGAGTGAGTTTAAACTGTGGGATCTGTTTCCTACATTGTCTGTGGGTAGATGCTTTTATTCTGGGAAGGATGCTGTGGTTTGGCTTAATTTGATTTCATCGTGGACAAACCAGTAGGTTTTTGGTTTTTTTTCCCCAGTTGACTTGCTTGGGTTCTATGTTAGACCGTCTGCTCTTTTGAATAGAAGTATGCTGAAAACTCTGGACAGCAAACCTTCTGTTTTATGCTGCAAGCCTGGGCCTAAGGTTGAATTTTTGGCTGTTTGGAGTGAAAGGATGTAGGGACATGGTGTAAAGGAACAGGGTATGTAGGAAAAGAAGAGAGTGTGTTTGTTTCCTCTTTTTGTGTGGATGTTTGCAGATACGAAGGCTAACTAATGTTTTGTATGGAAGTGTTCTGGGTCATCTAGTCTATCCAGTCTTTAAAAAATACAAATTAAAGCAGTTTTTGTGCATTGGTGAAAATGTTGGATCCAGTTTTCTTCAAAACCATTGAATGCAGTTGTTTCCAGCAAATCTTATTGAAACAAGTAACTTATTTTGGGGAAGTATAATTAAAAGCTAATACAAGAGTGTTTCCTCCTCCCTGGGCTGCACGGCTGTACAGACAGGAGCAGTCAAACAGCAAGAGAACAATTGCAGCTGGAGTCAGTTGGACCAGAATTGCTATCTGATGACAGCATATTGTTGTGCTCCACATGGTTAAGCACCTGGGGACTGTATGGCAGCACTGGATACATCCATTATTTATTTTTGGTTGTGTCACCATAAAAACTATTTCTAAAGTTTCCAGAACACTGCAGGCTTTTACTAAAATGCCCTACAACGTAGATACTTTAATATACTGCACGGCAAGTTAGTAAAATGTCCTCATATGTTTCTGATATGCTTGTGCCTTCGTTCCTGTCTAGGTTCCTGAAAGTGTGTTTCAGGAGGTCCTGTTTGACATCTTGCAAGGTGACCTTGCTTCAGCCTTCACATCACCAGAAAACCTGCACCTTTTGCTTGTGGGCATCCAGAAATTCCCTGGTGTTCTGAAACCCAAAAATCTGAAGAAGCTGTTTGGCTCGCCTACTGTTGTAAACGAGGAAAATATTCCCAGGTAAGTTCCTAAATAAGGAGCATTAAATGCAGTATTCTAGGTCTCTTGGCTAGTAGTGAGAGAAGTGTGGCTTTCATTGTGATACCTGCCTGTATTTGCCTCTGCAGGTGCTGTTAAGAGTTGGGCACTAACTGTTATGCGGGTTCCTAAATTACAGCTCTGTCTTTTCTCCCTAGAGGCACAGCCTGCAGTGCTCAGGAAATGTTCTGTGTACTTCAGCAGGATGAATTTGGCCTTCAGCAATCCCCTTCCAGGCCAGATCTCTCACATTATTTTCTTTCTTCTTCCAGACTTGTAGAGCTTCTGCAAAGTGCTGCCAAGTCTGAGAAGAAGGAGAAGAAATTGCCTGGTGTAGTGTTTGATTTGCTACAAGTTTCACTGAAGGAAGATGCCTTTGAACTGTTCTGGAAAGAAGGTGTGGAGAATGGGCTACTGAAGGAGAAATCAGGACCTGTGAGGTTTGTATTAACATATGTTGTTTGTTGTTCTCCGTATTATCCTTCTGTTTCTTGCCCAGTCTTTCTGCTGCCCTGTGGTAGGGTGGAGCATATGGTTTCTTATGAACAATGTGAGAATGCTTGCTTTTGGCTAGATATTCATGAGAAACTTTGTAGGGAGCCTAAATCTAGGAGTTATTGTAAGATTTCTCTTAAAATTGTGGCCTATAAAAAATTTGAGGTTAAATTTAACTAGGACAGCACATAAAGCTGATGCACCTCATTGGCCATAAATGTGTCTTAAATCTATAGCTTGCTCCTGTGAGACTTGTCAGAGGAGCTGTACCATCCTTTTTTCTCTGGTTGAGAGGGAGGGTCATTTGGCTTTGTGTGGTTTAAGGACAGCTCCTGTGCAGACAAGCTCTTAGTTCTGAAATTTGTGTCCAATACTGCTGGACTTGTGCTTTATGGGATGAACTGAATTAAAGTGCCTGGATATGTCTGGATTCTGACGTGGTCCTTGCTTTAAGTAGGATATGGCTGTGGTTGACATCATAACACTAGCTGTTTCAGCTCCTTTTCCAAGTTTAATATTAGACCTTAGTAGGATTATTTGTCTGTTGAGACCCATGCTGTTTAAAAATGCGGCAAGATCTAGATTACAAATCTGTGAGCGTTTTGGGGAAGCATGATTTAATTTGGACCATAGCAAATAAGTCTGTGGCCAGGTTTAAGTCTTCCTTAGATCAAAAGTTTAGAAGTTGCAGAGGTACACCTAAAAAAAATAATTCTTAATGTATTATGTGAGTATCACAGTGAAAGGAAACCATTTTCCAAGCCTGAGCAGTTTAGGTCTTGTTTTACTTGGCTTGGGTAAGTGTAAAAATACCATTTGTATGCTCCGTGGTGTTACCTTTTTGCCTGATTTCCTGCAGAAATGAGGCTAGTGCTGTCCGTCTAATAACTCCTAAGCCTGTTGGGCAGTTACGATCAAATTGACAGCGAGTTGCTGTCAAAACTAAGTAAATTTGTGTAGTCAAAAACTGAGTAAGTTTTTATTAGGCCTGTGGAAATAAAGATCTGGAGAGAAGGCATCCAGAAAGTGGATTGTGGAAGGAACTGCTGGTGAGGACTCATCTATTACTAGACAGCAGAGGACTGACCTACTATGGGGAGAGATCTTAGCAGCTATGCTAGTCAGAAGAAAACATTTGGGCAGTAGGATTTTTGAACACAGGATCCATGAACTTTTGACGTCTTCCTGCATGCTCCATGTAGCCTGCCCCACCGCTTCTTCTGTCGTACCCTTGTGTGTGGCTTTCCTGCTGTGCCTCTACCTGAGGGAATCTTCTTTGTTCCCACTCAGTTACATGTGCTACCGGTTGCTGGGCAGTGCTCTCCCCTTGTTGTCTCTGGATCAGCTGCAGATGGTTCTCAGAGGGAAGGTGATGCAGCATTATGGAGAACACGTGGTAACAAGTCAGGTAGGTCTTCTGAAAGTACTTGTGCTCAGGGCTAAAGACCCTATCCTGAGCAGAAGTCCTCTTCACTCCCCTTTCTAGTTTCACATCGTCTTATATAAAAGTTTATGTAATTTTAGACGTTGGACTCTTAGTAAAAGTAAGGTTATTGTATGACCACTGGTTGCGGTGGGCTGAGTATAGACTATGTTTAATTGTCATTGCCTATTTGTGTATTTTTTGTTCAGACTTATTTTAAGAGTTCTGAAATTGTTTGGTCCTGGCCTACCTACTTTCACTGATGTTGCTGAGAAAGCCCTAATGATAGGGGAAGCAGAGGAAGGGCAGCCCTCAGCATATTGACAATGTCATATGTCATCCTTTAACAGTCCTTTTGATTTTGTGTGTCCAGAACCTCCTTTTTGTCTCTCATTGTGCTGGGTGTTGCACGAACATTTGAAGGCACCGATGAAAAGGGACAACTCGGGCTTTTGTTTATGTTAGTGCTTGTTTCAATGAGCACATTTGACGTTTAAGCACAAATTTTATTTGGGAATTGGATTTTGGAACTCCCTTTTCCTTCTTCCCTCCTGGGAAGCCAGCAAACAACACAGTTCTGCAGTAAAGGGAGGAAGAATGGAAGGGGAATGCTGATAAAAACAGGATTTAGCTTGGCTTTTTGTGGTAACATAATCCTAAGCTGCCTCATGTAGGCTCAAAAATCATTGCCCTTTCTTGGGAGGAATAGGACTTTGCAGTTTCTCTGTTCTGGTATCAAAGTAGCAATAGATGCATGGCTTTGCTCTGTAAATAATGCTTCCCATGGTGCCTCCCTGTATGGACCAGGTTTCCCCAGGGTTTATCCACTGACTGACTTGTTTTTCTGTTTCTTGCTTTTTGTGCTGTTGCACAGTGAATTAGGCTGTGTTCTTCCATGTGTGTAAAAATTTTTTTTAATTCCTGTCTGAAATGTACAAATCCACTGAAGACAATGATTGACTAGATGGAAAGAGAAACTCCTAATATTGTTGATGATGAGGAAGTAAAAGATATCTTGCTTTGAACTTGTTGTTGTTTCTGTGGGTTTGTTTTGTTACTTGACACGGGTTGTTTGTTTTGGAAAGCAAATACTGTTCTCTTGTACGATTTTAATGGGATTTTGGTTGTTGTTGGAGATGGAACTAGACTTTGGGTCTGATATTTACTGACAGTTAACTTCCTGAATCCACTTTTTTCAGCAGGGACCAAATGTACTTGATTTGCTTTTGTTGAGAGATGATTGATGAAAACCCTGTTGTGTGTTATTAGCCTACTTTACAGCAGTCTCTCCTTGAGGTTTTATCCCGGTTTTCATAGTGATGCATGAGTATTGAGTTCTCAAACAGTGGAAGTAGGAGCTTTTTAAGTTGTGTTTTGTGTGAATTTCTTGCAGGGGTACTTATGTTATAATTGGATGGATTTGTAGTTAATTTGGAATTTATAGCCCCTTTATTTAGAAGAGCAGTATTTCCTGGACTTTCGTTACTGTTTCTGTTCCTGCGAGGTCACTTGACCGTGCAGTATACTAATCAAATTGTTTTATTAATTTATGAAAGTTGCATTTCATTTTTGGAACTAAGCCAGCTTGCCCTCCAAGTTATGCTTTTGTTTTTTTCCGGAAGAAATGAGTGGGGTTGAACATTTGGGCCATGAAAGAACATAAGGAAATGGGATATATGGTGAGATGGGACATGTCCTGGTGGTCTGCATGCTGCTGGACAGTGCTCCAAAGCCAGCAGCCCGCCAGCAGTATGCCTCCTGGATCAGTGTCAGGACTGAAGACAGGACTCAACATGAAACAGCAACACCCCAGGATATGTTTTTTAGGTTAATGTGTTAACTCACCCTCCTTTCAGAGTGCCTCAACACTTCTGAGACACCAGGGAGAGGAAGTGGGATTTGTTCTACCCACTGTAGGTCAGCAGGCTCCAGGGTTGCTGGATGAGATTGGAATTGGTGTGGAGGAGTTTCCAAATCAAGGGAGGAAAGTCTAAGGCAGATGATGTGAGAAAGACACTGGACTTTCACTCAAAATGAGAGCTGATCAGTATAGGAGCTTAGCTGCACCTGGTCAGCCTGTGGTCTAGCCTGCCAAAGCCTGACTGTTTGGCAAGGTGCAAATTAAAGGGTTGAAGCTGGTATGTGACAGGGTTTTGTGGTTCTTACAGTGGTTGCTCCTATGTGAGGAAGACCGTGAGGTTTAATTGATGACCTACCATATGCTTTATGATAAATGTTCAGGCATGTGACTTTACTTACTGCAGTCAAATCTGTAAAGTGATTTGTACTACAAAGACACTCGGTATACTCACTGTGAGGTTTCTAACCTGCTTGTTTGACTCTGTTTTTCAGCTTCCAGACCGATTTAAGTTTGCTCCAGAGATGGAGAGATATATAGATGAATTTCTAAACAGCTGTGATGACGTGGAGAGGCAGCTGGCAGTGGTGATCGGCTTCTCCAGTCTCACCAATCAAGGCTATCCAGTGTTGTCCAGCTCTTCCAGGGCAGTCAGACACCTGCAACCAGTGGCATTGCAAAAATACGTTGACTGGCTCAAAGGCATGTTCCTCAGGCCAGACTTCGACTGTTGTTTAGATTTCTCAAGTAACCGGCAAAAACAGAACCAGGAAAATGTAAACATGTGAGTGTATAGGTGATGCATCTTCCTCTTTCTGTTCTGTGGTTAGAGTGGCTACCAGTGTGAAGTCTGGTTTGGACAGCCAGTGTTTGCTGGTTCCCTTGCCATGAGTTGACAATTGTCACCTATTCTATTTCCTCTGTCCCAGAAGGTTTAGCCCCAGCATCATCTGACTCTTGCTGGGACAAAATTAAATTCTGCAAATGGGCTCAAACACGATGAGAACCAGCCAGCCTGACCAAAGCGGACAAGATCACCAAAGAAACTTTTCTCTTGTTTTTCCAGCCCTGACAGCTCCTTTGGCAAAAATGTCCAGTGGCTTTCTTTTTCACTGCAGACTCTCAGGTCTTTGAGGGAATTGTGCATCCCTTTTATCTGACTATTAAACTGGTGTGAGTGCTCTTGTCTCTTTGGCCTGCAGCAACGCACCCACTTCCATGTCTCAGGAGTAGTCTGTAAATACTTATATCCTTGATAGGCATTTTTAGCAAATTCCAGATAGGAAAACTTCCCAAGAAAAAGTTCTATCATCCTTGGTGCTGGTGCTTGCTGAATACCCACTACTTGGTGCTGTGGGTACTGGGTTGCTTGTGGGGGCCTCTTCCAAAGATGTGAGCTGTTAAAACAGTATGTCTTTGTGTTACTTGTGCACCTATAACCTCACTCTACTGACTACTGCAGTTCTTGAAGTGCTTTTTGCTAAGCTGCAGTACCTCTGTAGGGTAAACAGACTGTCTTTTACATAGTAAAAAGCAAACTTGGAAAGATTCTATCTCTTATTATGCACCTTTTGCTTTCTTACTTTGATTACTTTGCCATCTTTAGCGTAAAGCCTCTAAATACCTGAAAGTCACATCTTGCTACAGTGGATCATGTGGTTTGTGCTTGTTTTGGGTTTGTGTTCAAACTACTGATTCTGTCCACTTTCCTATTGAAAGAGCACAGCGTAAGATTGCTCGATTAAGAAAATGGATCACCCACCGACTCGCTAACCTCATTGAAAGTCCAGTGAAAAAAGAAGAGAGCCTTGTGATGGATATTTCCAGGTGAGAATGATTTAAAGACATAATGCCACATGTGCTTGGCAGAATTCTCTTTAGCTCTGTAGCAATATTGCAAGTAAGCTGTCCCCATGACACTAGGCAAGTTCAGTAGTAGAAATATTCCATAACATAAATTGTTTAGGAGACTAGGTCTTGTTTTAAAAATACTTTCTGCAAACTTGGACGAACTCTTTGCCATAAGTAGTTCAGGCACTTAAAATCATCCTAGTCCCATTTGTTTTCAGTAAATTTTAGGCTCCTGGTTACCTAGACTGCTTGAAGATATTACTTGTAATCTTTGCATCAGACCTTAATAAGTATTTATCTGATCAAATCTTAGTAAGAATTTATCTGCCAGTTTAATTGGGGAATTGGACTCAAACCTGACAGTCTGAGTGTTGTATTGTGTGGTCTCAAGTTCTGGCACTTCTGTGAAGTCCTGAGCATCCTTTTCTCTTCTTTACCCTATATACCTTGAGGAAAGGGTCTTATTTTAAATAGTGACCTTTTTCAGTGCTTGGACATCCTTGAATAAAGATTTGGTGAATATGTGGCACTATTTGGTTTGCATATGTGGGCTATTTTTACTTTGTTATGACCAGTCTGTCTTTGAATTTTGTTCTTGTTTCTGTCCATTCTAGGTTTTGCTTCTTCCATGCTTTCTTTGAGGCTAAGAAAAAGACTTCCCAAATATGTGAGACAAATGTCCTTCTATCAGAGCCCCTAGATGAACAGGCTCATTCCATGGTGGAAAACTACTTCTTTGGGTAAAAATTCTGCTTAAGTGCTTTAAGCTTGGAAATTTCTGGGTTTTTTTCCTGAGGATAAGGTCAGCCTGGGAATGTCAGGTTTGGGGTTGTGAGCTGCTGGTGGAGTATTTGTTTGATTCCAGGACCAGGGAATGGCTTTTTTTAAGGAGATCCTAGACAGATTTTCCAAAGATCCTTAAATTTTGTCCAATAAAGACATAGTTTTGCATGGCAAACCTGCTGTGTATGTGTGTGATGATCAGATAGGTGTAGAGTTGAGTTCAGACTGCTTTTTTTTGTAAGATTTCCACTGCCTCTGTTGTAAACTAGAAGTGGACGGACCCAAGAGAGTGTGGTGGGTTGTGTGGGTTGTTCTTGGCTTTGTGTGCTCTCTGCACGCGAGCTGCTGGTGGCTCCACAGTACTCTCTGTACTAAGGCAGATGGAGCTGGTAATAATAGATGTTTTTAGGTGTTTGCCAAAGCTGGTGCTCCAACCTCAGTAGAGGGAAAGCAGAGGACTTGGTGGGACACAGAATGGGAAACAACTGAGAATAACAGTCAGAGTCCTTGGGGACACCAAGACAATGAGCTATACATAGCTGTGCTTGGATATATTCCTGGGCTGAAACTTAGGCCCTGTAAATCTGGGTTGCAATGAGTGACCAGAGCTCTGGGATGAGACTAGTTCTACTAGTGGGCATTATTTTGGAAAGTGTGAGACGGCCATCTGGTTCCTCTGACAGTAACATGCTGGCTGGTTTTCTTTGCAGGTTACTTCAGACTTTAAACACCTTGACTGTTCTGGGGGATACAGCAAAGGCTGCAGCCTTGAGGGAGAAGCACATCCATGGTGTGACTGCAGATGGGAAGCTGTGGATCTTTCTCCTTGTTGAGTATGCCGACAAACTGCTCTCCAGTGAGCATGTCAAAGCTGTGAAGCCTTTTACCAAGGCACAGCAAGATGCCTGGGAGAGGTGAGAGGTTTGGGAAGCTGGGTGCTGGGTTGAGATGAGGAAGGTGGAAAAGCCCTAGTCTCTCTTTGGGCCAGTAAAAGAGAGATTGTATTTTCTCATCTTCCTGCTGTTGTTCTGGCTGCTGTGACAGAGCCGTTTCACGGGCAGTGGCAGTTTTATTTCTTCCCTTTAAGTATCCTGCACCTGTGACTGGGTTTCAGGATGCTTTTCTGTTTCTCATCGCCCCGTTCCTTTCTTCCTGTTCCTTCTGTGTGTTAACTGTGTGTAGGTGGCCACGTCCTTTTCTGGTTTTGCTTGTAGCCCCTCTCTCAAGCATGATTGTAACTCTGCTAATCTTTTCTCTTAATAATGCCTGTACTAACTTCTCTTTTCCAGTACTCTTTTCTGAGCTTGATTTTCCATAAAGGTTTATGCCTTGGCTGTAGTATTAGGAATCTAGCCTGTGCCCAGGTGCAGAGTTTTTTATAAGCCACGCATGGTGAGATACGGTGGGTTAAGACCGTGTACTATATGTATGTCCAATTTCAGTAAATTAAATGTTAAGTACAGAAAATGGTACAATAGATCTGGTCTGGTCGTGTTTTTAGTTTGTTCACAAGAGAGGATTTGTTGTTTTAATTGTGAAAGACTCAAAAGGGTTTCTTTCTTCAGAACACTTAAGACTGTGAAGAAACTGCAGAAGAAGGAAAGTAAATCAGACAGTGCCAAAGTAGTTTCTTTCCAGCAACTTCTGCTTTTAATGGCCATTCATCTTTTCAAGGTAAGACCCCAAGCATATTTCAGTGGCGTCAAATGGGCCAATAGCTGAGCTTTCCGAACACTGAGCTGGAGAGTTTCTTTGTGTTCAGAGATTCAGTCTTTCACAGCTTCTGGCTTCTGAAAATGGGCAACTGACAGCCAGTAAACTGTGATTCCTACATTGACCATAGACATAGACTTACAGGGCCAAAGCTTGGCCTGAGCATTAGTTTTGCCCTTGATTTGCTGCTGAGTGGAGGAATTTTTACTTAGTTTAATGTTTTTCTTCTGCAAATGGGTTGTAATAGCTGGTTTTAAGATCTGTACCTATTTAGAGAGGTCCTTAGATTTGGTGTATATTCCTTTGGTTGCTGTTAATAGTGGGGAATTCGGGAAGGGTGTTTACTGTTTGCTTGTGATCAAACAGAATCAGTCTGATACAATGGATGTTCTGAGTGACCTTCTGAACTGCACAGAGAGGGCATTCAGCAAAGAACCTAAGAAGAAACAGACTGGTGAGTCCTTCCTACAGTAAGAAATGGAGTGGGATTGTTAATGGTCTATCAAAAGACAGAAGCCGAGAGTTCTGCATTAGTGAAGAACTCTTAACTGCATCTGTTCTGGCTTGATGTACTTACCCAGGAGAATCCCCTCTCCTTCAGTCTCTTTTTCTGTCTTTCTAAATCTCTTGTCTCTTGCTCCAGCTCTCTTATCTGCATCCTCAGGGGGTTGTTTTCCTGTGTGCCTTATAAAGGATAGGTGAGCTTTAGAGCTGGCCATTGTTCAGATGAGCAGTGTCCAAGGGAAACTGCTCTTTTTGAGTCCTTGTTCTGTGCTGGCCAAGAGCATGACTGAAGTGGTAGTATCTGCCCAGGCAAAGCTGTGGGCTCTCCTAACAGCCAGCAGGCCTGAAACTTGGTGCTTTCAGAGCTCAAGTTCTGGACAAACTAAATGTGTTCTCTGTGTATATACAGCCTGTTTGCTGATTTGGGCTAGTCCTTGTTTAGGGCCTGTGAGCTGGGTTGGGAATTGACCAGGAAAGAGCCTGGCTTGGTCTTTTGACTTCCTCTCTAACTGTGGTCTTGTTCTCCTTAAATCTCTGTGTAATTTTGAGGGTACTGTGACAATAAAAGCTGTAATTCTATGGTGGGTTGGTTGTATGTGGATCAGGATTCCCAATCTTGGACTGGTTTCAAATGTCGGCACTTCCCATGGGATGCTGTGACTCCTGATGTCATTTGAAGCACTATAAAATGTATATACTTTTGCTGACTAGCTGTTGATTGCTTTAAGGTGGCCAAATAGGTGTCACATAATTTGCAGAACTTCTAATTTAAGTAGTGACTTAATGAACAGTAGGTTTTGTTACCTGGTAAGGCTTTGCAGTGGCCTAAAGACAATTTCAAGCATGTTTCTCCATGTGGTTAGTAGCCTTCCAGTACAGCTACAGTCTTTAGCTTCACACTTGATTATTTCTGGTCTGTGTTGCTGAATGAGTACTTCTAATAGTCAGCTAGAAGGACTATCTTTTTTTCCTTGGTGAATTTTTCTTTAGTCTCTTGTTGATGTGCAAGTGCAGTGTTTTTGCCCCTTCCTGTCATTGTTTGTTCTGTGCAGACAACGCAGAGCCAGGATGGGTTGAGGTGATGGTGGAAATCCTTCTCTCCCTCCTTGCCCAGCGCAGCCTACTCATACGTCGGATTTCCAAGAGCGTGTTTGTAAGGATATGCCCTAACCTGACCAAGAGGGCTTTGCAGTTGATCTTGGATGTAAGTGAGGCACTAGTAAGGCATTGTACTGTTTGCCTGTCTTGCCCCTAATGGATATACAAGCATGTCTCTCTTTTGGGATTAAATGAAAGCTTCTTTGATTTAGAAAATGACAACGTGTGCTGCTGAATTTTAAACGTAGCTTACAGAGAGTGATTTTCTGGTTTTTTTGGGGGTGTTTTTGCTTGTTTTTTTATGGGAGCCTGAGATCTGCTAACTTTAAGCTTTATTTTTTGGTAGTTTTAGGCTGAAGAAATTCCTAGTCAGTTTATATAGCTGGTAGATTTTATATGTGAGTATAAATGGTAACAACTTCTTTTTTCTAGAAAGCCTAAACATAGAGGTGCTAAAAATAAGTGACACTGAAAACCTGAATTGGTCGTACTACTGGGTAAGGTGGTGTCTTCTGAGAGAGTAATATGTGGATTGCAAAGAAGGGCTGTCTGGTACTTTATATGATGAACCTAATTATTTTTAACAAATTCAAATTAAAATGTGTGATTGCACCAACCTCTTCAATTTTCTCCACCTATTTTATCACTTATAGGAAGAACTTAGCATATTAATAAACAAGATATTATAAGCCAGAAAGTTCAGCGCCCTTACTTACTATTTCATTATTCAGCTGGCTTACTGTGCTGAAATTCCTGTCTGTTGTACACAAGAAATGTGTCAAAACAAAATGCAACACTGGAAAACCACAAGTTGTTCTTTTTTGCAGGTTCTTGACCCATACCAGGAGCAGAATGAAGAAAGTGCTGTTGTTGTGATGGAAGAATCGGACAAAAAGATGAAATCTGCACAGGACATGGTAATTTATGTGCCATTGCTGGTGACAGATACTCTTCAGAACTTCACTGCTTAAAAATAAATTTTCTCCTGAACTGTGGTAATAGACTTAATTGCATTACTCTTAAGTTAAATGAATGTTGCTCTATTAAGACTTATTTTAAAAGTGCAGCACACAAATGGCTTGTTGGAAGTGCATATTTATTAGTCTCTTGGCCTTGAAGGAACATGCTGTTGGAGGTATGGGTGTTTGAATAGATGACTTAGGAGATGACTGCATCCTGAAATTAGCACAGGCCTCTCCTTTTTGCAGAAACAATTGTTGCTGTAATGCACAACCATCTGAATTCAAAATCTTGGGTTTTAAGAACAGCAGAGATTCAATTCACAAAGCATTACAAGTATCAGCAGAAAGGAGAGTCCGATGGGGGCTGTTACTTCAGATGTTACTTTGAAGCTTCTTTTTGATACTCATTTAATATGATAGAGAAGTCTGTATTATGTTCTGCCTTTAGCTCTTGCGAAGACCTGATATCTCATTATCTGAGGTGTCTTTACTCAAATCTGAGGGCTGGAAGCAAGGCAGTAGGTTGAAGAGAGGCTTGAGTTTTTATTTCTGAATAGTGACGTATGTGAGAATTCAGTAGGGCTTGAGGAATGGTGGGGTCAGAAGATGAACTTTTCTTCCTTAGGATGAGGATGGAAGTGAGGAGTCCTCAGATGAAAGCGACACTGAGGAAGAGAATGACAGCGGAGATGAGGAAAAGAATGAAGAAGTCGATGATGATTTTCGAAGTCAGCTGATGAATGTTCTCCAGGCAGGGAATACTTTGGTACGTTTTCACTGCCTACCTTGATACAGATAGCAGGAGGTTTGGGGTGGTGAGAGATTATCTAACACTCACATCCTGTCTGAATCCATGCAGTGGTAAGCCTGGCAGTCATCCTTGCATAACATTTGCAGCAGGAGGTCAGGATCTTCAAAGCATGCTGTGGGAATAAGTCACTTGTTCTTTTATTTATTGTTAGTATGTCTTGAGTGCTTTAGCTTGTCCAGTCTAACCTGATACAGCTTGTATTCCTGCCTGTAATAAATGAGGTTGGTGTGAACTGAAGCACTGAGATACTGCTACATGGTGCCTGTATTGGCTGGCCTGTGTGGAGGAGTGTGATCCCTGTAGGCCACTCTGGAGACTTCCTGTAGCAGCGTTGAAGTGTGGTTTAATGATTCCTATAAAGGCTACAGACATGGCAACTTATTAACCTCTTTACTGAAGGAGCAACAGCACTGAGGGAATCAGTGTCAAATCTTCAGCCTCCCTCTTCTCTTTCCTGATCCTGTAGCTCTACGTGTTAGTACTGTGCAGCCAGGATTACCTGATAGGAAATACAAGCTAGATTTCTCATGGGTCTGAACATCTGTTTTTCCCTCCCCATGTTATTATTCTGGGTCTAGAGGTAGCTACATCCCTACTGTGGTCTGCTCTTAGCTGTGGTTCTCACTGTCTTTTTGAAGTACATGAGATGATATGTTGTTTTTGCATTCTAAAAACCAAAGGGAGGAGATGAGAGTGATGAAGAGCTGGATGATGACGCTATGATGGCTCTTGACAAGAACATCTCAACTCTTTTTGCGGAGCAGCAGAAACGGATCCAGGCAAAGAAGGATGAGAAAGACAAGATGCGGAAAGAGAAGATCCTACGGAGGGATTTCAAGATTAAGGTGGGAGATAAGTGTACAGTGTGAAGACCTCTGGCTTACTAGCACATTAGTTATAGCCTACTGCGTGCCGTGAGCTACTTAACAGTGAACAGCTTGGACATGTCTGTATGTCATAAGCTCCTGGAGGCTGGGACTGAATTGCTCTGGCTTTGTACAACACCTGGCACAGCAGTATTGTGATCAGTGCCTGGGGTTTCACAGGCCTACTTCAAAACAAAAAGCAGGACTGTGCTTTCAGAAAGTGAACTGTGGTTTCTGTTTGCTGATCTGAAATGCTTCAGTTTATTAGATCCTCCCCACACCTACCCAAAGGTAGGTACCTGCTAGTTTTTGTAAACTGGACAGGCCTTATGTGCCTTAGTGTGATATGCATAAAATCCCTCTCGTAATTGTGCAGTGTAAGCTATTTTTTGATTGTTATACTAGTAAAATCAGGAGGATTAGAAGTAACACCCCCTCCCTGGTTGTTTGAGGCTGTAATACTGACTTTAGGCCACCTGGTGTCAGCATGGACTGTCCAGGACGTTCTGGCATCCAGGGACAGCTCCAGCGGCTCCTGTAGTCTGGCGTCAGATTAGCCAAGGCGAAGTTTGAAATTGGCTTTACTGCATTTTCATTCTGATGCTGTGCTAGAAGAGGCTGATTTTATACTAATGCACTGTCTGGAAGTCAGGGGGGCTTGCAGGGGTGGAAGCTATCTGTCAGTGGTGCTAATGGAGATCTGTGCCAAGTTACAGTGACTACAGGTCTGGCCAGGTGACAGTGATTCTCATAACTGCTGTTTCTAGATGGTATCACTGCACAAAATAAAGCTGAATTCAACAGACAGCCTTTAATCTTCAGTTAAAAATTTTTAATTTTCAGTTTCTCATGCTCTAACATTATGAATGATAGCAGAAGTTATACAGAGCTCAGCTGCAAATACTTTTCTTCTGCCCCTACAGCTGTTATGTAGCCCACTCCACTCTGAAGGAGCTGTGTAGATGCGTCGTGTTTCCCTGTCTGCATTAGTTTCCACATCAGTAACTGTGTTTGCAGGTGCTAGATCTGATTGAAGCGTTCTTGACTAAGCAATCAGAGAACCCGTTGGTGTTTGACATCATTGAGCCCTTGCTTCGGGTGATTGAACAATGCATGAGCTCAGACTCTGACAAGCAGGAGATTGACTTCCTCCAGAAAACAGCCAATATCTTCAAGTAAGTATCCTTAGTCCTCCAGATAATAGGCAATGGCTCCTGATAGACACCAGTGGTGTTGGTTGAATCCCAGAAAGTGGTCTTTCTAAGACTGAAGACAATTGCTATGCTTATAGATTGTGTAGAATTAGATTACCAACACCACACAATGCTGAGTTATAACCTGCAGGAAAGAAATAAGGATATGGGTTTTCTATACTAAGGGACTTCAAGTGTCAAACCTTAAGGTGGAAACCTTAAGAACAAACATTGGTATTGAAAGCACAGTGCCATGTCACTGCGTATCTCCATGGGCCTCTGACCTCTGAGTCAGACCATGCAGCAACTCCCTGGGCTTACAGAGTAGTTGCTGCTGTGGCTGGAACGAAACTTGCAATACTGAGACAGGCAGAGTGCAGATTTTCTCTGTTCACAGCCATAAGTAAGGCATGATACAAGCTAGACACAGATGTGTCATCATGATGTGTCTTCTGTATGCCATTCCTGGACGTCCTCCGCACTGCTCTAAAGCATTTTCAGTGCTGCTTTCTATTCCCTGTTGAGAAGCAGTTCTGCAGTAACAGGGTTTGAGGCAGCCAGTCCTCTTTGTGGGAGTTCTGGAGGAAAGTTGACTCTAATGCCTAAATAGGTGCTTGGAAGGTGAAGAGCAGTAAAGTCTCCTCACTCTTCTTGCCGCAGCAATGACTACCTCTTTTGCTGCCCACAGCTAGCACCATTTTTGTTTGTGTCATCCTAAGCCCAGTGATAAGGGTTTGTAGCCATCTGTTCCCCAGAGCTCTTTCTGTAGGTAATGGCTTTGGGCTTGATTTTAACGCTCTTTCAGGAACTCATTGTGTCGAACTAAGCAGTACTGCAAGAGAGTGGACGCCCTGCAAGAAGATTTGCACGCTTTTGTGGAGAGGCTTGTGAAGAAAGCCTGCAAGCACACTGACTCTTCAGTGGCACTCTATTATTTCAGGTGAATATAGGTGAAAGGAGCGTCTCTGCTTGGTGCTGTGGGCTCGTCTGTAAGCAGGCATAATATTGCATGTTCAAACAGTTCAGAGAAGTGAGAGACTCGATGCAGGCTGGGTGCCAGCATCTGTGTATCACATCAGGACTAGCCAGTCATCCTGGCAATCTGAAGCATTTTCAAGCAAATGTCCATTTTTTAGTGATCATCTGCTGTGGGCTTCGTGGTACAGAAATAGTCTGGTACAGTTCTGCAGATTGTGATGGGAAGTGCTTCCTTGAGGCTTCCTTGGGGAGTGCGTGATAAAGTACGGGGATGACTGTAATTTGTAGGCAATCTGCAATGATTGTTCTGTAGGTACAGTGGTTTACTGTCTCCATGAGAGCACAGTGAGGATAATAGTGATTATGAGTCCTGACTGCATACCAGTATTTACTCCTTTGCTGCTGAATACAGGTGAATTAGGATAAGCTGTATGTGTGTGTTGGGGAACATGAGCAATCCTGCTGTTGCCTGGTGTAAATGGGACTGCCATGTACTAGTAGGCTTTCTTGTGACTTGCAGGCAGTTTCACGAGGACTTTCATACTCCGTCTGGGATTTCTGAACACAGTGGTGTACGCTGTGGATACTGTGTTGCATGGTCAACCCAGTGCCGTTGGGCAGTGTTGGCTCTGCAGCACACCAGGCTCGTGGCTGTGCAGACACCATGGTACTTCCTGGTGACACAGGGCTGGCTGTGTGTGCTGCGTGGCTCCCTGACAGCCTCCTGGCAGTGGCAGTCTGGAGCGGAGCCCTGCCCAGTTAACACGATGATTCTCAAAAAGCAAGCAGACTGTCTGCAAGCTCTCTGAGTTCTCCAGGCACATAGCAGCCTGGCGTGGGAGGGCTGTACTGCAGCACTGGCTGAGCTGTGCAGGCTCGGAAATCCTGGGGAAAAACAAAAATTGTCAAGCAGTGTTAGTGAAAAGCGTGAGCTTGAGGAAACCAGGCTGATAGTGGGGTATGTCTGACTGCAGTGACAGATAATGAAATGATGCAGCCTCCTGAGATTTATTTGTCTGTAGGTCTGGCCAGAGTGGGTTAGACTGAGAGAAGGGGCCCTCTTGGACTCTTTAACCCCAGCTTGGTTACAGAATAAGCTGCCTGCATCACTTGGCTGCTGCCCTTGTGGCTTTGCAGCAGCACCATGACGCTGCGGTAACTGCTGTATTCTCTCCTTTTTTCTTTAGTGCCTCATTATACCTGCTCAAAGTGTTAAAGGGAAGCATGTCTGATAAGCCATTAACTCTTCCTACTCCTTTGCCAGAGAACCAGAGCAACATCGTCCCGCAGGCTTGTCAGGTAAGACAGCAGGCTGCTCTAGAGGCAGGGTTTTTTGCTGGTAAAGTTGCATTACCCCATTTTGCTGAATGGGCCTTACTCAGTCTCAGCTGTTCTTGCTGCCTGCAGATACCTCTCTGCGTGCTTTCTTTTCCATAAAACTGTCAAATTCTCCATCCCCATCTGGCCCTCACCCTCCTGCCTTTGCAGTGCCTGCTTGCCCCTAGCCACCAGTGACTGCTGATGTACGTTGAGGTTAATTGCCAGAGAAGCCTGATGTATATTTACACTCCTTTCCTGGCTGATTTGCTGTTTTTTCCATTAATCTTTCAGTGTAGTCACTCCAAATTTTTTTCCATGAGCATCCTGAGGGGCAGGAAAGCACAGGACAGTGGTGGATGAGAGTGAACTCCTATCTCTCTGAGGTTTGGGCTGAGTTATCTCATGGTGAAGAGAGTGTAGAGCAGCCTTGATTTCAACGGTAGCTGTTTGCAGGGAGACTCTTCAGTGCTATGGGTGTCGGTTGCTTGGGGAGCCTTGTTGTTGGGTCCCCTTTCAGCTACTGTCTCCGCTGAATTTCATAGGTCTCTGAATTTGGTGACCCTATGTATTGGGCAGCTCAGTCCAGTCACCTCCACTAGAAACCTAGCAAATACTGATTCACCAGCTAGCCTGATACTTGCTTCTGAACCTCTCAAATTGTGTGTAGGAATTAGCACCTTAATCCTGTTGACGTTTTGTGGGTGAGGAAAAAAAACAGGGCTACCTCATGGCAAGGGAGGGCCTGGAAATTACAAACACTGAGTTATTATTAGCAGCTGAAAAGATAGCCAATGTTTCTACAGCTTAGCGAGAGACTGAGAGCCTTGATCCGGCCAGCTCTTGTTCAGTGTCGGGCCTTTCTGGAAAGAAAAACAAAGTGGCAGATCTGTGGGGAGTGTAGACGACATGCTTGATGTTGAGCCTGGAGACATGTTTCACAGCATCCTTGTGCAGCCTCCCAGGGAAGGCTATTATTCCTGTGGGATCAGAGCTGTGCTCTTGGCTGGCCCAGGACACAGCCAGCAGCTGAAGTGATTGCCGGTTTGAGGGAGGTGACACAGTTTGGTTTGTGTGGTGCCACTCGTGTTGACATTGTGTTGAGGCCGATAAGGTTTTGCAGTGGGGAACTGGTGACAAAGGTGTGTGTTTCCAGTGAGTAGTGCTTTGTGAGCATAACCTGGAGCTTGTCAGTAAGCAGGAAAGTGGAACTAGAGCAGACCCTATGATGCAGTGGCCAAATTTATGAAAAAGGCTGTTATAGAAGAAATTTTTTACAGTAATCATCTGATGGGAGAAGGAATAAATTTGTTTCCCTTCAAGTGTGTCAAGTAAGTGCTAAGTATAGACACTTGACTAGGAAACCCAGGTAATGTATTTAAGGATCTGTCTCCCCTGTTACACTTTGGCCTGTGTTCAGCTGCAGTAGCACTGGGAGTTTGACCTGAGGATGGGACACGACATCAACATGGCTTTGACTTGCTATGAGGCCATGGAAAAATTGCTTGGGCAGAGGTTTGCGAAAGCCCCATCCACAGTTGTGAAGATGACAGCTTTGACCTCCTTGGGCCATAATTTTTCTTTCTTCCCAAAGAGCTGTGCTTCCTTGGCAATATGGGAACAGTCAGGAATGTTGGGATTGCGTTGCTCCACACTTTGCTCTTCATTCAGCCCTGTCTTGTTAGTTTAGATCCACATAGGCTGTGCAGGTCTCGGCTGGTTGCTGCATGTCTGGGATTCTGTTCTCCACCAGAGGGGGATATTAGAGCATTTACACAGTTCCGGGATTGCTGGATCCCTGATCAGAACTAGGGCTTGTCCGCTGGGTGCCTAAAAATCCTGGACATAGCTGCTCTTCACATATTCAGAATGGTCTTTGGGTGTTCTGTGAACCTTGTGTTAGCCATGCCCACCACAAACCTGGAAGTACAGCCACCACACTACACCACGTTACATGCAGTGTGTGCAGTCTCACTGGAAAGCTGTGCTGCCCTTTGTTAACATGGTCATACAGCTGTTGGTACTTGGGAGAACATGTTTGGGGCCCACTTTGTTTCTTTATGGTTCTGTGCTGTATCTCATAGGCCTGTATCATAAAAGCTACCCAAGAATATCTAGTTGTTGGAAAAAATCTGTGTGCACTGGTAGAAATTAATTACTTCATTGCTAGTGGTTCATCCTTGTGTTTCACTGGAAATTTTTTGTTCTGCTTTTTCGCAACAGCTTCTGAGCACAGGTTGTTTGGATATGGAGAGAGTGACTGTAATATATCAGCAAGCACTGACACAATTCTTGACTAAACGCAATAGTGCCCTTACAATCTCCATGTTCCATGATCTCTTCAGACGCTTCCCGGTAAGTGTTGCTGGCTGTGTAGTATGTTGTCTTCTGCTGGCTCCAAAGTACAGTTGTCATTCTGGGGAAAGTAGGAAGAGAAGCCTCTGCTTCATTATGGGCTTTGAAAACTGCTGTAAGGTTTCCCAGGATCTTCAGTTGCTCAGACTCTTAATACTACGTGTTTTGATAGCAGTGCTGCAGAAGGCCAGGATCTCATTTATGGTTTGGACTGGGATACTGCATGGAGAATGTAGATGAACAGAAGGCTGCTCTTTAAAGCATAGCCTAAGAAGCGCTCATTTTTTACTAGTATTCAGTGCAACACAGATGAGTGAGATTTGCACAAAGACGGAGGGGGCCAGCTTGTTTAAACAGCTAATGTAGCTCCTGTCCAGCTTTGCTCTGACCACATGCCCAGTTTCTCAGTTTTTCTTCCAAGAAGGCTGTAGAGCATAGAGTCTAGTTGGAACCTAATCTGCAAGCCGTCTGTTCAGTCAGTGTCTGAAATGTTTGAGGATTTCCTGCAAACTTGACCTATGCCTGGAGCTGGTTTCCGCTATGAGGACAGCCAGTTTTTAAGAAACCAGCCTTGGGTCTGAATGTCATACAGTTCTTCAGGGATTTTTAGGTCAGAGTGAGGTAGAGACAGCTGCCAGAAGCCCTTTCTCAAAGGCTTCAACGTTTTAGAACTGGTATCTATTGGAATTGGAGGGTGGGAGGAGGCATAGGCTTGTGTGACTGGGGGAAGATGCTTTCAGACTTCTGAGGGATCCATCCAGGAGAGAATTCCTTTGCATAGCAGGTTTCTTAGGACCACAATGCCACCTACATAAGTTAGTGAAATAGGGGGAAGAGAAGGGTTGTGTGCTGCTGACATGGACAGCAAGCTTAAGATCCCATCTGCAGGTTTGTAGAGCCTGTGGATGTCATGTGACTGTTCCTTGCAGAAATGTCTTTTAAAATCACCTACACATCTTTTAAATACCTCCCAGGATGGTGACTCAACCACTTTCCTGGGCAGCCTGTTCCATTGCTTGATGACCATTTCAGTGAAGAAACTTTTCCTAATATCCAATCTAAACCTCCCCTGGTGCAACTTGAGGCTGTTTCCTCTCATCCTATCGCTTGTTACTTGGGAGAAGAGACCAACCCCCATTTTGCTACAGCCTCCTTTCAGATAGTTGCAGAGCACAAGAAGGTCTCTTTTGAGCCTCCTTTTCTCCAGGCTGAACACCCCCAGTGCCCTCAGCTGTTCCTGGTCAGACTTGTGCTCCAGCCCCTTCCCCAGCTCCGTTGCCCATCTCTGGATGCGCTCCAACACCTCAGTGTCTGTCTTGGAGTGAGGGACCCAAAACTGACACAGTATTTGAGGTGCGGGCTCACCAGTGCCAAGTACAGGGGGACAATCGCTGCCCCGGTCCTGCTGGCCGCAGTATTTCAGGTACCAGCCAGGATGCTACTGGCCTCCTTGGCCAGCTGGGCACACTGCTGGCTCATGTCCAGCTGGCTGTCAGACAACACCCCCAGGTCCTTTTCTCAGGTGGCTTTCCAGCCACTCTTCCCCAAGCCTGTAGTGTTGTGTAGGGTTGTTGTGACCCAGCTGCAGGACCTGCACTGAGCCTTGGCCCATCGATCCAGCCTGTCCAGATCCCTCTGCAGAGCCTTCCTACCTGCAAGCAGACCAGCACTCCCGCCCAACTCGCTGTCTGCAGTCTTACTGAGGGTGCACTCGATCTCCTTGTCCAGATCATTGCACCCCTTTTATAAAACAAAGGTAATGATATACAGAAGATACTGGCCTGTTTAAAGCTGGGGTTTGCCCACTTGATAGAGCTATCTTTTCTTTTTGTAGGTTTCCTTCCCCCCAGAAAGAAACCATTTAAGGTGCAGTGGTTGGAATATGTCAGTGAACTGTGCAGCAAACTGCTGTCCGTGCTTTGTTAGGGCCAGATCACCCAGTGCCTGACAGATGGCATTAGAGGTATGCCCATAAGGTATTTTCAATCCAGATACTTCCTCATTTCTTTTGCCCCTAGATTTGGAAGTATTTTGCCTATAAACAAAGAAATCGGTGGGTTAGGGCAGAGCAGAGGTTCATCAAGTTTTTCTGACAATTGCCCCTCCTCTAGAAAGGTTGTTTAGGTCAAGACTTACTGCAGGTGACAACTTTAACCTGTCTCCAGGGAGGCTTTCCTCCTGACAGAGTTGTTTCTGGCCCCTTCAGCAGGCAGGTTTGGATCTTTCCCCAAGCTCTGACGATCTCCAGTCTAACTCAGCATATTCTCCTTTGCCTCTGGGACTGTTCCTCTACACAAAGTGAACTGCCTACGTAAAGTATCAGGCAGATGCAGACTTAAATCAAGAACCAGGCAGAACACAGGAGGTGAAATCTTTGCCTGATTTTTCAGAGTTAAGCATTTTGCTGCTGATTCTGTTGTGATTAAGATTTCATTCGATGCTGGTGTGAGCAAAGCTGTTAACTTCCAAATAAGCTGTTGCTGATTTCTGGGCACTTTTCTTTCTTGTGGCATTTTCTTCTTACTCAAGAAGCTGTGTAAAATACAGACTGTTTTGCTTGGAAAAACAAACCTGTCTGTCAGCAAACCACTAATAGGAGACTGGGTCTTTCTTTCTTACAGATCATGTGTAAGCCATTGGTAGATACTCTTGTCAAGTTTATCACAGCGGGAGCCAGGCAACATCAGCAGGTAAGGAGGAAAGCAAACAAACGAAGCAGTATTAAACAGTCGATTGGAGAAGCCACTTAATCACAGCAGCTCAGGTGATGCTTAATATGCTCATTCCTACCTTTAGGGCTGCCCAGTTTTGAGAAATGGGCTTCCAGAGAGGAGAGGTTTTGCAAATACAGCCTTGCTGCTTCAGGTCTGTGACTGAAGTTGTGAAAGTAGCTTGTGTATTTACAGGCACAGGGGTTCTTTGGTAGCATCTTGTTTAAAAACTGCCTGCGGCTTTCAGGGTTGAGGCCTGATTGTTGTAGGGCTTGCCTTCAGTCACTTATTCCTTGATTACTTTCTTATGGGTAAGATGTTCCTCTGTATTAATGTAGCATGTTGTAATCCTTGCCTCCTAACGCTAACTCCAGGTTGGCTTCTTGAGTCTGTTCTGCGCCTTGCCAGCTGTCCTGCATTTTCTGGGCCATGTGCTTCTGTGTCTAGTTTAAAACCACCTGTACTATAGATCAGATTTTTGATGGTTGATTGCCTGTGCCTGACTGACACAAAATTAGTGGAGCCTTATCAATAAAACATTGCAGGGTGAGTGCACAGCTCACTGTTGCATGAGCAGAGAATGAGGCCCGTCTGGATTTTCACTGCAGCATGGACTGTAGTGCGAGTTAATAACCAAAACCCCTTTAGGCCAGTAGCACTGTCTCTCAAACTTTCCCACCCCTTAGCTGTAACATGTAGCATGTGTCCCCTGCAGAAATGCATCCTAGATTGACCTTTCTGTTTCATAAATAGCTGTTTTATTGTTTCTGATCATTGGAGGAAGCGTGAAGGTATGTGTTTACAGGAAGGCTGCTTTACCTTGTCAGTGTAAATTGCATTTCAGGCTCTTCTACCCAAAAGAAATGGCTCTGATTCAAAGAACAACAACAACAAAAAAAAAGTGAATTAAGCTATTAGTAATTTTAGTGGATAGAAATAAGGATGTGTCACACAAATAACAAACAAATTAATTGTAAGGCACATACTTGATCCCACCCTCAAGAAACCAGAACAGCATCCCAAGCAGACAGCTTCTTTATATGGGTATCTGCTTCCCCACAGGGAATAATACTGTCCTTCTTTCAGGGCTTCCAGTTATCTGCTCAAGCTTTGTTTCCAGTGCCTGTTTATCTGTAGGTGGGAGGAGTAGGGGAGGACGTGCAGTGTGCTGTGTGTGGGAGACTGGATAGAGAACACGGATATACTACTGTTTAAACAAAGGCAACATGGAGAGTAAGCTGTGTAAAGCCTGTGGAGTTTGGAGTTGCAGCTCTAAGTTTTTTGCACACTGCTTCCTTTTCAGGAATTCTGTCTTCCCCTCATCAAATGTCAGATTTGCCAGGTTTTCAATTAAATTTTCCCACTGATTCTCAATGCAGATGTGCTTCAGTGGTATCTTGGGGGTAGGGGGCAAGCTAGGTGGGTGTATGTGGCAAAGTGATGTTGTGGGTGAAGCAGGGGGATACCTTCTCTGGAGTCTCTGCAGCTCCTGGCAGCCTCTGGGGGAGTGAAGTGGAGAGGCTCAGCTACCAAAAGGGCTGTCCTAACTCAGAGTCCTGAAGACGCCAAAGGTCTTCTGATAATTTGGCCACCCCTCATGGTTTAGAGGCAAGTGGAGTAGTCATCCATGTTCAGCCCTGAATATTGGCTTCTAGTCATTAAACTAACTTAGTCCCAGAGACATGAGGCTTAATTTCCCTTCTAACGCTCCTGCTATTAATGCTGATCGTTCTGGCTATGCCTGCTGCATCTGTATGAACAGCTAATCCCACTGTGATTTTGACATCTTGGCTTTGCAGATCCCTTTGGCAGGGAGTCCTCGGGGCTGTGCTGGCTGGGGAGAGCCGTGCTCTGCACGGGAAGGTGGAGGCTCGCAGCTCTGGCCAGGTGTCTCGTGTTGGCCTGGCAATGAACCCTGGGGATCTGGCACAGCAGGGCTGCTGGCCGCTATCCCAGCCAGCCTTGGGGAGACCCTTCCCAAGGGGGTAGGAGAAGCGCATGTACCTTCAGGTTGGGCTTTTGGGTAGTTTTGAACAAAAGGAAAAGTCGTTCATGAGGAGGATGCAGGAGGGCATGTTTCTTCCTCATCATCCCAAATACCTGGGAGTTTGTGAGAGCAGCATGGATGTAGGGAGTCTGTTTCATCTCTCTTCTCAGCTGCACTGGTCCCTGAGTTTTCTTAAGGCCTTTAAGGGAAGATCTTACGGTCACTGGCATACATGTCCAGCTTTTACTTCAGGGGTCTCTGCTCTTGCTGGGGCCTCTGGTGGGAAGTCAAACTTGATCACTAAGTGACCTGGTTGAAGCTGCAGCATGTTTCCCTCTGTGCTTGGTAAGTCACACAGTGTACAGCAAAGCCTGCACCTTCCTGGGCTCCTGTCAAGAAACAGCAAACCCAAAATGTATGTGAAATGTTGTTCCTGTGCCTTCTGTTATGGGCTGTTGCAGGTCTGTCAAACTCAATTTCTGGGCAGCTGTAACTGAGAGGAAATGCAGGAGCTGTTCAAATGCTGCTCAGCTAGTGCTGCCTTGGAGAGGAGCAGTCTGGCCTCTCCAGCCCCAGCCATTTGCCCTGACCCTGGGAAGCTTGCTGTCTGTCTGGTGCCCGAGTGTTCGTGCAGTTATATTGGAGAATGGACTTGAGGATAATTTGACTGAAAACTTAGTTTCCTCTTGGACACATTTCCCCCTGCCCTTTTGCTGTGTTAAAATTAATTTTGATCAATTCACTGGTTTTGTTCAGGGTGCAGGGACACTCAGTTCAGGGCCAGGAGTGACAGGGTGAAAGCTATGATTTATTTCATCAAATGGCAGTGTTTGTTAACATGAAATTATGGCTCCGTGAAGTGAGTACGAGAATATTGGAAAGCAGAGTTTGTATAGACTGTTGGCTGTAGCTGATGACTTGGGGAACTGGGTCTTGCATTGCTGCAGCCTCTGTGCGTCCTGTCTCCCTCAGTTGCTCACCTCTAAAAGCCAGAGAATATCAAACCCTCAGCAGCAGCATTATGTCTGTGAAGACAGAGGTGTTTGTAGCTATCTGATGCCTTTCTGGGAGGTGCCTTTCTCTGGCAGGTGTGACTGCTGTAGAGAAGGGTCCTTTGGAGATATCCAAAGGCAGGTGCATCAGAGGGTGCACCTTGATGCAAAGCTTAGCAGAAGAAAAGGCAGCTTTAGAACAAAAACCTCAGATACTGTGACTGACATCGTCAGCCCTTTTCCTCTTGACACTGTTCCTACATGCCTAAAGCATCAGTAAGGTTGTTCACCTCCATGTTGAAGTAATTTGTGCGATAAAACAAACAGCACTTTGAGAGGTGAGAGCTCTTAAGGAAGTTTTAAACGTGGCTCACAGTGGTTGGGTTGGTAGGTTTTCCTAGCTGAAAGCACAACCTGTATAACAAGTTTCAAACTGGAAAGGTGAATTTGCAATGGTCTTACTGAGACTGAACTTGGAACCGAAGCTTGTACCTGTGGCCAAGTTCTATTCCTCTGATGTTACTCCTGGAGCATGGATGCCTGCAGGAGACAGTAATACAGCAGTTTCCCTGGAAAAGGAAACAGCTGGAGAGAATGGTGTAATTTGTGAGCGGGGGAACAAAGGGCCAGGGATGCTTGAGCTGGGGTGGGGGCCTGTCATCCCACCTTGAATTCACTTAGGACCTGTTTAAACCTATACATCAGAAAGATACAAGATGAAGATGTGACAGTGGATCTGCAGAAACACCTTGTTTCAGGCAGTTCACGCATCTGAACTGGACTCCTCACCTTTTGTGAGACCACACTGACTGCAGGACACTATGAGCTGCGCTGTGACTGGCAGCTGGTGCTTTGAATGTTCAGTGTTACTGGTTGGCTGGCCTATTTTTCATTTCTTGAAGTGTGGAGCTAAAGACAACTGCTGTCCCAAAGGTGCCTGTGTGCAAGTTAAAATGCTTCAGGCTTTTAAAAAATGAACATGCTAATGTTTGGATGTCTTTAATTTATTGAACTGAGAAATCTGGTGGGTTTTGCTGTGGTTTGGTTTTATGGTTTGGTTTTTTTGTGCTTTTTTTTTTATTTTTACTACAGTAGCAGTTGGGATCTTTTAGATAAACTCTTGTTGATCCTTAATTTCCCATATGTATAAGTTAAACCAACATATAACTTAAAGCTGTGCTGTCTTCTCAGAATGTGGTCTGCCTGATGTCTGTGGATGATGTGTTCTTTACGCTGTTGTCTACTGTAGAAAGAAGTGAATAGAAACTATATGAGATCACTAGATTGTAAGCAGCTATGGTGAAGCTTTTCAAGAGGACTTCAGTGTGTGAGAAGCGCTACAAATTGAAGTAAAAAAGAATGAAGGCAGTAAAGAATGGAATTTTTTGGGTAGTCTAATCCAGCTTGTTGGATGCAGTTCTGAGGACTGGGGTCCTTGAAATCAGTCATCCTACCTGTGACTGTGTACTTCTGGAATGGCCAGCAGAAGTGTCTGCAGTGGCAGGAAAACGGGACCAGTGCACACATCACAATCTTTTTGTACATATAGGGAGATTTGCTAGCTTTCTCTTACCAACAGGGTGTTTACACTTGAGTAAAGTATAGCTAACATTTCTAGAATCCAGTACCTACATGCATACATATGTGTGCTTTAAGTAGGTTGGGAAAAAATGACAGCTAGGGATATAGTCTTCAGTGGTAAGACTGGTATGGAAAACAACAAGTCATCAAAAATGGAGCTTCTGTTGTACCGTTGAGTTGTCCTAGTGCTAATGAATTGTGTTAAACTGATCATCCCATTGGCACAGATGATCCCATTGGCAGCGCAAAGCCTTGCGGTCAGCCAGGCAGAATGTGTGTGGTGCTAACAGGTGGGGGAGGCTTGTGCTGTTCTGTTGACTAAGGATGTTGCTTTCAGTCTGATGTCTTCCACAAGCACTAAACACATTCTCTCAAATTCTGTTTAGAAAAAAATCTGTGTGAGCTTGTTCTAGCTTCCTTCTTTCTTAACACAATTTGGTCTTACTACTGCAATTGTTTTCCAGGGGACCTTGACCTTCAAATTACTTCCTTGTGCCTTGTTTCAGTGGGTGCAGTGTTGCTTTTTCAGTATGCACAAAAGGCTTGTTTTTTTGGCTTGTGCTGATGGAGCGTAAACCAGGGATCAAGATGTGTTTAATTTAATGATTGTTGCATGACTCAGCTACATACCAGAACCCTCCTGAGCCTTAGGTGAGGAATGTCTTCCTAGTTTATTTTTAGCAGCATCGGTATGATGAGCTACAGTAACGTCTATCTGTAATTGTGCAGTCTTGGGCTGTGCCTCTGATGCTGTTACAGCACAACCCCCTCGGTGGTGTATTGTTAATTGTGGTGTAGTTCTTACTGCAGTGGCCCCCCACCCCGCATTCTCATAAATGCTGGGGCTGCCAAGGGGCTGGATGAGTCCGTGAACCGCTTCTACCATAAAAACTTAACTCTGTTAGTCTGAGGATCGGGTGAAGAAGGAAAATGTGTGGCTGGTTGCATTGCAGTACCCAGGCTTACTGATGATGCAGGCATCTGCAGGCAAGTGCACACTCCCAAGTGCCAGCTCTGGACTGGAAACAGGCTGAAGCACGGACTCTCTGGAAGTCTGGACTGGAACAACCATGCTTTTCCCTGGGAAACCCAGCTTGTGGGCAAGTGGTATTGGAACCAGTTCAGGAAGGAAAACTAGTAAATGAAATGCCCACTGCTACCAGGAGTAAGGTGTTATCCGCATCTCGCTTGTGCTGACATTCACTTAGACAGTTTCTATTCTGTAACTTTTTCCTAGGGTTTATGCAAATGATTTGATACCTGTCCTTTGTTCTTTTCCTTTGGGGAAATACTAGGAGTGTACATTTCAACACAGTTACTAAGAGCCTTTGCAATTTTTTTTGCGCTGTGGTCACACATCAGCTTGAATACATTCCTGTCCTCTTATTTATGTTTGAAGCTATATTGATTGAGGATGTTGCAGTAGCTGGGAGCATAATGGTGCTGTATTTGTCCATAGAGTGAGTTTATTTTCTGATTTGGCTAGAACTCTGCAAAGCTGATGTAAGTGCAGAGCTTTCATGATACTAATAAAAGTCATTTTATTTAGTGTGGAGATGAGAATGGGCACTGAGACAGAGTTCAAAATGTCGTCTTATGTCATATAGATTCATTAGTATTTCAAAATGTGTTTTTATAAAGCAGTCTGTGACAAGGAACCCCTTAAGATCTATCTAATAGAGAGTGTGTTTTAGGTAAGTTGCTAATTAATCTTGGTGCTTTGGCAGTCTCCCCAAAGGGATCAAACTTCTATAGACATAATTTTACAGAACTGAAGCAATTCTTTGCCAGAGCTGCCATCACTAGAAGAGTAAAATAAGATCTCAAAGTCCTGCCAGAGGTCCTGGCTGGTTGACAGTTATCTTTCTGTTTTATGTTCTATGTAAATATCCAAGTTAAAAAGTAATTAAACTTTAATATAGCAAGAACACTAAAAGCACTGCAAAGCATCATAAGCCAGCACCCCTCTGTGTGCGTGTTTGGGAGCGTTCTTCCTCGTGCTGCAATAGATGAATGGATCACTACATTAACACACCATGCCTTGCCTGCATTCTCACAGATAGTTTCCAGCAGGTGGTATAGAAAGGACTTGTTATGGAATATTTAGCATAAGCTCTTACTAATAATGAAGCAAGTTAAAGCTCCCCAGATAAGCATCAGCACCAGTTCAGTTCTACCTCCTTTGCCTCAGAAATGAGAACTGGGCTGCCGGTGCTAGCTAAGCAATAGGCCGGGACTGAAAGGTACCGTTCCTTCAAAGCATCCTCCATCCTCTCAGCAGAGGTAGGAACGCTGTGCCTGTGTCCTCCATAGAGGTGTCACTAGGGGGGGGCTTGTCTCGGGGTCCAGTTGTGGTGAGCAGACCTTCCAAGGGTAGTAACCCACAGGCAGTGACAGCTTATTGTGTGATGTAGTGTTACAGTGGCTGTTGCCTGCAGACTTCTTCCTTTGTGTCTTCCTCTGTTCAGCATGCACCCTCTCTTCAACGAAGAGAAATTATTTGCAGCTGGAAAATGCATGTCAAACTGACATGCTTTGGCTCTGGTCAGTGTCCTGCCCCTGTTCCTGTTTTTGTCTAAGGAGGTGGTCAAGGAGATCCTGTGTTTTGCAAGGTGAAGCTGAACCACGGGTGGGCTTTTGGACATTTTTGAGCTATCTCATCATGAGCCAGCAAAAGCCCTGTGACATGAACTAGCTCTAGGTATGTAAACTGTCCCTCTGAAGTTGAAGGGGAAATAGCTGAATGCTTGAGTGCTTTGCTGGGTCAGGGCCAAAGCGCTCTACATTATTGTGTGGAGATTTTTAATACCTAGACCTTTAGGATGGTTGTGGATATGGATTATTGCATCCTAACCTTTCATTTTTGAGAGCGTTTCTTGCACTGGGAGAGCTCAAAGAAACTGTCTTCCTTTGGTGAGTTGGAGGACGTTGACAGCATCTGCAAATATTCTCTGCTGTTCTGTGGAAAGATGTCTAATGCCATAGTAAAATGTAGTGTGCTCTGATGAACTGCTTTGTAAGGCGTGTTTCTTTCTCCCTTTCCTCTCACTTGTGTGAGATGGTTGGAAATTTAAAAAGTTCCCGTTAAATTTTTCAGGTCCTCCTGACTGCATTTAAGCGGAATGCTTGAAATCCCATGGCACGAGTTTTTACTTGTGTTTGCATTGAGAACTTTGTGTGCTCATGGTGTATCTCAGTTGAACAAGACACCCCTGTCACTGAGTCTACAGGGTCTCTTTGGAGCATTGTACATGTTGTTATCTGTTTATGGTTCTTTATTTTTTCTGTCATAATGGTTTTTTGGTTCTATTTCTTGGGGCCTTTTAATGGCCGCTGTGTCTTTTGCAAAAGTGTCTAGCAGATAGATGCCTGCATTGCCCACATACAAATCCATAATGATACCAGGCATTAATTGACTGGCACAGAGAAACTGCCCTTTAGCAGTCCCGGGGTTTATATTCCACCACACTTGGTGCAGCGCAAATAAACATGAAAAAGCTCCTACTTGCCTCTTTATTCTGATTGTGGAGATAGAGACTGTGTTTATTCTGCTTACTGCCATTCAGCTGATTGTGATGATCGTGTAGCAAATCCTCATTAATGGAGGAAACATTTTAATCTGTTGCTGGGAGGAAGTAAGAGAATTAAAAGGTCACATATACTTTAGTTGTTACTATAGATGTAGCTGCTGTCAAGAGCTATCCAACGGTGGGACTGATCAGTAGCTTGAACAGCCCTGCATGTCGGATGGACTCGCTGAGTTAGATACATACCATATTGCAGTTATTTTCCAAGACTGAGTAATTTTCCTAGCCTACTAAATTAAACTTGCCATCTGACACATGGGGAGTTGATAGTTTTTAAAAAGAGTGAACCACCCAAGTGTGTTCTGCTCAGCCTGACAAACATAGCCCCTTCAACAATTTGATGAGTAGGGACTTGTGTAGAGCAAATGGGAAAAGTTTGCTTGGAGGCAAGGTCATTGCCATTTATGTAATAACAGCATAACGAAAACAGGATGGGAAGAAATGTCTGGGGCTGAGATGAAATCGGTGACTGTCTCAGTCATACAGGCTGGAGTTATATTCATGCTACAAAATATTACAAAAACATTAGCATAGAATCCTGTTTTCTTGAAGTTTTCGGTAATGATTTCTGCTGTTTACAGTGGGCTGTTGGATCTTTGTTTGGAAACGAGCAACTGTGCTCGCAAGTGAAGAGCGGGCAAGTGTTTTGTTGCAGTGTCAAATGAAATGCCAACCTAGGCTGTACTTACAAGGATATTCTTAAGAGTTGGTGTAGGAAGTGGTAGGTCCCTTTTTGTTGTGGTTTAGGGGTGCAGGAGGAATGGGGTTTGGCTCTTTGTGTTTCTGCTTTCCCTTGGTGTGTATTCAAATGCCACTCTGCAGAAGTTAAAGCACAAGAAAGGAGTTTGGGTTTCTCTGCAGGATTTCTCAGCCATCTCCTAGCAGAATATGGTCTCCAGCCATGTCGCTCTCCCTGAGAGCCATGTGCAGTCTGTCATGTCATGGTGCTTCTCTCAGTGGATTCTGCAAAATGGAGAGGTCTGCTGGTGAGCATGCGAATCGATGAATCTACAGAGTTCAATGCAGTACAATTTCCAACTTCTTTTTTTCGCTTAGCAGTGTTGTTCATTTCAATGTTCTAAGCTAACAATTTTACTGACGTGTGAGTACTTTTTTTTTTTTTTTTGTACTGCTTGAAAGCTGAACTTCAGTAGTGGACGTTTGAGTGGATTAGAATTCTAATTTCTTATTATCTGCTTATAAATGTTCTCAAAAGATGAAAACCTTTGTCCTTGCAAAATCAAGACTGGTCTAGTGAATTCAGGACAGCAGCTAAAAGGCACACAATGCCTAGGCAACTCGAGTTTTCTCTTTTGAATGTGTACTGCTCTTAAATCTCCTAAATTATTGAATTTGACTTGAGCAAAGTCCCTTTAAATAGGCCACATTATGCAGTAACTGCCTTCTGTATAGTCTAAAGAAAATCCTATTGCATGTCTCTCCTGAATTGAAGAAAATTGGCTTTGTTTGTGCAGAGGAGACATCTGGCTTAGAAGGTGTTGTGAAGAGCAGCCAGATGAGGGAACTGGAGCAGGGACAGTTTTGGTTTTGCCAACATGTGCAAGTAACTTGAGGTGTCAGTGGAGCTTCTTGATGTTTGATAATACAGTTGTATGCGTGTAAAATAAAAATTATCAAAATGACAGCTTTGGGATAGGTTTGGTTTTTTTCAAGAGGAAAGCTAGGGTCGAGAGAAAGGATAGTGCCCCAGATGATTTTGCGAGAGGTTTCTTGATACTTGGTAATACTCCTTTGAGCCTCAGCTACTGGGGCATTCTGTGAGAATTTCTGCTTTGATTTCTTAACAAAAGGGCATTTCTGGCTCTGGTGTTTAGAGTGAGGAGTTTGGAAAAGCAAAGTGGAAATGCTCCAAAGTAAACAGGACCATATTAAGAAACTAAATTGTCTTAGGTGTTTTGTTTTAAACTGTGACTTTGTTCTTTACTTGGGAGGGAAGTATATTTAGGAGTGGAGAGGGAAATGGGCATATTTCCTGATTATTATTTTTTAATGTGGGAAGGGAGAGGCTTGGATGCATTGCACAGAATCCATTGCCGTTCTTTTCTCCTCTAGTCTCAGTATGTCAGTATGCCCTGTGGTACCAATATTCCGCCGCCCCCCCCCCCCCCCCCCCCGTTTCAATCCTGTAACTGAGCATTACGGAAAAAGCAAGAAAACATCAGTGCTTATGGGTGCTGATATCTGTGTTCTGCTACTGATTTAGTTCGTATTCTCATGGTTCACTTAATTATGGCAACTTTTTATTTTTCAAGAACTTAGGATAATAAGATATTGACTTTTTTTTTTTTTTTTTTGAGGGAAACATTAAGACTGATTGGCCTTTCTGATATGGTAAGTGGTTACCCCTGGGAGAAATGAATCTCTGTTCACCAAAGCAGCAGACTGATCCATGGATTGTTCTGTATTGATTGCTGTGTCCTGAGGGTCTGCCTATTGGCCTCTGGTGAAAGAGGAGCGCAAGGGTAAATAATGTCTTCCCCAGCCCTGAATGCTCACTAGCTGTATCTTTGTTGTATGCAAATGAAGTATTCAGAGCTTAATACCATCAGCCAGGCCTGGACCAGGAGTCCAGTGTGTTATTTTACATGTTCATTGTTTTGACTGCCCAAATGTCCTGCAGACCCTTCAGGAAGCCTGCCAGTGAAGCGCAGTATTTAATGTGCAGATATCCTCTGAAAAACTGCGGTGTCAAGTCTTCTCCCTCTGTGTACTGACTCATCTTTACTGCCTTTAAAATCTGGCAACATCTTATTTCTGTCACTAGTTCTTGTTAGATTGTGGTGACTGTAGGAGGGAGCTTTGATAATTTTTTAAAATTATTTTTTAATTATTTTTTCCCCCCTTCCTTTCCTAGCTGCCAACAGAACGATGCTGAAGGAAGCAGCTGTACATGTGCCCACTTGTATTGGGCACAAATGTCCTGCTGGAGTGAGCAGGCTTTCACAAATGAGTTCCTCTGGTTAGGCAAGTGCAAGATGAGGCTTTTGCTCTGACAAGAGCGTCGTCCAGAGCACTGTTTGCAGAGGAACCAAGCATGGGAAAAAAATCCATTCAGCAGCAGTGGAGAGAACATGATTTGCAGAGTCCCTGATTAAACAAATTAAATAATGATGTTTTAGGGCATGAAGAAACCGGTATGTAAGTGAATACCATATATATACCTTGGTCTGCAGGCAGGCTGCTCAAGTGTCTTGACTGCTAGTCCTGGGTTTTCTCCTGGCTCAAGTACATGTAAAAAAAACATACTGGTGTGATTGTCAGTGGAGGCAATGACTGTTTTTTTCCCTATAGGACTAAGGCTGACATAGCTCGTGTAGGTGCAGCTGCATTATATAAAGGTGGTTTCTGTGGGGTGTAGCTCATTCCATGTTTTTCAGCCAGATTGAGCGGTGGTGGTTTAAGTGCTTGTGTCTTGCAATAGCTGTTTTCATGTTGTGGAGGAGGAGGATGTGCCAGCATAGCTAATGTGATAAAACTTTTTGTAGTATAGACAAGTAAGCAGCAGCAGAATGAAGTTAACAGCCCATCTGATCGATGTGACAGCTGCTCTTCAGAGCCTTGGGAATAGTAGGAGAATTGTATAGGTTTCTTAACTTCTCATTGCTGCTGCTTAAAGCAGGATATCTGAGCCACGGGTGAAGAGGTTTGTGAATGATAATAAAAATAAAGGGGAGAGGGGAGTGAGCAGGAGGGGTAGAAGATGAAGATTTCTTCACAGTCAGTTTTTTCTCAATTGCTGTCTTCCAGGGAGCTTTGTTCTTTTCAGTAAGCCTAGCTGTAAAACCTCAAATCCAAAAAGCAGGATAGTGAGGACCAAGACTGGAATGTAGCACTGCATCCTGTGCATTTGGTTTTCCCCTACTTGCAGGTGTTGTAGCAAGCGATTTCCACTATCGCCAAGTCATTGGGGTTGAGCCTGTGTCATGGAGGTGAGAGACCCCATTTGCCTGCTGCCTAGCAGGTGATGAGCAGGTGATTGCTTTTCCATTTTTTCTGTTGCTGAGATAGTGACTGAGAAGTTGGTCCGTGCTGGGAATTACTGGCGTATGTTCCAACAGCTTAAGAGGACACACAAACCTTTGTGTTTGCAAACTACTGTTCAGCTTGTTTAGAAACCAGCTAGAGAGACGGGTGTTGGCTGTTTCAGAGGTTTAGAAATAGAAGTGGATATAAAAAACCCACAGACCCAACAGAGTTCGCTGATAATTTTTTGCACTCAAGAAGACCTAAACAGATCATCTGCATGACGATAGTCAAATGAGCAAAACGTGTCTCGTGTGTGACAATTATTTTCAAGTGCTAATAATGCAAGCTGTTGCGAGTTGTTTAAATGTTCCTGGCCGGAAAGCATCCTGCTGTATCACAGAAAACTGCTTTTTTGCTAGGAACAGGTACAATCTATTTTGCATTAAACTGTTGCAGTGAGGTTGGCTTATTCTAAACCACTGAAAATTGCAAAGGCTTGATGACCTAGGTAGGATGTTCGGTGGGAGTACACTGAGTAAGATTGCCTCTGTCATCCAAAGTTGTAAAATGTAATTTAGGTGTCACTTAAATGCTTTACATGTTGTAATTAACTAGCGTTGCAAAATCTGTCTTATCCATTTGTTGCAGAAGCTTAATTTAAGCTATAAAATATCATTTGTTTTGATCACTTTTTGGCAAGGAGAATTTTGTTCCTGGGCTCATAAATCTCCTATTTTGTGGTTTTTTTGCAAGGCCAGGCAGAGGGAGGGCTAGGAGGACACTCCTTTGTGGCCCAGAGCATGGCGTTTGGTGCACAGGGAAGGTGTGGGAGCAGGGCATAGTGGTTGATGGGTGGCGGGTTCTGCTCGGTGTCTGCTGCATTATTGTGCCTTGCCTGTTTCTGGAGGCAGGAGGAAAAATTTGCAAGCCTGGAAACTGGCCTCTGGTAGGACAGCTTCTGTGCTGGCCACGTGTCCTGCCTACTTCAGACAGCAATATTGGACCTTGTCAAGGCTGGCTGAGGGAGCATCTTGATTAAGATGGATCAATAAGCTTGGAAAGCTGATTGATTAGTCTGAAGACACTGGATTGTAACAGGAAATACCAAATTCAGCTCCTGAGCCAGATGTTCATGCAGAAGAGATTTTCATGGTCTTCACTGGGCCAGCATGAGGTATCTCTGACTTTGCTTGCGGGCAGCTGCACGGCCTAGGCACCGTGCTGCGGCAGTGCTGTCACGCAGGCCTGTTTTGCCCCAGAGCTCGTCACAGGTGGCTTTCTGAGCCTGGCTGCTGCAGCGTGGTGCCCAGTGGGGCTTGGAGCTCCGCTTGAGCCTGGCGGTGTCTGTGGGCCAGGCTGAACAGAGGAGGCAGCCACGAACAGGGCGCAGGATGGGCACTCCCTGGGTCCCTTAACCAGGGGAGACAACTGGGTAAATTTGGGGTAAAAGTCTAATGTGTAATGCTGCCTGGGAGGACTGGCAGCACATTTTTAAACCTAAAGTTGGTTATGGAGATGCTCGGGTGGCCTGGCATGGGCACTTCTGCATAACTGCATGCGCCAGCCGTGTTGTCATTGCAGTCCTGCTTCTCCCAGAAGGCGCTAGTGTTTTCCACTCCGAAACCTTTTAGATAGCTGCTAAATGAGAATCTTGGCTCCACGGCTTGTGTGTGCCTTGTTTTAGCAGTGGTGAGGAAGTTAAAAATTAATTTTTGTTCTCAAAAATAGTTTTCTTAAGCCACAGCCTTATCCTCCCTTTACCTTGAATTTGAAACATCTATGGAACATTTGCTTGCATGTGTGCATGCATGCCATGTGAAATACTGTAGTTATAGCTTGTGGATTGAGGAAAATTGCTTTGGCAAATGTTTCTTAATCGCCTCTGGTTTTCACTTTTCACATCTAAAGCCTTCAAGTAAGTTTTGTATGTTTGAATTAAAGAAACGGTGTTTGATGCTTGTTCAGTGAGGATACTTGTTAAGGATCTTGAAGGATGATTTTTCGTTTGTCCTTAACTTGGAAAGAATCCTTTTTTTCCCATCTTCTCACCACCCCCAAAGAATTTGCAGCTTGGTCCTGTTGAGGTTAACAGGTGAAACTCCAGAGTTTTAAGGTAGTCACAAGTTGAAGTTGTCTGTTAAATACTGTCATGATGGCTCTCAGCCAAGAAGGTTGTCTTGCCTGCAGTGTTGGAGTGCTGAGTCTTCTGTAATTCTGATTTTAATGTGTCAAGGAAGGTTAGGAAGCTTGCTATATATAGCATAAACAGAACTGCTGCTCCTTCTGAACAGCCTGCTGTGAACGGGGACAGGGAGCGCCATTGTTGTGGGCCTTATTCTCCTTTACCTTTCATAATTTGCCCTTTTGGATAAGCTTCTAGGCCGTACCTAACTTCAGCTCTGCCTGCCGAACTGTTATGAACCAGAATTGTAGCTTATAGGCTCAGAAATGCTCAAATGCATGAAACAAATGTGGCAGAGAAATGAAAAGCAAGCCCTGAAACTCAAGACTACTCTGTTGGAGCCTTTCTCTCCATCCCACATCCAGTGTAAACGTAAAAACAGAGTAGTTTTGTGGGAGCAGAGTTGGCAATAGATTGGCACTTGCTTCATGGCTTTGCATGCTCTTTGTTTTCTTTTTACAAAAGCTTTGACAGTAATTGGAAGAGACTTCTGCTGTGGTGCTCTGGGTATCCTGCCCTGTAGTACTAAATGACAGGTTATTTTCCTATAACCAATACTCCTGTAAGCTGGAGCTTGCTGTGGGTTTGGGGTTGGGGGAGGGTTTGGTTGGTTGTGTATTTTATTTTTTCAATATGTAACAAATGGCAGAGAGCGGAGGAATTGATTTCATAGTTTGATTATTTCTTAAAATTCAAAGCAAGCTTATTTTAGAATATCCCATATTCTTAGCATATGGTCTTTCACCTCAGCTTTCCTGGTAGTATTTGTCACAAATGCAGTATGTGATTCATGTGATTGCAGTCTCAAAGGGCTTGGGAGGTGAGAATTTCTAGAAGCGCAATTATTTTTTGCCATATCACTGTGGTGGTAGAATAGCCTTAATGCTGAGGGTTACATACTACGAGCTGCTGTTTTATAATGTGTGCTGCTGGCAGGTCAGGTTATGCTGTGCTGCTGTAATGTGTGTGCCAGAAGGGAGACATCAGTGAGTGCTCTGAAATACCAGTAACCTGTGTGGTGTGATACCACCTGTATATTTTTGTCTCCTGGACTTCCAAGAGCAGTGAAATGATAGCACTAAAGCTCCTGATGCTTTTTCAGTTCTAAAAATATATTTGAGTTGCACAAACTTGTAATTTTCCAGATAACGTTTACTTCTTGTGTATATATTACATCAAGGGAAAAAGAAGCTGTTGCCATGCTGGTGACATGCTCCATGTAGATAAAACTGTGTCCACGATGCAAAAGTGATAGGCGTAAGGTGGGGAAAAAAGTCTATCTTGGTGTCTTTGGTAAGGATTTAAAGTCCCCACTGCTTCTGTTACCTTGAGCAAGGAGGTGTCAGGTAGCTCAAATATTGTCCTGGGTCAGACCTAATGAGATGTTTCTGGCCTGCCATGTGCTTCAGGCAAACCAGTTAAATTTACCGCCTCTCTCCTGTAAGCTGGAAATGCCTTAGGGGAATTTGGAAGGGTTAATCGGCTGTAGCCTGGGAGCTACTTGGAGATCATCTGACAAAACGGCTGTGTGAAAACTCGGACTTGATGTCTGGCATGTTGCAGTGTGGACACACCTTCAGTTTCCTGCTCCTCTGATGGTGTCTGGGTGATGGGTAACTGCTGATTTCAGTGTCTTTTCTCATGGGAGTGTGTCTGTGTGGTCTTTTTTCACTTGCTTGCAAAGCCACCTGCAGCCAGCTTCCTAAAACGCTGGGAACTGAGAAAAGCATTTGGTTTTGCATCAGAAACAAGAGCCTTCCTATTAACTGTGTGCTTTTCTTTGAAAAACAGCCCTGAATTTAGGTCATGCCTTCATGTCTTCAAGATTGCAAACAGGATCTCTACAGCATTGCAAAGGCTTGTTTGGTTTTGGCTTTCTCTTTCCCAACGGCAGTGACGGAAAGATGTCTTGATCTGTTGCTCTCCATCCAGCTAACCTGGATGGTGAGTCACCTGGATGGGGACTGGGGAGAGCTGCTCTTCTGCCCTACATGGCTGCTACGCCTGTGCCAGATATTTGCTTTCAACAATGAAAAGAAAATGAAAAAAATGGAGGGGAAAAAAAAAAAAAAAGAAAACAGTGGCTGAATTCGTAGGGTTAATCCCTTGCTCGCTGTTTTTAATAATCAGGCTGTGTGTCTTGTCCTTTCCTGTCAATGGTAAAGGCAGGTTGTATAACCCAGCAACCCCGCCAGCTTGCACTCCTTTTTAGCATCTAAATAAGGTAGATGAGCACATCTGGGAATTACCAGCCCATCTTGGTTACTGCAGTGACTATGTTTACTATTTCAGGAAAAAATCTTGACCGTTTATACTGAATGGGATTTTGTGTAATCATTGTAGATAAGAAAGAAAGAAAGAAAGCTGACAGAAAATCACAAGGTCAGCGCCGTAGTTCATTATTGCTTGTTCTCTTCTCCCACATGGACTGATAATGACTGTTTCTGGCTCATTTAGTCATATGGTTGATAGGTATATGTGGGAGTGTATATATGTATCTACTATCTCTGCTTGAATAGACTTCACTTTTATTTATATCTTACCATTTTATGGTCTTTCTTTTCAAAAACTGACATTAAGGAGAAAATGTTTTGATTAGGCAACTGGGTGGCTCCTAGGGCGCAGGATGGGCTGCAGCCTTCTCCTCTGCCCTTAATGAAAAGCTCTAATGTGGCTGTCAGCTGCTTGTAACTCTTCTCACATGTTCTTGTTTCAGAGATTGTGCATATTGGGGGGACGACAACTTTCTCTTCTGAACTGGACTGGAATTTGGTAGCTGGGACTCTTGGGTCTTCTGCTATTTTTGTCCATTTGTGAAGTGTTGATAATACTTGGCTCTCTTGTAGGGCTGTCATGAACAGAGCAGGCTTGATTTGGCACAGAAAATGCAGTGGATTCTCTATGATATTCTTGGGAACAGTATTGTCCTGACAGCCTCCAAAATTGCCAAATGCTTGGAAGATACTTCAAAATACCAGTGGTGCTGGGGAGGGCAGGAGGGAGAGGGACAGAACTGGGTAGTTGTTGAGCTCCAGGTCTGTGTTGGATTTTGTGGGAGTACTTTCAAAACTTCAATTTGCTGCTGGTCTCTGATGTGATGGTAAAACATGTGGCTGATCCCTGTATCATGTCTAAAAGAAACATCATGAACATGTTAAGGGTAAATGATGGACTGTGAGAAATTGTGGAGGTTGATAAGTGTTCTGATGCAAAAGATTTGAAGGAGCTGGGGTGGCTTGGCTTCTCCTGAGGTGTTCTGTGTGTGGCCTTGCCTTTCAAAAGCCTCGGTGAGGAGGTAGGAATTGGTTGATTGTGTAAGGTCAGTGCCTCCTCTAGTGAACAGGTCCCAACTGCTTCTGAGGAAGGTGTAAGAAAGCTGACAGGAATCAGACATGTGATCTGTGTATGGGGAAAGTTTCTTTTTACTACTGTGTCTTTTTCCTACTGCTCAGCAAGGAGAGGGCTTGTGTCTTTGAGCGCAAGCTTGTAAAATGCTGCCTTTTTTTTTTTTTTTTTAATGTGAATGAAAACATCTTGCATGCTTGCATTCATGTAATTTTCTTGCACACATGTATTTTCTTGCATGCATGCGCACACACACTAGAACCTCTTTCACGGAACAGAAAATAGGTAGATTTTGTGACTATTTTTTTGTTTCTAAAGGATCTTTTTGGATTACTGGTATTGTCACAGGAGCACCACCAAACGGTAGCAGTGTGTTTTCAGACGTGGCAAGTTTTGGACGCTAGCAATGGGAAGAGCCTCATTCAGGATATGGCTTGAAAAGCCTCGCATTTTTTGAGGCTGTTTTTATAAAAAACGTTGAGT